>NC_092049.1:10250368-10873944 GCF_003086295.3 Arachis hypogaea | reverse complement strand
TGAAGAAGCTGGGTTTCAAACAAAATGATGCCAACATAATCTATCCTCCAACAACTGCAATGTCATTATGCACTGGTTTCAAAAATCACTTGACCAATTACTCCCTCGTTTCAAAGTATCAGTTTCTTTGGACAAAGTGATACATTAAAAAATATTCATATCTATAATTGTTCTGCATGAGCTTCTAAAAATCATCACTAATCAAAGCGAAATCTGACATATGTATGGATCCTTTAAAACAAACTAAAGGCACTTATAGATAACAAGAGTTTCCAAAAGTCAAAGGGCAGAAAAGTAATAAGGGATCATAAGAAGTATCAAACCTTAAACGCAGATCTTCTGAGAGACAAATCGCTGCCAACAGGAACAGCCACAGCCACCTGCAGAAACCGGTGGGAAAAAAAAAGTTCAGAACTTTTGTTCAACAATGATAAAAAGACACAAAATTAATAAATAACAAAAGTAAAAACAGGGTAGAAAATCCTTAGTTCCATTTGAAAAAGCCAACTTCAGGTCAAATTTCCAAGCTTTGAGTCTACAAAGTTAGTTGTATTCACCCACAGCTCAAACCAGGTAGAAAAAATAGAGATAAAAGAGAAAACGGTCAAAATCAAATTTTGATTCCATTTGGGGTGACCGTTTTGCTTAACGTGGAGGAAAAAAAAAAGGTAATTGGTTAGTGGGTTCATTACCTGTGACAGAGCCAAATGAGCCATCACGAGATCAACAACAAAGAAAGTAAGAACAATAATCTGAGCAACAGCAAAGTGATTGGAGAAAGGAGAAGGAATTTAATAATAATAAATAAATATTTGATTAGAATGGAACAATGGAAAGTAGTAGATGGGTGTATTATATAAGAGTAATCAAAGTTGAAGTTGGATGTGGGTTTGGGTGTGGTGATCCTTTGGAGAATGGGAAAGGTCGTTGCTTCTTCACACTTGGCTCCTCGGAGTGTCACTTCCTCGGTTCCTCGCTTGCATTCACCTCTGCCTGTAACTGTAAGCACCAGCGACTAGGAATACTTAATGTCAATTGTTGGTGTGTCGGGTCGGGTTTGGTCTAAAATTGTGGGCTAGCTTAGGTAGGTTCAATCTGGTTTGGTGGGTTTCGGGTTCTTTTTCTTGGGAACGTCCTTAATTAATTAATTTTTGGGTCAATCTTGATTTAGCATTGAATATCTTTTTTTTTTTGGTGTCTAGCATTGAATATTATTTAGTATGACTATAAGTCATATTCGTTTGTTATTATATATATGAAATTCTTAATCTTCAATGTTTTGGAACATTAGTATAATAATTTTTTTAAACGTTTGTAAAAATATTCAATATTATTTGTTTAGGTTGTTATTTTTTAATTTTAAATTATTTATATATTTACTCGTTTTTAATTATTGATTATTGTAGTTAGCAATTATTTCATATTTCTAAGCTAATAAATTAAAATTTTTGAAAAGATTAAGAGAAACGAAAAGGTACGATGTTCTTCGTATGGATGGAGGCCAACAAAAAATTTGAAGCAGGTCAAACTTTAACGTATGCCGAGTTTCTAAATTATTTTGTTTATAATAGAGAAGAAAGGGAATAATATCCACACAAGAGAGAGTATTGTATCGAGAGGTTAAACTATACTCTACCGGGTACATGTGATGTCTACTATATGAGAATTTTGTTAATTATTCAAAAATGTTGCAGAACATATGAGTTTATTAGGACAGTTAATGAAATTACATATTCTAACTTTCAAGATTCTTTTTATTTTATAGGACTACTATGTGACGATAAAAAATTCATTGTAGCTATTAATGAGGTCTGGTAATGAATTGAAAAAATTGTTTGTAACGTTATTAATATCTAATAGTGTTAATAAACTAAATTGTATTTGAAATGCAACTTAGACATTATTGGTTAACAGAATACAATATATGAGAAGAAAAACATTGAAAAACCAAGGTATTTTACTATGTGGTAAATCATTATCACATGTAGGACTTTACTTGTTCACCAATGGGCAACTTTACATTGCTTTGTCAAGAGTTAAGAGTTGTAATGGACTGAACTTTCTAATTCTAGATGAAGGCAACAATCAAAACTCATCAACAATAAATGTCGTGTTCAACGAAGTTTTTAATAATATTTAGGTAAGAAAATAGTATTTTCATTTCAGTAACATGTTATAATTTACATTTTTGTACAAATACTTGTTGTAGATATAACTAATTTATTAACTATACTTTCAGACTCGAAATAAAATGTGTAACATGGAGAACAACATTATATGCCAATTGCTTTTCTAATGAGGTTAGTAAAATATTAGATTATCGATAAATTTTCATTAGCCTTATAATATAAAGTTTAGTATAAAATTGATATGCTACTATTACATGTATATATGTTCTTATTTTTTCAGGTCTCTTTCCTTATGGTTCAAAAATATTATAGACTTCAAACTGTTCTATTTGCATTTTATTTGAATAAAGATAAAACAATATATTCAGTACGTTTATTATATAATGACGATGATAGTGTAATACTAAACTTGAAAAATTTATGATTATAAAATATTATTTTCGATTTACCATATCAAATTAAAATATAAGCCCATGCATCGCATGGGTTTAACATTGGTAGTAATACAAATGGGAAGCTTTTATGCTGACGTGGTGCTCATACGTTGAGTTTAAAAATTTATTTACTTAGATGTCGTCACTAGAAAAATTTATTTTTCACAAGTTTATCTCAGGGGATTTTGCAGGAGGGGGACTCACTAAGTCATCTCGCAAGAGACACCTGAAGCGAGTTCACCAGGTCGGGAGCGAATCACCCGACCTCCCAACTATCTCATTTACCAAAGAGGATGGGCAAGGGGTAATCCCTGGACACGATGGATCCAGTGGTGATAACCATGATCCTGGCAAACGCTCATCTCCACAGAACGCTAGTAGACCAGGGGAGTTCAGCCGACATCCTTTTCAAGCCCGCGTTCGACAAACTAGGATTGGACGAAAAGGAGTTAAGGGCTTACCCTGATACCATGTACGGGTTAGGCGACACGCCAATAAAACCACTAGGATTCATACCCCTCCACAAGACTTTAGGAAAGGGGAAAAATCCAAAACTCTGGGCGTAGACTTTATAGTCGTCGACGTCGGGTCAGAATATAATGCCTTAATCGGCAGGACTACCCTAAATCGGCTTGGAGCGGTGGTGTCCACCCCTCACCTTTGCATGGAATTTCCAACATATGCAGGGATAGTAACGGTGTGGGGAGACCAGAAATTGGTAAGAAAATGCTACAATGAAAGCCTGAACCTGAGAGAAAAAGGCAAGGAAGTTCACACCATAGAGCTCGGCGGAGCAAGAGCCAAAGAAGAGCTGCGACCGCAACCGGGAGGCAAAATTGAAGAAATTCAAGTCGGCGAGGAGGAAGGAAAGAACACTAACATATGAGCCAACCTAGAGAAAAACCTAAAACAAAGATTGACAAAGCTCTTACGAGACAATTCCGACCTCTTCGCCTGGAAAGCCTCCGACATGCCAGGGATAGACCCCGAGCTCATGACCCACAGACTCTCAGCATATCCTGGATCGCGACCTGTACAGCAGCGACGGCGTAAGCTCGGTCCAGAAAGGGTTCAAGTGGTAAAGGAGTAGGTAGAAGCGCTCTTAGAGGCCGGCTTCATCAGGGAGGTCAAGTATCCGATATGGCTAGCAAACGTAGTACTAGTCAAAAAATAAAACAGCAAGTGGAGGATGTGCGTTGACTACACCGACCTTAATAAGGCATGTCCTAAAGACCCATATCATCTTCCAAGCATTGATACTCTAGTAGACTCCAGCTCAGGGTATCAATACTTGTCGTTTATGGATGCTTACTCGGGATACAACCAAATCCTGATGCACAAGTCGGATCAAGAAAAAACATCATTCATCACGCCTAGAGCAAACTAATGCTATGTGGTCATGTCTTTTGGATTAAAAAACGCTGGGGCCACATACCAAAGGCTGATGAATAAGGTGTTCGCTCCCCACCTTGGGAACCTAATGGAAGTCTATGTGGACGACATGCTAGTGAAAACCAAGGAGGAGACCGACCTCTCGCAAGTCTTCAACACCATAAGGTTACATGGGATGAAGCTAAATCCCGCAAAATGTACCTTCGCGGTGGAGGCTGGAAAATTTATGGGGTTTATGCTGACGCAAAGGGGAATTGAAGCAAATCCCGACAAGTGCAAAGCCATCCTAGAAATGAAAAGCCCAACTTGCTTAAGAGAGGTTCAACAATTGAATGGTCGACTTGCAACCCTCTCCAGGTTCTTGGCAGGGTCAGCATTAAGATCCCTTCCACTGTTCTCTCTTCTAAGAAAAGGATGCCAGTTCGAATGGACTCCAGAGTGCGAAGAAGCATTTCAGGAGTTCAAAAGGTTTTTGAGCCAACCTCCAATCCTGACCCGACCTCTAGTTGGGGAAGAACTCATCCTATATTTGCCTGTAGCAGACAAAGCTGTAGCATCAGCTCTAATACGGGAAGATGAGGTCGGGCAGCATCCTGTGTACTTCACCAGCAAAGTTCTACAAGGCCCTGAACTAAGGTACCATAAACTAGAGAAGTTCGCCTACTCCTTAGTAATAGCCTCACGAAGGTTACGGCCTTACTTCCAAGCTCACAAAATAAGAGTCCGAACGAACCAACCCATGAAGCAAATCCTCCAAAAGACGGATGTTACGGGGAGAATGGTTCAATGGACAATAGAGCTCTCCGAGTTCGATCTGAAGTATGAAACTCGGACGGCAATTAAAACCCAATGCCTCACCAACTTCATAGCAGAATATGCAGGAGATCAAGAGAAAAAATCAACTACATGAGAACTATACGTAGATGGATCCTCAAACAAGACAAAAAGTGGTGCAGGCATAATACTGGTCAATGAGGGGGGAACACAAATAGAGGTTTCCCTCAAATTTGAATTCCCAGCTTCCAATAATCAGGCGGAATATGAAGCTTTGATCGCATGATTGAAGTTGGCAGAAGAAGTCGGTGCAACAAAAGTGATGATATTCAGCGACTCTCAAGTGGTGACCTCCCAAATAAATGGAGAGTATCAGGCCAAAGACCCAAATATGAAGAGATACTTGGACAAAACCTTGGAGTACCTCAGGCGCTTTGCAGATACCGAGATCAGGCATATAACTTGGGATCTTAACAGCAGAGCAAACGCCCTCTCCATGTTAGCAAGTACCAAACCAGGGGAGAATAATAGAATCTTGATCCAGGAAACTCTCCAAGAACCCTCTGTAGTTAAAGCAGAGGCCAAACAGGATGTCCTTGAAATCACCGGGCTAAACCTCGGATGGATGAATCCCTTAGTCGAATACCAAAAATTTGACATCCTCCCCAAAGAGGAAAAAGAGGCCAAGAAGATTCGGAAGGAAGCACAACACTACACTCTGGTGAAAAATATCCTCTATAAAAGAGGAATATCAACACCATTGCTAAAGTGCGTCCCGACCTCAAGGACAAATGAAGTGCTAGAGGAGATTCATAATGGAATCTGCGAAAATCATCTCGGAGCCAGGTCGCTAGCCAGAAAGGTAATCCGAGTTAGGTTCTACTGGCTGAACTTGCAGAAGGATGCCACAAAATTTGTGAAGAAGTGACAGCCATGCCAAATGCATGCAAACTTCCACGTGGATCCCCCCGAAGATCTCATCAGTATAACTTCTCCATGGCCTTTCGCAAAATGGGGGATGGATCTATTAGGACCTTTTCCCCAAGCTACAGGACAAGTAAAGTACTTAATAATGGGAATAGACTACTTCACAAAGTGGATAGAAGCAGAACCATTAGCCATCATCACTGCCCAGAGAAGTCGGAAGTTCCTCTACAAAAATATCATCACAAGGTATGGGGTACCTCATTCCATCACCACGGATAATGGCACTCAGTTCACCGACTCAACCTTCATAAGCCTGTAGCCAGCATGAAGATCAAACACCAGTTCACTTCGGTGGAACATCCACAAGCAAATGGACAAGCCGAGACAGCCAACAAAATTATACTGGCGGGATTGAAGAAAAGGTTGCAAGATGCAAAGGGAGCTTGGGCTGAAGAGCTCCCCCAAGTATTATGGGCTTATCGGACAACGCCACAGTTTGCTACAGGGGAAACACCCTTCCGACTTGCCTATGGCGTGGAAGCCGTGATACCAGTAGAGATCGGCGAGCAAAGTCCAAGGGTGATCTTCTATGATGAGGTCGAAAACATACAGGGGCACAAAGAGGAACTTGAACTGCTCCCTGAAATCCGAGAGCAAGCCCAGATAAGAGAGGCGGCATTGAAGCAAAGGATGACTACCAGATACAACAAAAAAGTCATTCGAAGGAGTTTCACCCCAGACGACTTGGTCTTAATCAGAAATGACATTGGAGTCAACAAATATGGGGAAGGGAAGCTCGCTGCTAATTGGAATGGACCATACAAAATTAGTGAGGTCTTAGAAAAAGGTTATTATAAGGTGACCGACTTAAACGGCACCGAGTTACCAAGGTCGTGGCATGCTTGTAATATGAAAAGGTACTACAGTTAAAAGCGTACTCTACTCCCTGATGTACTTTTTTCCCAACTTCATGGTTTTCTCCCAAAAGAAAAGGTTTTTCCTGGAGGGTGGTTTTTAATGAGGCATCAAAGTAGAGGCTAAGGAGCTACTAAATCATCAAAAATCCTTAGTAGCAATAAAGTACCTTTGCAAATAAATAAAGATCTTTTACAATATCTCTTATAAATTCCTTTTCACCCTTTTACTTTTTCTACGAAACGCGCCGACTTAAGCTCGACAAAATGTGAAAATCCCATGAACCGACCTAGATGGTCATCAGGATAAAACGACGAGGTACAAGTCGGTGTAAAGAGGTTATATAAGCAGATCATAAAAACTCGAAAATTGGCCGACCTAGAAGTCGAGAAACCGAGGACAGATGAAATGCATCGCAAAAATAACCTAAGTTACGAAAACTCAATGAAATCCAAAATTGAGTATAAGGAACAACCCAAAAAGAGATAAGAAAATACATCGAAAACCAATAGGCAGAAACTGTCCCAAAACTTAAGAAAGGACGATCAGCCCTAGTAAAAGCCTTTTCAAAAAATGAAAAAAGGTTTTCGAAAAAACAAAAAAGATCAAAAGAGGTTTCCAAAAACCTAAGAAGAAAGCATGCAGGCCAACATAAAAGATAACCTAAAACCCTTATCTAAAAAAGGGTATTTTTAATTTTGTTTATGGCCAAAAAAGGCCACAAAATTGTTAGCAAGTTACCAGTATAAATAAAAAACATAAAAATTGTTTAAAAAGGGGGGACCCACAGGCCGGGCCCCATATAGCCAACATAACTTAATTAGAAGAAGGAAGGTCACCACCAGGAGTCGGAGCAGCAGGAATAGGAACGGCATCAGAAGAAGTCGGAGCAGGCTGGTCGGGAACTTCAGAAGGAGCCCCCGAAGAACTCGGAACGTCACCCCGAGGAGGAGACTCCATTATCCTCTGCCCCCGAGTTTTTAACTCGGAGTCAGTTTCATGTCGGGGAGGGGAGACAATTGCGCCATTCACTACGATTTTATCAGGATCTAAGGGAGAAAGGTCCAGGTTGGGAGCAATGACCCCAACCTGTTCCTTAAAAATCCTCCACGCCTCCTCCGCTCCCTCAGCAATGGAGTCCTCCATGTCTTGGAAAGCGTCCCGACACCCGGAGAGCTCATTTTTCAGGTCTAAATTCTCCATAAAAAGTCTGATATAATTTTGCTCCGCCTTCTCCTTAAGGCCCTCTGCCATGGCACACTGGCCCATCAGCTTCTTCTCCCTCTCCCGAATCTTATCCTTCTCCTCCTTTAATTTGGTAACCTCCTCCTTCAACTTCCTCTCCTCCTCCTGATATAACGAAATCCTCCCCTCAAGTTCCTCAACTCTTGGGGTGGAACCCAAAGAACTGAGGGGAGTATGTTAAAAAATATCCAGGAGCTTGGTATAAACCCCAGCCGCCCGAACGCTTCCCTGAACTATAAGATTTAGATGGTTCTGAACCATAGCATCATCCATACTAATAGTTGAATGAGAAAAAAGATGGGTTCGGACAAATTGAGGACCATCAAAGGCAGCCCCGGAAGAAGAGCCAGAAGTCTTCCCTTTCTTCTTCTTAGGTTCAGAGGAAGGTCGGGGCGGAGGGGGAGGAGAAGGAAGAGAGGAAGAGGATACCATAATAGGATAGGAGGAAGTCCCCAAATTATAAGGAGGAGGAGGAGGGGGAAGATCGCCAGTAGACCTTGCTGCGTCCACCCGTGCCCGAGATCTTTTCTTGGCATCCTGGACTTTTTGGTAAGAGGAGGCAGAAGCTTTCTTCACCATTTCTGAAAAAGAAGAAGACAAAAAGTCAATTCACAAAGAAGTCGGAATTCCAGAATAAAAAACATTCAAAAACAAGTCGGAATAATAAAAAAATAAATTATATCTACCTATCTTGGCCCGAACAAAACTCGGAGACCCTTGGAGAAATTTCTTTGTATCCAAATAAGGGGCCCTCCCCCAAACTTCTCGGAGGAACCCCACGACAGCCTCTTCGACCTCATCCAGGTCATCCAAACCATACTTCTCCACAGAAGAAGCCTCCAGCCAGTATAAAGGAAAGCGGGGAATAAAATTCTCATCCAGAAAAAAGGGGTGGTGACCCTCTACAGCTTGAACTTTAAAAAAGAAATTTTTGAAATTATGGGAGGATTCGTCAAAAAGGTTGAAAAGTCTCCGACCTTGAATAGCCCGAAAAGACACCCACTGTTGTTTATTGTTTTACCCACTAAAGGGCTTGGTCATATGGAAAAGATAAAATAAAATCCTCAAAGAGTTCGGAAAATCTAAATCCTGGCTAATAAGTTGGTAAACCTTCAAAAAATCTCCAAGAGTTGGGATGAAGTTGAGTAGGGGCGACACGGCAATGGTGCAGAACAGAAATCTCAAAAGAGGAAAAAGGTAGAAAAACTCCCAATCGAGTGAATAACTCTCATACATAAAAAAGAAATGAGGGTCCTCGTCAGAAGCCCTTCCAAAACAAACCCGGTCTTCCGAACCCGGGGCAACCAGTTTGTATTTTGGCTCATCCTCATTAGAAGCATAAATTCTATGATGAGTGCGAAGATCGGTGATGTAGTCAGTATCTACAAAAGGTTCTTCCCCAAGAACCGTAACATCCACCCACAGAGCGAGGGATTCTACAGAAGACATCTTTTCCTAAATAAAGGAGATAGCGAAACCTACAAAGGAAAAAGAAAAAGGATAAAAAAACAGGATCTCTAAGGGGCCTGGGACAAAATCCTCAAACAAAACAGAGTTGCTAAGCCTATAAGTCAACCCTCCTCTCAAAATAGAAACATGCAAACGAAAGTATTTCGTAAAAAGAGAGTAGAGAAAAGAACTAACCTTTGCTTGAAAACGGATAGGGCAGTAGAGGCTCAGAGAAAGGAGGAATCCTCGTGAACAGAGTGTTTTCTTTTTTGAACAAGGAAAGCAAATGCGAAGGTTTTCAGAAACGAAATAAAGAAAGAGAGGGAAAGTATTTATAAATACGTTAGGGGCATAATGGTAAAAACGGAGGCCGTCATTAAAGAGGTGCACCGTTACCAATGTAACTGATCCCCGCGTGTGAATACGCAAATTCCTAACGGACGCGACGTTTTGATTAGACGCGACTGTTGAGAAATTTTGAAAACACGTCAGTTCTAGAAAAATCACGTCGTTTCCTCACCAGGTCGGTTACAAACCCGAGTTGAGGTACTCAACCTCACCTCTTAAAAAGAGATTGGGCTCGAGTAGGGGCACTGTTCATACCCTGATCTAACGCTAAGGCCCAGGAACAAATAAGAGGCCTAATCCAAAGGAATTGATCCTCACTTTGCACCGACCTTCCCTCGAGAGGTCGGTTGTTACCACGACTTGCTCTAAAAAAGTTGGGGACAAGGATTAGTTGGCAGATAATACTCATTCAAGTAAGTAACTGCCCCTAAAATCTCTCAACCCACTTCCAGGAGCCATATCCCAACTTCCCTAAGATAAAGGGACGGTTATTCCCTTTTTAAGGTGGAACTACTCCAATGGTGGTTATTGGCTCACCACTATAAATACACTGACACCCCTCAGATATTACTAAGACCCAATACTCTCTAGACCTGCTTACATCCTTGCTAACTTAGGCATCGGAGTGTCTTTGCAGGTACCACCCCCCATTCTCTCACACTCACAAGTCGGACGGAGGCCCCAAAGACACGGACTCGCTCGGAGGCTTCCTTCCTCAGACGATTGAGCCAACCCAACGAGTCCAACCCATTAATCTCCGGTTACCCATCGTAACAGGTGTTATTTTATATATATATATATATATATATATATATATATATATATATATATATATATATATATATATTCTGAAAAATGGTAACGATCACAATGTGTTTTATCCTATAATTTTCATGCGTAACACAGGGGGATGGAACCAGTATTATTTATAATGAGAATTTAGATCCTCTAAATTTTAGACTACACCATAACAATTTTAAATTTGTAACATAACACAATTTTATCAAATTTATTTAAGTTATTAACCTAACTTTAATATATATGTTTGTCATCATTAATTATATGTTATTATTTACTAAATTTAAGATTGAGACATAATTAATTCATAATGAATGCGACACAATTAAGTCAAAAAGAAAGAGAAGTAGAGAATAATGGTAAAAAATATGCAGATTTAAGAAGTAATGGATGTTAATAATAAAAGAATTTCAAGTTCAACCAAAGAGAATTTAACTACAATAGAAAAAAAGATTTTTAGAAAAGGTCTTTTAGAGAAAAGAAGTATATGGGTGTTCATGGATCGGATCCGATTCACATATCCGCGGTGTTTATCTGAATTCGATAAAAAAATTACGGATATGGATCCAATACGTAAGGTTATTGGATTGGATCCGATCCGCACACTAATAGGATCGGATTGTGGATTTTGTGTAGGTATCTGCAAAAATAAAGAAATAAATAAGTGAATATTATTTTTATGTTTTATTTTAACTAATAATTATCATAAATATTGTATTATTTTAATTTATTATTTAAGAAAAGTATATTTAATATTATTTTAAGAGTAAACATATTTAAACGAATAAAGAAATAAATTTTATTGATATTTTTTTAATAAAAATCAGCTTTTAAATTATTTTTTTTGCGGATATATCCGATATCCGATCCGAATCGATCTTAAAAACTGCGAATATTGGATCCAATCCGATCCGATCCACATTCACCCCAAAAGAAGTATATTCATGGTATCTTATATTAAAATCATAATTTAAATCAAAACTGTTTTGGAGATTTTATTTTCTCGGATTGTGAAGGTTGATGAAATACTTTTTTCTCTGTCTTTATAGAATACTTGAAAAATATTAATATATTCATTATTTCTTGTTATATTTTTTTATTTAATTTTACTGGTTTTCTAAGGTTTTGTCGATATATTATTTCATAGAAATATTTAGATTGGACCCGAGTGCTTCGTTCCTTCTCTCCCGGAGTTCAAGCTGGCAAACAGTTTCGACCTTGCATCCAAGCTATTAGTACAACGAGTAATGTCGCCGTCGCCGCTTATATGAAAATTGAAGCGATTACTAAACATTGGTTCGGAGAAGAAGTTGAAGGAAGCAATTAAAGTGATGGACAATGTGACCATGGAGATGATAGAGGCAATGATGATGAATTGGTTGATAACAAGTTAAAGATTTTTTTTTCTTGTGAACATTGATGTTGTAGAGTGTACATTGTGTAGTTTGAAGTTGTGTTAGACTACTGTTATGGTTATGTAAGATATTATAAAAACTAGGAGAGAACAGTATCATTTTCGAATAGAGGGGTCAGGGACCATTTTGTCTTCTATTAGAGTTGACAGGGACTATTTTGTCCTCTATTAAAGTTGACGAAATAAAGGACCTAAGTGACTGACAGAATTAATTATTAGAGACTAATTAAATAATTAATTTTATTTAAAAATTAAAGTGTCTGGTCTAAAATTTTCTGAGGACCAAAATAAATAAATACTCTAAAATTAAGTAATTTAAACATTTAAATAACATGACTTAAAAAAATGTATTAAGGTTATTTGTCAATTTTTTTTTATAAAAATATATAATTTAGGTGCTAATATATTTATTATGTATTTATTAAATTAAAATATATTTTAAAATTTTATTAATAATAATTTTCACATATATCTTTATAACAAATATTATAAAATTTTTGCATTTAATTATTTATTTAAAAATGGTGTTAAGAAGTAATTTTTGTCGATCAATATCAATTACTTTTTTAAATTTTTTATTTATTTTCGGTCCTCTTTTATATTTATGTACTTGTCATATATAACGTTGAATTTGAATATTTTCTCAAGACCATGGAGCAAATTATTAATACTCTGAGAAGATCTCATTAATCTGTTGACCAGCTAAAAACTACATCTCAGGTCTACATATTGATACTAAAAACAACACGTGTCTCATAAAAATTGTGCCAACACCCAAAAAGGTACAAGGCGTGTGGCACGCCTGATTGGGGAAGGCGCACCCTAAAACTCACCCAGGTATATATGAAGCATTACTTAAGCTCCAAAATCCAAACTAGAGAGTATCAAATTTTCCACAACAGCGCTCTCTTTCTCTCTGTATTTTCCCTTTCTCTCCCAATTTCAACACTTCATCATCTCAAGTTCACTAATTTCCCCTTCCTTCAAGGTCAGTTTCCATTCTCTACCCTTTCAATTCGCTAGCAACACTACCCCACTTTCTTTTCCGTCAGGCAATGACGAAGTCTCCCGTTTCGCCTGATCTGCCGCCACCAAACCTAACGGCCACGGACGAGGAAACTACAAGATGCAATACTGCCAACCGTCCTCGCAAACTCATCATCAAGTGCGGAGACAGGATGATCGGCTGCACCACTGATAAGGACGTCATCAACGCAAACACTACTAGCCACGATGATTCCGGCACAGGGCGGCTGGAACCAACTGTGAATCCGAAGAGGAGAAAGAAGAATAATGCAGAGCCAAAGGGATACCAGAGTCACACTCCATGGATACCACCTTCTCTGCCACCGACATTATTGCATGATCTCACCGTGACGAGGGAGGAGCTCATGCATGATTTCAAGACTTCACTGGACAAAATCAAACAAGGAAATTTCAGTAAGGAGGATAATCACAAACCGCTTGCACCGACACCACCAGTAGTGACAGCAGCGATTGCTGAACGCAGTCCAACTGGATTGAAGATCAATGAGAGCATATGTGACGATACTGCGGAAAACGTTTGGAAAGGTAGAACAAGAAGCAGGAGTTGCAACAAGAAAGAGAGACCGCCATTTAGGTTCGCGTTGACGGAATCGGAAATTGAGGAAGATTTCATGAAGATGACAATGAATAAAAATTGGCCACCGCCGAAGCAGAAAAAGCAGTCCAGAAATCTGCAGAAACAATTGGATGTAAGTTGCATTGTTCTTAGTTGCTTGTAGTGCAAGAAAGTTAAAATTTTGTGCCCTAATCTATTTCATTATTAGGATTAGTTTAATTTTGTGTTTTAATAATATTATCTTATTGATATCTACCTTATTTCAATTTAATTTGATTTCAATAGTTCATGGAAAAGATTTAAATCTTATCATTTAAATTTTTTTTTTGTACAGGATCTTGTTCCTGGTTTTGGTTTAACAGAAATTAAAGCAGATTTATACAATGTTTCTAAATTTTAATAGACAAGCGAAGGAATAAAGATTCATCTATGAAGACTATTATATGCAAAGGTTTTAATGATGTAAATGGGGGTTATCTTTTGTTCTTTTTCAATTAATGTTAATTATGATTGATGTATTATTTTATGGTTTATTTTTCTGTTCTTAATGGCAATGCCGAAGGGGATCGAATATAAACTAATGTGACATTTATTTTGTATATTTTTAAAAAAATTTTGATAGATTATAAATTAGTAGTTTTTCAAGAAAATATAATGTGTGTGTAATTTTTCATTTAATTTTTTTTGTAGCTTTTATATATCTTTTAAAGTGTTTGGTTTAGGACGATGATTAATTCATGCCGAGAGCTTAGACTTATTGGATAGTTGGGAAATGGAGGAGACGCCGTTGAGGTGGTGTGTGTGGTTGTAGTTGTTGGTAGTGCAAGAATTCATTGGTGGAAAGAAGGTAGAGTCTTGGAGATGAAAAGTGATAGCAAAACAGGAACACGATATATTGCTCATATTGAATAACTGGATATTTGTTTTCTCATATAAAAAATTATGAATTTATTTTCTCAGATGAATAATGGGAATTTGTTATTTATTTCTTTGATCTTGAATTTTTATTATTTTTGAAATTATTGGATTAAATTCATTTAATTTTAATTTGTTATTATAAAAAGATATTTTTGTCACAATATCAAAAGGAATTAATTAGTCTTTTAACAAAAAAAATTAAAAGGATGTATTTATTTTTTAATTTATAAATTAGTCTTTTGTCACAATATCAAGCATGAGAAATAGACAGCATAATTCTGAATCAACATGAAATTTATAAATTTTGGAACTTTATTCATGTTGATTGTACTTGCACAAACTGTTAGCTTCTTGCAAATTTTCTTCTTTCTCACCAGCATAAACTATTTGCATAGACAATTAGTATTGGCAATTCTATTTCTTTTTCTGTTTCATTGGCTCTGTTTACTCTTCGTACTATGTTACTAAAATGCTCTTGAATTTTGTTGACACTTTTGTTTTACTTCCACCCATGACGTTACAGGTATCTACAGCTAAAAGTTTCTCAAAAGCATTTTTTGTTGGTTTTTATACTTTGCTATTTTCTGGACGCATATCTGTTTCTTAATTGGGGAACTGATAGATATGCCTATATTAATACACTGGGAAATCTTTATCATATAAATCAGATGTATAATAATTAGTATTAAATGCTAATGATAAATTTGGTTTAAGATAGAACAGTCCAAAAGTTATCTCTTTGAACTTAAGACCACGTTTGTGTTACAAATTTGTAAGAAAAGGAGAATCTTTTTCTTTTCGTTGTTGAGAAAATATAATGATGCTTATTCTCTATGTTCGTATACTCCTTATTTGCAATTTGCAAATTCTGATTTCTGAGATAGTTCCTTAGTTTTTTAGATTTTAGATGTCAGAATTCTTACTGAATGATTTGTTGTAATACTTTATCTCTAAGCTCACAGCTTTTCCAAAATAGACAAAAATTATCACCGTTTGCAACCAAGAGCTACTTGCTAAGGGAAGTGAATTACTCGAACGAACCCGCAAAGGTAACAGAACATCAATCACAAATGTTGCTACTAGTATTAAATCAATTTTATTTTGTTGGCAAAATGACTTGACATAGTAACGAATAATGATGAAAACTGCAAGTGATCTTCACTAGAAAATAGATAGTAATGAATAATGATGAAAACTGCAAGTGATCTTAACTAGAAAATAGTTTTTGTTTACATACATCGAATAGGCCAGGTAATTTTTTTTCCTTTCAAGAATTCACACCTGATAATGGGATTCTTTATCTGTATCAGTTCGTCATGGTTTGTAAAATTTTCATGTGATACTAAAAATGAAGAGCAGACATTTTGTAGGAACCATTACCAAAAAGGAAGAGTAAGCTACCTTTGGCTTCACAAGTCACAACATTGTTTTCCTTATATATGGGGATAATCCTGATCATAAACAGGTACTAAATTCTTTGTAATCTTGAATTTGTAGATGCTGTGCTAGATATTTGCAGAGACTTACTAGCATGGTCAGGGAGATATCTGCTTGATGATGGCAAAAAGCGGAAATACTTTGGGTTGAAGACAGATGCAAGGGGAATTGTAGAGATTGAGTGTAGAAATAAAGGGAAATATGATATCTGGACTCGAGGGGTCTCCAGGCTTCTTTCCATCATTGCACAAAGACAAAACAGATTTGGAAACTGATCCATGCATCTTACACTAATTACTATTAATTGAGTCTCTAGTTAGGGTTGACTACTAAACTAAATTCAAATTATATGCATTATAATGCATTTTGCATATGTGTAACCGTAGATAGTCAGTCTGTGGCAAGGACTCAAATCAAGTGAACTTTGTAACTTATTTATTTATTTATTTATTTGGGTAACTATGCCTTGCCCTCAAGTCCCTATAATTCTTAAGAATTTCAGCTGAAGTTTTATCTCTTTTCTAAATTTTATTGTGTACAAATTTATTTAATAATTAAATAATTATACACATCTCTTTTGTATTTTTACTACAAAAACAACCCGTATTTTTAGCCAAAAATATAATCTTTGAATAGTTGCATATTTAGTTTAGAGACAACACTTATATGGGTTACATAATTAGAAAAATAGGCAATATTTTAACGTTGCTTCCAAGGTTGCATATCAACTTGACAGGCAACACTTTAGCAGGTTGCAAATTCAAATAAATAGGCAATATTTTAACGTGTTGCATATTCTAAACAATAGGCAACATTTTAATGTGTTGCATACTTAGAAGAAGAGGCAACGCTTTTGCTAGTAGCTGAAGCATGACAGTGAAAAGAACAAGTGTAAAGTATTGTCTCTAAAATATAGTTCAAAAGCGTTATCCATTTTAAAGAATAAGCAACGTTTCTAAAGAGTTGTCTTGCTTTTGAAGCAAAAAAAGTGTTGCCTTGGGTCAAGGCAACAGTCAATTCTGCAAAATAACGTTGCTTCAAGTCCCAAAATATTGCTATAGATCAAAGGCAGCTTTTTATAAACCTTGAGGTAACACTTTTTAAATATTATCTTAGCTCCAAAATGTTATAGTGCTCCTTACAAGATCTTTAAATACATAAAAAATTTCTTTGTAACAATTTTTGTAATATCCACAATTTAAATCCTAAAATCTAGTTTATAATATTCCAAAAACAATGTCATCTATATTACTATATATGAAAAATATTCCATGTATACTAAAAATTATTAATTATCAAATTAATTATAATATATTTGTATATATTTATATATTTTAATTCACATAGTTTTCTAATTAAATAATTAATCACTAAAATAATTGAATGTTTTGTAGCAGAATAATCAATTATGTAACAAGACACAAAGAAAAAAAACGATTGCAAGTGGAGCAATCTTGTTAATCTCTTTCACGATTGAAAGTGGAACGGATTCTTAACTCTCTCCTGATTTAAAAACGATTGCAAGTAGACAAATTTTTTAATTTCTTTCACTTTCAAATACGTATCGTTATATACCAGGATTAATTAGTGATTGATTTTTTTTTATATATGTAGCATTATTATTTATGTGTAAAGTAAAAACAAAAATTACACATACTGGAATTAAAGAGGAACAAAAATTTATTTATTTTAATTTCTACCGTTACCTAATTCAGTTAAATAGTAACATCTCTTTTACCATGTGAAACTAATAACTAAGTAATAACAAGAATAGGAATGAGAATGAAATTATTTATTTATTTATTTTAATTTGTGAATTGAGTGGGTATCTTATATATATGACGCATTAGTGCATTACTTAAGCTCCAAAATCCAAATTAAAGAGTATCGAATTTTCCACTTCCAACCGCGCTCTGCTTCTCTCTGTATTTTCCCTTTCTCTCCCAATTCCAACACTTCTTCATCATCTCAAGTTCACTAATTTCCCCTTCCTTCAAGGTCAGCTTCCCTTCTCTACCCTTCAAATCGCTAGCAACACCACCCCACTTCCTTTCCCGTCCGGCAATGAAGAAGCCTCCCGTTTCGCCTGATCTGCCACCACCAAACCTAAGGGCCACGGCCGATGAAACTACAAGATGCAATACTGCCAACCGTCCTCGCAAACTCATCATCAAGTGCGGAGACAGGAGGATCGGCTGCACTACTAATAAGGATGCCATCACAGCTACAAACACTACCGGCCATGATCCCGGCACAGAGCTGCCGCAGTTGCCGCTGGAACCAACTGTGAATCCGAAGAGGAGAAAGAAGAATAATGCAGAGCCAAAGGGATACCAGAGTCACACTCCATGGATACCACCTTCTCTGCCACCGACATTATTGCATGATCTCGCCGTGACGAGAGAGGAGCTCATGCATGATTTCAAGATTTCATCCGACAAAATCAGACAAGGAAATTTCAGCAGGGAAGATAATCACAAACCGCTTGAACCAACACCACCAATGGTGACAGCGGCGGTTGCGGAACGCAGTCCAAATGGATTGAAGATCAATGAGAGCATATGTGACGGCACTGCAGAAACCGTTTGGAAAGGTAGAACAAGAAGCAGGAGTTGCAACAAAAAAGAGAGACCGCCATTTAGGTTCGCGCTGACGGAATCGGAGATTGAGGAAGATTTCATGAAGATGACAATGGGCGAAAACTGGTCACCGCGGAAGCAGAAAAAGCAGCCCAGAAATCTGCAGAAACAGTTGGATGTAAGTTTCATTGTTCTTAGTTGCTTGTAGTGCAAGAAAGTTAAAATTTTGTGCTCTAATCTATTTCATTATTAGGGTTAGTTTAATTTTGTGTTTTAATAATATTATCTTATTCATATCTATCTTATTTCAATTTAACTTGATTTCAATAATTCAATAATGTAAAAGATTTAAATCTTATCATTTAAATTTTTATTTTTGTACAGGATCTTGTTCCTGGTTTTCGTTTAACAGAAGTTAAAGCAAATTTATACAAGGTTTCTAAATTTTAATGGACAAGCGGAGGAATAAGAATTCAACTATGAAGACTATTGTAGTATTGTATGCAAGAGTTTTAATGATGTGAATGGGGGTTATCTTTTGTTGTTTTTCAAATAATGTTAATTATAATTGATGTATTATTTTATAGTTTATTTTCAGTTCTTGATGGCAATATCAAAGGAGATCGAATATTAACTAATGTGACATTTATTTTGTATATTTAAAAAAAAAATTGATAAACTATAAATGAGTAGTTTTTTAAGAAAATATAATGTATGTGTAATTTTTCATTTAATTTTTTTTGTAGCTTTTATATATCTTTTAAAGTGTTTGGTTTAGGACGATGATTAATTCATGACGAGAGCTTAGGCTTCTTGGATAGTTGGGAAATGGAGGAGACGCCGTTGAGGTGGTGTGTGTGGTTGTAGTTGTTGGTAGTGCAAGAATCCATTGGTGGAAAGAAGGTAGAGTCTTGGAGATGAAAAGTGATAGCAAAACAGGAACACGATATATTGCACATGTTGAATAACTGGATATTTGTTTTCTCATGGATTTTTTTCTAATATAAATTATGAAAAATATATATTTTTTCAAAACTCATTTATGAGCTTTATTTATCGAAATGCATATTTTTTTTGTTTGTATTTGGGGAAGTCGTCACACTCTACGGGAAATAATTATTTTTTTAATTTATAATTAAAAAAATCCTTATTAAATATGGCTTATTTCGGTGTACTCGTGTATTTTTTTAGATGATAATAATGGTTGCCATCATTAAATATGGTTTGTTTTCTTAATTTATAATTAAAAGAAATCCTTAAAGAAGTCATAGTTTATTGTCTGTGTATTTTTTGTATACTTATATATATTATTTGTAGATCTATATACTCTTTTAGAAACGATGACATAAATTAAAAACGTGTATTTTAAAATTTTTAAAAGGGAGTTCAGAGGAGGTACCGCAAACTTGTCAATTTTTATAGAGTTTGCCGCGTGCCAAACTTGCCAAATACCAAAAAACATGCTTTTCGATAAATAAAGCTCAGAAATGAGTTTTGAGAAAATGAATTTGTTATTTATTTCTTTGATTTTGAATTGGATTAAATTCATTTAATTTTAATTTGTTATCCTAAAAAGATATTTTTGTCACAATATCAAAAAGAATTAATTAGTCTTTTAACAAAAAAACTAAAAGGATTTATGTATTTTTTTTATAATTATTTATAAAGATATTTTAATATATATATATATATATATATATATATATATATATATATATATATATATATATATATATATATATATATAGTATTTTTTAAAAGTAATTATTGACAAATACAATTTATGCGTTTTTTTTATCTGTTCATATATTTTATTGATATATATAAATTAATCATCATATTAAAGTAAGCATCATCTTTTAATGATTAGATCGATTTACTTGAATAATATTCCATTTGACTCAATTAAATTAGTATCTTGAGTATTGAATAATGTGGTTGATGATTATTATTATTTTAGGAATCTTATATATTATGATGATGAAGATGTGTAGAGGAGATAAATTTTGCATGTGACGATGAACATGCATAATAATAAGTTAAAAAATTGGATTCACCAAAAGTATCTATTGATTTACCCATTAGTCTACTTTTCATTAAGTTAGAGATTTTTCTAATTTTTAAAATCCTTATCTTATATCTATACCCTATTGAATTTTACACATTTTAACCACTTTTTATTGCTCTGTTAACCGTTTTTTCAATATCTAAATTATTTTGATATCTTTAATTTGAATTCAATTCTTAAATCTAAATAGACAAAATAAATCTTTTGGACAAAAGATAAACACTAGTTTCTCTTGATAACAACCACCACCATATGGTTTCTTATTCTTTCTAAAATAAAAATTTTTACTCTTTAAAAAAAAAAAAAAAAAAAAAAAAAAACAAAACAAAAAACCTTGAACCCACAACCTTTGAATAAGATGATGGAATCAAATTAAAGAATGAGTGAACGACTCTCTTGACTTATCGTACATTAACTCTTACATTAATTAATATTATAATAACTGATTATTTTAAAACCATAACTTACATAAAAAGTATATAAATAAATATATTTAATTTTAAAAATAAATCGTGCTTGATAAATAATATTAATATTATAATTTCAACAAAAGATCTTTAAATACATAAAAAATTTCTTTGTAACAATTTTTGTAATATTCCCAATCTAAATCCTAAAATCTAGTTTGCAATATTAACTAATTAATTCTCAAAACAATGTCATTTTATATATGAAAAAATCTTAACATGTACCAAAAATAATCATCACATCAATCACTATATATGTTTGTATATTTATAAATATTGATTTATATATTTTTTAATTAAATAATAAAATACTAAAGCTGTTATAATAGAATAATTAAACATACAATAGATAAATAATTAAAGTTATTTATAATAATATAATATTTTTTATAAAATATTAAATATGTATTTCTATATATAGTGACTAATTAATTCGTGACAGAATTTTTTTTATATACCTAACATTATTTTTTATCTATAAAGTAAAATATATTTAACATCGTATTTATTATAGATAGAAGTAGTGGAAACAATAATTATTATTATTATTATTATTATTATTATTATTATTATGTTCATATATTTTCTTGGCCTATTAATAAAAGGAATCATAACTGAAAAAAAAAATTACGCTTACCGAAATTAAAGTGGAACAAAATCTTAGATTTTTTCAATTATTTTAGTTTTTATAAATCAAAATATAATTTTAATTCAATTCAATTAAAAATTTATTTATATCTTAGAGAAAACGACAAATAGATTCTTAATCTTTTGTCCCGCGGATATTTTCGTCCTTAACCATTAAAAAATACTTTTAAGTCCTCAATCTTCGCAAAAATTGGACGGATCAGTCCCCAACGGAGGCATTTGGACGAAAGGACTGATCCATCCAAATTTTATAAAGGTCGGAGACCTAAAAATATTTTTCAATAATCAAAAAAAAGGTTAGGAACTTATTTATCATTTTCTCTAATTTCTGCGGTTACCTGTTTCTGTTTTTGGTGACGCTATGGTTACCTATTTCATTTAACAAAATGATTTATTTATTTATTTTAATTTGTGAATTGGGTGGGTGTCGTGTGGATAGGTGGCAGGTATGACGCATCACTTAAGCTCCAAAGACAAAGAGTATCTAATTTTCCACTTCCAACAGCGTTCTCGCTCTCTCTTTCTCTCTTCCCTTTCTCTCCCAATTCACACTTCAATTTCTTCTTCCTTCAAGGTCAGTTTCCATTCTCCACCCTTCAATTCTTTTAATTTCTATGCTTTTCAAACTTACCTCAACAAAACCCTCCCAATTTGAAAGTTTTCCAGTTTTTCGTGTTTGTTGCTATTTGGATCGGATTGGTAATTAGGAAACCAATAAATCATTAGTTGAAATTGTACTACTTGTTTAGCTTGCTGTGTAGCTCTATGTTCCAGTAGGGATTGGATATGAATATTTAATTTTTATAAGATTAAGAATTGACTCGTTGACACTTAGCAAAGTCTGTTTTCAAATGGAGGATTGAGGATTAAAGATTTAAGTCCCAAACAAGGCAATTAGTTAGAGGATTCTCTTAATTGTTATAGTGATTTAGGGCTTAAATTAAATCATACAGGAGTAGGACCAAGCATGAGAAATAGACAGCATAATTCTGAATCAACATGAAATTTATAAATTTTGGAACTTTATTCATGTTGATTGTACTTGCAAAAACTATTAGCTTCTTGCAAATTTTCTTCTTTCTCATTAACATAAACTATTTGCATAGACAATTAGTAATTTAGTATTAGGCTCTGGCAATTCTATTTCTTCTTCTGTTTCATTGGCTCTGTTTACTCTTCGTACTATGTTACTAAAATTCTCTTGAATTTTGTTGACACTTTTGTTTTACTTCTAGATTTGGACACGGTTTTGCATGTAAATCAGGAAAAGGATGACTTCCACCCATGACGTTACAGGTATCTACAGCTAAAAGTTCCTCAAAAGCATTTTTTGTTGGTTTTTATACTTTGCTATTTTCTGGACGCATATCTGTTTCTTAATTGGGGAACTGATAGATATGCCTATATTAATACACTGGGAAATCTTTATCATATAAATAAGATGTATAACAATTAGTATTGAATGCTAAAGATAATTTTGGTTTAAGATAGAACAGTCCAAAAGTTATCTCTTTGAACTTAAGACCGCTTGGAAAAGGAGAATCTTTTTCTTTTCATTGTTGAGAAAATATAATGATGCTTATTCTCTATGTTCATATACTCCTTATTTGCAATTTGCAGATTCTGATTTCTGAGATAGTTCCTTAGTTTTTTAGATTTTAGATGTCAGAATTCTTACTGAATGATTTGTTGTAATACTTTATCTCTAAGCTGACAGCTTTTCCAAAATAGACAAAAACTATCGCCTTTTTCTCACTCGTTTCTTTTCATATTAACTATATATACTTAAAGAGAAATATCTGTTTCTTTTAAACTTACAAATTGAACACAAATCTGGAGCTTTCTTAAACGCGAGCATGCAAAGAAAAGGAGAAGTAACAATTTGACAAATTGTTGTCCAGATAATGAAGCTGGTGAGAAGAGCAGTCAGAATCACAGATGCAATCTTTATCTGCAAATGGAATTTCTGATCCAGGTGCTGGTATGCAGAATAATCAGTATGTAACACCTGCACCACTTGGAACTGGGTATGCTATGGTATGAACTTCACATTTGATTTAACTTCCCTTTAAATTATGCTGTAAAAAACTAAATATTTTTGTTCTATGCTTCGTTATCATTAGTGCTTTTTATTGAAGCTTGCAACCTTAGGTTTAATTAATTCAAGATATCCATCAGAATTCTTTATTAGGCTATAGCCATTTGTCAGCATTTGGCGCATCTTATCCATTGCAGTTATATATATAGGAGTTATTATGTTGAAGAAAATTGATTCGAACATCTAAATATCTGTTCATTGTAAAATTTGTTGCCCAAGTTTATTCTTAGTAATTCTTGAGTTAGCTCTTAACACTCCTTGTCTGAACTGTGAAGCTAGGAATTTCCCAGTATAACCTTAACAAACTACTGTGAAATATTATCATTATTATATGAAAGGGTTTCTTGATGGCAAAGTTTTCTCAAAAAGTGTTTAGAACGTGCTTTTCTTATAAATGCTTAATGTAGCTTGGGGTGGATTTCTGATTTATGAGCTGACAAATAATAATGAAAACATTGAAATATGAAGTTTTGCTGTTAAGTGTCCCTAGGGATGTGTTTGGTAATTTAAGGTTGATTTCTTGAAGTAACCAGAGTTTTTCACTTTTTTGACCCTGGGAATTGAAGGTCCATGAATGATTGCCTGAGCAAGTAGTGGTACCAGTTGTTATCTTGATGTGATATCAAAGAAGTAAGAAGTGGCTGTTCAGACTTGGTCAGGCGGTTGAATTACTTTAGCTTCCCCCACCATTGTAGATTTGATCTTTTTGCTTCCTTTCTGCTAGTTTTTATCGCCTCATCTTATTTTCAAACATGAACTTTGTTTTTCACTTAATTGATTTCTGCTGATTTATTGAAGGCGCCCCCTCCTTATCCATATCCAGATCCTTACTACAGAAGCATGTTTGCTCCGAATGATACACAGCCATATCCCCCGCAGCCATATGGTGGACATCCAATGGTAAAGTTTAATTTTTTTTTAGTATCCCTGTTCGCGACATTATGGTTTCTTGTTACATCCTTTGTCTGAGCAATCATACTATAGAATTTTATCTCATGCCAGGCCCATATTCAGTTAATGGGAATTCAGCAAGCTGGTGTTCCTTTGCCTACTAATGCAATTGAGGAGCCTGTGTTTGTAAATGCAAAGCAGTATCACGGTATCTTAAGACGTAGGCAATCCCGTGCTAAAGCTGAATCCGAAAATAAGGCTATCAGGAATCGTAAGGTATATCATTATCCATGTCTGGTCTCATGATTCTTTCAACGATGCCAAATACTGTTTTAAGTAAAAAAAAATATCGAACGTCTGTCGTCTAGCATGGGAGAAGGGAGAAGGTTCCTGAAGTTGTGTTGTGAACTGCTAGCTTCTTGATGTTAGATTGATTGCTATCCATAGTCCATAGATTTATTTTACTCGAACACTTATATGGATGTATTTATTGATCTTTCAGCCATACCTGCATGAATCTCGACATCAGCATGCACTTCGACGAGCAAGAGGATGTGGAGGCCGATTTCTGAACTCAAAGAAAGATGAGAATCAACAGGACGAGCTGTCACCTGCTGACAAATCACACTCAAACGACAATCATAATCCTGACAAAAACAATCTTGCACCATCAGATAGAGCATCCTAACACTACAGGAGCACTGACAGTGTGGACAACAACCGGCCAGTGTCTATATCGCGAGACCAGTCTCTGGGGAACAGCAGAGTCAGATATCTAGCTATCGCTTCGACACTGCAAATGCAAACCCCCATATGTATAATTATAGGTATAGGCTGTGTAGTAATAGTAGTTAGGGAGGTTGAAAGAGGAAGCAAGTAATTAATGTAAATTGAAGTGATTATTGTGGTCCCTTTTACCGGTATATTTAGTTTGGGGTAAAAATGGAATAAAACTTTTTATGGATGAGTTCAGTGTGTACTTTTAGTCTTTTACATCCATTTTTAATCCTAGCCAGACATACCCTTATAGGTGAGATTTTTTAGTAAGAGTACAATTTCTTTGTACTATTTGGAATCGTAGGAAGATTGGAGATTAAGCAAAGTCATCATAGTTTGTTTGGATCATGTTTATTTAGCTTGTGAGAAGTGGTAGATCAGTTGTTGTACCTGTCTTTTGGTTCATGGTCGTTAAAGAGGTTGATAAATTGAAACTAATTTCTAGTTGCAAGTTGATATTATTGGATTGGACAGGTTAAAAGTTGAAACTACCAACAGGCAGATTTTCTTATGCACATATAACCCTATTTGACAGAGTTTGAGACATTTTGACAAGAAAAAGAGGGTTTGTTTTCTGAATTGCAAATGTAATGCAAACTTTTGTGGGCCTAATCCAGAGACATACGTAAGACTTAAGAGTCTAAAATAGCCTATTAAACAAGAAATTGGGCTAGTTTTGGAATTTGGCCCAACAATTATGAAAAAAAAAAAGAAAGGCCGAGTAAAATTACTAAATTAGGAGCTTATTAGTCAACCAGAAACAAAAAAAAAAAAGTAGGGATTTATAATTTATTGACAATGTATAAGATTTCATGAGTTTTCAAAATTAGTGACGATTACTAGATATATCATCACCCAAGGAATTCATAAAATTGAGTCTATATTGATATTATTTATTTAGATATAATCATAATATTAATTAACCCAAAGAAAACTCACACTTTATTTCCTTTTTTTTTCTTTTTTGGTACTAGACACTAAAAAGTAAAAACAGAAGAAGAATCAATTTATGTATGTGCATAGTTTTAAATTATTTAGAAGAAAATAAAAACATGTTATTTCTGTTCTAATTTGCTCCTACATAAATACTTCGAGTGGACTATATATAACAATTGTCTTTTATTTAAATCATATAAATCATTCCCTCTAAGAATTTTTGCTTTCGCTTGACTGACCTAAGAACGAAATATAACAAAGTCTCGTGAAAAAAATCTTTCATTTATTACAATTATAGTGAAGAGTATCATACATGATTACATGGTAAATTGGTCACTATCATTATAAAAACTAAAAATGTTAATTCTATAAAGGGTATAGGTTACACTGGGTGCTAATGATTGAATTGAAATTACTTCAGCTTATAACAATGGGGTTATTAGATATCATCATAATTATCTTAATATTCTCCATTTAAATTAAACATCATAGAGATTGTGTGCAATCTGGACGCATATTATTTTCTTATAGTAATTAAGTCCTCGCAAGTATTTTTCAATGACATTTATTTTGATAATAATATATAGCACTTCTGAACTATAGCAAATTACTAAGAGAGTTCAAAGTGAGTGATGTTATAACTTAATTAAAATCTCACTCATCTAATTATTTGATCTAAGCTAAGGAAAAACCATCTATTATGCATACAATAATAAATTAATAATCAAACAATAGTAATAAGTGAGATTAACATGTTAATTAAATAGAAATCAGAATCATCTTCAATCACTTTCTTGCTTTTATATATGTGTAATAATTCTACTAGTATAATTAATTCTTTTTCTCGTATTGAAGAAAAATGAAGTCATATAGAAGAGAGATTCGATCCCATTATTAATGCCAATTTTCAATGATTTGATTCTTCATCCAATTATCCCTTCGATGATCAGCATGATTATATATCAAAGGAGGCATCTCAAAATTCAAAAGGGTACTATTTTTTATTTTTTATTTTTTTATTTATTTAACATTATATAGATCTTATGATCATCACCAAGTCTTCCCAGCAATCATGTCATTTTTGGCTAAGACTCTCAAACGTTGTTGGGAATTGTCTTATTTATGCTATCAAAATTACTTCATTATTTTTCCTCTCTCCCCACTCTTTATTTTTTATTTATTTTTTCGCCTTTTATTTTCATTTGGCACAAAGTTAGTTTTTGGATAAGTGATGAACACCTCTGAGTCATGACCATGCTATATTTGTCTTTTCTCCTAAATTTATGTGATTCTATTCCCATCTTAATTATGATGTCTAAAGCTTAATTAAATGACTGCTTTTATAGCTTAATAATTCTTTGATGTGATTAATACTTCTATTATTTTACTAGATATTGCAACAGTCAAATTAATAGTATAAAGTTTTTCATGGTTTAAAAATAAAAATATAATAATCTTTATATAAGTGTGAATAACTAATATCTTTTAAATTAATTTTAGAGATGAATTAGATCTACTTAATTTATAATAAATAGTTAGACACTATTATATTATATTAATTGGTGATAGATAATCTATATAAAAAAAGAGAGAAGAAAAAAGAAGATAAATTATATTCACTTGTCATATTATTATTATTATTATTATTATTATTATTATTATTATTATTATTATTATTATTATTATTATTATTATGAAATTCTTCCTCTTTTAAATGTAATTATTAAAATTTTCGAAATATTATAAGTTATACAATATTTGGCACCTAATATGTAACAACTTTCTTATAAACACAACTTTAATGTAATTTCACATATAAGTGTAAGATTATTTCACCTACTATATCTAAAGCATTTTCGGATTTTCCTTTTCCTTTTAATATCATAAAAGTGATGACATACTCGAACTCATAGTGATCATGATGAAATGCCATTCTTATGAGTTGTAATCAACTAATAACTAATTAGTAGCAGCAATTTTCTTAGCCCACAGGAGATTTGGAGATTGAGAAGAAACAAATTTCAGAGCACTTAGCAAATAAAAGTGAATACACATAAAAACATGTTTGGGAATCTTATTCAGAAATGTAATAATGTTTTTGACCTCAACAACTTATTAATCATTTGCAAGCCAGAAATTTGAACTACCAAAGAGCCTGAAAAGTTCACATTGATATAACCTTTTCTTGACATATGAATTGATATATGGGGTAGAATTTTCTCTCACTTTTTTCAACCTTTTTTTTCTTTTCCCGTTGTTTATTTTAATATCTCCTTAGTTAGTTTCCATTATTGTTCACTATATGATGAGCAAATTCCATGATTTGTAGGTGATTACAATTTAATTACTTCCAATTTCTCAACATTATGATCTACAAAGCATATATAGGTTCTATTCCAAACATTATCTGGGGTTGACTTTGATCTAATTAAAAAATAAATAATTAGAATAATTCGATTCAAAAAGACATATTAACTAATAATAAATTTTAAATTATAAATCTTAAATCCTACTTTAAATTCTCTAAAAAAATAAGAGTTACAAAAATAATTTTCAATTAAAAAATATTAATTAATATCCGCCAATTAAAAGTTGGTTCCAATACTTATTCGTCCATTAATTGTTATAACGTTATTTTATAGTTTTTGCCCACTTTTATCTGTCCTATCCTATCCTATGATGCACGGACACTGACACGGACACAAGATATGACACGACATGATATAGGATACGCGAACATACGAATTTTAAAATCTTATAAAATACGGAGACACAAACGACATATATATAAAATATAAAGTATTTTTTAGATAAATTACAATAAATTTTTTATATTTTATTGATATTAAAATATAAAATAATTTTTTAACTGTTTTTAATGTCTTCTTTTAACATATAAAAGTATTTAAAATTTATTTTTTATTTTAATAATAATAATATATATTATTTCTAAACTCATTTTTATAATACATGTTAAGAATAAGGCTGGACACGCTGACACGAGATGGTATTTAGATGTATCCAAGTATGTCTTGAGAATAATTTTTTATTTTTTATTAAGACACGCGTATCGAATAAGTGTCGATGAATGTCATGTCCAAAATATATCTCACACGAAAATACAGCAATTCAATTAAGTGTCTGTACTTCATAGGTCTATATTTTAACCATTAAAAATTAATTAACTGTCTCAAATAAACACCAATTTAAATACTAAATTACTACTCTTTGTTTAAGGGAAATGAAAGTCAAACTACTTAATTAAATCAACAAATTAAAGGAATGGTAAAGTAAGGAAAAGCTTAACTAATTGATAGATACTAAATTAATTAATTAATAATTTTAAATAAGTATATTTTAAATTGAAACCTCTTTTTCGAGCATCAGGCCCACCTGTCATTAGTGGAGTTTTATCATGGTAGGCACATTAATTTAGGTTCAAGATTCAACAAAAATATGAAAAGCATATACTTTCAGAGCATCAGTTTTGGATTTGGTTTTAGTGTATGTTAACTAAGTTCACAATGAAACGAACAATGAAGCAATGCTATTAGAGTTTAGTTAGATATAATGACGCTATATATAAAATATTGCAATAAAAGTTTTTCACTAAAAATATGTCCAGCAAAGATAAGTATGCTAAAAAAGTTATAGTTAAGAATTTCTTTTTAATAAAAAAGTGCTTAAAACAAGTTATGAATGCCTCATCAAAACTTCACTACTCCGATTTGAATATTTGGTTTAAAAGGTATTGTATTAAAATATGTTTAAATAGATTTTGTTTCATAATAATATGGTTTTGTTGATTAGTCCTTTAGTTTAAAATTTTTACTATATAAATTTATGAAGTAAACAACACGATTCCAGTGCTTACGTGATACAATTTGTGTGAAGTCCGACATGCAAAACAAATTAATATCCCAACTACACCATCCACCAAAAAACAAAAAAACAACAACAACAATGACAACCACCAAGCTTAATTATTTCATAAATATAATATGTTGAAATTTTTTAATTTTAAAGTTATTCATATTAAATTATTTAAAAAACACCCAAAAAAAAGACTTGAATTTATGAATATGATTAAAATTTTAAATTGATATTTTTATCTTTCTCAACCAAAATTAATAAATTTTTATTAAGTCAAATAACAACTCTAGCTGGACAAGGGTTGTAAACTATAAAGTGATTTTTAGTATATTAGAAACTAAAATTCTAGAACTCTATCTATATTTGACTATTAAATTTTTTTATAAATCTTGAAGACCTAAATAAAATAAAACAATATTAATTTTAGGACACCACTCATATAAAAATGGTAAAAATATTTTTTTTTAAATTATTTATTTGATCACCATTAAAAAACATGCTTTAAGAAACGTGGGTTAATAATAAAAACATAAATTATGAATAAAATTAAATAAACAAATAAATTAGAAGATTTAAGAGAAAAAATAGTTAAATTATTCAAATTAATAGACCAAAAATTAATAATTCTAACTAATATTAGTTCAAATGACTTTAAATTTTTTAAATTAATACAAAATGATTTTTTTCAAAATCTCAATTTTACAATAAGTTTTATTCAAGAAATTCAAAAATAAATAAAAATTGTTAGACTAAAAATAAAACAATCAGCAATAAGAATTGGTAGATTAAAATATAAATCTTCAAAAATTAGAAAAAATATTAAAATAATTATAAAAAACTGTAAATAAAAATTTAACTCGTAGAAGAATTATTAAATTTGCAAAAAATGTGAAAAGAATAAAAAAAGATAATAAAATAGAAATAGAAAAATAATATTATAAAATTTATAAAAAATAATACAAAAGATAAAACAATCATCTAATAATTTTTTTGTTAAAAAATTAAATTTTAAACAAATTAAAAAATTAATGTCAAAACTAAAGTAACGATTTCAAGAATATAGCAATATATTTTAACAATAATAACACTTTTAATTTATACCACATATAAAAAATGTATTAAATAATAATATATTAGTCAATAGACAAGATCAAACGTCCTTATTTAAAATCCAAATCAATAAATAATCTTAACTTATTTATTTTATTATTTAAAACATAGTAAAAACACCATATATAAATTAAAATATAAATAATTAATATAATTATATTTACTTTTGTAGTCCACAAAATAGACAAAAGAAATAAAGTTTTCTAACATAATATAAACTTAATTCCCAAATAGTAGCTATATTTTTTTTAAAGAAAAGCTAGCAAAACATATATATTAAAAGAAATATTTTAAGTGTATCATAAATTCAGACGTTATAGTAATTTTAATTGTTGATCTTAATCATATATTCATATATATTTTATAAGTATGATTTTGGTCTCTAACGTAGAGGTCGAAAATTTATTTCGTTTTCGGTCTTTTTTCGGCTATAAAATGGTCCCAAAAATTTCAGTTTATTTTAAAATCATCCTTTTTATCAAATTTTTAATTTTAATTCCAAAAATACCCCTAATTAAAAAAACAAAAAGAAAATGGGTTAAACGGGAAAGGGGAAAGGATATCACGGGGATGTTTGGTTTCGGGAAGAAAAGGGGGAAGGGAATGGAAGGGAAGGGGAAAGGGGAAGAGGGAAGAGGGAAGAGGCAAGGGGAAGGGCTACCGCCATTGCTCCTCACCGCCACTGCTCTTCGCTGCCGCCGCCGCTCCTGTTCTTCGTCATTCGCCGTTTCTGCTCTTCCTCCTCGCCCTTGCCGTTGTCGTCGCCTCACCGTCACCCTCGTCTCGCCGCACCTCGACTTCGTAGTGTCGTGCCCTAGTCTGGCCCTCGCCCTCGTCTGGCCCGTGCCCTCATGTTCGTCGTCGTCGAAGAGGAGGTGGTGGTGGTCGTGTGCGAAATCTGAGTTCTGAGTTCTGCATCTAGGTTCTTGTTTTTCTGGGTTCTTGATGATGATGATGGTTTTTTTATGTTTCTTCTTAATATTTCCATTATTGTTGTTGTTCTTCTGTTTCTAATTGCTTTTGTTGTTGTTGTTCTTCTGATTCCATTATCTATTGTTAATTATTGTTGGTGTTGTACTTTTTGTTGTTGTTGTTTTATTGGTATTTCTTCTATTTCTGCTTCAATTTTTGGGTTCACTTCAGCTTCTGTTAATTTTGGAGAAGGGGAGAGTATTTTCGTTCGAAGGATAATTTTGAAACTAAATTAAACTTTAAGGACTATTTTGTAGCCAAAAAAAAGGCCAGAGACAAAATAAATTTTTGGCCTTTACGTTAGGGACCAAAATCGTACTTAACTCTTAAAATTAATGAATAAAACTAATAGAACACTTAATTCCATGATACACTTGACATGTATCCCATACTATATATGCACGTTATATAGGTAACTTTGGACAAGATTTCACTATGTCAAATTTTAATTCATTCTCAGCATAACATCTACTCATTTCTCATATGCATGGAGAGAGTCTATATATTAGATGCATGAGTCCTGCCCATGGATGCATATTCACACAAAATAATAATCAGTTAATGTCATATTGCATTATTGGTACAAATTAAAAACTGAAACTACTATTTTGTTCTATATTTATCTTTTAATAAAAAAAAATATTGTATTATTAAGCCTTCTTCGCTCCCCTTCATGTGACTTTTGGGTTCATCTGTGTCCACGAGACTCTTATTACGTAGTAACTTATCAAAGCAATCTTTTGGTTCCATTTTAAACAATAATGCAAGTATAAAAATAATTGAAAGTGATGATAGATAGTAAGAGTATATACTTAAATTAAATACCACTACTAATGATAACGATTAATAATAAATGATACATTGCCATAATTAGATGCAAAGACATTAGAGAATTTGAGTCACATGAGGATACCTTTACACCTCTTATCATGCATGGACCCTTAAGAGAATGGAGAGAGAGAGATGTAAAATGGAAGCAAAGGCAATGGCATGCACACAATTCTAGAGTGACAAAGCAAGTTAAAGGGGTTTTGGTGGTAGGGTCTTCTTGTATGTATATATTGTCATTCATTTTTCCTCAGGGAGTGTATATCACACTCTTTTGCTGCATGTACATCATCACTCTCTCCTCCACCAAGCAATTTTTTTTTTGCCTTTTGGGTCCCTGGGATTATTGGAAGGAATTAAAATTGGCTCCCTCCACTTTTGTTCTATAAAATATATTTGATTTAACTAATTTGTGTCCTGAAAGCACATTTTAAAAATATAATAATAGAAATTTTTTAATACTTTTCTTGTATTCAACGAATTAAAAATATCAAAAAATAAATTTTTATAAAATAATTTTTTATAATATGCTTAAAAACCCGAATATATTTAATATATATAGCTAATTTAATAATTGATTTTTGTATATATATAATATAGTTAAATTTTTTAATGTGTTATGTTCATGATAATTTATTCAAAAAACAATATATTTATAAAGAATATTAGTATTGTATTTGTTAGAAACAAGAGACTGAATTTGAGCCAAAAAGCAATAGCTCAAATGGCATAGTCTCCCCATACTCAATTAAGAGGTTGCGGATTCGAGTCTTCATATCTTCGGTAAAAAAAAGAGAGAGAGAGACTGAATTCAAAAAAGGATTTGTGTATTATTGAGTGTATTCAAGTTGTCTGAAATGATACCATATAAAATGATATTTATATGTGCTAAGAGAATCGTAATAATAAAGACATAATATTTTATAATAAATATTTAGATATACTAAATAATTCTAATAAATGCTAATCAATCCTAATATATTCTGACTGTATTTTATAAACTATATATACACTAAAATTTTAAAGGAAAGCTAAGAAGTCAATATGATTTACCTTTGTTGTTTACTTTTCAACTAAAAAGATAAAAACAATGTGTAATATGGTGGAAAACAAAACTTTGTGGAGGTGGCCCAATGGCGGGTGTGATTGTCCCAAAACTCTTGCTCTTCCACTAGGAAAGGTATGTCCATTTATGGGGGGGACTTCATTATCATAACACATTAACACAAAAGGGAGACAAAAAAACACAACTGAGTTTGTGTATAGCAAGCCACCATTGACTCCTCTCCTCAGTCCTCATCATAAGCCCATTACTTATATATTAGTGTATCCTACTTAACTCTCAAATATTTTTATTATCTTTATCATTCAAGTACAATAAAGTAATGGAACATTAAAATGTATGTCAAAATTTGATAATAGAGATTAAGAGAAAAAATGGACACAATTAAATTTTGCAATAATTTATAAATTAATTTTTATGTATTGTTAGTATAAATTAATTTTACACAAATAACTAATCGTATATTGTTACGTCGACAAAAATAACTAATTCTAAAATTTATTATTTAAAAAAATTATCTAAATGGATAAATCTTATTGATTGACGTGTATAAAATGTTTTATTCATTAATAATTTATATATCTAATAATAGGCTAATTTTTTTTTATATGAGGTTGATACATGAATTATGCTGAGTTATGGAGTATTGGGAAGATATACACGATTGTGACGGCGTTTAATTTTTTGTTTTAATGGGAAGAAATCGAAGTGTCCGATTTCATTGCACAGAGAGAGTGGATACACAAATCGGACCCAAAATTTTCTGTCAGTACACAAATCGAACCCAGGATTTTTTGCCAATACACAAATCGGACCCAGAGTTTTCAATACCTCCCATTGGACGGTTCGATTTGTTTTGCACAATTCTCATACCCTGATAAAACACCATATACCTTCATAATTTTACTATACACTAACTCTTTCTCCATATTAAAATTAAAAAGTTCTCTAATAATATGCTTGATGGTTTAGAAAATACTAATTATATATATAATATTAATTGTCTAAAAAATATGGGGGAAAGAAAATTAAAAGAAAATAGGAAATTCAGCAAGAAAGAGAGAGTGTGTGCGTGGTGTAGCACTAGTGGCTGCCACAAGCTAAATAAGTGAGTTTTTTTCAAGCTATAGATTATCATTGGATGCTTTGAAGGACATACATGGATCATGGAAACCCTAATGTGAAAATGTCAACCTTGGATAAATATTTTTTCAAAAGTTATTTGCTTTTTAGAGGCATAATAATCTTTCCGTCCTCCTTTTTTTTTTTTTTATGTTTCTCTCTCTATGTTCTTGGATCCTTATGAGTAAAGGGAAAGAGGGTGGAAAACACTCAACACTATCAATTGTCACCAAAAGGGAGAAGGGTTGGTGTGCATGCTTGGTGGATTTATATGTCAACCATAAAGTTTTAGTTTCAATAGGTTCATATATATCTAACCTAGCTTGCAGGCCTAAAACTTATTCAACACTTAATCGTAATTAAAGCATTTTAGAATCTACCCTCGGATACACTAGTGTTCTTTAAGCCATTGCCCCCCATGATTATTATTATTATTAACTTCTCACAAAATAAATTATATATCATGAAATCCTCTACATTAACATTTTATGTAGACGATAAATATAATAAGCATGGAGGTATATGTGACTTTACCATGATGGAAAAATATTTGTTAATTAATTACTTATTTTATATTAATAGTTAAAAAAATTAGCATGTATACTAAGAATATTATTAATTAAAATTGTACAACTATATATACAATATTATTTTGACATGAAAATTCTTTTTGATAAATTGTGAAATAATTATTAGAAGTAGAAAATATTAAAAGAATATAAAATTGAAAGAAAATAATATTAAATTAAAATTTAAAAATGACAAATACTCTAAAACTACTATTCATTAACGGAGAAAGTAATAATAACATTAGATTAGTAGAGAGAGGTTGTCCAATAAAGGTAGACATATGTATATCCTAGGAAAGTTATACATCACATCAAAAAAAAAAAAAAAGACGTAATTCATGTTGTTTGAACTTTGAAATAATTAATTAGCTTGGTATACTCGAGTTTGGCATATTCTCTTAACATTATGAGCTATAGTTTTGGTATTAATTTTTAATACTTATTTTAGCATGCAACACTAATCGGTAAATTATGTCACAAAAGATATATCTTATCATTTTTACGCCGGTGAAAATTTAGGAGTAGTCGAATTCATGTGAAATTGATAATTGAGAGTAGTTAGATGATTTGACAGATTTAACTAAATTTTCATCTAACGATTCTCAATTATTAACTTCACCTGAAATCGACTGCATCTGAGTTTCCATCTTTTATGCCGCCACTTGTCAATCGTCATTTATCAAATTTTACCTTGTTTAAAATTAAAAGTCTAGTAATCTTTATAAATATAAAATAATCTTTACCTTTTGAATTAATTTTTTAAAAACCTACTTAATTTCTTATATCACTCTCTTGTATATACCTTAATTTATGTATGTCCACATTCTGCTCCTGTATATTTAAGCTGTAGACATTAAAAGAGTTTTCTATTTCTTTATTGTAAATGCTTTTATCTAATTTTAACCGACAACAAACATAAAAGTTCTATACTCATGAGGGAAGAAAAAAAAAAGAAAAGAAAAAAGAGAAGCATTATTATTATTATTAGTCAGAAATCGAAACTTCGTATTATCAATTACAAGATGATAAAAAGGAAAAATTATAATATATTGGTAGTTTATTAAGTAACTCACAGATGCACTAGGTGGATATTAATACGATCGCAAATGCTAATATATCATGCATATAGCACAGAAAGATTTGATTTTGATAGATTATAAAATATTTTATATAATTATTTAATTATATCTATTTTTGTATGAATATTTACATTGTTAATATAAAATAATTATTTTTATTAGCATATCATTATGTAATTAAATATATGTATAAAAGTAATGATATATTAAAGTTAAATTCTAATAATAAATATACTTAAAATGAGTATAGAGTCCTTATTTTTTTTTATGACAGTTAACAAATTTTGAGTGATCAAGTGATACATATTCTATTAGGATTAAATCTGATCAAATACTAACGTAAAATAATAATATTTGTTAATTATATAATATTATTATTCTAAAATCTCTCATTAAAATTACTTGAATTTTAAAATTTCTTTTAAAAAAATCTACCCATCACATAATTTTTGTCATTAAAAATTTTAAATACTCGATATCTACAAATAGTTTTTCTCCTTTAAATATTCCTTCTAAGTAGACTTTAAGAAAAATAATATTTTACCGAACCAAAAACTTATCTAGACCTATTTTTATTTTTATAAAAGTGTAAAATATCTTCTATTTGATATATGTTTTTATTTTAGGAAAAAAAAATGTCAACCTTAATGTAAGAACGAAAGTGAGAGGGTTTAGAGTTGGAAGCGAGATTGAGAGGATATCTCCGTTTGACCGAAATATGTTACTATCATTACATAATGATTATTAGTTTTATGAACCGGGAAAAAAATATTAGGAGCCAACATTTATCAACTAACATTCATTATTTAAATTGATCATTAAAAAATATTTAAAAATAAAAATAATAAAAAATATGAATTTTACTAAGTAGACAATAATTTTTATGAACAACATGAATAATGGGTTATAGAATTAACCCAATAAAATAAAAAAGTACTCTACCTCAAATTACCTCATAAACCCTAACATTAGGATAATCATTCACATATCTAATAAATTGAATATCTAGTCATTATTAAACCGAATCAAAAGGAATAACTACCATCCAACTAAGAATCAACGTAATCATCTACGTACCTATTAAATTGAACATCCAATATATCTATTGTTCACATTGTTTAATATTCTCATTATCTCTCTATATTTTTCCAAAAAATATTCAAACAAAACAACAACAAAATTTATCTTACTAGATATATGAATCGTCTAATAAAAAATGTTCTAAAATAAAAATAATTTAAAAGCAAAATAAAATAAATTTAGAGAATATAATTTATAATTTAGGATTTAGAAGTTAAAATTTAAAAAAAAAATAGAATTTAAAACGACTACTAGTGGTGAATGGATGAAATTATAATATTAAAATAAAAGAGAATAAATAAGAATGGATGAAAGAATAATTAAAAAAATGCTTTTTATTTTGTTTTCTCTTTTTATTCTGTTCCATACATATGGCATGACATCTGCATGCACATGCATGCTTCTTACATTGTGGCATCATCAATGTTGAATTTTGAAAGAGAGAAGGTGCAAATGCAACTGTGGTTAAGCCTGCTGTATCTTTTTCATGCACAGAGGAAGAGAGAGAGAGTAAGAAAGAGAAGTTTAACAAACAGCATCACAAGCATTTAAAAATATATATATATAAAAAAAAAAACCCCCATTCGTCAATAAAAACGTTTCTGCTATGTGTTCTTGTGCTGTCCTCTCATTTACTCTCTCTCTAATTTTTGTTGCTTTTGTTTCTCGCATCACAATTCACACGGTGATGACAGAGAAAAGAGTGAATATTCTGCATAGGACAGAAAAGTAAATTAAATTAAAAAAACTCAATATTTAATAAATAAATAAATAAACAAGGGTCTTTTGTTTCCCATTGGTTGTTTTGTTTTTTCTGTTTGCTTTTTGACAGTTTCCACCACACACATATTTTATTAATATTTATTTTAGATAATTCCTATACATTATTTTTTTAAAAAAAATATATATCTTTTTCTGAATTTTTTATTTTTAAAAATTAAATAAATATAATAATTATCAAAATAAATAATTTAAAAAATATTTATCAAAATAAACATTATTCTCTTGTCCCATTTATACTGTAAACGAAATAATTTTACATATATTATAAATGAGATAAGACACGTGTATATATGAAACAATTTTGATAGAAAGAACTTAGATAGATATATGTAACTATTCTTTGGTCCCAATTTTGATTATAAATATATATACTCCTAATTAAAAAATTAACATAGCACTTTTCATAATAACTTTTAATTAACATCTAATGATATTTTTTATTGTATACAATAGCATCAATTTTAATAACTTATATCTCGAATAATTTTAAAAAAACTTAACAATTATTACTCACATTAATTAATACTCTTTACTTATATAAAAAAATATTATAGTACTTAAAAATTGTCACTTTAATTTCTCTTTTATGTTCTGGTTCTTCTTAAAAGGAAATGAATTTTCCATTCTTAAGATTTAAATTCAAGAACATTAATTCTGAAATAAAAAATTGTCACTTAATTAATCTCATATTAATTACTTTTATACATTAATAATAATATGAATAAAATAAAGGGATTACTAATAAATATAATTAAAAGTTAATTATGATGAAACTTTTATTTTTGTATATTTTATATAATAAAATTTTGGTACTCAAAATATTTATTAGCAAAATCCTATAAAATAAAATATAAATGTTAATAAAAAAACATAATAAATTCCCCTTAATTCACGGATTTAAGAGTATTAAGGCATTTTTTCTTTGGTGAAGCTGTTCTTTTCGGTATTTTTTTTTCTTTGTCACACATGGTTTCTCACATGCTAATACTTGAGTCAGTCGTTTACTTTGTTTCTACCACAATATCTATTGATTTCTATTACTAAATATTAAGTAATAAAAAATTGAAATCTATTTGAATAAAAATGGTATTTGCAAAATCAAGTTTGCATTAATTTGATTCTTGAACGATATGCAATGGAAATTGGTTTCGTGTGCCGAATCAGTTCTATCTATTTAATCCACACCTTTGATATATAATGTAAATTATAATAAATAAATATATTTATCATGAGTAAGTGAAGATTAGAATATTTTTTTTTATAAATACTAGTGCCACTATATTAATAATTTAACTTGCCAATCATACACATATAATATTTGATATTATGAAATGTGAAAATATTAAATATTATATTTGAGTGAAAATAAATTTGTTCTTTCCAATCGGATATAAAATAACTTTAGATTGAAAAATCTAAAGTACGAGTAGAATTTGAATTGAAGAGTTTAAGGGTGTGTTTGGAATTCACGTTAGAGAAGAGAGAAGTTCGTTTGAATGTTTTGAACGTCTTATCTTTATGTTTGGTAACTCTTTAACACTCTAAATCCAGAAGTGATTTTGCATCTAAACGTACGTTTACAGAAAGCTACAAATTCTAACTTCTGCGTTCACGTTGGAAAAAGCTAATTACAATTAAGAAATTAAGTAAGAAAATTATTCTTCTTCTACCAATCCTATCCTTCATTTTCTTCTATAAAAATGATATAAGTAATTATATAATTTTCACATTAGTTCTTTGTGTATGTTCTTGGTTCCAATTTTTTTTAGAGTAAACTACCATTTCTACCCACGAAAGTTGAAAACGCTGACATATCTACCCATAGAAAAAGGAAATTACCATTTCTACCAATGAAATATGGATTTCGCATAACAAAATTATCCAAACACTAAAAAATTACCTAAAATCCCTAAATTACCTTTATTTTCACCACCACACCACCTCCTTCACCCAGCCACTACCCCCATTTTCCTTTCTAATTTCAAATCCCACCACCATCTCATTTCCTTTATCGCTACCATCACCACCACCACCACCACTATACCTCCATCATCATCTTCTTCACACAAAGCAGCAGCAACAACAACAACAATAGAAAAAGCAAAAAGAAAAAACGGTTCTTCCTCCCTCACTGAACAGCGTCGACGACGATGGTGGCAGTGACACCCACCGGCGCCGTTGCCCTCTCCTCCTTCTCCGATCTCTTGCGCGCTCTCTTCCTTCCAGACCAACGACAACGACAGCGACAGATGTGACGGAGCCGGCAGCAGCAGGGCGCGACGGCGACGACAGCTCCCCCTCCTTGGTTCTAGCTCACATATCCTCTTTGGGCTCCCTCAACAACGGTGACAATGATGCGATAGCGGCAACGAGTCCCCACGTTGTCAATGTGGTCTCCCTCCCCCTCCTCTTCTCTTCTTCTTCCTCGGGTGCTATGATGCACGGACACTGACACGGATACGGGACACGACACGACACGTGAATTTTAAAATCTTACATGACACGGGGACACGCATACATATAAAATATAAAGTATTTTTTAGATAAACCATAATGATATTTTAATATTTTATTAATATTAAAATATAAATTAATTTTTTAAATTATTTTTAATGTCTTATTTTAATTATATCAAGTATTTAAAATATTTTTTGTTTTAATAAATAATAATATATACTATATCTAAATTTATTTTAAGAATATATATCAAGAATAAGATCGGACACGCTGACACGTGATGGTATTTAGGTGTGTTCAAGTGTGTCTGAAGAAGAATTTTTTATTTTTTATTGAGACACGGTTTGGACACAGCAGACACGCATGTCGGACGAGTGTCGGTAAGTGTCGTGTCCAAAATGTGTCCGACACGTAGACACGGTAACTCAGCAAAGTGTCCGTGCTTCATAGCTCGGGTGGGGATGTGTGTGTAATGTCTTCGTGTATGAGTTTTGGAGGGAAAGGGGGTGGTGGTGGGATTTGAGATTAGAAAGGGAAAGAGGGGTGGTGGCTGGGTAAAGAGGGTTAGAGTTAGAAAGGTGATTGGGTGAAGGAGGTGGTGTGGTGGTGAAGATAAGGTAATTGAGGGATTTTAGGTAATTTTTTAGTATTTGGATAATTTTGTTATACGAAATCCATATTTCATGGGTACAAATGATAATTTCCTTTTTATATGGATAGATATGTCAGCGTTTTCAACTTTCGTGGGTATAAATAGTAGTTTACTCTTTTTTTTATCAAAATCTTTCAGATTTGTTACAATCATTGTCCAAAAAAATATTTTAATTTTTTTTATTACTTTTAATACTCTCTTTTATATTTTGATTTTTATGTTTTTATTGTATTTTTTTATTTATATATAAATATTTTTTATATTGTTTTTTGTATTATGATATATTTTTTAGTGTTCTGATGTCATATTTTTATTGTATTTTTTATTCATATAATAACTATTGTTGATACAAATTCTTATTTTTATTAATTTTTATGATATTTTTATTAATTATTTTTTTGTATTATGCTATTAAATATTGATAAAAAATTTTATTCCTTAAGAAATTTTAGTTCATTTTTAGTTTAATTTAAGTTCATTTGGTTTCGTTTCACTTGAATTTTTCTTCCTCATCTTTTATTTCGTCTTCTTCTTCTTCTTTTTTTTCATCTTCTTCTTTTTATTTCATTTTCTCAAAATTCTTCTTGATTTACTTTCTTGAGAAGAATAAAATCAAGAAGAAGGAACGCAAGAGAAGAAGAATGAGGAACACGAAAAAGAAGAAAGAATAATACAAAGAACAAAGAGGAGAAACGTGAAAAAGTAGAAAAAGGAAAAAGATGAGAGAAACGCAAAAACGTTTATGTAGTTGGATCAGATATTCACGCTCCACTAATAAAATTAATTTTTATTGGGTTTGAACCAACTTAGTTGAATTTGGTTGAAAAAAAACTTGAATATATAACAACTCTAAAAACTAATTTAAGATATTTAATCTTTAAAAAACTATTTAAACTTTTAATCATTTTTATTAAAAATAATAAAAAAACAGTTAAATTAGCATGGTAAAATCATATGAAATCACCGACATTAGTATAAATTAAAATGTTACTATTAAGTTAATGTTAATATTCATTAATATTAAGATGTTAATGTTAATTAAGATGATATAGTAATAGTAATTTTACCAGATAATATTTAATTTGATATATGAATTTATATTCGAATTTAAATTTAGTTTTTAAAATTTTAATTGTCTTTATGTAGTCTCTAAATCTTACGAAAGAGTCCTTGGAATAATTTTTTATACTGAAATCTTAATAAACATTAAAATGGACAATTGGATGTCACTAAATTTTATAAAACGACATCACTTTAATTTTGATATTTAAATAGTCTAAATATATTTTAAATAGTATTTATTGAAATTTTTTCAAACAAAACAAGTAATACGTGTCCTTTTTAAATTATTTTAATGCCAAAATTGTATCATGTTACAAGTTCTAGCATAATATTTAACTGTCGAGTAAACACCCAATCCGATCCCTATCCATTTCTAATTAGGACAACGCGATCCCTCACCAAAAAACTAACCCACGCCGGTCCCTGTCTATGCAAAAAATCACTCATCGCGCCCCCTCCCGTTTATCCCCCGTCCATAGTTGACGGAAAAAGTTGATGTGTCACTTACCGGCGCTGATCTGGCAGTTAGGCCAAAGTTAAGTGTCAAGGTGGATAAGTGGGAATGGAAATGGGTCGATTTGTCCCCCTGTCACATTAAAAAACGACGTTGTTGCTAGGTTAATAAGAAGCAAACGTTTCCTTCATCATTTCATAACCCCCCAAACCCTAACTCAAATTTACAGAATAACCAAAACCCCTCAACCTTCTTCGCGCGATAGGACAGAGAGTGGTGGAAGTAGCAATTGTTGGTGCTGGCAAGGATGCTGACAAGGCCGCCAGGAAGGACTCGGAGGACTCCTCTAACGCCGCAGTTGACGGAGTGACTGACGTCGTGCAGTGGATGCAGCTTGAGTCGACATTCAGGTTAGTAATGAATCTGGGCATAAAAAACATCATTCTAATCCAATATCTATTCCTAAATTGCATGTTGGTGTGTTAGTGTTCAGTAGGTTGAAATGGGTTGCCTGGTTGTTTATTATTATAAATATTGTGATACTGAATGGATTTTGAAGTTTTTTAGTTAATTTGTTAAATTATTCATGTTAATTGTCAATAGTTTAGATGATTTAGCACAATGATGTTAAACTATCATGAAATGGATTTTGATTAGTAAAAATAATTTTCAGATGGATGAGTTTGAAGTAGTTCCTGTTTTTCATCATGGATGCATTTTTAAGAGGAATGCACATGGCAAATTAGAATATGTTTATGGAAAAGTCAAGAAGTGGCCAGCTTTAGACATTGATTTGGTGAATTTCTTTGATTTTGAAATGTTGTTGAAGGAGCTGGGTTATAGGGAGTACAAGACGATGTTTTGGTTTGATAGCATGGCACCTAACTTGAAATCTGGCTTACATGTAATGAGGGGTGATACTGAGATAAATGAAATGAGGAATAACAAGATTAAAAACAAAAACAAGGGGACAAACAAGATTTATATCTACTTTGAGCACAGAAGAAGACAACAACTCACAAATCATCAACTGATCCAGCAACAAGCACTGATCCAGCTCCAAACACTGCTCCAGCCCCAAACACTGATCAGGTACAATGTGTTAGTTTTAAGAATTGACTTGTCCTAAACAATAACTTCTTTACTCTATGTTTGAGAATTGAGGTACAATGGCTGTGTTATGTACTGATTAGGTTTATATGTTGCTTGGTTGAGTATGGTTGTGTTATGTACTGATTAGGTTTATATGTTGCTTGGTTGAGTATGGTTGTGTTATGTACTGATTAGGTTTATATGTTGCTTGTTTGAGAAAGGCTGTGTTATGTACTGATTAGGTTTATATGTTGCTTGATTGAGAATGGCTGTGTTATGTACAATGGCTGTGTTTGAGAATTGTCTTTTGTTGCTTGCTTTTTATAATATATTGAATTTTGTCACAGAGAAAAGCCAGAAAAGCTAAGAAGAAACTACCCAAAAATCAGAGAGAAGAAATTTCAGTTTCGCAATCTGCACCACCAGCTGAGGAGGTACTTTTTTTTTCTATTGTTTAAAAAAACAAAACCTGTTTCATCCAACAAATTATTACATCTCAATCCCTTAAAGTTTTCTTTCATGTAGTTGCTAAACCTACATTGTTACAGGCTGCAGAAAAAAAAACTCCAATGACAACCCTCCAACAGTTAGGGAGAAGCAGCAGATTGTTAGGCCTCCAGCTCCATCTTGTGCCTCCACCCATATCAGCACCGGGGCCAACCTTATAGTTCAAATCTCAACCTTTCCAAGTCCCAAACCTGATGCCTCACAGCTCACAACTCCAATCAAATGACTCAATAGCTGGGAAGACTACTCTAGGAACCAGTCATAATGCGATTTCTGAAGAGACGATGGCAGCTGCAAATTCAACTATAGTATCACGACTTCTGAAATTTGTGCCAATACCCGGCTACCAGCCTCCAGAACTTAGGCCTCCTAAGCAGGGGTGACACTTAGATATGTGATACTGAGATATGTGATACTGTTATTTTGGTATTTTGAGACTTTAATTTGAATGATACAATAATGTCAGCAAATATTTTGTTGTTATTTTGGTATTTACAAATGTCTAAGTTTTGATTAGGGCCATGTTGCCTCTGCAATGATATTATCACTGTGAACATATGAGTTACATCTTTCTTGACAATATGAATATAATAGTACTTTTTGCTATGCTTTACAAGGTTTACTTCAATCTATGTTACATGCACAAATATTTGCTGCTCTAATTTACATTAAGTTCAGGTAACAAACTTTAAACACTCATCATAATAATTCATCTTCATATAACTTACATCCAAAATGTTTACATTTTCAATCTCATCTTGCCACACAGTTCTTAGATACCCTAAATTTATTCATTAGGTTGCATACATAGTTGTCCTAAATAAACAGGCAACCATAACCCAATCAAAAATGCAAAAATACTACAACCTAACTCCAAGCATCTCCTTTCACCCATTTTTTTCCTGCTCTTTCCCCATTGATTTTCTAATCCAATCAACCTCATTTCTAACTTTTCCACTTTGTCATCCACCACATCACTAAGGCCTTCAAATCGCTGTTGGTTCTTCTGCAATACCCCTTTTGATGTTGTCTTCGAAAAATGCTCATTAAAGGAAGAGACATAATTATCTAGCCATACAAAAATGAGCAACATCCTTCTGCAGTCTACATATAGACAGATACAAAAAGGTTAAAACCATGAACAGACCTGGAACTAAATATAGAATTTTTGTACATTCAACACAAAATTTTACATGAACATACCTTGAATTTAGGGCACCGTAAGAATAACCTATTCGGATTACTTTTGGTCCCAGACATGAACAGAACAGCATCAGACCCGCAACAACATTTTGGGGAGACCCATCTCTTCTTCCTTCTACCTACAATACTCTCATTAGAGTTCATACTATAACTCCAACTATCACCAGCTCGCAGGTTGGAGGATGCACAACGTTCTCCACTTCTAACCATGGTCCCCTAGGGTTTCTTGTTTAGACTATGAATACTTTGTGCAGAGGTTGGGGAATGAAATGATGAAGGAAACGTTTGCTTCTTATTAACCTAGCAACGACGTCGTTTTTTAATGTGACAGGGGGACAAATCGACCCCTATCCATTCCCACTTATCCACCTTGACACTTAACTTTGGCCTAACTGCCAGATCAGCGCCGGTAAGTGACACATCGGCTTTTTCCGTCAACTATGGATGGGGGATAAACGGGAGGGGGCGCGATGAGTGATTTTTTGCATAGATAGAGACCGACGTGGGTTAGTTTTTTGGTGAGAGATCGCATTGTCCTAATTAGAAATGAACAGGGACCAGATTGAATCTTTACTCTTGAACTGTCTATACTAATACTTTATTAACATTTGTATATAAAAAATTATGATAGATAATGACAAAATTAAACCAAAAGGACAACATGGGTCATAATTCCCAAAAATCTCAACATCTTCATATATATATTTTATTAAATTACTATTTACTTTTAGGTTTTTTTATGTTTATTAAACATAATTTTGATATAAATTTATCCAATTTTTTTAAATAATAATTTTATAGATACTAATAATAAGTTAATTATAATAAGATTTAATTATTTTATTAATTTTTGTAATTTACTAAATTTTTAATAAAATTCATATAATTTAAAAATTTATGATTGAATTTTTATGTTAAATAAAAATTTATAATTAAATTTTTATTAATTATTTTTTAGCAAAAATAGAAAATATTAGAATATTTACTTTTAGAATATTTCATGATGTATTTTGTATCAAATACAAAAATAAAATTTTAAAAATTATTTATATTTTTTAACAAAGAATAGCTTGAAAAAATCTAATTTATAATTTTATCTAATAAAAAATTTAATTATATAAACTTTTAAATTATAAAAATCTAATTAAAATTTTCATAGATTTTAGACAAACAGAATAATTAAAACACAAAAAAAGTTTAAAGTTAAAAATATTATAAATGGTTGAAAGAAATAAGAGTAATTATAAATTAAAAATTTAGTCCCACTAATATTAAAATTCTGGTTCCACCAGTCATACGAATTAATGCAAATCACGTTTATGAAATTTTAAGATTATATATAGGTAATTGAAACTTCAAAAAATATATATAACTGTGCTATATATACATTAAAATTAGTTGTCAAAATCAACTATCAATATAAATACATATTAGAATATAAAAATATATATTAAAAATAAATTAAACTACATATATATTTATATATAAATACATTAGTGACTGAATTTCGTATATAAATAGTATTTTTATTAAAATATGATGCTTGCATGTAACTTTAAAGATCAGATTGATGCTATTTTTTTATAAAAATAAAATGAATAATATATGTCAACATTATAATTTTTGATATTTTTTAAAATCGTAAAAAGAACTAAAATTAAAGAGTCTAATTTATGTATTTTAAAATTTTTAATCTTTTTAAAATAAAATTCAATTTCTACTTCTCAAATTAAATGATTTTATATTTAAGATTAATACTTGAACAGTGTACAATTCAAAAAAATAATATTATTAATCCAATATCAAAAATAAAAATATTCAGATTAAAGATTAACTCATAATTTTACATATTTAGAGTAAAAATAATAAAATAAATACTAAAAAAAATAAAATTTATTATTTTTAATTATTATTTGTAATCATTAACTAATTTTTCTAATTTTATAATCTAATTATATTTTTAAATATTAATAGCACTAAAAATAATAAATTATAAATGATGTGTAGCGTTCCTTTGATAATAGAGCACATAAAACACACACGTACACTACACAAACATACTCTTCTTCTTCCTCCTCTCTGCTCTTTCTTCCATATCTTTCTGTGGGTACCCTTCTCTCTCTCTCTCTCTCTCGAGATTGGTGTCAAAGATAAAGACCACTGCCATACCCACACACACTCTTCTCACTCCAAACAAAAGCTCTCTCCACAACTTCAAACACCACAAACTCCATTCTTCATCACCATCATCTAATGAAGGAGAGTGGAGGCTCTCTTCGACAAGAGAGCCTACCCGAGATTACCACCACCAAAGAAGCTGAGAAAGAAGAACCAAACTACTAAACACTCACCTCTTTCTTCTTTCTCTCTCCATACATACATACTCCATTTTCAGCTCAAAGTAACAACCTTTTCTGTTTTCTTCTTCGTGGGCTGTGTCTTCTTTGTGTTTGTGTTTTCGCTTCAATGGCACTTTCTATGCACAAGGACGCGTCAAATAGCATGGATTCAAGCAAGTACGTGAGGTACACACCTGAACAAGTTGAGGCTTTGGAAAGGGTCTATGCTGAATGTCCAAAGCCTTCTTCTTTGAGAAGACAACAACTCATCAGAGAGTGCCCAATCCTCTCAAACATTGAGCCTAAACAGATCAAAGTCTGGTTCCAGAACCGAAGGTATATTATGGACCCCTTTGTTTTCAACATTGCAACGTTTCATAACTTTGTGCAAAAAGTCTTAACTTTTTTTTTTGTCTCCCTTTTTTCACCTTTCATTGATTCTGTTTTTGTTAAGTGTCTTCAAAAGTTGTCAACTTTGGAAAAAACCGGATTTTTGGTCTGATAGCAATATATTTCCAAGTTTGTTGAGTCTCTTGTGTGAATATCAGATTGGGGAGGAAAATGCTTTGCCTTTTTTGGCTAACACTTAACAACCATTGTCATGGTTCTGTTTGGTTCCCTCTTGAGAAGTTTCTGCTTTCTTGATTTGTTGAGTTTGTTCCTGTCTTGAAAGATACTGACAATGTTCTTGTGTAGATGCCGTGAGAAGCAAAGGAAAGAAGCCTCTCGCCTGCAGACAGTGAATAGAAAGCTGACTGCAATGAACAAGCTGTTGATGGAGGAGAATGACCGGTTGCAGAAGCAGGTCTCCCATTTGGTCTATGAAAATGGATATATGAAGCAACAAATTCATACTGTAAGAACATTCTTCTCTTCAAGAGTTCAATCTATTTTTTTGTTGTTTTTTGAACTTCTTGATGATATTTGATACACTTTTTGTTTTATCACACATAAAATGGAAATGTTTGTTTTAAGATAAGGATCTTGTCATGTGGTGTGTCGTTTCCAGGCATCTGCTACTACTACCACAGACAATAGCTGTGAGTCTGTTGTGATGAGTGGTCAGAACCAACAACAGCAAAACCCAACACCTCAGCATCCCCAAAGGGATGCTAACAACCCAGCTGGGTAAGTAACCCTGTAACAAAGATTTTTCTTTTGCTGTAAAATAAGCAAATGTTTGTTGTATGTTTTTATTCTAGTGTTTCTAATTTTTCACAAATTCCTGAGTCTTTTTTTTTTCTTTGATGTCATTGTTAGTCTTCTCGCCATAGCTGAGGAGACCCTGGCAGAGTTCCTTTCCAAGGCTACTGGAACTGCTGTCGACTGGGTCCAGATGATTGGGATGAAGGTACACACCTTATTCAATTATATGTTATTTGTTACTATTATTCTTTTGTATCTAATAACATGTGGATTTGTATCTGAGCATTCTTTCATATTATGTTCTATTTGATTTTGTTTTTTTATCTTATGATGTGTGTTCTGTATTTGGTGTAGCCTGGTCCGGATTCTATTGGAATCGTTGCTGTTTCCCGCAACTGTAGTGGTGTGGCAGCACGAGCCTGCGGCCTTGTGAGTCTAGAACCCACAAAGGTACGTTGTTTGTCTTGTCTTCATCTTAGGTTGTTTTACTCAATGTTGAACAATGAAAATTATGTCTTTTTTTTATTGGTTTATTTGATTTGATTGACTGTTTGTCACAGGTTGCTGAGATTCTCAAAGATCGACCATCATGGTACCGCGACTGTCGGTGCCTTGATGTGTTGAGCATTGTTCCTACAGGGAGTGGGGGCACTATAGAGCTCATATATATGCAGGTATGGTGATCCTTTAGGCATGCAAACCAAGTTCTTATATGATTTGTGTTTTTGGTGATTTTGATTTATGTTGAAGGCTCTGTTAAGTTAAATTGATGTGTTCTTTTTTGTTGTGATGCCAGACTTACGCGCCAACTACTTTGGCAGCAGCGCGTGACTTCTGGACAGTAAGATACACTACAAGTTTGGAAGATGGAAGTCTTGTGGTAATAATATGAATAGAGTTTGATGTGTTTTCTTACCGTTCGTCCTAGCAAAATCACTGTTTATGCCTTTCTTTTGGTTCATAGTTACCTCATTTCTAAGTGCTAATATTTTCTCATTATCATTGAATTGTGATGGCAGATTTGTGAGAGATCATTGACATCTTCGACCGGCGGCCCTACAGGGCCTCCTTCTTCAAACTTTGTAAGAGCTGAGATGCTTCCCAGTGGTTATCTAATTAGACCCTGCGAGGGTGGTGGCTCCATTATTCATATTGTAGATCATGTTGATTTAGATGTAAGACATTGTTGTAATAATCCAACATTTTGTAAATGAATTTCCTACTTGGTTTCTTAACATTGTAACTGATGGCAGGTCTGGAGTGTTCCTGAAGTACTGAGGCCGCTTTACGAATCTTCAAAAATCTTGGCCCAGAAATTGACCATTGCAGTAAGTTATCTTGCCACACACATACCACTATATCTTACTCATCCAGCCATGCATAAATGAGGTAATGAACCTAAAAAATTCCTTGCAGGCCCTGCAACATATAAGACAGATTGCACAAGAATCTAGCGGAGAAATTCAGTATGGTGGGGGACGCCAGCCTGCTGTGTTAAGGACATTTAGCCAGAGACTCTGCCGGTATGGCCCAGCCTTTTTATTCTGTCAAGAATCTATTCATAGCTGTACATTTGAATTATTGACTTGATGTACATTCGGTGTTTAATTGTAACATTCTAGATAAAATTTGAGTCTTTTTAATTACTGTATAATTAATTGAAATTCAATTTCTTAGGGGGTTCAATGATGCTGTTAATGGGTTTGTGGAGGATGGTTGGTCACTGCTGGGCAATGATGGGGTAGAAGATGTGACTATAGCTATAAACTCATCTCCCAACAAATTTTTGGGGTCCCAGTACAATTCATCAATGTTCCCAGCTTTTGGAGGTGGGGTTCTGTGTGCCAAGGCATCCATGCTGTTGCAGGTACTTAATGAAGCAAACAAATTTCATGATCACCTATGGTACAAAAGTAATATTCTTGAACTGCTTTTTAATAATGGTGTTATGCAGAATGTTCCTCCGGCTTTGCTTGTTCGATTCTTGAGGGAGCATCGGTCTGAGTGGGCTGATTATGGTGTTGATGCATACTCTGCTGCATGTCTTAAGGCTACTCCCTATGCTGTTCCTTGTGCAAGACCTGGTGGCTTCCCAAGCACCCAGGTCATTTTACCACTTGCTCATACTATTGAGCATGAGGAGGTATTAATCTTAACTTTGTTATAATCTAAATCTTAATTAGTATTATTCCTATAATGGAACATAATATATTATTGTATGCTAATTTACTGCTTACTTTAATTCTTGCAGTTCTTGGAGGTAGTTCGGATAGAGGGTCATGCATTTTCCCCTGAAGATGTTGCATTGGCACGTGATATGTATTTGCTTCAGGTAAAGCTCTGCATGTTTTATTATAGCCAATATACATCTTTTTGTTTTCTTCCCCTTTTTTTTTTTGCAAGTGATTCTTATTTTAACTTTCTGTTATACAATTTGAATTTGCAGCTTTGCAGTGGGGTTGATGAAAATGCAATTGGAGCTTGTGCTCAATTGGTATTTGCACCTATTGATGAATCATTTGCTGATGATGCTCTTCTACTTCCTTCTGGATTCCGCGTCATACCATTAGATCCCAAAACAGTTCAGTGACTTTACTCTCATACATAGTTTTATGATGATTTGATATCTTGATTTTTGAGTTCTAGAAAGTAATTTGAATTGGCTGATACCTACGGTGTCATGCAGCATCCTGTGTTGACTAATAAAATGTCATTGTTTCTGTTTCTTTTCATCCCAGGATACTCCAACCACAACAAGGACATTAGATTTGGCATCCACACTTGAAGTAGGTTCTGGGAATACACGTGCAGCCGGAGAAGCCGATGATTACAATCTTCGGTCAGTCCTTACTATTGCATTCCAATTCACCTTTGAGAACCATTTGCGCGACAATGTGGCTGCCATGGCTCGCCAGTATGTGCGTAGTGTTGTGGGGTCGGTTCAGAGGGTTGCAATGGCAATTGCTCCATCTCGGCTCAGTACTCAACTGGGGCCAAAGTCTCTCCCTGGTTCACCGGAGGCTCTTACTTTGGCAAGATGGATCAGCCGAAGCTACCGGTATTGTTGGCTTTTTAGATTACTTGTTGCTTAATCCATTGGAATTAGAAAGTTGTATTTTGAATCCATGTATCTGATCTGGTAGCATAAAATTTTATTGTAGAGTCCACACTGGTTCAGACCTTTTTCGGGTTGAGTCAACTGCTGGTGATGCAATCTTGAAGCAACTTTGGCAACATTCTGATGCAATCATGTGCTGTTCTGTGAAAACAAATGTAATCCCTTGGAACTGTTCTTTACCTTTTTTTCTTTCATTTCTTTTTAGCTGAATATGGAGAACTAATGTCATATGAATTCATCTTAAGTAATATACTAACTGCCAAAATATTCCCAGGCATCTCCGGTATTCACCTTTGCAAACCAAGCCGGACTTGACATGCTCGAAACCACTCTTGTCGCCCTTCAAGACATTATGCTCGACAAAGTTCTTGATGAATCTGGCAGGAAGATTCTTTGCTCTGAGTTCTCCAAGATTATGCAACAGGTAATTAACAAATAAACCTTACTTTAAGAAAGATCTGTAAGCATAATGAGTTGGCGCGACTGATTTGTTTGATCCATGTAGTAGACTTCATTTGTTAATGGTAGACAACAACTTATGACCTCTATTGTTACCTGTACATGATTTGCATCTTTCTGATTCTCTTTGCCATTCTAGTTTTGATTTGAGTTGATATCTTATGCAATATGCAGAGTTCAGAATTTCATTTTTCATTTTTTGTTTTTTCAGGGTTTTGCATATCTACCAGCAGGAATATGTGCTTCCAGCATGAACAGGCCAGTGTCCTATGACCAAGCAATTGCATGGAAAGTTCTCAATGATGATGACTCCAATCACTGCTTGGCTTTCATGTTCATGAACTGGTCCTTTGTCTAATGAAGAATCTTATTACATTATTATTATTATTACTATTATAATATCTCTATGTAATTTATATATTCAGCACTTAAGTACTAGATACTGCTATCATATAATAGACAAATGTACTAATTTCAAGATTTCATGAACCCATATGTCTATATATATATATGCTTTTATATTATTATAAAAAATATCCTTGTTAAATTAGTGCTTAGGCCACTTACAATGTTCTTGATGTGTCAGAATCTTGTCTTAGTAGGTTCTTGTTTTGTTTTTATTGGATTACCAAAGCTATGATGGGGTTTGTCTTTTGATTGTTTCTAAAGCAAGTGTGCATTGGTTTCAAGATTAGAGTATTAATTAGTAATTACAACTAATTCTTAGCCATATATGGTTGGTATGATTTTTAACCTTATCATGGTGTCCTTTGGTTATTTAAGGCACTGCAACTTTTCTGCCGGACTGTGTCATGTGACTCAAGTCCTTTTCAAATAAAAATGTAGCAATTTGTTTTTATCCTTTTATTTTTTTTAATTTTAATATAGGGTATCTAATCTATTTTTGGCTAAAGAAATGGGACTTTGACCAGGAGGGTGACATGGCTTTTATTGGTTCTCACTGTCCCTAGTCTATTAGTTTAATCTTTATAAATGTTTATTTCATGGTTAATTACTTAATCTGGAATAAATTATAAAATATTTACACTATGTAGTTGTTTATAATGTTTACTTCTAATCATACATTGAATAAATATAAATAGTATATCAGAATAAACCTTATGAAAATTCTTCTCATTATTTTTGTTATTTTCTTTGAAGTTACAAATCACCCTATCTTGACAAGTGTAGCCCTCAATCCTCATGCATCTATAGCAAATGTGAAAAACATTACATTTTTTTTCTGGTTTAAGTATATGTCATTAATAAAGTTTAGCTGAAATTACAATTCAGTCCACCATACTTTGGACCACTTGTGGTTGAAAAGAAAACAGAACATTGAAGGTTTTGGAAAGTGAAAAAAGTGAGCTTTTCTGCATAACATGTATGCACGAGAAAGTGACACATTAATAAAATCCGGTGAAGATGCTGACCATAACAGAACCAGCATGAATTTCTTTTGGCTGGAGGTAATTAAAGAGCAAGAGTTATTATTAACAAGTACCAAAATAAATGCAAGCTACTATGTATGTATATCATAATCATAATGAAAAGATCTTGGTTTTAAATATTTGTCTAGAAAGAAAAAATAAAGGTGTTAGTTGTCACAAAGTGATGATGATGATGCTGTGGACTATATATGAATATACCTCACTTTTTTTTTCTCCCTAGGGGCAATTCTTTGATAGCGATATTAGAGGAGGAGGAAGAGGAGAATATCACGGATAATGTCCCTCTTATAGCATAACAATAGCTGTGACATTCTCTAGTGTGGACATAGTTATATAAATGCTATCAATGAACTTTGATGTGTATAAAGTTTACAATTAAATTAGGTGGAGTATTGCATTGTTCTATAGGCAATCATGGGTGAGACATGGATTAGTTTAATATTAAGTTATTAACCATGATCTATGCATCTACCTTGTACCTATGTGGCTATGTCTCATTTCATTATACTAAATGCTGTCCGATATTTATGGCTATAGAAAGACTAAGGAAAAAGGTGATCCCTTTAGTTCCTACATGTTACAATGCTCAAAATAGATAACTAATCTGCTTTATTTAATTTGCACAGTTAAAGAAAATTTAGAGTTATGAGTTTATTTAGTTCCATATAATTAAATATTTATGTCTTTTTCGTAGAATCATATGTTTTTGCTAATTGAAGTGAGTTGACACTAATAATAATTTTGTTGAAATAGTAACATAATGTATGTATGATTAGATCTTTATATTTATAAGAAAAGAAAAATGTATAAAAATGATGAAATTAAGTCCCTTAATTATTGCTATGGTTGTTTTGGCTACAAGCCTATAAGGTGTCTCCACATGAAGAAGGGATGAAGGAGTAGGTTAGATATTAGAACTTAAAAATTCCATTGGAATAGAATAGAGAGATATGTGGGGCCCACAGAATCTGGGTTACAAAATGGAGTACATATACTATATGGTCAAGGGATGACGACATAGTTTCTGTTGGGCCATCACAACTCTGTTTCTGTCAATCCCTGACCTTATCCAATGGATTGGACCCTCCCTATAATTCTCATCATTTTTTAATTTTCACTTAATAATAATAATAATAATAATAATTATAATAATAATAATAATAATTTAGTCAATTTGAGATGGTCTAGTGATTACTCGTGTGCTTAAACAAGTCTCAAAAATTTAAATCCTATACTACACATGAATTAATTTATTGGCTAGCGACAAACTATCAATCTGTAAAAAATTAGTATTTGGTTTGTGGATTTGGGTATTTGGGAAACATTGGAACAACTAAAATAATAATAATAATTTTATTTTAGGCATGATCAATTCGATTTAAAACGACATCGTTTAGTAGTAGAGAGTAGAGAGTAGAGACAATCATGTAAGGGGATGGGGCCCACAAGTGTTGGCCATTTTTGTCTCTTATTTTTTTTCTATTTGAGTTTATTGACTTGGTTAGGTATTACAGTGCGTTACTCCATTTTGCTATTTGAAGCTAAGGTATTCTCATGCTCATGGTTCTCCTTTTAGTGTCCATCAAATGTCCCTCGTCTAAGTTGTTCACCTCTTACCTCCATCACTCAATTACCTACTTACCTTAAATGCTTGCTTTTATACTTTGGAGTTGTTATCATACCATAAACGTAGATGTACTAGTAGTATGAAATAACAACTCATCATGTTCATATTTCGAAATAATGAGCACTAAACTCTAAACTTTTTGTGATGTAAAATTTAATTAGTCTAATAAATATACTTCTTTAGATGCTAGCCATTATTACCGATTTCTAGGAAAATTGTAAACTCGTTTATGTTGATGTTGTATTAGTGAGAGTTTGAACTTTGAACTATGAAAAAAAAATATTTTAATAAAAAATCTCAAAGCCTTAATAAATTCACACTTAGAATTAGGAGAAAAAATGAAAAGAAAAAAGAATTGTTGTGTTTATAAAAGGCCCTGGCATTCCCACCGGTTGATGAGCTGCATTGATAGTAACTATGTATAGTCGGAAGAGCAAACAAACCCAACCATACAAAACAGTATCATAAATTCAGAATCTCCCCATAATGTACGTACTCACGTACGTATACGATGTGCATGCGTATGTCCCACACATATAAATGATGCCATCAATTTAATATTTATATATTTGACTCTCATGCATGCATGAGCATCATGGACATACATGCATGCATTGATACATCGTGCATACAGGGTTCTTTTCTTTCTTTGTTTTTGGCTCCCTTTTAAGATATCCTTTTCAGCGTTTGAAAATTCGAGGCGTTTTTAAAGTTTGAGTGCGAAAGGCACCGTACTGTATTTTCGAGCCTCGTGCCTCCCTTTAATTTGTTAACGAATTAAACTATTATTATTATTAAGTGTCTTCCAAATAATTTTTATAAATATTAAATAGAGAATATTAAATGAAATATTTTTTTTTGAGATTTTATTTCTTTAGTTAAATAGAATTGATGTAACATAAATATTCAGTTTGGTCCTTGAAGTTACACTCGAACCTCAATTTAGTTATTAAAGTTTCAATTGTCTCAATTTAGTTCCTGAACTTTTCAAATTTCAATCACGTTAGTTCCTGCAGTTGTTTCCGTTACTGAGTCAATTGAAAAGTTTGAGGGCTAAATTGAGGCAATTAAAACTTCAAGGACTAAATTGAGATTCGAGTGTAATTTCAAGAACCAAATTGAGTATTATCTCGTTAATTTACTATTTTTTTAATTACAAATATATAATAATAACATTAAATACAATATTACTTAAGATAATAAATATTTTATTGTTTTAATCAATTTTGAGTTCAAATCTTAAGAATAACTGTTTTTTATATTATAATGTATCTATAATTTCTTTTTTAGTTTTACACAAATCAATAATCTTATAGTTACATTATTACATGAAAAAAGAATAAAGTAGAAGTAGCTTCATGTTATCCCATACACTAATATTGTTTGATATTGCCTTTTTTCTAATATAGATATATAATCGTTTTGTATTATGCCTAAGTAGAGTGATGATAAATAAAACAAAATAAAATAAAATGAAAAGACCATAATGCCCTTGAGAAATTGTGGGTCAATTGGTGAGTGGGGAAAGCAGTGTGTGCTAGGCGTGAAGAAACCTCGCTTTCCACTTTTGTTTATAGCAGTTATCATATGTGTGCCTCACGCTTCACATGCACACACATTAACACTTTTCTCTCTTGTCTACTCTACTCTATTTAGAAACACATTTATATATAGTAGTATTGTTAAAAAAAATCCATATAATTCCATATATTTATTTGTGGTATTTTGAATTAAAGTAAGGGGGTCTGAATAAGCGTGCATTTGGGCACTGTTTGGTTCCTCAGCTGAATATGTTAAAGTGCCAAAGATCTTGAACTTTACAAAATCCAAGGAAAGTGCACCCCTAGTCCCTAGATCTATCTAGGTTATTCTTGTTATGTCACATAGGATAACTTTTGCTGGGTTTTGTTATGTCTTTGTTGTACAAATAAATAGTCTAAGTATTTTTTCCATCATATTTTAATTTTAATTTTTTAATATGTACTTTTCAAAATGTTTTTTAATATATGTATGTTAAAAAAATTAGTTTTTTTTTTTTTTGTATATAATTTCAAATATGAATAATGTTCCTATACATATAGAGGACTACACAATAATAAATATTGTTGAATAAAAATAAAGAACATATCTTTCTGTTGCAGCCTTGCAGGTTGTTTTAAAAGATTGAGCAGAAAGAAATTAAAGGGTCTGAATTCTGAAGGGAGCAAAATAAAGAAAGTATGTGAGTTTGAATAGGGCACTAGACTATCATGGTCTGTGAAATTTTAGAGTGTTTAATTAGAGAAAGTTTGTTGACTGAGACTTTGGAATTTGGTGTTTTCTTTTTCCTCCTTTTTTTTTTCTTTTCTTCTTTCTTTTCTTTTTTTCTTAAAAAATAATTAATTCAAAATTTTTCCTGGTTTTGTGAACTGGTCTGGAGGAATCAGAGGTTTTAGGCCTTTTCCGTTTTGGTGGAAGATTTGCATAGAGAAATCATTGTGAGTGTGATGTTTATGGGGTTCATATCTATCTAAAATTTTGTTGTTTGCGAATGACAGGATGCTATGAAAATTTTTAAAAAAATGTGTCACCAGCAGCTAATGTGTCACTGTATGATCATTGATCATGGGTCATGACATCTTTTGTTTTCATAATTTTCGTTGTAAAAATCTATTCCGTGTATATATAGTTGTTGTTAGTTTACTCGTTTATTTAAATAAGTGTTAAAATTCGAGTACTACTTTATATATGTTAATATATAGTATTTTATTGACTAACGACAAATCTTTAAATAAAATTTATATTTGCGACAGATTAGTAATTGACTTGTCGATGTTAGAGTATAATTAGAATCAATTAGATTAATTAACATTATTTAGTATATCTGAATATTTATTATAGGATATTACGTCTTTATTATTTCGATTCTCTTAACACTTATAAATACCCTTCTATATTATATCATTCTACACAACTTGAATATACACAAATCATTTCTCTATTATTCCCTCTTACCTTTTTAATAATCGAATTGAGAGATAATATGAGAAGTAAAATATACCTTCATTAGAAGTAGTAATTCACTATTATCAGCACAAAAAAAAATCCCTAGAATCAAGTAAAATATTACAAATGATACTTCTCTATTGGCAAATATTATATTCTCTTTGAAGTTTATTGGGAATATCTATATTTCATAAAATGTGACTAATTTTCCTGTTACACATGCATTGTGGTGATCTCTCCTATTAAAAGATTTGTATGTGTATATATCACTTCATTATAAATTAAATCAATATATTATTTATCGAAAAATTTTATTTCAATTTATATATTTTTGGCATGGAACAACCCAACAAAGTTACGGTATCCTGTTATTAAATTCAAGAAGGACTTACAAGAATCCATTTATAGGTTCAATAAATGTTGCAATGGTAGAAATAAGTAAAATCCAATTTGGTCTTGTGTTTGTTGTTTTTGGAAGTTGATGAAGTGCAAGTTATGTGGTTATGGTAAGTGTGAGATTAGGCTTTAGTTGGTGCATTTAGAACAGAGGGCAAAAGCGTTGCACTAACTAGCGAGTAGGAAATTAAGTTGCATTCACTCATTAATTCGATGCATCGATTAGACTCAGCAATGAACAATGTTTTCTTTTTTATTTTTTAAGTTGTAACTCTTCCAGAATGGCATCAGAACACTTTCTCTGCACTGCAATTTATAAATATATAGTAGTAAATACTCATCAATCTCATTTTGTATACTCTCCAACCAAAACCAAACCTATTCTTATGAATTAAAAGAAATATCTATTGACTTGCAAAAGTTGAGAATGTTTTTTCTGCTTTTGTTAAAGCAAACAGGTATTTCCGAAAAAAATAAAGCATATGTAATTAATAATAGTATTCATCCGTTTAAACAAGTATCGAATGCTCAGTTTGTTTATCTGCTTAAACAAATATCTGGAGTTTAAATTCTGTTTTATGTATGTAGCAAATTCATTAGTTAGCGACAAACCATAAACTCTTAAATAAAATTTAAATCCACGACAAATTCATTATTGACCTATCGAATTGAGAAATATCGTACACAACAAAAACATATAGCAAATAAAAGTGTTGTATAATAATGTGTGTAAGCAGGAATATGAAAAAGCATAATATTATAGTAAAGTGAAATTTTGTACTTTTGTTGAAGAATGAGTATTGTTTTTTTAGTAAAAAATACCACAAAGAAAATTATCATGTATAATGCATATATTTTTAATAAATTTAATAAAAATGTTCACTTTTCATCCAATTGTACTCCAGTAAAAAATACTAAGAAAAACAATTATTTTTACCAATTTTATGAAATATTTATATACCTCTCTTTTGGCGTGTGACAATAATATGTAGCAAAAGATTCAACAATAGACAAGTTTTACTGTTTAAGCTCTTTTTGGCTTTTTCATATTAGGATCTTGGACTAAGTTTTTTTTTGGTAATTGGATCTTGGACTAAGTTAAGACCACTAGTTTTTATTTTGGGTCTGAAAGAGATCTAGCTGATCCATGTAAAATGTTAATTTGGGCAATACCAAAAAAGAGAAAGACATAAGAAGGGTAGTGAAGTGTGGGCAATTTGGGTTTACACTCGAGTTAAGTTTTATGTCTATTTGGACCCATTCAAACTTCATCTATGATAGCTTTGATAGCCCAAAATGTAAAATCAAACCTTAAGTCTTTTTTATATAGTTGCCAACTTGGATAGCCCAATGCTGTGTCGCTGTCCCATATACCTTCTATTAGTTTGAATAATAAAACTTATTTTGAACATAATAATAATAATAATAATAAAAAAAAACGACTCTTTCCTTACCTATTTTCTCTCCGTACACACACTTACGTTTTTGCTCTGCACCACCGCCATGAGAGGGGGTTATGTCCGTGGGGGACATTCCCGGGCACATGAACCTAGACAACCGCATCGAACCGAGCAAGATCAGATGCAGCGACTCATGAAGAAAGTGCGCAAGGAAGGAGAAGGTCAAGTTTTCACAGGAGAAGTAACACTGGTACCTAGGGAAGAAGACTGGATGATAGGAGCAGAGGAGGAACATGAACGGGCAGGTACTGGGCACAAAACTTTCAGTGAGGCAGTGAAAGGAGGAAAGACCCCGGTGGGAGAGATGGAAGATGATGAGTTCTCAGAGTCTGAGGAAAATTCAGAGGATGAGGATGAAGTTATGGAAGTCGCTCCATCACAAGCACTCGGAAACCGAAAAATTGATAAACAGCAAGAGCCAGATATCAGAGTAGAGAAGGTGAATGGGATGTATAATTTTGTCATCAATGAAGCTGGTTTAAAAAAGCTTAGACATCCCTGGTGGGATACTCTTATAGTAAAGCTTTTGGGAAGGAGGATCTCCCTTCCGGTCCTAAGCAGGAGGCTTGAATCCATGTGGAGCAAACAGGGATCCATTGAAGTAATAGATTTGGGGAACGATTACTTTATAGTCAAATTCTTCTCTCAGGAGGATTTGGACTTTGCTTTAACTGGAGGACCCTGGAGAATTTTTGATCATTATCTAGCCCTAAGACCATGGAAGCCAAATTTCAATCCGGTTGAAGCCACCATAGACTATATTGCAGCATGGGTGAGACTCCCGGGTCTAGCCATTGAGTATTACGAAGAGGAGATGTTAAAGAAGATTGGAAATATTCTTGGAAGGACTTTGAAGGTGGACGCAAACACTGCGGATAAATGTCGCGGTAAGTTCGCTCGACTCTGTGTCGAATTAGATTTGACAGAACCTCTAGTTTCTCAATATTCCATTAATGGAGTAAGATACACTGTCGAGTATGAGGGCTTGCACAATATTTGTTTTGGGTGTGGCATGGTTGGTCATGATAAATCCAACTGCCCAAAATCAAAGATGCAGGAGAAGCCTAGCAATGGAATTGATTTAGATGATAAGAGGAAGGGAGATGAAGAAGGTGATCAGTCTGCGCAGAAGGAAGATGGAGGAAGAACTCAATCGGCCCAGAATGGTGGAATGAAGGAGGACAGTAACGATAATTCCAAAAATAAGGGTAAAAGTGTAATTCAAGATGATGGAGGTGATTATGGTCCTTGGATGGTAGTCAAAAGGACAAATCGTGGAAAGAGAGCAACAAAAGTGAATAGTGGAGCAGAAGGTGGAGGTATGAATGTGGATGGTACTAGGAATCCTCAAAGCAACGAAGGTACGAGATTTGCCATTCTGAGAGAGAATGAGGAAGTAAATAATCATGCTGAGGCAGCCACTGGCTTGAAACCTACATTTATTGAAGAAATTCCAAATAAAGTCCCTCTTCCCTCTTCCCAGCCTATAAATCTTGTGCCCCATAACCAAGCCCACAAAAAAGCCCAAAAACAAGAACAAAAAATGAACACACAAACACCCACAAAAAAGAACCCTAACTTTGAGCCCTCTACATCCAAGCTTGATTTGACCTCATACATGACTATTCAAGCCCATAACCCCTTGACCCAACACAAGACTCTTCTACAGCAAAATACAACCACTGAACCTACCCTCAGCCTGATTAACCAACGAAACAACTTGACCCCTGCACAGACAACCTCTCCTGTCCCAATCACTAATGATGTTCATCTGCTAGAGTCTCCCACAAAGCAAAACATTGAGGATTCACCCCAACAGATAAGTATGATTGAAGAGTTTGTCCCCGAGACGATTCAAGAGGATGAGAACATGGAGGACCATCAAGGACCACCTCCTGCACCTCCTGATCTGAATTCGATAGGAACAGACGTTATGTTGGAGGCTATCAGAAAATATGAGGAAACAAGGCCCAAATCACCCCAGCGTTCGGAGCCAATTATGCTTAATGCAGAGAATGGAGTATCATTGGGGATCCAGCATGGGTTTGCTCGAGAGGGAGACGAAGACATGCCTATGGTAGAATAGGTTTGTGTTATTCCTACCTTCCTTTTATTTTCCAATGATAGTTAAGTGCTGGAACTGTAGGGGTGCTGCTAGTGAGTCCTTTAGTCGCACCTTTTTGGAAATTGTAAGGATTAATAAACCTGATATAGTCATTCTGTTGGAAACAAGATGTAGCGGTGAGAAAGCTAGGAAGATCATTAGTAAGTCTGGATTTGAATTTTATCATATTGAGGAAGCTGTTGGTTTTAGCGGGGGCATATGGGTGATGTGGAAGGATCCAAATATTGTTATAAGTATTTTGAAATCCAAAACGCAATATGTTCACATGAATGTTAAGAAGGATTATGATGAGGATTGGTTCCTAACTGCCGTGTATGCAAGTCCTCGAGAGGTGAATAGGAGAGAGCTTTGGAATGATATCAAGATAATCAAGAATGGGATCAGAGGTCCTTGGTTAGTGGTAGGCGACTTTAATGAAATAGCAGATCCTTCGGAGAAGAAAGGTGGAGGTCGAACAGATGTTGGAGCTTGCAAGAGGTTCAAAAGATGGATCGAAGAATGTATGTTGATTGACCTAGGATCAGTGGGGCCAAAGTTCACTTGGAGGGGACCGCAATGGGAGAATCTTGAAAGAGTTTTCAAGAGGCTAGATCGAGCTCTAGCTAATGCAGACTGGAGAATAAAATTTCATGAGGCAAGAGTTGAAGTTCTAGCGCGGGTTAAGTCAGATCATCACCCCCTCTTAATATCTATGAAGCCCAAAGATAACCTTGCAAATAATAAACCTTTTAGGTTTGAAGCAATGTGGAGTAGGCATCCTGATTTCAAGCAGTTTGTAGAAAGTCATTGGAGTGGAGCTCAACATTGGGGGAGATCCTTATCGGCACTTGCTGAAAATTTGATGGTTTGGAACAAAGAGGTTTTTGGCCACATTGGCAGACAAAAAAGATCACTTATGAGGAGAATTGGAGGAATTCAAAAAGCATCATCTTATGGAAGAAACCCTTTTTTGGAAGAGCTGGAGAGAAATCTGACGAATGAACTTGAAGAAATTCTGGATCGAGAAGAAATTATGTGGATGCAAAAATCGAGAGATATTTGGGTAGTAGAGGGAGATCGAAACACCAAATATTATCATACAAAAACAATCATTAGAAGAAGAAGAAATAGAATTTTAAAGCTTATGAACTCACAAGGTGATTGGATTGAAGATCAAGAGGAGCTCCGCCAACATGTAGTGGAATTTTTTAAATGTCTTTACAGGCATGATAACTCTCTTTCTCCGGTTCTAATTACCACAAGATCCTATCCCATGCTGGAAGAGGATATTAAAAGAAGCTTCAATTTAAAACCAACAGAAAAAGAAATTCAAGATGCACTGTTTGGTATAGGCTCCTTCAAGGCACCGGGTCCGGATGGCTTTCCAGCCCTTTTTTTCAAGGAGAATTGGAGCATAATTAAAGGGAACATTGGGCAACTAATCCACCTTCTCTGGAGCATGCCGAGTATGGTAGAAACTGTCAATCAAACATTAATTACACTCATCCCTAAGGTGAAATTACCAGAGACCATCAACCAATTCAGGCCCATTTCTTTATGTAATGTGAGTTATAAGTGTCTATCAAAGATCATCGTGAATAGGCTGAAGCCTGCGCTAAAGGACCGAATTTCCCCCTTTCAATCTAGCTTTGTGCCTGGCAGAATAATACATGACAACATCTTGATAGCTAAAGAATTAACCCATGCCATGAAGAAGATGAAAGGGCGCAAAGGATTTATGACGATCAAATTTGATTTTGAGAAAGCTTACGATCGGCTTCGTTGGGATTTCCTTAAAGAGTGTCTGATAGACTTCGGATTAGAAGAGCAACTGTTAAAGGTTATAATGAATTATGTTTCTACTGTCTCGTACAATGTTCTTTGGAATGGGGGGAAGACGGATTTTTTCAAACCTTCTCGAGGTATTAGACAAGGAGACCCAATATCTCCTTACCTTTTTGTCATAGCTATTGATAGATTATCTCATCTCATTGAAGATCTTGTGGAGAAAGGCATTTGGAATCCAATCACTGTGGGTAGACAAGGCCCTCCCATATCCCACCTCCTCTTTGCAGACGATTTGCTAGTTTTTGGAGAAGCTACCGAGAAACAAATGAAAGTGATTCTTGAATCTATAAAAGCTTTCTGTGTAGCTTCAGGGCTGAAAGTAAGCGATACTAAAACCTCTATAACTTTCTCCAACAATGTTAGAGGGACAGACAGAAAAGCTATTATTGACTTATGCCATTACAAAGAAAATAAATATTTGGGGAGGTATTTGGGAGCACACATCACCAATCACAGAAAAGGGAAGGACAAGTTTAAGAATGTTTTGGAAAGAATGCAAAGCAAGTTAAAGGGGTGGAAGTCTCATTGTTTGTCGTTAGCCGGGAGAATAACCCTCTCTAAGTCGATCTTAAATCCCATAGCTAATTTTGATATGCAGCATATGAGGATTCCAAAAGGTATTTGCCAGGAAATGGAGAAAATGCAAAGGAGATTCATATGGGGTGACACTCCAAATCAGAAAAGAATGCACCATGTTAATTGGCAAACTCTCTGCTTACCCAAAAATCAAGGAGGAATGGGGCTTAGGAGACTCAACCTTGTTAATGATGCTTTCCTAATGAAATTGGTTTGGAGATTGTTGACTGAACCCAATAATTTGTGGGCTCAGGTTTTTTATCATAAATATATCCATAGCAGAGAGGATTCAGGTATCAGTTTTAAAGCTTCTGACTCTCCCAATTGGAAAGAACTGGTTAAAGTGTGGCATATAGTGGAGAATAATTGTAGAAGAGTTGTTGGAGACGGAACAAGCATATCTTTCTGGAAGGATAAATGGATACCGAATGAAGACTGTCTTGCTAGAGCTGCCATCAATCCAATTCCAATGGGAAGAGAAGAAGATTTGGTTGCAAATTATGTGGACAATCAAGGAGATTGGAAATTGGATAACTTATATACTCTCATCCCTCCTTCTATCATTGATAAAATCAGAGCTATTCCTCCCCCCAAAAGTAATTTGAAAGACTCATTGTGCTGGACTAAGTCCTCGAGTGGACAATTCACAATCGCTTCGGCTTATAAAATGCTTGCTGAGTGGGATGTGAATGATAATGTAGACAGATGGACGAAAATTTGGAAATGGAAGGGGCCAGAGAGAATAAAGATTTTCATATGGCAATTGTTACATGGTAGAATTCTAACAGCCAGCAGAAGAGCATCTATGATGGGAACTAATCCTAATTGCCATCATTGTAAGCATGAACCTGAAACTATCTTGCATGTGATAAGAGATTGTCCAAGAGCTGCGACTATTTGGGTGAAGCTCATCAACCCCGCTGCTGTAGCCCTGTTCTTTAACCTCAACTTCCAAGGATGGATTGAATTAAATTTGCAAAATTCCATTGGTAAGTCACCATCTGAGTGGATAGATGAGTTTTATGTTGCTTGTTGGATGATATGGAAGTGGAGAAACCTTGAGGTCTTCTCTCCTCCTTATGTAAGACCCAAGAACGCTGTTGAAGTGATTAGGAATTCCCTCAATAATTACAGGAAAGCGTATGAAAGAAGAAGTCAGAAATGCACAATAAATGAAACCAAAAGCCAGGAAGGTATATGGATGCCCCCTCCTATTGGGTGGGTAAAATTGAATACTGATGGAGCAGTTTCAAAATTAAAAAATATGGCTGGGTGTGGCGGTTTAATCCGAACGTGGAAGGGGGAGTGGGTTGCAGGCTTTCAAGCAAAGATAGGCAATACTCAAGTTTTTCAAGCGGAAATGTGGGGAATTTTTTATGGTTTACAAACAGCTTGAGACTTGGGAATAAGAAAAATTATTGTTGAAACAGATGCCCTAGAAGTTTGCCAACAGATTACAAAAGGAGAATCTCATAATCAATACAATTCTCTTCTTAGAAAAGTCCAAGACCAGCTGGCGAAACCTTGGGAGGTTAGAGTTCTGCATATTCACAGGAAAGGCAACACCTGTGCCGACTGGATGGCTAAGCATAGCTTGAATAAATCATTTGGATATAATTTCATTGATAAACCTGAGCCAAACTTAGAAATCCTCATGGAGCAAGATTGGAAGGTCTCTAGACCCACTAGTCAAATTAGTTAGTTTGCTTTTGTTGGGCTTAGGCCCCATTACTTTACCAAAAAAAAAAAAAAAAAAAAAAATAATAATAATAATAATAATAGCTTGCTGTAGTGCAAAGAAAGAAAATGCTTATTGTAGATATTTACTTATTTAACTTGGAATATTTTAAAATTCTTTGCACTATGATTCAACAACAACCAAATTTGAAAAATCAAGCTTCGATAATTCTTAATGGAAAAGTCTAGGGACCAGTAACTTTGTTAAATTCTGGCCAGTATGTAACCAGTAAAGAAAAATGAGCCATTGGATGAAATCTCACACTAATCTCACACCATTAAAACTATCATTGATGACTATTTGATGACTACAAATCACAAAAGTTACTACCCCTAGCATTCCTCATTTTAAATATCAATTTTGCTAGTTGCAACATGTCACCTCATGAACACATTTAAAAGTACGGAAGCTGAAAATAAGAATATCCTAACATATGGACGTGCTTTGTCTATGTCTCTATGATGATATTCAAACCACATTTTCATATAGACATAGTGCCAATAAAGTAAGATTAGAATATCACACAAAATGATATGATAAGATTGCGGCATGCACTAGTCTCTCATAAAAGTGAAATAAACCATAGTCAAGATAACATATGATTTCAATATATATAATGTTGCTATAGTTGTCACATATATTATAAGAAGCCTCAAATTTTAGAATTATGGACTCATCACTTTCAATGATAATGAAAAACAACATAGTGAGATTCTTCCTTATGTTGTGCTTTGCCCTCTTCATTGTGTTTCTGACGAACACAATGGAAAGGGCGAATTACTTGTTTGGAAATAATGAATATTACGTTCAAGTGATCAATGGATTTTCCGACAATTCGTCGGTGCCATTGGTCATATGGTGCTCGTCGGAGGAGATGGACCTCGGCGGACGTGCGCTTCAAGAGCATGATGATTTCAGCTGGACCATGAGGCCTAGCTTTTGGGGTGGCAACAATGAGATGAAGTGTACCATGAAATGGGACAGCACAAGAAGGAGCTTTGATGCATTCATGGCTTCTAGGGACACTCACCGATGTGGTGCTTATAGGATGTGTTATTGGATGGTAACACAAGATGGGTTCTTTTTCAGCAATGATCAAGTCAATTGGAGCATGGATTTCTTGTGGTGATTATATGAATCATATATGCTATGGAAATGGAAGAGGAATGTCAAGAGTTTTTGTATGATTTAGAATAATTTTTAAGAGGGTCTTTTTTATGATCAGTACAAATGCATGTATGTGGAATTTGTATTGTTTCATTTGGAATGTTTTTGTTGCCATGAGTGCTTTAATTAGATTAGTAATCTTAATTCCATTTCCATTGCCATCTTCTGTGCTATTTTTCAAATTGGGTCACGACTAATTATTAGGTTTCAATTAAAGTGATGTTTAGATACACACTTTATATGGTTAGGAATACTGAATACACTTTTATGATTAATGGACAAAAATATCTTTAATATGTTTATTTATAGGAAAAATATAAGTAGATAATAAAAATACTAAACAATGTGAACAATGGATATATCGGATATTCATTTCACTAGATGTGCGGATGGTTATTCTAATATTAAGATTTAGATAGATAACTTGGAGGTGAAATATGTTTTGATTTAATTAATAGTTGTTTATGTTATTCAAAAAAGTTATTAATTACCTAACATAACCCTTATTTATATAAACTGTGTATAGTATTTTGCATCACCCTTAATTAATTACTAAATTTGTTCTAACTATATGGACTATACTTTTGCTAATAATAATATTAGATCTCCTACATATGTATTGAATTTGATCATTCTTAGATATGCATAAAATATTGCTTATGTACATTCAACTATAGTTCTAGACTTCTAAGGATCATAATGGTAAGAGAAAAAGAAAAATAAGTTTTTGATTGTTTGGCTCACGAACATTTAAGTTTTCAAAAATTTGAAAATATATTTAAATTTTTGACATTCTCAAAATTTGAACACATCGATTTCTCTGTTTACTTGGGTCTGTTAGATCTAACGAAAAAATCAAACGTAATTTTCGTTATACTGATCTGGCTGATATACGGATGCACACATAGGATAGTTTTTAAAATGGGACAAATCACAAATTAGACTATGTTCAGATTTTGAAAATATCAGGGACTTAAATGTATTTTCAAATTCTCGGAGACTTAATAGTCCGCGAGCCAAAAGGTCAATGATCTATTTGTCCTTTTCTCTAATGTTAATTGTTGATGATACGCATTTCTGTTAAATAAAATTAGTAGAATAAAATTGTTAAATTGTTCTTTGTTTTTGGGGTAACCTATTTTTTTTTTCTTAAAATCAGATTTTATTAAAATTTTAACTCTAATAATTAAGGGATTGGCCATGAGTTCAGCAGCTTGATATTTTTCCTTTACAATGTCCAAATACCCCAATTAATTTTGGTCATAATTAACCAAATAAATGTAAAAAGAGAACAACAACAACAAAAGTTGGACCTAATTATTGACAACTATGGTTTCTCTTCAATTTAATGGAAAGTTTCTGTAGACATGATGAATTTAATAATTTATTTTTTCATACATTTACATAAAGATTAGTAGCATATAAACAATGATTGTAGCTTAAACGAAGTTGATACTATATAATAATACTTTTATTATATATGCTCCCCTTTTAAAGCTTTTTTTTATTGTGTTTGTTTTAGTGGACTATGTTGCACATTGCACACTTGCAAGTTGCAGCGCAAAGGTTGAAGATTTGCCTCCAATACAAATTGCAATTTTGTCGTTAACTAAAATTATCAAACTCCACAAACTAAAAAGTACCAGAACTGGAATGTATTTATTTATTTTCTTTTAATTTTATTATAAGATGCAAGTTGAGATAATGCCGATAAAGATGTCTCCCTTCCAAGTTCCAACATAAATGATAAGGCGGGTACTATTAGAAGTGGATACTTTTTCAGTTTTTTGTTATGTGCCTTTCTTTTCTTTTTTCTATTTTTTCTTTAAAAAAAAATCATGAGTTAGTATATATATGCATATATTTTTTATTGCAAATTTGCAATTGATAAATTAAGCGTATTATTGCTTGTCATTTTCTCTCTGAAGGTGGACTTAATTACTGTTTTGCTAGGGAATTGTTAAGGAGATTCTAACTTGAATTCTTTACTAAGTTAGTTTTGACAGACATCTAATAATAACCGATAATTTAATATACTGGTAATGGGAGTAATTGTAAAGCATTTCGATACTAATAAGTAGATGTTTAAGATATGCAACGATTATGACTGGATAGTATATTTTGAAAGTATATTAAACTTTTTATTGATAATTTTTAGAGTAAAATGAAAATTAAGATTTTGAGAATTTGTATTTGACAGAATAGAACTTAAGAAATAAAAAGTAACAAATAAGTCTGTTAAACTTAGACTGATTTTGGGCTAATATATGATGACAAAATATTTTTTGGTCAAAGCCTAAATGTGTTTAATGTATGTGTTAAGTGTTGCAGGTCCATTGTTAAACTCTCAACCTAACATGTTGCTTCTGCATTCTTACAATGTTTCAAGTCAATGCACAAGCCCAATCTACCTATTAAGCACCGTTCAGCAAATAAATGGCCATGCAATTGCTAAAAGAAAAAGGGACATCTGTCTACACCATAAAGAAAGCAGGACAACTGGAAGAAAAAGGAATAAACAACATAACAAGGACAACCCTATTACTCTAAGGACACCAGTAAAACAAAATTCAGAATTTGGGAGAGCAAAGCACACAAGAGCAGAAGCAGCAGAGTAGCTTCTCAGATAGCAAAGGTAATAGAGTAGAGGGAGAAAGAAATGCATGCCAAAGAAGAAAGCAACTCCAAGGATAGCAGAGGTAGTGGAATGGTTCTTCTAACCTTGCAAGTTAGTGGAGCAGAATGGAGCAAGGACTTCATGCCATCAGAGACAACTCCAACGGGTAGTTGGAACAAGAAAATGGAAGAAGCAAATTGGAGAGCAAGCTGATAATATAAGAAGCATCACTCCAACATTTAAAGGCAAGAAAAAGAGAGCACATTCAAGAGCATCATCTTAACTATTGAGTTGAATTCTTTTTCTTCTACTCGAGCTTCATTTTTGATTTTTTGTTATGGCTATCTTGAGTCATCTTTTGAATTGAGAAAAAGGCTGAAAATGTGAGTGAAAAAGTCATGAGAGAAAAGGCAAAAAGATGCATGAAAGAGCCACTGAAATTCTGTGTAATTGAGTTGTTGAACTAGGACTAGTTCCCCTTACAACGTTGGCTTAGCACTTTCTGAGTTTGAATCTATTTAGATTCTCCTTCTAAGTCAGGACAACACTTTGGGTAGCTGAGCTTTGGTGAAGAAAGTTTAGTGGTAGATACTAGTTGAATTAGGATATAATTCAATAGTATTGGTGATTGTAATCAGTGAATTATAGTGAAAAATTCTACCATGATTGTGGTGGAGACTGGACGTAGGATTCATGGCACTTAGAATCCGAATTAGGATACATGTTGGCCTCTTTCTCTTCTTCCCTTCTTTGATTCTGTTCTGCACATGAGATAAAACGAAAAATCTCCTGCATTTTTAGCTTCCGCTAAAATAGAGTTTGAAACGTTCATTATTGAGCTAACTTGATTCAACCCCCCTTCTCAAGTTCAATCAGTTCCATCAAAGTCTTTAAGAATGATAAATGTTGGACACTTTCAATCTTTCTATTGGATTTTTTTTGTGAATGTTAACACTATTAATGATGTGTAACATTAAAAAGAGTGATCTGACCGTTAAGTTACACGTTAGAATTAAACAAAAGATTGAGGACAATTTAGTCCTTATTCACCCTCAATTAGATACGCTTTCTGATCCTTCATTTCTCCAAAATTTCCAAGTTAACACCAAACATACCATAAGTCATGTCGAAAATCAAAAGCGCCAGAAGCTCTACAAGCATGAAAAAGTTAAGTGTCAGAGATGATGCATCCTATTGAAGAGTTTGTAACAAGAAGTATGCTCCCAAGTATAACTACTAATGGTATGCAACAACATACAAATTTAAAACAGTGAAGAATCCTGATCGATTATTTTTGGGATACCCAAAGTTTAGGATAATTGCTATCTCCTTCTTATAGTTGCTTTGATTTGTTATGTGCAAATTTTTTTTTCAATTTTTGAATTTTTTTATAGGAGAATTTGTCATAGTACAAATTCTTTAAATGACTGGCGAAGTTATTGGGAATGAGGAAGTTACAGAAAGGGAAAAGCATGACTAGGAGCAGAAATTGATTGGATTGGAGAAAATAATTTTGACATTGGAGAGTAGGAGTTTCCCAAAATTGTTGTTAGTCGATTTAAGGATGTTTGTTTTTTTTTTTTTTAATTGGGTTTGTGTTTGCAATAGTCTTTTGTAGTGGTACTAGGTGAAACTAGAATTGTTATTGATATGGCTGTTACAAATCGGATGTCATAACTCGTCATTATGCGCCATAACTCGGCATTAAGCGTTACACTTCGACTCAATGGATTACATTCTGAAATAAAAACGTCCGACTTGATGTTGTCACCTACTAAATTCTAATAACTGCTCTTCAATATAGAGAGCCAACAGAAGCATAACCGACCTATCTTCCTTCACCTATAAAGGTATGATATTTTATCCTCAAAAGGACATATTGAATTTCGAATACTAACTTAAGCATCGGAGTGCCTTTGCAGGTACCCACCCCACTTTGTTCATTCTCTCCACAAACGTGATATATTCTCGGACGAAACCTCGGACTACCAGAACTTGTAAGTTCGGTGTTGAAGGCTATAGTTCGGCATGACTATCAACAGCCGAGTTTTTCGTATTCTTACAAGAACAGTTACTATGAATATAATGTAGTTTTTTAGGGGTGAATGAAGTTAACTGTGGACTATTATTGTAAGCAAGTAATTTGCCAACTATGAGTGCTTTTTTAAATGTTTGTAAAAGTAGGTAAACAACCATATCAATGATTAAAGCACAATATGTAATCCAAAGTGAAACACAATTAACATAGATAATAAACATTACCCAAAGTATGTTAAGCACAACACTGTATTGAATCCAAAAAAAAAAAAACATCACCCTAAGAATTACATCATCTGAATATAAAATATGACCAAATTCACCCTAAGAACATAAAGCATAATATTGTGCTGAATCTAAAAGAAAACATCACCCCAATTTAACATCATATCTACTAAAAGAAAACATCATTCCTAAATAACATTATAATCCAATAAAACAGCATGTCCAAATCAAAGTTTTTAACCCAAAAAAAAAAAAAGACACGGTCCATTCAATGTAAGGAGAGTGCTAAGCGGCCTAGGCCTAAAGCTTGGTGTGGGTATCAACTTCAACATTCTTGAGGCTGGTACAATGTTTGTTGTAGTCCTTGTTTTTGCAGAGAGATAATCAGTTGGCCTTGGAGTTATTTGTGGCTATGAGGTAGGCTGTGGGTGAGGAGTTTGTGCAGGCCTAACAATAGTTTCTTTCTTTCTAAAAAAAGCTAAATTCAGTGACTTGTTTGATGAAGGCCTTGATTGGACTTTACCATAGGGATTGAATTGGGCTTTAGGTGGACCTAGAGGCTTGAATTGGGCCTGAGATAATACTAGTGGCCTGAGTTGGGTCTGGACAGAGGATGGTAGTCTGAGTTGGGTCTAGGCAGGAGGCCTAAATTGGATGTTATCTACAAATTTGTTGGTACTCCTCTTTTTCTTTTCCTTGATTACCTCAGATGATTGTCCCTACACAAAGTTAAATCAACATTAATGGCTACCATAAATAACAGATATAATCCTTAATATGGCAACACTTACATCTGCATCAGTTCCAGTTGCAACAATTGGTGTAGCATTTCCATTTGTAGCATCTTCACAGTCGCAGTAATTTCTACCAATCTCATTTGAAATGTCATTAGTTCCATTAGAAGAACTTTCAATAGAGTTGACATTGTCAGCAATAGTAGCAGCACCAATTATAGGTGTGGTTGTGGATTGGGAGATATTCACTACTGGGACTTGATTCGAGTATTCGACTGAAACATAGAATAATAATTGCATGAAATATGCACAATTCAACCTTTTAGTGTACAATTAAACCCTTATAAAAGGTATGAAAGTCGCAATTAAACCCTTATGAAATATATGACATAGACAACTAAAACCTCATGTGTGAAAGAATTAAAGGCTAACCTCAATATTGACAGTAATCTCTGGTTGATCAGACTGAGATGCACTCTGAGAGACTGAGATAGTGCACACTCCTCTTGAAGGCCAGACTCATGTTGAGCTCTGGTCCTTTTTCTAGTGCTTTTTTTTTTGTTGTTGAAACTCTCATACAAGTCTTGTGATTGTGGCCAAGATTACCACACTTGCTGCAAGTGACCACAAAACTCCTCCTAACCTTATTTTAATTGATTAGTGGCTCTACAATATCTTTCTTTCTTACATGTATCTTAGAACGTCCAATTGGTCTCTTAATCTTTGGTGGAATAGGATGTGTTCCCTTTATCGTCTCCCAATATTATTCCCTTATGCAGGATTATCAGCAAACAACAAAAAGCTCTAAACCCCCCAAAAAAGTAGATATTTATATTATTTTAATGGTTCATGAAGGATTTTTACCAATAAAAAAAATCATAACCACTTGCTTTCACACTTTCAAGCATGAACTACAAACTCTTTACACCATTAGAACCACATGAAAAGAAGTCACAACCTTCTAAACACAAAATGATTAAAAAAATTGTCTTTTTCTAGAGAAAGAATGTCACGACAGCGCAAACTGTCCTCTTCCTTCTACAACGTCATAAGACTACCATGGAAGTAACCGGTTTTGGAGGGAAACTTTGATGGTCTGTTAGGGTTTGTGGGTAAATAAAGAGACGTTGGGAGGGTTAGAGGGAATTCTTGAACTTAAAGAGGGGGGGGGGGAGATTACTTGAAACGACAACGTTTACATTCCCACCTGGCACCAAGGGACACATCACTGTTAATAATGGTACATGTGGCTAATTCCATTCTGTTTTGTGTCAACACTTAACAGAAGGATCGAATGTGTCCAATGTTTATTATCCTTGAGGATCAATTTGTTACTTTTTTTAGAGATTATTCTATCCAAAATGTAAAATTTTAGAGTCTTAATTGTCACTTTACTCTAATTTTTTAAAAAATTAGAAAATTTTAAATAAATTTATGCAGAATCATGCCATTTAGATTATATCATGGATATAAATCTGTGTTAAAAAAAACATTTTTGAACCAACCTTAACTTTAGATCTAAATCGAAAGTCAGATATCAATTTTTTCGATCAACAATCAATCTATAAAATAGTAGATGAATAAATATTAAAAAAATTAAATGAAAAATATTAATTAATTGTTAACTCCTTTTTGCATTGTTATCTATAATTAGTGATATATATACCAACTATTGATAATATCATATTAATAATAAAAATATTTAAATTAACAAGAAATAGAGTACTAAAAAGTATTGTTAATAGGATAATAAAATCTAATAAAACCAATAATGAACTAAATATTAATACTCACTTGATGATGGAGTAATATGAATTTGTATTATAATTCAGAGGCTTGAACCAAAATACAAAGGATGAAACTTTTTAATACAAAGATTGCAATAAAAGCTTAAAAGTATTTCAGAGTATGAGAGGATGTGTGTAAAATTGCGGATGATCTACAACCCCCTCCCCCCTCCCCTTTTATAGTGGGCTACGCCCTTTATTCTTTTACATTTTAACCCTTGATTTTGCTAATCCGTTTGCTCTTTCTGCGGGCTAATTCAGAGGCTCTGTCTCCGAGTTAATGTCTTCTGTTCTAGTTTTTTGAAAACTGGTAGCTGATTTTGTCTTTTCTGCTGTGATTCTGTTAGAATGCTACTGATGACTTTTGTTCTTTTCTGCATGTGATGCTTTTGTTGCTTTCTGAGTTTGTCTTGACACCTCTCTTGATTTTGTACAAGTGTCTGTTTTTTGATTTCAGGACACTCTTTTTTTTAATTCTTCAAATGGATCTTAGGTATCTAGTATGTACAGTTCTGGGCTGAACTAGACTTCTTCATCTTCATCTATTGGCTCTGCTTTTATCGCTTTTAGAGAATTATGGATTTTTTCTTCTGAGGTGGCCGCTGCAAGGGCTGTCATCCATTATTTTTTATGGGCTACAAAGTAAGTTTCTTTTTCGAATGATATTTTTTCAAACCCTGAACTGTGGCTTGGGAGTTCTGCTCTTTTTTGGGATATAGTCATCCAATTATCAATTGCTCTTTTACTAATTAAGTTCAGGTCAAATTTATTCCACCATTTCACTTTTATATTTCTAATTAAATATTGCACGCTTGGAGTGTCTTCATATCCCGTGGAATCATATTCCTAGGTCATTATCCAGCATATTCCCATAGTGGGAATGAAGAAAACCAGCTTATATCCATCCAGAAATGATGTTTTGTTTTTGAAATATTTATAAGCCATGCTGGCTTCTTTTGGAAAAATAGCTTCTATTGGTCCAAACTCTTGAAACCATATCTGGAACCTTTTGGGAAACTGTAGAGAAATCCCTTTGCGGAACCATATGAACCAAGAGTGAGAATTTGGAGAAAGATACCGGGCGTTCCACCAGGCATTTATATAATCATAATAGGAGTAGTGTTGTGGTTCAAATTTTCTAGTAAAATTTTTACAATGAAAGGGAGGTTTTTTCCATTCTGATAATGTTATTACTTTCATAATCTTTTTCTAGGTGTTGAATATGTTGGTTTATAAAATAAAATTTATTAATATTATAAAAAATGGTCTTGTCCTATTTGAAAAGAAAATAAAAATATTTATAACAAAAGTAAGGTTTCTAGGATATGAAAATTTTCAAGGAACAATTACTCCGATTAAGAGATCTGTTGAATTTGCAGAAAAATTTTCAAATGAAATTATCGACAAGAAATAATTAGAAAGATGCTTAGGATGTCTTAATTATGTAGCCGAATTTCTACCAGGAATAAGAACTTTATGTGAACCTTTATATAAAAGGCTAAGAAAACAGCCTCCTCCTTGGATAGAAGACATGTCTAAAATAGTTCAAAAAATTAAATATTTAGTAAAAGAAATTCCTTGTTTGAGTATACCAGACCTTAAGGCATGTCTAATCGTAGAAACAGATGCTTTAGAATTAGGGTATGGAGGAATACTTAAACAAGTTCTTCCAAACTCCTCAAAGAACAAATAGTTAAATATCATTCGGATGTATGGAATTTAATCCAGAAAAATTATGCTACCATTAAAAAAGAAATATTAGTCATTGTCCTATGTGTTTCACGTTTTCAAGAAGATTTGTTTAATAAAACCTTCTTGGTCAGAACTGATTGCAAAGCAGCTCCTAGTGTATTAAAGAATGATGTTAAAAATCTAGTTTTTAAACAAATATTTGCTAGATGGCAAGCTATATTATCATGCTTTGATTTTTCTATTGAGCATATTAAAGGAGAATCAAATGCATTACCTGATTTTTTAACAAGAGAATTTTTGCAAGGTAAAAATGAGCAAGAAACAAGCAATCAGTAAAGATTATGGTCAACCTCTTGACCAACCAGCAACTTCAATACAAGCTAAACAATTATCTATTAAACCCCCTGACGATGTCACATGTTGTTAAAAGTGAAAAATCATCCGCAATTTTATACACATCCTCTCATACTCTGAAACACTTTTAAGCTTTCCTTGCAATCTTTGTATTAAAAAGTTTTATCCTTTGTATTTTGGTTCAAGCCTCTAAATTATAATACAAATTTATATTACTCCATCATCAAGTGAGTATTAATATTTAATTCATTATTGGTTTATTAGATTTTATTATCCTATTGACAGTACTTTTTAGTATTCTATTTTTTGTTATTTTAAATATTTTTATTATTAATATGGTATTAACAATAGTTGGTATCAAAGCCAGGTGAAAGCCTAGTTCTGGTATCTTCTCATGTTCTTAGCATTATTGGAATCCGACCCACATAATTCTATATCTTTAAACTTTTGAAACTTGACAAACAAAAAACAAAGGGCAAAACTGAAAATTTTATACATTTGTCGCGTGGTAAAGTTTCTTTTTAATTAAAAAGAAAAGGGTTGTCAATCTTCAAAATTTTGCAATTTTTGTGCCAAAAATCATATTACAAGGTACAGAAGTAAAATATAAAGAAAATTTATAGGTAATTGTTGTAAAATAAATAAATAAATAAGAGATAGTAAAAATAAAAATAAAATATAAATAGAAGACACTAGTATTAATATTTACCAATACTATTATCTCACTATAATAGAAGTAATTTATATATTTATTAATATTGTATATGTAATAGCGTATACTCAAAAGAGAAAAGAAAGAGAGTTTATATATGTACAAAAAAGAAAAATATTTTTGTTTTTATTGTTTGTGTCCTATATCTCAGATCTTACTATTATTTATACACATACAAAGAATTCTTTTTCAAGACTTCATAAAGTTTAGTCTTTCTTGAAGAACTGAACTTCTCCATAGCCGCCCAACATTGTAAAGAAAGTCACAATGTATTAAATGGGCATCCATTCATGTATATCACAATACTCCCCTTTGGATGACCATTTAGGATTATGCCTCGTTAAAACCTTACTAAAGAAAAATCTAATGGAAAAAACTTTAGTGAAGAAAAAAGAGTTCAATATCCTTTGTGATAGGGACTGTCTCATTAAAAACATTATCAAGAAAAATCCAATGAAAAAAAATTTGATCAAGGAAAAAAGAGCCGAGTCTCTCCCTCTGTTGACATTATTTAATATCTCGGAATCGGCACATCCTAATCTGATGTACCAATCTTTTAAAGGAGGATTTTGGGAGTGACTTTGTAAATAAATCTGCCAGATTATCATTTGAGCGGATCTGTTGGATATCAATTGTTCCTTAATTTTGAAGATCATGAGTGAAGAAGAATTTGGGAGAAATATGCTTAGTTCTATCACCTTTAATGTATCCACCTTTAAGTTGAGCAATGCATGCTGTATTATCTTCAAACAGAACAGTTGGAGCTATCTTATGATCAATCAGTCCACATGATGACAGAATATATTAGATCAAACTCTTGAGCTAAAAACACTCGCGACTTGCTTTATGAATCACTAGTATTTTAGCATGATTAGAGGATGTTGCTGCAATTGTCTATTTTGTGGACCTCCATGATATAGCTGTACCATGATATGTGAACAGATACCCTGTTTGAGATTTCCTTTTGTGTGGATCAGAGAAGTATCTTGCATCTGCATGACCAACTAGATGTGACTTGTATTGATAGGGATAAAACAATCCCATATCAATCATTCCATGAAGATATTGAAAGATTTTTTGATTCCATTCCGATGTCTTCTAATTGGAGAGGAAATATACCTTGCTAGTAAATTCACGACAAATGCTATATCGGGTCGTGTATTATTAGTAAGATACATTAGCGCTCCAATGGCACTAAAATATAGTACTTCAGGACCAAGGATATCTTCATTTTCTTCCTTAGGATGGAATTGATATTTTTCCACATCCAAAGATCTTATGATCATTGGGGTACTTAATGGATGCGACTTATCCATATAAAATATCTTCAAGATCTTTTCTGTGTATGTTGTTTGATGAATAAAGATCCCAGTTTTGTATGCTCGATCTGCAGGTCGGGACAAAATTTAGTCTTTCCAAGATCTTTCATCTCGAACTCATCTTTTAGAGTTTTTATAATTGTTGGAATCTTTTTAGGAGTTTCAATGATATTTAAATCATCAACGTACACAGCAATTATAATAAATCCAGATGCAAATTTCTTTATGAAAACACATGGGCAGATATCATCATTCTTAAATCCATTTTTGGCCAGATACTTAGTAAGACGATTATACCACATTTGTTCAGATTACTTTAGACCATATAAAGATCTTTGCAATTTGACTGAGTATAACCATTGCGAATATTCATTAGATGGTTTAGATATCTTTAGTCCTTCAGGGACTTTCATATAGATATCACGATCTAATGATCCGTATAAATAGGCCGTAACCACATCCATTAAATGCATATGTAGTTTATAGTATGCGGATAAAATGACCAAATAACGTAATGTTATTGCATCCACTACAGGGGAATATGTTTCTTCATAATCTATACCGGGTCTTTGTGAAAAATCTTGCGCCACAAGTCGATCTTTGTAGCGTACAACTTTATTTTTCTCATTTCGTTTTCTCACAAATACTCATCGGTATCCAACAGGTTTTACATCTTCTGGTGTACGGACTACAGGTCCAAAGACTTCACATTTTACAAGTGAGTCTAACTCAGCCTTCATAACTTCTTCCCATTTTGGCCAATCATTCCTTTATTGACATTCTTCGACAGTTCTTGGCTCAAGATCCTTACTTTCATGCATGATATTTAACGCCACATTATATGAAAATATTTCATTGATAATTGTCTTATTTTGGTCCCATTTTCTCCTATAAAGACATAATTTGTCGAGATCTCGTCATTTTTAGAATTTTCAGGTACCTAAACGTCTTCTGGCGTTAAAAATGTATCAGAATTTTGGATAACTGCAGGTGTCTTTACTATGTCTTTTTCAACAGGAATAGTATTTTAACTCTTTTTTCGAGAATTTTTGTCTTTAGAACCGACAGGCCTGCCATACTTCTGGCTTGAATTTGTTTCGGTGGCTATTTGTCCGACTGGGACCTTAATTCAGATTGGAGCATTTTCAGCTGGTATATAGGATTTAGTTATCCTCTTTGTATCAGAAAATGCATCAGGCAATTCATTTGCTATTCTTTGCAAATGTATAATCTTTTGAACTTCTAGTTCACATTGCCCTGATCAAAGATCTAAATGCATCAAGGATGATGATTTCCAATTAAGCTCCTTTTCAGGAAGCTTATTCTCTCCCCCTAATGTTGGAAATTTTGATTCATCAAAATGACAATCCGCAAATTGGGCTTTAAATACATCTCCAGTTTGTATCTCTAGATACTTTACTATAGGGAGAGAATCATATCCATCCTCAATTTTCTTTGGGGTCCCATTTTGGTGTGAGAAGGTGGTGCAATGAGAACATATATCGCACACCCAAATATTCTTAAATGGGAAATATTTAGCTGCTGGCCAAAAGTTAATTGCATAGGAAAGAACTGATGGTAACTTGTTGGCCTCAACGAATAAGTGCTGCGGGCCTGCGGCATGTAAAATAGCATGTCCCAACCCGAAGTTGGGAGATTTGTTCTCATAAGTAAGGGTCTAGCAATTAATTGGGGGTGTTTAATAAGTGATTCTACTAACCCATTTTGTGTGTGAACATGAGCTACTGGATGTTCAACGCTTATTCCGTTAGCCATACAATAAGCATCAAAAGTTTGGGAAGTAAATTCACCAGCATTATTAAGACGAATTGCTTTAATTGGATTTTTTGGAAACTGTACTTTTAATCGAATAATTTGAACAAGTAATCTCGCAAACGCCAGGTTGCGAGAAGACAATAAGCACACATGTGACCATCTCGAAGATGCGTCTGTTAGGGTCATAAAATATCTAAAAGATCCACATGGTGGATGAATAAGTCCACATATATCGCCTTGAATCCTTTCTAGGAATTCAGGGGACTCAAATCTAATCTTTACTGGTGATGGCCTTAAAATTAACTTTTCCTGAGAACATGCAGCACAACAAAATTCACTAGATTTAAGAATCTTCTGCTTCTTTAGTGAATGTCCATGGAAGTTTTCAATAATTTTCCGTATTATGGTTGTTCCCAGATGACCCAATCGATCATGCCAAGTTATAAATTCATTTGGATTAGTAAATTTCTGATTTACAATGGCATGTGATTCAATTGCATTAATCTTAGTATAATATAATCCAGATGAAAGTGAGGGTAACTTTTCTAATATAACCTTTTTATTTAAATCATGAGTTGTGATACATCAGTACTCGATGATTTCCCTCATTCATTGTTTCAATATGATATCCATTTCGACGAATATCTTTGAAGTTCAATAAGTTTCTTAAAGACTTAGTAGACAATAGTGTATTATTTATTATGAATTTTGTTCCTCCAGGAAACAAAATTATAAATCTTCCGGAGCCTTCTATTATATTACCTGAGCCAATAATAGTATTAATATATTCTTCTTTTGGCACAAGATAGGTAAAATATATATTACTTTTGAGAATGGTGTGCGAACTTGCACTATCCGCAAGGCATACATCTTCATTATACATCCTTGCCATTTTCTTCAAAGATAAATAATAATAAAATGAGTAGTAATACATGCACGCAGTCAAATTGAATATTTGATTGGAATTATTTTTTTCTAAGAAATGCTGTACATAAAAATAATGTCATATACTAAAATTTTATTATTATCACTATTATTATTATTATTTTTAAAACTTGACACATTTAATGATTTCAAAATTCTTAAACATAAACATTAATATTTCATTATTTATATACATCATATTTAAAATTTAAATACATAAAAAATAAAATTTAACAATAAATTTCTTACATTATTTATTTACATGAATACTTAACAATCTCACATATTAAACTATTCTATCATTGTTCAAATGACCAATATTTCCTTCAGGATCCTCAAAGAAATCAGATACATCATAATGAATGGTGGAATTTTCAGCATCATTTGAAACAAATTTTGTTTCCTTTCCTTTGTCATCTTTTTTCAAAGATACTCGATAAAGATCGACTAGGTGCCTTGGGGTACGACACGTACGCGACCAATGGCCCTTTCTACCACAACGCAAACACTTATCCTCTGTTGATTTATTTTGCTCAGAGTTTCTTTCTTTATCCCACTTCTAGTGAGATCCTTTCTTGTGAACATAATTCTTCTTCCTTCCATAATTTTTCTTATTACTAAAACCTTGCCATTTACCTCTTCCAGGGTAATGATTTGCCACATTTGCTTCAGAAAATGGGGCGGCGCCAACTGGGCGCGCTTCATGATTTTTTAAAAGCAACTCATTGTTACATTTAGCAACAAGAAGGCAAGAAATTAGCTTAGAATATTTTTAAATCCTTTTTCACGATACTGCTGCTGTAGGAGCACATTTGAGGCATGGAAGATTGAGAATATTTTCTCTAACATATCGTTATCAGTTATCTTTTTTCCACATAATTTCATTCGTGAGGTGATTCGAAACATTGCTGAATTATATTCATTTATGAATTTAAAATCCTGTATCACTATTTTTTTTATAATTGTACCTTTTTTCAAGGTCTTTCCACAGATCTACAGAATCTTTTAATGTGAGATATTCATTTTTCAATCATTTGTCAAGATGACGACGAAGGAAGATCATGACCTTGGGTTTATCTTTCACTACTAGAAAATTAGTTTTTACAGATGGATATTTCCGATGGATTTTATCCCACGGAAATACAGACAGAATTTCAGAGGGATTTTTTGTCGGAAAATAAAAAAATGAATTAGCATAAATTACAGACGGAAAAAAAAATCCGTCGATAATTCTGTCGGTAAAATTAATTTTTTTCGTAAAAAATTGTTACAAACGGAAAATCCGTCTGTAATTAAATAGACAAAATGCTGCATTTTATTAAATTATTACAGACAGAAAATCCGTCTGTAATTTAAAATTTTCCGTTGGAAATATTGAATTAAACCTAAATGAAAGAGGAGCTTCTTCCAAATGAAACACGAGCTTCTTCAGTTCTTCTTCTCTTCATAGCACGAGATAGTTCTTCTCTCTGTGGCTGCTACTTCTGCTTCTTCCGCCGCTGCCGCTGCCGAGCCATTGCGTCGCACAGTCTCTCTTTATCATTCCTTGCGTCGCACGAGATCCCTCCGCCACCGCTGTCGTCGCATCTACTCCCATGGTCGTAGAGCCTCTCTGCCGCCGCTTTCATCGCATCTGCTCCCTCTGGCGCCTCTTCTATCTAATCTCAACTCGCTCTCTCAGTTCTTCTTGTAACCATCTCAAATTTCAGGTATATATATATATATATATATATATATATATATATATGCTGATTTTGTGATTCTGTTCTTCGTGATAAATCTTAGGGCTTAATTTTTCTGTGCCAGTTTTAGGTTTATCATACTCTGCTTTTGTGCTTTGTTTGAATCTGTGGGTTTACTCTGATTTTGATGAATTATTTTCTGCAATCGAAGCTTTTTTGACCTAAAATTCATGGTAGGCTATTGCTTTCTATAGTTTTTAACTTTCAGAGTTTCTACTCTCCAGAGTCTGCCATGTCCACCGGCACCGACTCCGCCAAGCACGCCTCACCCGACGATATCAACTCCAACTCCTTCGATCCCGATCACTACATGAACCTCATGGTAACCTCCCTCCAAGTCTCTTCGCATTTTGTTGTGATTGTTTTCTGTTTGTTCGGTTCTGATTTGGAATCGTTAAATTGGGGAATTTCGTGAAGGTTCACAAGTCCAATTTGGAAGGGCTGCTTCAGCGCCACGTCAAGCTGGGGAATTTCTGTTTGTTCAGAGTATGGGCAGCACCTCTTAGTCTATGAGTTTCATAGAAATGGATCACTGCATGACTTCCTTAACCCGACTTTCTGAGTTGCCATGAGCTTCAGATAATGTGTATGTCAACTTGTGACAGGATAATCTTAAAAGAGCAAACGGACAGATATTCAATGTGAGAAACCCAGACAATGAAGTATCCGTGAAGGAACTAGTTGAGCTTATGATACAGGTGAGTTTTAACACATGCATTAGTTAGTTTATTCCTGTCTAATGAAATAAAAGTTTTTGCTCATTCTCGAAAAAAAAAACCAGCACTGTGGACTCTATATAATATTGATATTTGTAATTTGTCTACAGATTTAAGCATTCTTACCATTCTCCTTTTCCATAGAGCTTGTTCATTAACAGTTAAAATTTTTAGTTTCTAGACTTGTATCTTTTGTTCTTGGCTCTCAAGATGCTTGATTGACTTCTCTAATTAGGGGATCCATTTTCCAAAATCCTTGTAGGTTGCCACAATTGCTTGGTTGGAAGCTAATTCTGTGTGTGGCAGTCACTCTGTTGCAATACCTTTAGTGCTTGTCTTGCCTTATCTTTTTCGTCTAAACCAATGTCTCCGTCAGTACAAAGATACCGGGGAGAAAACTTGTCTTTTGAATGGTAAGAGCTATTTATTGCCTTAAATCGTGCTGTCTTTTTGTTTCCTATTCAGAACTTTTTTTAGTTATCAATTGTTGGTCTAAATTTTGCAGGTTTAGGAAATTGATGTAATACATTATTCTTCTATTTTGGGCTTGTAATATGTTAGGAATATTGGTTTTAATGTTGGAGTCTTTGTAAACGAGTAAGGTGGCTTTGGCGGTGGCCGATTCAACCCCTCTGCTGCTACTCCGCCGCCCTGGATGGCAATTTCCTCCTCAGCTCGGCCCGAGCTGTTTTCTCCAAATGCGCCAAATGTAGATCACTAGATCCAGGTGTTCTTCTCTTGTGTGTTCTGGAATGAGAGCTAATTTTGATTGCAGTTTTGGAATTGAATTTTGGAATCCTACTCGAACTGAAATTGCTCTTGATTATACTGGTTGAAATTCAAAATTGAAAGCTAATTCTTCTTCTTCAGCCAAATCTATTGCTTCTTCTTCGTTTTCTGCATAAATAGACAAAGATGAATGCTGAATTATTGAATTTTCTGCTGCTAGCTTTGCTGAATTGTTGCTGAGTAGTGAAAATTCTGCATTTGATTTGGCCTGAATCTAATCATGAACTATTTCTTTACATGGAAAGATTGGAAGATTAGGTGGTGGAGGATCAGATTATAAACCTTTTGTGCAGCATGTGGGAATTCCATCAATTGATATAGCCTTTGGAGGAGGTACATAACACATTAATTTAATCACTAAGATTCGGATGCGTTAATAATACTCTCTCTGCGTTAATAATATTGACTCTTTGTGCCAGAATTTCTTGTGCCAAAAAGGGAAGCATCAGTGAGAATTTCCTTGTGCCAGAATTTCTTGTATATCAAGAATGCTGTTGCATCATCAAACTTAACTCCTTGAGACACCAAATTTAAGAGAACAATGGTTTTCTCTAGTTGATGATTTGCTGCATTAGCTCCAATAATGCGAACCTGGTTGCGACTCAACAAAAGACTGGCTGCAATTTCCTCAGCTAGCTTGAAAACCAAAGGGAAGAACTTGTATATTGCAATGCTGATGTGGAGTTTAACTTGAAGTGGCCACACAACCACAAGGAGATCCAGGAGGTGTATTTGTCAATGGCTCTGAGCAAGTCACCATCATGCAATCTAAAAGGAATAGGATCAATATAAAATCTTGTTTGTTTAAATTGTTGAAAATGAAGGAACTAGTAGTGTCAATGAGTAATGTAAATAGTTATAGTTCTGTCAATGGTTTATTTTTTTGGGTATCATGTAATGAATATTATGTTTATCTATATAATTTTTGGCCTCTTTTTTTTCAATTTACAGTGTGTTTGATGGATGAAATTTAAAAAATAAACCTAAAGTATTCATTTTGCAATGGAAAAATTAAAAAAAATTTCTATTTTACTTTACCGACGGATTTACAGACGGATTTTCTGTCTGTAATCATAGTGTGGGATGATTTTCCAAGGTTCAAATTACAGACAAAAAATCCGTCGAAAAATCCGTCTGTAATTACAGACGGAAAATCCGTCTGTAATTACAGACGGAAAATCCGTCGGAAAGTTCGCCGCCTTTGGGAAATGGATAGAAAATTTACAGAGGAAAAATCCGTCGGTAACTGGTAAAAATCTGTCTGTAATTTTCCGACGAAAAAAAAATCCGTCGGTAAATAATTTTCGACGAAACTTTTACAGAGAGACAAAATCCGTCGGTAATTTCGTCAGTAACAAAAAATCTGTCTGTAATAAAGACTAAATCCGTCTATAAATCTGTCTGTATTAATCCATTTTCTAGTTGTGTTTCTAAGATGCATTATTTTCAGCCTGAATGGTATCTCCAAGATCCATTGAATCAATATGAATTTCAGCATCTAGTGTCCATGATAAATAGTTGTTTCCAGATATATCAAGCATTAAATTCAAGATGAGAGAGATTCGACATAATGAAAATTTGTTACTTGTGTCTTCCTAAAATTTGATCAGAGTCTCGTACTGATAACGTGTTATAAAATAAATAAATAAGAAAGAGGTAATAAAAATAAAACAAAATGTAAATAGAAGACACTAGTATTAATATTTACCAATACTATTATCTCACTATAATAGAAGTAATTTATATATTTACTAATATTATATATGTAATAACGTATACTCAAAAGAGAGAAAAAAGAAAGTTTATATATGTACGAGAGAGAGAAGAGTATTTTTATTTTTATTGCTTGTGTCCTATGTCTCAGATTTTACTATTATTTATACACGTACAAAGAATTCTTTTTCAAGACTTTATAAAATTTAGTCTTTCTTAAAGAACTGAATGGAAAAGTTAGCCGCTCAATATTGTAAAGAAAATTACAATGTATTAAATGGACATCCATTCATGTATATTATAACAATAATAAATAAATACAACATGCAACTACATACATTTAATTACATATCTATGACTAAAATATTTATTTCAAAAGACAATTTTTTAACGAATTACAACTTTTTAATAAATTATAATTTTTGAATAAATCACAGTTCCATAAAAAAATATAATTCTTTAAAGATAATTTTTTAAATATTTTAAAAATATATCTCACGATGTATATTTGATTATGAGAGTTCATATGCGCATGAAATGATGGTGCTAGATAATGTTGGCATCTACACCTACATATGAGAGGCATTTGTATTATCGTTAATTAAAAAAAAAAAAATTGACTACCACTATATCTTCAAACTCGATCTTCACAACTTAGGATCTCTTTAATATTAGGAGACTTTTTTAGTTAGTCATAGTGACATTATATATAACAAATGTAATGTGTTTATTACTTTATCTTTTTTATTTACTAAACGTGTAAAATAGTAATGGATATGATCTTAATCTAAATGAGAAATATTTTAAATTTAAATAAAGAGATTTTGAGTTTAAATATTAGAAATAACACTTTTATTTTTTTGAGAAATTGTATATGAAAAATATTTTTTTTAAAAAATTATACACTAAAGTCCCATTATTTATAATAGAAATAAATTATATATGTAATTCATAGATAATAGATTTAATTTTTTGGCAGTTATTTTACAACAAAGTGGTGAATTTAGGTATTTAATTCATAATGAAGTGTTCTATTGGCAATTATATTGTTTAACACCCAAAAAAAATGTTGCATATTCCTTGAATAGTCATGTGGGGTAATAGCAAGTGAATTACAATGAGATAAAAAATAGTAGGCAAACGGTTGACTATATATATATATATATATATATATATATAGATCGTTCAAAGAATCTCCACCTAATGAGAAGAGTTAATCTAAATTTTTAATGAGCTATCCTTAATCTCTTTTGATATTATCATCAATACAAAAATTAATCAAAGATGGTACATCACAGAAGTCTCAAAATAAAAAACATAAATTAAAGACATACAAATTAAAACTAGCATAATTATTATTTAACAAAATAAAACCAACACACTTCATATTTAAATTTCAAGCTTCTGATTTGGCACACCTTATATATATATATATATATATATATATAGATAGACTTGAATTTGAGACGTAAGTACGTAACTACTGCATTCTTTTGGTTATCTACAATATCCTTTAATTTGAATTTTGAAAAGAAAATAAACAACAAATATGAGTAGTGGATCCCATGCTGGAATCCATTTATGTTTTTCATTATCAGGGTCTTACTGTACATGGCCAATTGGCCAGTCGGGCTTAATATTTTGTGATGTAAATAAAATTTAAAATTGGAAAAAAAATGTGAAATTTTTATTAAGTCGTATTAAAGTGAACATTTGAAAACAAGCTGTATTTAATACTCTTTAACTTCTTAAAAGTTGCCACAAAGGCAAGGCACTGATTATTTTTTTTAGTTAAGTAGTCAGTTCACTTACTATTTAAATAAGTGTTAAAAATTCGAATTTTGTTTTGTATATAGAGTAATTTATTAGCCAACAATAAACCTTTAAATAGAGTTCAAATTCGAAGCGAATCAGTCATTGATCAGTCGAGTTGAAGAATACCGTAGACAACTAAAAAAAGACACCGATTATTAATATTATCTATGATGCATGGATGCGGTAACAAGATACCACACATTATAGGATATACAAATACACGAATTTTAAAATTTTATAAGACACAGAAATACGCATATATATAATATAAAATATTTTTTGGATAAATTATAATGCTATTTTGATATTTTATTAATAATAAAATATAAATTAATTTTTTAATTATAAAAAATATTTTAAATATTTTTTATTTTAATAAATAATAATATATATTATTTCTAAACTTATTTTAAAAATACCTGTTAAGAATAAGATTGGACACATAGACATGTGATAGTATTTAGATTTGTCCAAATGTGTCCGGAGAATTTTTCTTAATTAAAACACAGTTAGACATAACAAACACGCATATCAGACAAGTGTCAATGAGTGTCATGACAAAAATATATCTGACATACAGATACAATAATTCAATAAAATGTCCGTATTTTATAAATTATTACCAGTTTGCTATTTCTATAGGTTTTTCTAATAATTGTCCAATAATAAGGATATTATTAATTAAATAACTACTAAAACTTTTCTCTAATAAATTATTATATATATATATTAAAAAATTAAATTGTTTAACTTTTTAATTATTTCTCAATTGTTATGCCCTTACACTTGTTAACAAGACCCATTTTTATAACTCAAAAAATTATCCGATAATTATAAAGATTTTATTAAGAAATATTCTAAAAATATTTGTAGATTAATTTGATTAAAATTTTTTAATTTTTTGATTTGATACATACAAAATTTATTAAAAATCTAAATTTTTAACTTTTTATTCAAATTTTTTATATTTAAAGTCTTAACAAATGTCTTTTTAGCAAAAACTCTTATTTTAATTGAGTATAATAAAAGTGTTTCGAGACTCACCCGAAATTAATATGATTTGGATTTAAATATAAGATTTAAATTCTTTTTGGTGAGATGTTCTAACATTTTTTCAAAGTGTGTTGTCCGAGTTTTTTGGAGACGTTAGTAGTAGTACTTGCAAGAAATTGAGTATATGAATATAGAGATACAGATAAACTATTTGTAAAGTGTATATGGATGTAGATCGGTTCATCAAGGGTGTGGAGTCTCCAATAACGAAAGAATTTTTTTGAGAGGGAGAGAGCACAAATAGAAGAGTTAAATAACATATTAGATAATGTGTTCTTATGTGCAGAGATAATGCCACATGAAAATTTAGCTCGGATAAAACATACAATGTGAAATCATTCACCAATGTAGTCGAATGAAAGATATACGGAGAGCCAACTATGAAGCATATTTTTTATGATTTATGGAGAGGGCTGGTACCACCTAGAATTGAAATGCTCATGTGGTTTGTGATAACAGATTGGCTGAATACAAAAGACAAACTAATAAGGAAGAGAATCATAAGTCAAGGTAAAGAGACATGTGTTTTGTGTGAGAAGACGAAGGAGTTAGTAAATCACCTTTTTCTTTATTGCTCCTTTTGCTCAAAATTATAGTTTATGACTTAGAATGAGGGATGTGTGTGTTGGATAAAAGTAAATGATGATAGAATTTGGTTTAAGGGTTGGATCAAGTGTGATGTGTGCAATATGTCCAAAAAAAAAGGATAATATTATTTTTTGCTATTTTGTGAACTGTTTGAAATTGTAGGAATAGTAAAATTTTTGAGAATAAAGCTGTCTTATGGAGAAGTGAGAAAAGAGTGAAGAATTGTGTATATAGGAGAGAAGTGCAATTCGAAAAAGACAGAAAATAGATATGGTGAAATTGTATTTTGTATAAATCAGATAGAAATATATTTTGTGTTGGTGGATATTTATAGGAACCAAATGAAGAAGTACACTGTTATATAGACAATTTGGTGAATTATGAGTCAATAAAAAATGCATTATCATTTGGGTTACAAATGTCTTTGTAATTTGTTTTCGAAAAGGTAGGAGTAAAAGAAGATGATATAAAAATGATGGTTGATAATAAATATATTGTAAAGTGGCTGCATGAAAATATGGACACAAATTAGGAGTTGAGATTTTTAAGAAACAAGACAGGCAGCGTAAAACATATATTTCAGAACATAAATATGGAGTTTAAAGGAAAAAGTGAATACAAGTCAAGAAAAGAGTGGGAATCAAAGGTAAAATTAAAGACTATAGATAGATAAAGTGGGAGAAGTGAGTATATTGACTTATTATATTTGAGGAAGAACACAACAAAAAATGATTCAATTCAACGTATTACATTTGAAGAATAATTTGATTCTGTGTATATTGTATGTTTACTTGTTTATTAGTTTTATGTTTATAATTTAATTTATTTTTTTGGTTGATTTTGGTCCTTGATAATAATGACGAAGAAAATTAAATTTAATCACTTGTTATTAGAACTTTGTGTTTTCTAAAAGATAAAATTTTTTACTACTGATCTAAAAAAAAGTGCATATGGGTAGGATTGCGTTTGGCCAGACCTAGACTCAACTTTGTTCTTTTTATTGAGTCCGTTTTTATGAGTCCAAAACAATTCAAACTAAATAGATAAAAAAAATTTAATTTTAATGTATTGATAGTATAAAACATTTTACACAGTTATATAATGACATTTGTTGTAAAACCCGGTTAATTAATGATTAATTAACCCATAAAATAAAATAGACTCTAGAAAATAAGAAATGAGATTTTTATGGTTTAATATAATAGAAAAAATTAAAACGAGAATTTCGACCCTAATTTTAAAAAAATCGGCCCAAGATTGAATCGAACGAGCCAAACCGAATCAATTGGGCCCGTATTGGGCCCTTGGCCCAACCCAAAAGCCAATTAAGTAAAGGGCACAACCCTTCCTTCCCACATGAAACAGAAACATGCTGATAGGGAGGGGGAGAGCAAGAAACCCTTTTTCCAAATTTCACTTCAATCTTCAATTGATCATAACTTTTGATCTGGAACTCTGATTGACGAGCTGTTTGCGGCCACGCGTCGGACTTGTCGAGCTCTTTAATTCTATTCAAACAAAACTGGATCCACTAGATTTGATTCCTTGTGGACATTGATCAAGGATCAGTGGATAAAGAGTTGAAATTGTCAAATTGGAGCTTGATTGAAGTCTTGGAAAGGCTTGGAAGTGGAGTTGTGATGCTGGAAATCTGAGTTTGATAGTGTTAGAGCCCCAAGAGCTTGAGAAAAAGCGAAATTGAAAGTGTTCCGGGTTGAGCGGGGAATCGGCCAAGGTATGGTTTCGGTTTCCTGTATCTAAAATATAATGTGGTTGTGAAAACGTAGGTTAGTGGCCCTAGGATAAGATTTGGAAATATTGATGTGGTTTATGGTTGATGTGAGTTGTGTTATTATGTATGTATCTTAGTGGATTGTGAAATGTTGATGTAATTGTTTGGATGATTTGGATTGAGTGGAATTTATGAGTAATGGTGATAATAGTTGATAAAGCATGTGATGTTGTATGGGATATGAACTATTATGTTTAATTGATGGTAAGGTTGAGGCTTGTGTTGGTGAGTAGGATTGGATGTATGACATTGATATGTGTATGTTCATGATGATTGATAACTTGAATAAATGCTTGAAAAGTTGAATCATGTAGTGTTGATTGTAAATTGAGATTATTGATTTAAAATGTGGCTAAATATGAAAAAAATTGGTGGGTTAATGATTGGATGAGAGGTTAGAGATGTTTGATGCTGGGATAGTTGAGTTTGGTTGGTTTGTGATGAAATTGGAAGTGTAAGTTTTGAAAGTTTGAAATGATGAACTTTGGTAAAATTGAGATTTTGATGAACTTCAACGGATCATATCTTGAGCTACTGTTTTTGGAAATTGATGATTTTTATATCAAATGAAAGATAATTTCATAAGCTTTAAAATGGTTTAAATTTAGTTGAAATCTGAATTTTGTGGAAGGAGATATGATCGTTGGAAGTTTAGGCCAAAAAATATAAATTCTGTAAATTCTGCAGAATTTGTGATTTTTGGGTTGTGTGCGCACGCACACCCTGTAGATTTTTGAAGCTGTGCGTACGCACAGACCTGTGCGTACGCACACGTCGGGAATGTCAATCTGTTGATGGCGCTAGCACACCTTGTGCGCGCACTCAACCCTGGAAATTTAACTTTCTGTGCGTACGCACAAGACTGTGCGCACGCACACTTTCTGAAAATGCTTCTGGGCGTGCGCACACTCCTGTGCATACGCACACGACCCTATTCTTTTTTAAAGCTTCTGTTTTCAAGTCTTTCACATTTTCAACAAGCTTGTAACCTTTCGGGATGTTGTTTCATGCTTATAAACCCCAATTTCATCTTTCAAATCTTAGATCAATATAGAATGCATAGTAATTGAGAGGAAGCTAGAGAAGGGGGTAACTTATGGGCGATGAAAGGGGATGTTATGATGAGTTATGATTAATGTTGAGAATTATTATAGTTGTTGAGAATGGTTAGTATTGTTGATGGCTAATAATTGTTAATGATAATGTTATTGGAGAAGGAACGAGGAGAATTATCTGTTTGAATGGACTATGTATATGCGTATGATTTAATGAGATAGAGGTGCTGGGTAAGAGGCGGTGGAAAATAACCACTCGCTCCGGGTATGGTTTGAGAATGAATGAACGAATGGTAATGATAATGAAAGTGTGTTTATATATGTGACTCCGGGTAAGACGCAGTGGTGTAATCCACTTGCTCCGGATGAGACTGCGGGTAAGACGCAAGGGCTGTGTTTTGTTGCCGCTTGCTCCGGACCGAAAAAGTAACACTGCCTGGGTAAGAGGCAGGGTGAAGTTGTCCCCTGCTCCGGGTATGCGGGTAAGATGCAAGGGTTGTGGCGTGATTCCACTTGCTCCGTGTTTGGTGTTCTGTCCAATGGTTAGCTACCAGGATATGTCGGGTTGGCTTTGCAACTAGGGCTGGAAGTGAGTCAAGCCAGCTCATGAGCTAGCTCGATCTCGACTCGTTAATAGCTCGATAAGCTAAGCTCGTGAGCTAATGAGCCAAGCTTGAACTTGAAATTGAGCTCATAAATTAAATGAGCCGAGCTTGAGCTTGGATAAGCTCAGCTCATTAGCTCGTGAGCTGACTCGATTATATATATATATAATTATTAATACACATATCCTATATGCATTTAATCTATACTTTTAATATTATATATATACATATGAAATAGTACTATATATATGACCTTAATTATTTAAAATTTTATATTTAATTTTTACATATAATTTTGATGTAGGACATAAATAAAAAATTTATAATTTAATGATAGATAACAATATATAAATTTGATCTTTTTAAATATTTTATAAAATATATAAGTTATAATTTATTGATATAGAATTATAGATTATATATTTATATTTCTATTATTTGAGCCAGCTCGTGAGCTCGAGCCAGCTCGTGAGCTCGAGCCAGCTCGTGAGCTCGAGCCAGCTCGTGAGCTTTCGGTGAGCCGAGACTGAGCTTAAGAAATAAGCTCGATTATTAATGAGCCAAGCCGTGAGCCAAGCTCAATTTTTGTGAGCCGAGCTTGAGTTTGGTCTAGCTCGGCTCACTTCCAGCCTTATTTGCAACCGACAGATGAGACTCATCAACCACTAGAACAAGCATGCATCATATGCATCTATATGTCTTGTTTGGATTGCCTAAGTAATTGCATAACTAAATGCTACTTGATTATCTACTCTATTTGAATCCTATTTGTGATTTCTCTGTTTATAATAATTGTGTTTGTTGCATTGGGTTCCGTTGGTGGTTGGAAGGTTTGGAGGAGTTAAAAAGGGGAGTTTTAGATAGCTCTGAAGACCCTAAGCTAGTTGCCTGTTTTCTCTTTATGGTTTAGTTATGTTTTAAACTTTAAGTATCTGTTGGAAGTTCTAGGATTGCCTTCGGCTTTCCCAGGACATTATATGTTAGATATGTGGGCACTGTTACCATGCTGAGAACCTCCGGTTCTCACCCATACGGATTTTGTGGTTTTCAGATGCAGGACAGGTAGTTCCTCGCTGAGGCATGCTGGAAGCTTCTGATGTTGCGAAGATCTATATCTTTTGGATTTATTTTGGTTATTGGTATTTGTTTAGATACTTATTATCTCCACTTTTATATATATATATATATATATATATATATATATATATATATATGTATAACTATGTGCTCGGGTCGGTTTATCTTCGCGAGCCGAGTCTTGAGTTTTGTTACATGTGTTTTGGAACTCTTAGTATATAAATTCGTTAGATTGCTCTATCCTACTTACGTTACAGTATGCGGAGCGTTGCGCTTTTTAATTTAGCGGTTTTTGCTTTATTCTTTTCTTTAAAGACTACTAGTTATAAACATTTTTCACTATATTATATATTATAATTTTATTTTTTTAGAGGTCGTAGCGCCTCGCCACCTCTGTTTTACATCCTAGATGTAAAGATCTGTGTAGTAGGGTGTTATATTTGTTCTTTTGGATAATTATTTACGTAATTAGTGTAAAAGATAATTATTTTACTGATATGACATTACGTAATTGAATGTATATATAGAATTACTTTATACTGAGAGTACATCAAAATTAAATTAAAAAATTAGGTTAAAGGAGACTGACTTAATATTTAATCAACGCAAATAGTTGTGGAGATTATACATAACATGTAGCATTGTGTTAAATCTTAAATTTTAAAATTAAAATTACTAGATATTATATAATGTAAAAATATAAATCGAAATTTCAAAATCTAACATTTTATTACTACCTTTACCAACAAAATATGTATTTTTAAAAGATACATGACTTCGTGATAGGCCGATTCTATTCAAAACATAGCTCGAATTCAACAAACTTGAATCTGGAAAAAATGCTTTGGTTCTGTCCGCATCTTGATGAGAGAATTTCGTCAAAATATTATGCCAAATTTTCTCTCTCATAACCCGAAAAGCAAAGAGTTTTTATTTATACTTTGTTTGGATATAAGGGTGAAATATAAAATGAGAGAAAGGAAAATATAGTACAAACATTTCATAGTAATAACATTTTTAAGATGGAAGATGATATCAAAATCTCTAATTGAAATTTTTTTTTTGAATAAATTAAATCTCAAAATAATATTAACTTCACTTTTTTTCGCACAATAGAATCCTCATCGTCATTATAAAATCTTTTTCTGAAATTCTTTTTTCAAAATACTACAATTTATGTAAACAAACAAGTAAAAATCTGTGGTATTGACCTCTTTTGTCAACATGCTATGTTGTCCAGATGCGTCATCATTTGAGTTAGACACGTAGAGGGTGAGAGAATATGGTTGTTTATGGTCTAAAGTCTGTTCCACTTTAATTAGGGAAAATAATTGGGCTAATGAAGTTTCTTAAGTGGGTGGGTCACTGGACCTCTTTTGCGGTGGGTTTGTTGGCTTTTACTGATTTATAAGGGAATATGAATTCCATAGTGAATTGAGGCCCTGGATGGTGGATAATTATAGGTGCCAAAGTAATTCTTTTAAAAAAAATGAGTGTGGTATGGGTAGTCGTTCATTTATGAACAATTACTACCCATAACTTTACTGTTGGAGCAAAGGAACCATTAGAATAATGATGATCCAACAAGTGAGAAAATAAGAATAAAACAAAAAAAGAAAATACCAAAAAAAAGAAAATTTGTGTGCCCTGCTACTAGGGTTTTTCAAAAAGTGCTCTGCTAGGGTTTTGAAGTTAATCCTTATTAAATTTCTGTGAGTAAGTCTCATACGATTTGATCATGGCAGCATCTGCTGCATTTCAGGGGTTAGAAGGAGCATTGGAGGTACTGGAGGAAGACCAAATTATTCAATTTGGGGAGGAGGATATAAAGGAAGGTTTGGAGAAATGTACAAGAAGTCTAGTTGGGAGATTAATGGCTGATCGTAAGTTTAGTGCTGGTACGTTAGAGGCTGCTCTACTTGCAATCTGGAGACAGCCGTTGGGCTTCAAAGTTTTGGATCATGGTGGCAACGTGTTTCAATTTTTCTTTGAAAAGAAAATTGAGATGATTAGGATTGAGAATGGAGCCCCTTGGCTATTTAAAAATTATATTCTCAACCTAAAGAGATGGAAAGGAGAAGATTCAATGGTGGAAACTGAATTCCTAAAAGTGCCTATATGGATTCAGTTGTGGGGTTTACCGGAACATTGTAAAACGAAAGAATTAGGTAGGAAGTTAGGGAGAGTGATGGGGAAGTGTTGGATGTTGACTTATTTATTTTAAGAGGAAAAGAGGAGCAAATAGTTAAAGTGCAGATTGGGTTGGATGTCACAAAACCATTGCGAAGATCGACGAAGATTGCAGGGGGAGATAAGAAGGTGATTGAACTGCAAGTCAAATATGAAAAAATAGGAAACTTTTGTTACTATTGTGGATTCTTGGGACACGAGGCTCGCGGATGCAGCAAATTCTTTGAGGATTCAGCGGCAGGGAAGGTTGAGGAAGAGAAATGGGGGCCTTGGGTCAGAGCTGAACAATTTGGAAGGAGGGTTAGCTCCCAAAAAGAGAACCAGAACCCACATTCTGACCAACAGTCAGAGAAGAAAAACCAAAGAGATAGAAAACCAACTCCGTTAAACCTGATTAAAAGCTTTGCAAGTCTTTCAGTTAATGAGGCTAACACGCGAAAAGGAGTTGAGGATGATGAGGTGGAAAGTGGAACACAGAAAGAGAAGAGGAGGATTTTGGGCCTTGCTGATCAGTCAGTTCAGGAAAAGCAATATAATAGTGAAAAAGTAGCACAGATGGAGAATAGAGAAGAAAATTCAGAACAGAATTATACCTCAGATGGCATACTCTCTTTTAGTGCTTCGGCCAATTCACCTGAGATCAAAGGAAAACTCAAGTTGAGCTGGAAGCAGATGGCAAGGAGAGGTAAAATGGGCAACAAGGTAACAGGGGTTAAAAGGAGAACAAGGGAAAAGGAGGATATGGAAGCAAGTAAGAAGCATTGTTCGATAGAAACAAGTCAAACTGAGAAGGGGGAGGGTGCCGCCCAACAATTGGCGCCCAAGGATCCATGAAGATGACAATGTGGAACTGTCGGGGTTTGGGGAAACCCCTTACAGTTCACAACATTAAAGGGATTGTTAAATCCCATTCCCCCGAGGTATTGTTTCTCTGTGAAACCAAAAACAATACCTCATATGTGGAGAGGGTGATTAAGGATGTTGGTTTCTCGAATTTGTTTTGCTTGGACCTGATTGGACATGCAGGAGGGTTAATGGTTGCTTGGAAGGAGGAAACGAAGGTGCAAATCAAAGCTTTTGAATCTTTTCTAGTGCACTTTTCATGGGAGGATAGTCAAAATGCAAAGACATGGGAAGTTTTTGCTGTGCATCTCCACACAGATGAAACAATCAGAGAAGCACAGTTCGGACAGCTACTTCAGATTATGGATACTTCGGGAGAGCATCGATTGGTGGTAGGAGACTTCAATGCTATAAAGGCCCACCATGAGAAGGAGGGAGGGAGGATGAAATCAGCATCATCCATTGAGAAATTCAATGATTTTATTAATAAAGCTGAATTGGTGGATATGAGATATGAAGGCAAGAAGTTCACATGGAGTAATAGGCAGTTCGGAGGCAATTTTATTCAAGAAAGACTAGACAGAGCACTTGTGTCGACGGAATGGAGAGCAGAATATCCAAACGGTTTCGTGTCTCATTTGGATGGTACAGGATCTGATCACTGCCCCTTGCTCCTTAATTCAGAAAAGGAAGAAAGAAGGTCAAGAAGAAGATTCAGGTTCCAAGAGCGTTGGTGCGATAAAGAAGAGGTATCAAATATTGTTAAACATGCTTGGGACTTGGAAGTAGTGGGCTCACCCATGTTCAAATTGGCTACAAAACTAAAACATTGCAGGCATAAACTGTTTGAATGGCAAAAATCAGCAGATTCAAATTCAAAACAGCAGATCCGAAGAGTGCAGGGGAAATTGGAAGAAGAAAAAGAAAAAGGAGCAGCTGCAGATGGCACAGTAATAAGGATATTGGAGGCTGAGTTAGCAGAGAACTTGGAGCAGGAGGAACGATTTTGGAAGGAAAAATCTCGGGTGCAATGGCTAAATTGGGGTGAAAAAACACAAAGTTCTTTCACTCTAAATTTCAGTCAAGGTGCTGGAGGAATAAAATCCAAGAACTCGTAGATGACAGTGGTAATGTGGCCTCTGATCAACAAGGTATTGCGGCTGTAGCTCAGGAATATTTTGTTAATCTATTTACTTCTGACAATCCAAGGGAACCTACGGAAGTTTTAGAAGAAATTCCTACGAAGGTAGATGCTCGCACAAACCGAATGCTCACTAGAACAGTAACAGACAGTGAGATTAAAGCAGCAGTGTTTTCTATTAATCCATTTTCAGCTCCGGGAGATGATGGGTTTACAGGAAAGTTTTTTCAATTTTATTGGGAGCTAATTCAGAAGGATGTAATTAGTGCAGTCAAGAGTTTCTTTTCAGGAGGTAAATTGTTGAAAGCTTTCAATCATACAAATATCTGCCTTATTCCGAAAATTAGAAATGCTAACACTATGAAGCACATTAGACCAATCAGCCTTAGTAGTGTTTTCTATAAAATCATTTCTAAGATTTTGGTACACAGACTACAACATGTAATGAATCAGGTGATAAGTGATACTCAGAGCGCTTTTATTAGAGGAAGATTGATTAGCGATAATATTTTAATTGCGCATGAGTTTATGCATTTTCTGAAGAATAAAAGTTATGGAGACTATGAATTGGCTCTAAAACTTGATATGAGCAAGGCTTATGACAGGGTTGAGTGGACTTTTGTGTGGGAGATTATGAGCAAGATGGGATTTTGCAAAAAGTGGATGGAGTGGATCAAAGAGTGTGTGACAATGGTTTCTTACTCTGTTACTGTGGAAGGTCAACCTCATGGTTTTTTTAAACCATGTAGAGGATTACGTCAGGGTGATCCTCTCTCCCCCTATCTATTTTTGTTCTGTGCAGAGGGTTTTTCCCGTCTGCTCCACAGAGGAGAACGGAGGCTAGAATTTTCTGGTTTGAGACTGAACCCCAGATGCCCTAAGGTCAGTCATTTATTCTTTGCAGATGATTCTATTTTGTTCAGTAAGGCGACAATGAAAGATTGCGAAAGTTTACTAAAGTTGTTTAGAGACTATGAAGAAGTGAGTGGTCAGGTGATAAATTTGGATAAGTCTTCTGTTTTCTTTAGCAAGAACACTCCCCTATCAGTCCGTGATCAGCTAGCTGCCCTGTTGTCGATACCACATGTTGGCTGCCAGAACAAGTATTTAGGCCTTCCAGCAGTGGTCAATAGATCAAAAAAAGAGACATTTAACTTTGTCAAAGACAAGGTTTTGCAAAAACTACAGCATTGGAAGTGAGCTTTGCTGTCGGCTAGTGGCAGAGAGGTTTTAATAAAAGCAGTGGCAACTGCAGTGCCTCTATACACACTGAGATGCTTTAAACTCCCCGAGACACTATTAGAGGACATCCAAAAGTCAATAATGCAGTTTTTCTGGGGCCAAAAGAACTCAGAGAGGAAGATGCAGTGGATTAATTGGCGGATTGCTTGTAGACCAAAGAACCAAGGTGGTCTGAATTTTAAGGATCTCAGGGCTTTTAACTTGGCAATGTTAGGAAAACAGGGATGGAGGCTGATCTCTCGACCTCACTCTCTAATTTACAAGGTCTATCAAAGCAGATATTTTAAATTTTCAACCTTTTTATGCGCAGAAACAGGTAATAATCCATCTTGGGGCTGGAAAAGTGTTCTGGAAGGTAGAAAAGTTTTGGAGAAAGGCATTTTTTGGAAGATTGGACGGGGACATTCAGTTAAAATCTTAGAGGACAACTGGATAAAGCAAATTCAACCAAATGAAATTCAAATTATCAACCATTCACACAATCACCCGATTTGGGTTTCTGAACTACTCCTACCAGATCAAAATTGGAATCAAGAGCTAATCACCTCAACATTCACACAAAAAGTAGCGCAGGCAATCATGAACACAGGCATCAGAACAACAGAAGATATCGTTACCTGGAGTAAAGAGAAGAATGAATGCTACTCGGTTGCCTCTGGATATACGTTGGCCTTTCAGTTCTACCATGCACCAGTTGAATTTTTGCCAGAACAATGCAGAAGAAGAGAAGTCTGGAGTTCAATTTGGAAGTTAAAATGCCAGCCCAAAATTAAAATTTTTCTATGGAAAGTAATGCATGAAGGCTTACCAGTTAAAGAAAGATTGCACTCTAGAATCCAAATGGTGAACCCAATCTGTAATCGTTGTGATGCTACAGTAGAATCAATTCTCCACTGTCTCACCCAGTGTCCGGAATCAGAGAATGCTTGGAAATTAGCAAGCCTTCCCTGGACAAACCAAGAAACAGAAATATGGAGATGGTGGTTATGGCTCCAAGAACAACTCAAAGAGCGTAGGCAGATGTAAAAAGAAACTCATTTGGCAGCAATACTAACCTGGCAGATTTGGAAGATGAGGAACTTGAGAATTTTTGAAGCCAAAGTCATTTCTCCTCAAGAAGTAGTAGCTATTGCAAGATCCGGAACTTTGGAAGCAGTGACTCACCTCCATTGATGAAGCTCCAAGAACGACACTCCTTCTCCAAAAACTCTTCCTTAGTTAGGGAATTCCCATTTTTCTGTTGCTGTAAGCCCAAAATGGGCCTTTTATTTTATTACACCAATAAAATATGTCTTTTGAAAAAAAAAAAGAGTGTTAAGTTAGGCTTTAGGATTTAGATAGATAAGGGCGGTAATTGATAGGATAAGGTATAGTAGAGTTTGGATCTAACTCTAACCCTATTTATAAGTTGAGATTTTTATATAAATTTAACTTTATTCTACCCTACTTAACAGCCATTAGATCTCTCTTTCTGCTTGTTTGGTCGCAATTTCAACGACAGTAAGGGATCATTGTGAGAATATAAATCATCCAAAAGAGGAGAGAATATTCTTCAGGCCATTTGAGAAGTTTTAAAAGTTAATTTTTTTTAGTTTTTGACTTATGAAAATTTGTAGTATTAATATCTGGTTTTCAAAATCAAATTGTAGCTTTTTAAGAAGCTTTTAAGTGTTTATAGAAAAGTTAAAAAAATGACTTTTCTCGTAATAAAATTTTTTTTATCACATTTTTTTTTAAAATAAGTACATTTAAAACTAAAAAATTAAAAACAAAATAACTTATTTATGAGATACTTTTAATATAAGTATTTATTGTTTAAATTTTTTTTTTCTAAAAAAAAGATTAATTAAACTATTTATTCCTGGCCTTAGTAATATTCAATATTCTTCTTCTCTGTTTCTTTAATAATTTTTGGGCCAATTGTTGGGTTTTTTGGTAGCTTTTTAATTTTCTTCATTTGCCTATAGGTAAATTGTTGGCCCAATAACTACTATGACCCATACCAAGCCTTCATTAGTAGCATCGTTAGCAATCTATGAAGTACATACATTTTGCTGAGTTGTCATGTCTGCGTGTCGGACACATTTTGGGTACGACACTCACTGACACTCGTCCGACACGCGTGTCTGCTGTGTCCAACCATGTCTTAATAAAAAATAAAAAATTCTTCTCCAGCCTGAACACACCTAAATACCATCACGTATCAGCGTGTCCAATCTTATTCTTAACATATATTCTTAAAATAAATTTAGATATAGTATATATTATTATTTATTAAAACAAAAAATATTTTAAATACTTGATATAATTAAAATAAGATATTAAAAATAATTAAAAAATTTAATTTATATTTTAATATCAATAAAATATCAAAATATCATTATGATTTATCTAAAAAATACTTTATATTTTATACGTATACATGTTTTCGTGTCATGTAAAATTTTAAAATTCGCGTGTCGGTGTGTCCCGTATCGTATCGTGTCCTGTGTCTGTGTCAATATCTGTACATTATAGTTAGCAATCAATTCTCTGATCTCGCCGGAACGTATAACGGGAATCAATCTCCCATTCATAAACTCAACACTAATCCAGTAATCCCTCAAATGCATCGTGTTCTCACCAAGATACACATCGATTAATGGATAACATAGCATGCAAAAAAACAAACTAACATGCCGACAAACAGAGTCAACACTACAGAACTTTTCAACAAATAAATATTCCGTGTGTTTTAATGGAGAGCAAACAAAAGTTATTTATCCTTTCAATTAGGACATAAAAAAGGGACTTTTTTTTTCAATCAGAATACATGTAATTTATGTTTTTTCTTTAGGGATTACCATCCATTGAAAACTTATAAAAAAATTATTTTTAATTATAGTAATTTTTGTAAATTCCGAGTAATTAGTGAATAAATTAGTCATTAATTAAGAAATTAGAAAATGAAATTTTATAGTTTGATGGAGTAGAGAAAATTAAAATAGTAAGTTTAACACTAATTTTAAAGAATTTGTCCCAAAATTAGGTCGAACGAGTCAAATCAAGTGAACTAGGCCCGTATTGGGCCAAGGCCCAACCCAAAACACATTAAAACCTATGGATTAGCCTTCTCTCCCCTTCCAAAGTGGGAAGCACGCAGAAACTGAATTGGAGGAGAGGAACTTCCATGCAACCAAATCCCCACTCTATAATCAAATTGTCATAACTTTTGATCTGGTGCTCCGATTGACGAGTCGTCAGCGGCCATGCGTTCATCTCAAAATCCTCTACAAAACCCATTCAACTATTTGGTAAGGAACTTGATTTTTCTTACCCAAATCTTCTCATCTCAGTTTTGAAATTTATTGAGATTAGGTGTTGAGAGTTTATTGAATTTTGGTATTTAGGAGTAAATTTAGCTTTGTGGATTTGCTGGGTTCTGTCCCAATTTCGTGTTGGTAAGGTGAGAAACGTTTAATCCTTTTCAAGTTATCTAATTAGTGAACCCTATGATAATTTTAGTGTTATTTTGTGAAATTGGTTTGGATTGTGTACTTTGGAAACAAATTGGTGGTGTTAGAGACTTGGTATTGGACTCTGGTGAGCCCGAGACCCATTTGGTGAGACTTTGGAACCTTGGGTGTCGTGGAACGGTAACAAATTGTGACGTTCTGGGTTTTACAAGAAATCGGCCAAGTTATGGTTTTGGTTTCTCGTATATAATATATAATGTTTTGTGAAAACTTAGGTTAGATGACCATAGGATAGGTTGGAATACATGATTGTATTAAAGGTTTAGTGTTCTTGATGATGATTGTTGATTTGGGTTGAGTATGAATTGGTGAATATTGTTATATGATGAAAATAGGATATTATATGATGATTTGATGCTAATGGGTGAGGATTTTGAACGTGAACTTATGAATGTTAATAAATTGATAAATGTTGGGGCGGAGGCCGTGAAATTGGGCCGGAGGCCGGAAGAAGGTAAGAAATGTGAATGATGCTTGTATAAGCGATGATAATGATGATATTGAATTTATAAGAGTGATGCTTGTATGAATAATGATTTATATGTGGCTTGAGTTGAAGAGGGTTAAGAGACTTGACAATGAGAATTGATTAGGGATATTTTGGGACATGATTTGGATATTGAAATGTGACTTGGTAAGGTTAGATATTGTCAAAAAGGCTTAGAGTTTTAGTATTGAGATATGAGATTGGTGAAAATAGAGGTTTGATAAGCTTTGTGAAAATCTTATTTTTGGCCAAATTTTGACGAGCCATAACTTGGCTTCCGGACCCTCAAATGATTTCAAACTTGTTTTGTATAAAATTAGGTCCGTGAAGTTTACACCGTTCGAAGAATGGATGAAAATGATTTAAAACAAAAAAGTTATATGCGTCGGAAGTTTGAGGTTTTAAATTGAAATTCTGCAGATTTCAAACTTAGCCAAATTTTTTGCCAAATGTCCTTGCATGCGCACGCATACAGGGGACATACGCATGCGTTCTATTCTGTCCAGTGCGTATGCGTAGGGATACCCCCTGTTTTTCAGCAAATCATTATTTTGTGTTTTCAAGCCAATTTGACCTCCTAAACCTCTGTTTTCACACTGTTAGTTCTAAATTTGGATAGTAAGCTTAGTAATAAAATGGAGTTAGGAAATTAGAAAAACTTAGAGATGAAGTAAAGGTTGAAAATGATGAGATTGGGAATGACTATGTGAGGCCAAAATGGTCGAGATGTGTGCGTAGCCGAAATGGTCGAGATGTGTGTATGGCCGGAACGGTCGAGATATGTGTATGGCTAGAATGGTCGAGAGGGTAAGGTTTGGATGCGATCCTGCTTGCTTGTTAACTTGAAAATGTATTCGGATGGCAAGTTAGGGATGGAAGTTCCCTCTCTTGTCGTGATGAGGGTGTGGACAATGTGGAAAGGCACTCTCTTTCGTTTATGATCCTCCTGGAGATGCGCAACCTAGAGACTAGTGTCTGGGTTAGCTACCAGATGTGTCGGGTTCTAGCAAAGTAACCGACACATGAGCTCACGACCAGTAGGATGGACATTCATCATATGCATATGTGTGCTTTGTTTTCTATACATTAATTGGGAATGCCTAATTGATTATATTCTGCTAATTGTTGTAATTGTTACTTGAACTACTTATTTTCTACCTGTGCTTGCCTTGTCTGTTCGTTTGTCTATGCGAATTAACGGAGATGGAGGAACGGAGAAAAGGTGAAACAGTTTAGTGTTTAAATTAAGTTTAAGTTAGGTTGAATACCCTTAGAATATCACCCTTCTCTATGGTTGCTGTTTAGTATTTTAAGCTTTATAATATGAGTGTTGGCGTTCTAGGATTACCTTCGGCTTTCCCAGGACCTTATTTATTATATATGTGGGCACCTTAACCATACTAAGAACCCCTGGTTCTCATCCCATACAGTATTGTTTTTCAGATGCGGGTTGAGAAACACCACTCTGTGTTCTGGAGAATCGGATGAGGCGAAGAACTCTTGGGACTCAGGGGAGTATTTTGTTTATATTTATACAGGAATATAGATTCTCCACCTTGTATTTTATGTTTGTCCCTCTTAGAGGTTGACTTGGAGAAACAGGTTGTCATTTATTTGCTTTGGTTCATTTTAGGATTCTCATTTATATATGTATATATGTTTATATGCTCTGTCCGGTTTTAACTTCGTGAGCAGGGTCAGGAGCCTTGTTATCTATATCTTGAAACTCTCTTATCCTACTTCGTTACGTTCATGTTTACGCAACAGACGCGCTATTCTGCTTACGCTTTCTTTTTAAACCTTCTTTAAAAAGGCTCCTAGTTATAAAAATCTTTTTCAACTATATTATATATATATAATTTTACTTTTAGTAGTCGTAATACCTCACCACCTCTGTTTTATAACTTAAGCATAAGATTCTGTGTGGTAGGATATTACGATTTCCTAAGAAGATAACAAGATAGAAGCAAATACGTCAAAGTTAGTAGATAATAAAGTAATAAACACAAATATTAGAACAACTAATGAATAAAGCATCAAAATTATTTGCACCACTATTATAAAAATTTAATTTTGATGCACTGATATTGATACTGTAAAATATTTTACACATTAGTTTAATCACCTCCATTTTTCTAGATAACTATTTATGTTGTCAATATAAAAAATAATTATTTTCGCTAATGTAAAATTATGTAATTAAATACATAGTGTACTAAAATTAAATTCTTAATATAAATAACTGTTTATTTCTAAAATTACACTCTTATATTCGTTAGAGATATAATTATTCATGTTACCTTTTTTTATCATCTTAAATTTTTGGGAAAAGTGATTTTATAACATGGTATCAGAGCTCTATATCCTAAATATCTATAGTTCGATCCTTGGTAAATCCCAAAAGTTAAAAAAATTAGCACAAAAGAAAATAAAAGAAGAAAAAAAGACCAATTCAAAAATTTCATCTTATGCAAGTCAAGGATTTCTTCCTGTATTTCATGCGTAGGCTTCTATCTATGTAACTATAAATGCTGCTCATTTATTGCGTCACCCTCATCATGATTCTTATTGATTTTCGCCTCATATTCTTTCGCCAATTCCTATGGAGTTAAGCTTTTAGGAGAAGTGATTTCGTGTCAAACTTCGTTTATTTACATTTGTTATACAGAAGTGAATTGTTTATATAATATTTTGGTAAACAAAATTAATAAATAGATTTGTTCCTTTAGAATATTATTTGTAAATATCTCCTTTCTTTATTGTTATCATTACCATTGTTACTATCATCATTTATATTCTCTTTGACTTGACTTTCAATTTGTGTCTCAACTCCTACTTAATGTCCATATTTTTTTTTGCTTCTGTAATTATGTATTATCTCTTTTAATTTCTCTACCTATTCTATGTGTCTCGTTCATAACAAATTGTGAGCATGTTGAAATCATCATATACAAATAAAACAAAATGAATAAATTATTATGTGTTGTTTATTGAGGGCAAAAAAGAAAAGTACATAAAAGATGATGCGAGGGAAAAAACTATAAATCAAGGTATATACATGTAGAATACATTAGAAAAGATTAAGAGAGTGATATATATGATTCTTAAAAATCAGAGTGAAGGTATATGCATGAAAAAAAAAAAAAAACTAAGGGTTAAAATATATGCATGAGAAAAAAATATGTTATGTATTTTTATTTTTTGTAAGTACTACCATCAATTTAAAATTTAAACTAGGTCATTTTTAAATATAATAATTTTTTAAAGAGATAAAAAGATAGAGACAAACATGTCAAATTAGTAGATAATAAAGTAACAAACACAAATATTAGAACAACTAATGAATAAAGCATTAAAATTATTTGTACAATTATTATAATAGTTTAGTTTTGATGCACTAATATTATAAAATATTTTACACATAGTTTAATTACCTCTATTTTTCTAGATGATCAATAATCTTGTCAATATAAAAAATAATTATTTTTAATATTACGTAATTAAATGTATGTTACATTAACAGTGTAATAAAATTAAATTCTTAATATAAATAACCATTTATTTCTAAAATTACACCCTTAGCTTCGTTAGAGGTATAACCATTCATGATGCCTTCTCCTATCACCTTAAATTTTTGGGAGACGTGGTTTAATCACATAGTATCAGAGCTCTATGTTCGAAAGGTATGGAGTTCGATACTTGCTAAATCTCGAAAGCTGAAAATTAAATAGCACAACCCAAAACCATTCTTGCTTGATGAGAAGTGTTAGAGATATAATCATTCATGTTTTTTTCTCCTATTGGGTTAAACTTTTGGAAAAAGTGGTTTCATGTCAAAATTCACTTATTTGCTATTGTTATACATGAATTAATTGTTTATATAATATTTCGGTGGATAATAAATAATAAATAGATTTGTTCTCTTGGAATATTATTTCTAAATATCTTCTCTCTTTATTATTGTCATTACCATTGCTACCATCATCATTTAAATTCTGTTTGACTCAACTCTTAATTTTTGGCTAAACTCCTGCTTAATGCCTATGTTTTTTTTTGCGTTCGTTATCATGTATTGTCTCTTTCCTCTACCTGTTCTATACTTGGCTCATGAAAAATTGTGGACAAGTTGAAATCATCATTGACAAATAAAACAAAAATAATAAATTATTATGTGTTGTTTGGTGAGATGAATGAGAAAATAAGACCTATATAAAAATTAAACAAATCCAAAAGAGACTCTTTGCTTGAGGAGAAGTGTTAGAGATATAATTATTCATGTTTTCTTTTTCTATCAGATTTACCTTTTGAAAGAAGTGGTTTCATGTCAAACTTCACTTATTTGCAATTGTTATACATGAGTTAATTGTTTATATAACATTTTGGTAGATAATAAATAATAAATAGATTGGTTCCTTTGGAATATTATTTGTAAATATCTTCTCCCTTTATTATTGTCATTACTATTGCTACCATGATCATTTATATTCTCTTTGACTCAGTTCTCAATTTCTGACTCAACCCATTTTTCATTGCGTTCGTTATTCTGTATTGTCAATTTTCTTTACATGTTTTATGTATCTGGCTCATGGTAAATTATGGGAAAGTTGAAATCATCATATACAAATGAAACAAAAATAATAAATTATTATGTGTTGTTCGGTGAGATGAAAGAGAAAATAAGACCTTTGTAAAAATTAAACAAATTCAAAAGAGACTCTTTGCTTGAGGAAAAGTGTTAGAGATATAATCATTCATGTTCCTTTTTTCTATCGAATTTTCCTTTTGGAAGAAGCCGTTTCATGTCAAATTTCACTTATTTGCAGTTATTACACATAAGTTAACTGTTTATATAATATTTTGGTAGATAATAAATACTAAATAGATTTGTTTCTTTGGAATATTTTTTTATAAATATCCTCTCTCTTTATTATTGTCATTACCATTGCTACCATCATCATTTATATTCTCTTTGACTTGGTTCTCAATTTCTGGCTCAACACCTATGTTTCTTTACGTCTGTTATTCTGTATTTTCTCTTTCCTCTACTTGTTCTATGTATCTGGCTCACTGCAAATTGTGGGAAAGTTAAAATCATCATGGACAAATGAAACAAAATTAATAATAATTATATATCTATTGTTTAGTGAGATGAAAAAGGAAGGTATGCAATGTAACACCCTCACTATCAGAAGTCACGCTTCCGGCTGCGCTACTCTGATAGCAAGAAGTATTACGACTACTTTACATACTAAATATTAAAATAGGAGCCTGTGACTCAACACTGTATCGCTCATCTCTTTGAAAAACCAGAAATAAATACTTTATCTTAAGAAAAATACAAGCAGGCATAGATTCATATACAAGACTCTAGGGCTGCACGCGGATCGGATCCAATATCCGCAGTTTTTAAGGTTGGATCCGATCCGCACATTTGTGGATCAGATCGGATCGGATATCGGATATATCTGCAAAACACAAAAATTTTTTTAAAAGCTTATTTTTATTAAAAAAATATCAATGAAATTCATTTTTTCTATTCTTTTAAATATGTTTACTCTTAAAATAATATTAAACATACTTTTCTTAAATAATAAATTAAAATAATACAACATATATGATAATTATTAGTTGAAATAAAACATAAAAAGAATATTTATTTATTTATTTCTTTATTTTTGCGGATACGCGGATATGCGGATCGGATATGCGGATATCAACACAAAATCCGCAATCCGATCCGATTAATGTGTGGATCCAATCCGATCTGATCCGAAAGCCTTGCGGATCGGATCCATATCTGGAATTTTCAGATCGAATTCGGATAAATACCGTGGATATGCGGATTGTAAACCCAGTTAAATTAGTTGATAATTAGTCAATAAATTAGATTTTAATAAGAAAGATTAGAAATGTGAATATTATATCAAATTAGGATAGAGCTCATCGAAACGAGAATTTTGACACTAATTTCGAAGAAAACGGTCCAAGATTGGACTAAACGGGCCGAACCGGTTGAACCAGACCCAAACCGGGCCATCGGTCCAACCGGGCCATCACATTAAATGAGCCCAACAGCTCTTCTCTCCCACATTTTCACCTGAATGCAGCGTGAAGCACCCAGGGAAGAGAAGTAGCGCCGAACCCTTACGACAATCTTCCGTACGCCGTAACTTCTTCGTCCGAGCTCCGATTGCCGCACCGTTTGCGGCCACGCATTCACCACATCGAGCTCTACATTTCTACTGAAACAATTTTATAGGATCCAATTAGCTTGAGGGAAACGTTCACTCTTGCTTATGTGAAGCTTGGGTAAGGTTGTGAATAAATAATTGGAGCTTGAAATTGTGAATACTGGAACTTGGAGGAAGCTGATTAGTTGAGGTTTTGAGGGCTGTGTTCTTTAGGAAAATTGTCTTGGAATAATACTTGGGAATCAGCTAAGGTATGGTTTAGGTTTCTTGTATTTAATATATAATGTTCTGTGAAAACTTAGGCTAGATGACCATAGGATAAGTTGGAATGCAGGTGTATATTTAATGTTTAGTAATGGGTTGATGAATATGCTTGGTTTGGTTTGGTGATTTGTTTTTAAGATGATATTGTTGCTAGTTGGATCTTTGAAAGGATATGTGATTGAATTGTTGATTATATGGCTATATTTTGGTTTGGTTGAATGATGATTGGTGAAAAGATATGGAGCTTGTTGAGGATTATTGTTGGCAATTTGGATTGGTGGTAATAAGTTTGAAAATAATTGGAATGGAAATTTCGAATGAAAAATGAGGTATTTTGTGTTAAAAGCCTAGGATTTGTGAACTATGATTTTTAGTTGAATTTTGGTTGTTGGATTTAAATATTATATGAGTATAATTGTTAATCTGTGGTAGATTTATTGTGGTGATTGTTATGATGATGAGGAAGGGTATGTTGAATTGGAAAGAATGCAGGTTTGGACCCGAAAAGGGTGGCAAAGTCCGAGTTTTAGAGGAGATACTGCCTAAATTTTATAAAAATTAGAGATTTTGTTTATATGATTATTTAAAAAGATTTAGATTTAAAGGTTATATGGTTTGGTTTTGAGTTATTAAGAAAATGAACATGTTTTAAGTTTGATTCATTTAGAAAAGAATGAATTATGTTTTGAATTAGAACTATTGATGGACGGAATGGGAGGTGTGATAATGAAGGATAAGGATTGAATATGATTGATGTATGATGATAAATGAGATGCGATTGAGAATGATGTGGATGTTGATGAATTATAATTGAATTATTTATATGGCTTATGAATTTGAATGATCTGAGATACGAGATTCCCTGGATTAAGTGCCGTGGCTTGCCATCACGTGTACCAGGTTGAAAACTCGATACTCTGTTGACCCTACGACGTAAGAGTGACCGGACACTATATAAATTCCCGAGAATGTTACCCCCATTGAGCAATATTGATTATTTGAGAAAAAGCTATGCATAGACTCTTGGGGATGCACGTCGGGGGACAGTCTAAGGACAATTCAGACTTGTCGGGTTGGCTGGATAACCGACAGATGAGCCTCATCAGCCATAGGACAGGCATGCATCATATGCATATTACTTGAACTACTTGCTTGTGCTTTAATTGGGTGTGCCTATATGTACTTTCCATGCTAAATGTGAATTTGTTATCTGTAATAACTGTAACCTTCTTGTGTTTGCCTTTATCTGTCTATTTGTCTGTGAAAATGCATGACGGAGTTGGAGGTATGGACGAATGGCAGTATGAGACTTAGATTTAAGGTTAAGTTAAGTTAGGTTTAAATATCTTTAGAAAACCACCTTTTATGGCTTCTATTTAATACTTTAAGCTCTACAATCTGAGTGTCGGCGTTCTAGGATTGCCTCTGGTATTTCCAGGACCTTATATATTATGTGTCTGGCACCTTTACCATACTGAGAACCTCCGGTTCTCATTCCATACTATGTTATTATTTTTCAGATGCAGGTCGAGAGGCATCTCGTTAGGTGTTTGGACTCTTGAAGCGGAGTAGTTACAAGGTTATTTTGTTATGTTACGATATATATATATATATATATATATATATATATATATATATATATATATATATATATATATATATATATATGTACTTGGTTTTCTCTCTGCATAACTTATTCTTTTGATCCTCCTAGAGGTTTATGGAGAGGCAGGATTGTGTATATGTACTTTTGGGTTTTGGATATGTATGTATATATATGTAAATATTCTTCGGCCAGTCTTGACTTCGCAGGTTGAGTTAGGAGCTTGTTATTTTGTATTTTTGGCACTCTATTCCTACTTCTGTTATCTTATGTTTAATAAGTTAAGGTTTTCTTAGCACGCAAGTTAACTCGTTCCTTAAGCATTGCGCTTTTATTTCGCGATTTTTATTTCCTTTATTCTTCAAGGCTCCTAGCATATTATAATTCTTCTGTTATTATATATATACTCATTTTATTTTAGAGGTCGTAATACCACACCACCTCTGTTTTACGACTTAAGCGTAAAGCTTAGTGTGGTGGGGTGTTACATTATGGTATTAGAGTAGTTCGTTCCTATAGAGCCTGAGAGACGAACTGATTATACTTCTGTGCATACTCTGTGTGTGACTATATGCTACTTAGGATATCAGACTGGTATGTGTAGCATACGTATTTGTGAGCATGCATTTGGGACTTTTAAGCATTAAACTTGAGATATTGAGACTGATCACCTTAATATCAATTGTTTGGTGTGAAGAGGGACCAAATGTCATCTCGCGGATCCGAGCAAGGTGCCCAGAGAGAAAATCTTAGGACCAAACCGATGCAAAGACCTCGAGATGGAAGCTTGGGTGCTGGTACAAGCAAAGTAGGTCAATATTACAAGTCTCTGACCCTTATTGATTTCCTTCAGAATGGTCCACCTCAGTTTAATGGAAACGCCAATGCGTTGGAGGCTGATCGATGGTTTCGAGACGTGGAGAGGTTTCTGTACACTCAGCATGTTCCTGAAGTACAGTCAGTGGAAATAGTGACCTATATGTTGAAGGGAGATACTCAGAAATGGTGGCAGGAGTTATGTCATACCTTGCAGATAGAGTTAACAGATATCCCTTGGAATAGATTCAAGACAGAATTTTACGGAAAATATTTCTTGCATGCACTTCGCACTGTAAAGGAGTTGGAGTTAATGCAGCTGAAGCAAAAGAATATGTCTGTTGCTGACTATACCCGTGAATTCAATAACCTGTGCCGCCTTTCAAGAGTTTGTCAAGGAAATCCAGCCGACTATAAGGAATGGAAGTGTGCTCAGTATGAGAAAGGACTTCGGAGAGACATCTTTGACTACGTGTATCCGCAAAGGTTAACGAATTTCACTGAACTGGTTAAGAAGAGTCAATTAGCAGAAAATTACTTCACGAAGTGGGCGATGCTACAGGAAGGCTATGGGGAGACTGCTCCAGATGAGCCACATAGAATCGGGCTAGATGAATACTACAAGTGCGGGAAGTCGGGGCACACGGCTCGAGACTGTCCACACAGGAAACGCCGGAATGTAACCGAAACCGATTCTCAGACCCGAGGTAACCATGAATTAGCCATTGAATTTTGAACTTCCTTACATATCATTAATATATGATATTTATTCGTTATGTGTGACGCGCGTTGGTAATTGTAAAGCCCAAGTCGATGATTGGTCGAAGGTTATTAGTTGTTAAGACGGAGTAATGTTTAGTTAACTTAGAAGGGTGAATCGGTTTAGAGTGGCGTTAGGTTTAAAATAGATAAGGGTTAGAGATGAAGATATTCCAAAAAATGTTTTCAGGACGCGTTATGATCATTATGAGTATACAGTGATGTCTTTCGGATTAACTTGATGCTCCAGCAGTATTTATGGATTATATGAACAGGATTTTCCGACCGTATTTGGACAAGTTTGTTATTGTCTTTATTGATGATATTCTTGTTTATTCTAAGATTGAAGAAGAGCATGCTGATCACTTGCAAATTGTGCTATAAATTCTAAGAAACAGGAAGTTATACGCTAAGTTATCTAAATGCGAGTTTTGGAAGAGTGAGGTAAAGTTTCTCGGTCACGTGGTGAGTAAGCAAGGAATAGCCATGGATCCTGCTAAGGTAGAAGCAGTGATGAAATGGGAGTGATTAACTTCAGTAATAGAGATTAGGAGTTTCCTAAGTTTGGCGGGATAGTATCGGAGATTCATTAAGGGACTTTCATAGCTCTCCTTACTTTTAACTAAGTTGACTAGGAAGGATACGCTTTTTATTTGGACCCAGACTGTGAAGAGAGTTTTTGAGCATTAAAGCACAGATTGACTACTGCACCCGTGTTGGTGTTGTCTGAACCAAGTGAGCCGTTTGAAGTGTACTGTGATGCATTGCTGAAGGGCTTGGGGTGCGTTCTGATGCAGCACCAGAATGTTGTAGCATATGCCTCACGGCAATTAAGGCCGCATGAAATGAACTATCCGACACATGATTTGAAACTTGCTGCTGTTGTGTTTGCTTTAAAGATCTGGAGGCACTACCTCTATGGCATTAAGTTTCATGTTTTCTCAGACCATAAGAGTTTGAAGTATTTTTTTGAGCAGAAAGAGTTGAATATGCGTCAGATGAGGTGGATGGAACTTCTGAAAGATTATGATTTTAAATTGAATTATTATCCAGGAAAAGTGAACGTTGTGGCGGACACTTTAAATCGGAAGTCTTTATATGCAGCTTGGATGATGCTACGGGAGGAAGAGTTACTGAAAGGCATTTCAAGGTTTGAACTTGGAAGTTAGAGAAGAATCTGGAATCCTGTGTTTGAGTCAGTTGCAGATTTCAAGCGATTTTAAATTAGAACTTCTGAAGGCTCGTCGGGATAGTAAAGCGTTACGTAGGGTATTACCAGCAGTTGAACAGGAAAAACAATGGAGAGCGTCAGAAGGTCAGGATAGTTTGTGGAGGTTCAAGAATCGAATTGTTGTGCCAGATGTTGGAGACATGCGACAGAGTATCTTGAAGGAAGCTCATAAGAGCGGGTTCTCAATTCATCCAGGAAGTACTAAAATGTATCAGGATCTGAAAACAATGTTCTGGTGGCCAGGCATGAAGAATGATGTGGCATTGCATGTATCTAAATATTTAACGTGTCAAAAGGTTAAGATTGAGCATCAGAGACCAACAGGGACCCTTCAGCCTTTGGAGATTCCACAATGGAAATGGGAAAGTATCGCAATGGATTTTGTGATAGGGTTGCCTAGAACCCGATCTGGTTGTGACGCTATTTGGGTGGTTGTGGTTCGACTGACGAAATCAGCTCACTTTCTTCCTATCCGAATAAGTTGTACAATGGAAGAATTAGCTCGAATATATATTAAAGAGATTGTCAGGTTGCATGGCGTGCCTTCTACCATTATATCTGACCGGGATCCTCGCTTTACATCAAGATTCTGGGGAGCTTTTCAGCGCGCATTTGGGACTCAGTTAAGCTTGAGTACTCTCAGACAGATGGTCAGTCAGAGAGAACTATTAAGACTTTGGAGGATATGCTAAGGGCTTGTGTTTTGGACCAGCCGGCGAGCTGGGATCGGTATATGCCATTAATAGAGTTTTCTTATAATAATAGCTATCATGCGAGCATCGGAGTGGCTCCATATGAGGCTCTGTATGGAAGGAAATGTCAATCTCCATTGTATTGGTATGAAACTGGAGAAATGAGTTTATTAGGGCCTGAGATGATAGCTGAAACGACTGAGCAGATAAAGAAGATTCGTAGTCGAATGCTTATAGCCCAGAGCCGCCAGAAGAGCTATGCTGACTAAAGGCGGAAGCCTTTGGAGTTTGAAGAAGGAGAGCATGTCTTTCTGAAGGTTACACCAACCACTGGAGTGGGAAGAGCTATTAAGACTAAGAAACTGAATCCCTGTTATATTGAACCGTATGAGATCCTGAAGAGAATTGGACCAGTGGCTTATAGAATTGCCTAACCGCCGTATCTTTCGAATCATGTGTTCTATGTTTCACAGCTTCAGAAGTATACTCCTGATGCAAGTCGTGTTCTAGAACCATAACCAATCCAAGTAAGAGAAGATCTAACACTTCCAGTAGTTCCGGTGAGAATTAATGACACTAGTGTTAAACGATTACGCGGAAAGGAAGTATCATTGGTAAAAGTAGCTTGGAGTCGAGCTGGTATCGAGGAACATACTTGGAAGCTCGAATCAGATTTGCGAAAGGACTATCCACATCTCTTTTCAGGTAACTAGATTTGAATTTTGAGGGCAAAATTCTTTATTAGGTGGGTAGGATGTAAACCCCGGTTAAATTAGTAGATAATTAGTCAATAAATTAGATTTTAATAAGGAAGATTAGAAATGTGAATATTATATCAAATTAGGATAGAGCTCATCGAAACGAGAATTTTGACACCAATTTCGAAGAAAACGGTCCAAGATTGGACCAAACGGGCCGAACCGGTTGAACTGGACCCAAACCGGGCCATCACATTAAATGAGCCCAACAGCTCTTCTCTCCCAAATTTTCACCTGAATGTAGCGTGAAGCACCCAGGGAAGAGAAGTAGCGTCAAACCCTTACGACAATCTTCCGTACGCCGTAACTTCTCCGTCCGAGCTCCGATTGCCGCACCGTTTGCGGCCACGCGTTCACCGCGTTGAGCTCTACGTTTCTATTGGAACAATTTTATAGGATCCAATTAGCTTGAGGTAAACATTCACTCTTGCTTATGTGAAGCTTGGGTAAGGTTGTGAATAAATAATTAGAGCTTGAAATTGTGAATACTGGAACTTGGAGGAAGCTGATTAGTTGAGGTTTTGAGGGCTGTGTTCTTTAGGAAAATTATCTTGGAATAATACTTGGGAATCGGCTAAGGTATGGTTTAGCTTTCTTGCATTTAATATATAATGTTCTGTGAAAACTTAGGCTAGATGACCACATGATAAGTTGGAATGCAGGTGTATATTTAATGTTTAGTAATGGGTTAATGAATATGCTTGCTTTGGTTTGGTGATTTGTTTGTAAGATGATATTGCTGCTAGTTAGATCTTTGAAAGGATATGTGATTGAATTGTTGATTATATGGCTATATTTTGGTTTGGTTGAATGATGATTGATGAAAAGATATGGAGCTTGTTGAGGATTATTATTGGCAATTTGGATTGGTGGTAATAGGTTTGAAAATAATTGGAATGGAGGGGTATTCTGCTAAAAATTTCTCTAAGTTAAAAGCTGCAGAATTCACAAATTAAACCCCCAATTTTCCAACGGACATAACTTCATCGTTTTAAAACGTTTTTTGTTCGTTCTTTGAATGGCATAACCACCTCGAATCCAATTTCTGTTTTAAATAGATTTGGCACAAAATGGATATCCGGATTTCAAGTTACGTCCCAACAAAGTATGCCCAAAAACCACATTTTCATTCAAAACCACAAAGTGCCATTTTCAAAACAAGCCATTTGCAACCCTTTTCAAAATCAACCAAAACATGCCAATTTCATCCCTTTTTGAAATCAATCAAAATATACCAAAATCAACATCAAGCCATCCTCAAATCACACATGAACCCTTTACCAAAAATTCCCAAAACCACCATCCAACCATTTTAACACTTCTCAATCAAATGGCTAAAGGACAAACACAATAATATGTCATACATCCTTCCTCATCCCAATTTCCAATAATACCATTTCCAATCAACCATCATTATACATAATCAATATCATACTCACCATCAACATAGTTCCACCCACCAATTCAACCTCAATCATTCATCAAGCATATATCACAACATGCATTTTCTCATACATCACACAATCAAGGCATCAATATTCATAATTACATATATGACCACATCATATATCTCAACCATTCCACAATATCAATAATTCAATGCCTATCTTAGGGCCTCTAGCCTAAGTATTTCCTACCACATTACATTTTAGATACGAGAAACCGAGACCATACCTTAGCCGATTTTCCAAGCTCAATCGGAGCACTTCCAAATCACTTGTCCACAAGCTCTCAAGGTCTCAACACCTCCAAGAACAGATTTTTACCACCAAAATCCTTTTTCAAGCTTTTCAAAGTCTCAATCAAGCTCCAATATTCATATATACACAACCTAAGCCACAATCATCATACCCATACACAACATCTCAATACCCAAACATCATAGAACAACAAATTACACTAAAATTGAGAATCTTACCACACCAAGGTCCAAAGAGACAAGATTAATCTTCTCCTTCAAGAGAGTTGGGTCCTATAACATCAAAGAGCCCAAAATCTCAACACTTTTGTTCATGAAACTCGAAAACAAGGGCTGAAATTTCGAAGAGCAAAACGTGGCTTACCTCAATATTGATTGTATGGGTTTTGTAGAGCTTTCCGCAGTGAACACGTGGCCGCAAACAATGCGGCAATCGGAGCTCTAGATCAAAAGTTATGGTGGTTTGAAGATCAAAGGAGAGAAAGAACTTGAGAAAGTGTTCTTCCCCCTTTCCCTTCCATTTTTAGCGTGAATAGTGTATTGTGAGGAGAGAGAGTGCTGAAAATTAGGGTTTTGGTTTAGTTAGGTTGGGCCAAGGGCCCAATATGGGTCCGGTTGGCCCAATTTGGTCCGTTCGGTCCAATCTTGGTCCGATTTCTACAAAATTAGTACCGAAATTCTCGTCTCAATCTCCTCTATCATATTTAGCCATAAAAATCACATTTTTGGCTTTCTAGAATAAATTCTCATTTATGGGTTAATTAGCCGTTAATTAACCGGGTTTTACATTCTACCCACCTAATTGGAAATTTGCCCACAAAATTCAAATTCAATTACCTAAGAATAAGTGCGGATAATCCATTCGCATCTCCAACTCCAACAAGCCTTTCTCTCCCGCTTTATACCAGCAAAGCGGAGATTAACATTTCCTCCCATACAAAGCCTCATATGGAGTCATTCCGATGCTTGCATGGTAGCTATTATTGTATGCAAACTCCACTAACGGCATATATCGATCCCAACTCGCCGGTTGGTCCAAAACACAAGCTCTCAACATATCCTCTAGTGTTTGGATCATCCTCTCGGATTGACCATCTGTTTGAGGATGGTAAGCCGTACGCAAGCTTAGTCGGGTCCCGAAAGCCTTCTGAAATACATCCCAAAACCTCGAAGTGAAGCGAGGATCTCTATTAGAGATTATAGTAGCCGGTACACAGTGAAGTCTCACAATCTCTTTTATATACAGCCGTGCTAGCTCCTCAAGGGTGTAAGTCATCCGAATGGGTAAAAAGTGAGCTGACTTCTTGAGTCGGTCCACAATCACCCAGACAGCATCAAAATTGCCCCTAGTCCTTTGCAATCCAGACACAAAGTCCATCGCAATGCTTTCTCACTTCCATTGCGGAACCTCCAAAGGTTGCAACATCTCGGAAGGTCTTTGATGTTCAATCTTTACCTTTTGACAAGTTAAACACTTCGAGACATACTCCGCCACATCATTCTTCATACCCGGCCACCAAAACATCGCTTTTAGGTCATGGTACGTCTTAGTACTCCCCGGGTGAATAGAAAATCCGCTCTTGTGTGCTTTTTTTAGGATATCTTGCCTCAAAGTGCCAACATCCGATACAATAATCCTATCCTTGAATCTCCATAGTCCGTCCTTATCCTCCGACACTCTCCACCGTTTCCCTTGCTCAATAGCTGGTAACACCTTCCATAACGCGTCATCATCTTCATGAGCCTTTAGGAGTTCGGATTTAAAGTCACTTGAGATTTCTAATCGACTCAAACACAGGGTTCCAGATACTTCCTGAGCACCAATCTTCAGGCTCTCGAATCCCTTGAGTAACTTCTCTTCTTGAAGCATCATCCAAGCTGCATACAACGACTTCCTACTTAACGCATCCGCCACTACATTCGCCTTTCCTGGATGGTAATTTAACTCAAAGTCGTAGTCCTTCAGTAATTCCATCCACCTTCTCTGCCGCATATTGAGCTCTTTCTGATCAAAGGGGTATTTCAAGCTCTTGTGATCTGAGAAAACTTGGAACTTAACCCCATAGAGATAATGCCTCCATACCTTCAAGGCAAACACAACGCAGCAAGTTCCAAATCGTGTGTAGGGTAGTTAACTTCATGAGGTCTCAACTGCCGTGAGGCATACGCCACCACATTATGATGCTGCATCAGCATGCACCCTAGACCCTTTAGTGAGGCATCACAGTACACCTCAAATGGTTCGTTCAGCTCAGGTAACATCAACACAGGTGCAGTGGTCAACTTTTTCTTCAACGCCTGAAAGCTTTCCTCACACTCAGGAGTCCAAATAAATGGCGCATCCTTCCGGGTTAACTTTGTCAATGGCAAAGCTAATTGCGAAAAGCCTTTGATGAATCTTCGGTAATAGCCAGCTAAGCCTAGAAAACTCCTTATCTCAGTTACTGTGGTTGGTTGCTTCCATTCCATCACTGCCTCCACCTTAGATGGATCAACTGCTATCCCTTGTTTACTCACCACGTGACCCAAAACTTCACCTCACTCTTCCAGAATTCACATTTAGACAGTTTTGCATACAGTTTCTTTTCCTTCAGTATTTGCAACACGGTCCTTAAGTGTTCCGCATGCTCCTCTTCGGTGTTGGAATAAATCAGTATGTCATCAATGAAGACAACAACGAATTTATCCAGAAACGGATGGAAGACTCTATTCATATAATCCATAAACACCGCAGGAGCGTTTGTCAACCCAAAAGACATTACAGTGTGCTCGTAATGACCATAACGAGTCCTGAAAGCGGTCTTAGGGATATTCTCTCCCCTCACCCTATCTGGTGATAACCGGATCGCAAATCGATCTTGGAGAAAACCCCAGCTCCTTGTAACTGATCCATGAGATCATCAATTCTCAGCAACGGGTACTTATTCTTTATTGTGACCTTGTTCAGCTGCCTGTAATCCACACAGAGCTGCATACTCCCGTCCTTCTTCTTTACCAGTAACACTGGCGCACCCCACGGAGAAACACTTGGTCGGATAAAATTCTTACCCAACAGATCCTCTAACTAAGACTTTAGCTCGGCCATTTCCAGTGGTGACATCCTATAAGGAGCACTCGAGATTGGTCCAGCCCCAGGCACCAACTCGATAGCAAACTCAACCTCTCGGTTAGGTGGAAATTCATCAATATCATCGGAAAACACTTCCAGAAACTCACACACAACCGGAATTTGTTCCAATCTTTGATCATCACCCGAAACACCCACGGTCAACAACAGAATACCCTGATATTTGGTCCCAGAGCAATTCACCGTCATGGAATTCAAGTAGTAACTATTCGCCACAACCGGCCTTTCCGTATCTTCCGGCATGAAAGACACTGTTTTTGTAGAACAGTCGAGCAGGACATGGTTCTTAGATAACCAGTCCAAATCCAGGATAAGATCAAGACCGATCATTGGCAAGCAGATTAAATTATGGACAAAATCATGCTGCTTGAACCTAAAGGAAACTTGCGGGTATCCTAGCCTAGTTACCATGGCTTCATGGGTGGCATTATACACCTTTAGGTCATAACCTAAGGTTACAATCTTCAATCCTAACTCATGGGCTTTTTCAAATGCAATGAATGAATAAAGCATTTAAAGTTTGACTAGCCATTTCACAGTTACCTCGGATAAGTGCCTCAGATCCCTCAGCATCTATAGCTGAAGTGGTGAATACCCGACTAGTCTGCTGTGCCTTCCCGGCACCTTGTTTTTGCTTCTCTGGACAATTCGCGGCCTTATGTCCCACCTTACCACAAGAATAGCACAAACCCCACCCGGCCTTGCACGGGACTCCCGAATGGTGACTTCCGCACCTAGTACATGCTTGCTCACTCTGAGGCTGCTTCCCAAATCTCTTTCCTTGGGAGTTGTTGTTGTTGGACTTCCTGAAGGAGCCTCCCCGCTTGAAAGGCAGACCTCTGGGTGCAAAGTTCTTCCCTCAATTCTGTGGGAATGATCCCTTGTGACTTCCCCTCTCAGCGGCTGCCTTCTTCACACACTCTTCAGCAACCCTACACTTGTTCACCAATTCGGAGAAAGTCCTGATCTCCATTGGTCCCACTGAGCTAAAGATATCGCTCTGGAGTCCTCCTTCGTACTTAACGCACTTCCATTCCTCATAGTCTCTCGGAGTCCCCTGCCACATACGGGAGAACCTGAACAGCTCCTCAAACTTGTCAGTATACTCAGATACGGACATAGTGCCCTGCTTCAGCTGCAGCAACTCAAGTTCCTTGGCCGTCCTAGCAGAAGTCGGAAAGTACTTCTTATAGAACTCCTTCCGAAAGACATCCCAAGTGATATAGTCATCACCCTGCTGCAGGAGACGTCGGATTCCCTGCCACCAGTGCGATGCTTCACCAGTGAGCAAATAGGTAGCAAACTCAACACGTTGCCCCTCAAGTACCACCTGCGCTTGCAGTGCTCGCTCCATAGCCTAAAACCAGGTATCGGCTTCAGTCAGGCTCGTAGTTCCCTTGAACTTAGGTGGATTAACCTTCAAAAAGTTTGCCAGTGTCATCGAGCCCTGAGCTCCGCCTCCGTCATTGCCATGGTGGTTCATTTGTTGCCCAAGAGCTTTAGTAGTAGCCTGCATAGCACCAGCCATGTTCTCCAACGTAGCCATAAAGTTCACCAGGTCATTAAGGTTAACCTCCGGTGCACGAGCATTAGTACGACCTCTCCCACGGCCTCTACCACGTCCATGAGTCGCCATCTGGTTCCTATACACACCAAACAATCGATATTAAGTTGATCAGTCTCAATATCAGAAGTCTAGTGCTTCAAAGTCCCAAATGCATGCTCATGAACGTTTATGCCAGTTATATCAAGTAGATATACTAATAGCACATAACACACATACAGAGAATGCACAGAAGCATAGTCAGTCCATCCCTCAGGCTCTATAGGAACGAACTGCTCTGATACCATAATGTAACACCCTATCATACAGATTTTTATGCTTAAGTCATAATTCAGCAAGGTATTACAACCTTTAAAAATTAAAATTTAGTACATATAGTAGTGTGAATAAAGATTATAACTAGGAGCCTTTGAAGAAAAAGGGGTAAAACAAAATCGCAACTCGAAAGCGCAACACTCCGATTGGAAACGTGACGAACAAGGATAAACCAACGCGAGATTATATATATACAAAGGAGTGTCAAAAACAGGAATATCAAAACTCCTAATCCGGTTGCGAAGATAACCGGTCCGAGCATAGCAATATATACAAGTAAATAAAATAGGAAACCCCAAAGGAACCAAAGGGACATAAATACGAGAAAAACCTATTCTCTAAAATCCCCTCTAGAAGGAGTCATCACAGTTGTATTATTCAGTGGAGATAAAAGTATCTAATCAAAATATATAAACCAAAACAGAGTCCCAAGAAAAAAGGATCTTCGCTAATCCAGAAGTCTCTAGCATGCTTCAGCGAGAAGCCTCACGTCCTGCATCTGAAAACCACAAAATCCGCATGGGTGAGAACCAGAGGTTCCCAGCATGGTAACAGTTCCCACATATATAACATGTAATATCAGAGGAAAGGCGAAGGCAATCCTAGAACTTCCTCCAGATAAGATCAAAGCTTATAAACAAGCTAAACCATAAATGGCATCTGACTAAAGATCCTTCAATCTAACTAATACTTCCCATTCCAAATCCTTCAGACCTCCCAACCACCAACAGGAGTATAATATGGAAAACACAGTTATATCAGACAAGAGATATTCAAATAGGAATAGATACGGCATTTAGACAATTAGCAGGTAATATGCAGTCAAATAGGCAATCTCAAACAATTCACATAATATGCATATGATGAATGCCTGTCCCTACTGGCTGATGATATCATCTGTCGGTTATATAGCCAACCCGATAAGTCCAAGTAGCTAACCATTGGACTGTCCCTCTGTCGTGCATCCCCTACTCGAGTTATACTCAACATAATCGTGATCATAATCATGATCCATATCCAACACCCTCACTAGTGTATATTCACGCGGGCGAGCTCATCCAGGGCTTTCACAGTGCCCGGCCACCCTTACGATATAGGGTCAACAGAGTCTCGAGTCTCCACCTGGAGCACGTGGTAGCTAGCCACTGCTTTCTTCCAGGAAAAATCGTGTCTCAGATAGTAGAAGTGCATCATTCACATTTCATTCAATAGCATATATGCATTTCATACTTGGCCATAATCAATAATGGCACCGCCATAACACGGCAATAACTCAGCCATCCGGCTCATGGTTAAATCCATAACCAGCCAATTTATCAATAAATACAGCCCTTCAGCTCATGGCATACACAACACTTCCACCGCCATCCTCCGTATCTCAATATAATCATCTTGATCATCATTGATCATAAGTTTTCCCCTTGCTTCATCCGCAAGTTACCACATCACCTAGCTCCTTTCTCATTGCTAGGCATATCATAATGATTTAAGACATATGGGGTGAGATCGAAGGCTTAAAAGTATGAGATTTGGCTTTTAAAACTCAAAAATCAACTTTGGGATGAAAACAGGGCCACGCGTACGCGTCCTCTACGCGCACGCGTGGATGGCCAAAAAGTCACATTGACGCGTATGCGTCGCCCACGTGCACGCGTGGATGGGAAAACAGTCAAGGGACGCCTACGCGTCAGCCACGCGTACGCGTAGGTGTGTTTGTGCCCCACGCACACAACTCACACAGTGCTCGTGCAACTCTCGTAAAATCTGGCTGGGCAACCATTTTAGCACATCGACGTGTACGCGTGAGCCACGTGCACGCGTGGATGGCAATTTTTCAAAAATGACGAGCACGCGTCAAGAACTCCTACGTGTGGAGGGGTATTCTGCTAAAAATTTCTCTAAGTTAAAAGGTGTAGAATTCACAAAATAAACCCCCAATTTTCCAACGGACATAACTTCATCGTTTTAAAACGTTTTTCGTCCGTTTTTTGAACGGCATAACCACCTCGGATCCAGTTTCAGTTTCAAACATATTTGGCACAAAACGGAGATCTGGATTTCAAGTTACTTCCCATCAAAGTATGCCCAAAAACCACATTTTCATTCAAAACCACAGAGTGCCATTTTCAAAACAAGCCATTTGCAACCCTTTTCAAAATCAACCAAAACATGCCAATTTCATCCCTTTTTGAAATCAATCAAAATATACCAAAATTAACATCAAGCCATCCTCAACTTACACATTAACACTTTACCAAAAATTCCCAAAATCACCATCTAAGCATTTTAACACTTCTCCATCAAATGGCTAAAGGACAAACACAATAACATGTCATACATCCTTCCTCATCCCAATTTTCAATAATACCATTTCCAATCAACCATCATTATACATAATCAATATCATACTCACCATCAACATGGTTCCACCCACCAATTCAACCTCAATCATTCATCAAGAATATATCACAACATGCATTTTCTCATACATCACACAATCAAGGCATCAATATTCATAATCACATATATGACCACATCATATATCTCAACCATTCCATAACATCAACAATTCAATGCCTATCTTAGGGCCTCTAGCCTAAGTATTTCCTACCACATTACATTTTAAATACGAGAAACCGAGACCATACCTTAGCCGATTTTCCAAGCTCAACCGGAGCACTTCCAAATCACTTGTCCACAAGCTCTCAAGGTCTCAACACCTCCAAGAACATATTTTTACCACCAAAATCCCTTTTCAAGCTTTTCAAAGTCTCAATCAAGCTCCAATATTCATATATACACAACCTAAGCCACAATCATCATACCCATACACAACATCTCAATATCCAAACATCATAGAACAACAAATTATACTAGGATTGAGAATGTTACCACACCCAAGGTCCAACGGGACAAGATTAATCTTCTCCTTCAAGAGAGTTGGGTCCTATAACATCAAAGAGCCCAAAATCTCAACACTTTTGTTCATGAAACTCGAAAACAAGGGATGGAGTTTTGAAGAGAAAAACGTGGCTTACCTCAATATTGATTGTATGGGTTTTGTAGAGCTCTCCGTGGTGAACACGTGGCCACAAACGGTGCGGCAATCGGAGCTCTAGATCAAAAGTTATGGTGGTTTGAAGATTAAAGGAGAGAAAGAAACCCAAGAAAGGGATGCATCATGGACAAGCCCAGGAAGGGAAAAAAACCCAAGGAAGCAGCTAGTAGTAAGCAAGATAACGAATAAGCAAGGTGTAAACGGCCTCGCAAGGACTCCGAACAAGCACCATCTACCCGGTGCAGGACTAAACTTCAGCAAAGAGATATGGATGCGCAGAAGGTGATCTCATTTCATTAAAATTACTCGTGTTATTATCATGGATGCTTATTTTAGTATGTATCCAACTGGTTATTATTTTGTTAGTACATTTCTCCTTGTGTGGTGTGCAACGTGTTGTGATGTGCATGTAATTGTTAATTCTTGGGTCATGCCAGCAGTCTGGCAAGGTCAGCGATGGAAGTAAACGGCTGCGCAAGGACTCCGAACAAGCGCCATCTACTTAGAGCAAGACCAAATCTCAACATAGGGATATGGATGCGTAGAAGGTGATATCGGTTCATTAAAATTACTTGTGTTATTATCATGGATGTTTATTTTAGTAAGTATGCGACTGGTTTGGGTATTTATCATGCATATGACGATATCTGGGAATATAGACGCGACTGTAGTTATAAATATTATTCCTCTCCTCTCCAGTATGATAAAGTGTTTTATATATGTTGTTTTTCATATCCTGCTGTGTTGCTTATATCTCTTGATCTATTCAATGTCTACACCATAGGAATGCAGGCCTGGTACGAGGAGAAAGTTGCCCATTCCAGAAGCCGATCAAGCAACGGCATAAAAATAGCACGTCCAACAGAGACTGTCCCAAAAATCAAGGGGACACTTATGGTTGTCTCGGACTCTGATGATGAAGATAACGTGCCACTTGTTAGAAGAAGGCAACGATTATTCCAACAAGAGCCTCCACCACAGGATGTCCATCAAGCAGAGCCTGTGGTCATGGACGATCATGAATGTGCTCAAGAAGATCACTCTGGCCACAAGAAAGCATCTCCACGTACGCCGTATGCGGCACTTGTCCAGCTTACCGAGTACAATTTTGACAGGTAAGTTGTTTGTGGCTTACTTTGCTGTCTCTTTTTCTTTTTTATCTTTTTTTTCCTGTGTGGTGATTAGCGGTCCTGGTAAGCATAACTGGTCAATTTAGCTAACGTCATATGGCATTTGTTTGCAGTGAATTTGATGTCTTCATCGTACAGTGTCTTGAATTTGAACAAGTGCTGGCAAATATTGAATAAGGGCGGCACACAAGGCCCATAAGCATGTGGCCCCTGCAAACGGTGAAGCCAAAGAATTCATGCTACCATACACCGAGTCCAAGAAGATCCAGCTTTTCACTAGGTTTAACTCAGTTTGAAAAGAGCCCAACCTCGTCCTTTATCCATTCAATTCATCGAGGCTTAGGAATATAAAGAAGGGAGAGAATAATTACACTACAAGAAAAAGTAATATTTGTAACAAAAAAAAAATTGTTACAAAAAATCGAAATTTTGAAACAAAAGAATTTTGTGACAAAAAAGGGGCCGTTGCAGTATGTCCCGTTACAAAAAGTTTTTGTAACAAAAAAACGAAACTGTTACAATTCAAAATGATATTTTGTAACAAATTTTTGTGATACAAAAAACCAGAAGCCATTACAAAAGTGGTAACAAATTTTGATCTTCAAGGTATTTTTGGTGACAATCTATTTTTTCCTATCATAAAATTTTTGTTACAAAATGTAACTTAATTTTGTAACATTTTTTTCTTTAGTTACAAAACACTATTTATTTTGTAATAATTTTTTAATACAAATTACACACATAATTTATCAGATTATATTATTTTTTTAATTAAAAAATATATTAACTAATTTACTCAACAAGTCAACATTTATATAATATATAATAACATAGATAGTTCAAATATCTTTCATTAACTAAGATTGTTTTATAAATCTTCAACATATAAACTTTAAAGTACAAACTAACAAGACACATTGAAGAACCCTAATGAACTAGATAGATACATAGGACAAGAAAAACAAGGAATTATAAATCTCCAAAATGTAAACTACAAATTACAAACTCCATCATATTCATACAGCTCCTTTCTCATTTCTCATGGAGAAGTTCTAATAAGTGCCACACACCTGAAAATCTGAAATAAAAAAATAATAATATAAATTGTCTAAGAAAATCTTAAATAAATTGAAGTGCCATACAAGAACAGGAAAATCTTAAATAATGCAAACTCACTCTAAGAAGTAATTAAGAACTTAGTATTTAGAAAGGGAACGAATACATTGTATTGCAAATATGAGTTTAGATATAGTGTCAAGTATTGAAACCGAACTGCATGCATGAAGAAACAGAAATCCAGCACAAAGTATGAAGGTACATGAAACTAAAATCCATCCAATAACTACTAGGCTGCAACCACCATAGAATTTAACACAATCATGATTTGAAATGCAACAAAAAAAAGTAGCTCAATATAATATAATGACTAACAGTCAATGAACTTACAAGTATACAAGGCACTGCATCCCAAGTAAGGAACATTCTGCATATTCAAAAGGAATTTCTGAATCAAGCTAGGAAGAAGCACCCAACTTCAATATATAACTGGTATGCGAAATTGTTACTCAGGTTGTAAAATTTGTTGTTCGTTCTCTCCCTGGCAATGGCGCCAAAACCTGGTGCACAATACCATGGTCCAAACATAACTTCACAACTTCGCACAACTAACCAGCAAGTGCACTGGGTCGTCCAAGTAATAAGCCTTACGTGAGTAAGAGTCGATCCCACGGAGATTGTTGGTATGAAGCAAGCTATGGTCATCTTGTAAATCTCAGTCAGGCGGATATTAAATGTTATGGAGTTTTCGAATAATAATAATAAATAAACAGAAAATAAAGATAGAGATACTTATGTAAATCATTGGTGAGAATTTCAGATAAGCGTATAGAGATGCTTTCGTTCCTCTGAACCTCTGTTTTCCTGCTGTCTTCATCCAATCAGTCCTACTCCTTTCCATGGCAAGCTTTGTGTAGGGCATCACCGTTGTCAATGGCTACTTCCCATCCTCTCTGTGAAAATGGTCCGATGCGCTGTCACTGCATGGCTAATCATCTGGAGGTTCTCGATCATACTGGAATAGGATTCACCCTCCTTTTGCGTCTGTCACTACGCCCAGCACTCGCGAGTTTGAAGTTCGTCACAGCCATCCCTTCCCAGATCCTACTCGGAATACCACAGACAAGGTTTAGACTTTCCGGATCTCAAGAATGGCCATCCATGGGTTCTAACTTATACCACGAAGATTCTAATATCTCGGACTCAGTCCTCTGTATTAGATATCTAAGAGATACTCATTCTAGCTTGTTTGCATGTAGAACGGAAGTGTTTGTCAGGCACGCGTTCATAAGTGAGAATGATGATGAGCGTCACATAATCATCACATTCATCATGTTCTTGGGTGCGAATGGATATCTTAGAATAGGAATAAGCTTGAAGTGAATAGAAAAACAGTAGTACTTTGCATTAATTCATGAGGAACAGCAGAGCTCCACACCTTAATCTATGGAGTGCAGAAACTCTACCGTTGAAAATACATAAGTGATGAAGGTCCAGGCATGGCCGAATGGCCAGCCCCCAAACGTGATCTAGAATAGCATAAAACTGATCAAAGATCGATCCGAAGATGGATCCGAAGATGAAAATACAATAGTAAAAGGTTCTATTTATACTAGACTAGCTACTAGGGTTTACAGAAGTGAGTAATTGATGCAGAAATCTACTTCCGGGGCCCACTTGGTGTGTGCTTGGGCTGAACTTGAAGTTTACACGTGGAGAAGTCATTCTTGGAGTTGAACTTCAGTTTGTAACGTGTTTCTGGCGTTGAACTCCACTTTGCAACTTGTTTCTGGCGCTGAACGCCAGACTGTAACATGAAACTGGCGTTAAATGCCAGTTTGTGTCATCTAAACTCGGGCAAAGTATAGACTATTATATATTTATGGAAAGCCCTGGATGTCTACTTTCCAACGCAATTGGAAGCGCGTCATTTGGAGTTTTGTAGCTCCAGAAAATCCACTTTGAGTGCAAAGAGGTCAGAATCCAATAGCATCTGCAGTCATTTTTCAACCTCTGAATCTGATTTTTGCTCAAGTCCCTCAATTTCAGCCAGAAAATACCTGAAATCACAGAAAAACACACAAACTCATAGTAAAGTCCAGAAATATAAATTTATCATAAAAACTAATAAAAACATCCCTAAAAGTAACTAGATCCTACTAAAAACATACTAAAAATAATGTCAAAAAGCGTATAAATTATCCGCTCATCACAACACCAAACTTAAATTGTTGCTTGTCCCCAAGCAACTGAAAATTAAATAGGATAAAAAGAAGAGAATATACTATAAATTCCAAACTATCAATGAAACTTAGCTCCAATCAGATGAGCGGGACTTGTAGCTTTTTACCTCTTGAATAGTTTTGGCATCTCACTTTATCCATTGAAGTTCAGAATGATTGGCATCTATAGGAACTTAGAATTCAGATAGTGTTATTGATTCTCCTAGTTCAGTATGTTGATTCTTGAACACAGCTACTTTATGAGTCTTGGCCGTGGCCCTAAGCACTTTGTTTTCCAGTATTACCACCGGATACATAAATGTCACGGACACATAACTGGGTGAACCTTTTCAGATTGTGACTTAGCTTTGCTAAAGCCCCCAATTAGAGGTGTCCAGGGTTCTTAAGCACACTCTTCTTTCTGCTTTAGACCTTGACTTTAACCGCTCAGTCTCAAATTTTCACTTGACACCTTCACGCCACAAGCACATGGTTAGGGACAGCTTGGTTTAGCCGCTTAGGCCAGGATTTTATTCCTTTAAGCCCTCCTATCCACTGATGCTCAAAGCCTTGGATTCTTTTTATTACCCTTGCCTTTTAGTTTTAAGGACTATTGGCTTTTTGCTCTTGCCTTTTGGTTTAAAGAGCTTTTGGCTTTTTCTGCTTGCTTTCTTTTTCTTTTATTTTCGCCATTTTTTCTCTTTTTTTCGCATTTTTTCTGCAAGCTTTGTATTCACTGCTTTTTCTTGCTTCAAGAATCATTTTTATGATTTTTCAAATTATCTAATAACATGTCTGCTGTTCATCATTCTTTCAAGAGCCAACATATTTAACATTCTAAAACACCAACTTCAAAAAGACATATGCACTGTTCAAGCATTCATTCAGAAAACAAAAAGTATTGTCACCACATCAATATAATTAAACTAAGTTCAAGGATAAATTCGAAACTCATGTACTTCTTGTTCTTTTGAATTAAAACATTTTTCATTTAAGAGAGGTGATAGATTCATAGGACATTCATAACTTTAAGACATAGTTACTAAATACTAATGATCATGTAATAAGACACAAACATAGATAAGCACTTAACATAAAGAAAACGAAAAACAGAAAATTTAAGAACAAGGAATGAGTCCACCTTAGTGATGGTGGCATTTCCTTCTTGAGGAACCAATGATGTCCTTGAGCTCTTCTATGTCTCTTCCTTGTCTTTGCTGCTCCTCCCTCATTGCTCTTTGATCTTCTCTAATTTCATGGAGAATGATGGAGTGTTCTTGATGTTCCACCCTTAATTGCTCCCAATAATTGTGTGGAGGAAAATGTATCCCCTGAGGTATCTCAGGGATCTCTTGATTTGCAGTCAAATGTTCTACCACTGAGCTATAGACCCTTGAGATGAATCTCTCCATCTCCTATGACTCGGAGGTGGAAGCTTTTGTCTTCCCTTTCCTCTTTCTAGAGGTTTCTCTGCCCTTAGGTGCCATTAATGGTTATGGAAAAACAAAAAAAAGATATGCTTTTACCACATCAAACTTAGAATGTTACTCGCCCTCGAGCAAAAGAAGAAAGAATAGTAGAAGAAGAAGAAGATATGGAGGAGATGGAGGGATGTGTGTATTCGGCTATATGGGTGGGCTTGGGTGGTAAAGAGATTTTGAATTTTGAAGGTAGGTGGGGTGTATGGATGTGAATGGTGAATGGAAAACAGAAGGGATGACCGTGAATGAAGAGAGAGAAGGTGAGGTAGGTGGGGATCCTGTGAGGTCCACAGATCCTGAGGTGTCAAGAATTTACATCCCTGCACCAATTAGGCGTGTAAAACGCCTTTGCATGAAATTCTGGCGTTTAAACGCCGAATTGATGCTTGTTCTGGGCGTTCAACGCCCAGATGCAGCATGTTTCTGGCGTTGAACGCCAGTTCTATGCTTGTTTCTGGCGTTCAGCGCCAGCTCTTCTCAGGGTGCATTCCTGGCATCTGAACGCCAGGATGTTGCTTGTTTCTGGCATTCAACGCCAGATCCATGCTCTGTTCTGGCGTTGAACGCCAGCCAGATGCTCCTTACTGGCGTTTAAACGCCAGTAAGTCCTTCCTCCAGGGTGTGATTTTTCTTCTGCTGTTTTTGATTCTGTTTTTAATTTTTGTATTTATTTTGTGACTCCACATTATCATGAACCTAATAAAACATGAAAGAACAATAAAAATAAAAATAAAATTAGATAAATAAAAATTGGGTTGCCTCCCAACAAGCACTTCTTTAATGTCAATAGCTTGACAGTGAGCTCTCATGGAGCCTCACAGATGTTCAGAGCATTGTTGAGACTTCCCAACACCAAACTTAGAGTTTGGATATGGGAGTTCAACACCAAACTTAGAGTTTGGTTGTGGCTTCCCAACACAAAACTTAGAGTTTGACTGTGGGGGTTCTGGTTGACTCTGTAGTGAGAGAAGTTTTTCATGCTTCCTCTCCATGGTTACAGAGAGAGATCCTTGAGTTTTAAACACAAGGTTGTCCTCATTTAGTTGAAGGATCAATTCTCCTCTGTAAACATCAATCACAGCTCTTGCTGTGGCTAGGAAGGGTCTTCCAAGGATGATGGATTCATCCTCATCCTTCCCAGTGTCTAGGATTATGAAATCAGAAGGGATGTAAAGGCCTTCAACCTTTACTAGCACATCCTCTACTTGTCCATAAGCCTGTTTTCTTGAATTATCTGCCATCTCTAATGAGATTCTGGCAGCTTTTACCTCAGAGATTCCCAGTTTCTCCATTACAGAGAGTGGCATGAGGTTTATTCCTGACCCAAGGTCACATAGAGCCTTCTCAAAGGTCATGGTGCCTATGGTACAAGGTATTAGGAACTTTCCAGGATTCTGTTTCTTCTGAGGCAATCTTAGTTGATCCAATGCATTTAGTTCATTAGTGAACAGGGGAAGTTCATCTCCCCAAGTCTCGTTACCAAATAAATTGGCATTCAGCTTCATGATTGCACCAAGGTACTTGGCAACTTGCTCTTCAGTAACATCCTCATTCTCTTCAGAAGAAGAATACTCATCAGAGCTCATGAAGGGCATAAGGAGGTTCAATAGAATCTCTATGGTCTCTAGATGAGCCTCGGATTCTTTTGGTTCCTCAAAGGAAAACTCCTTGTTGATTACTGGATGTCCCAGGAGGTCTTCCTCACTGGGATTCACGTCCTTCTCCTCCCTTGTAGGTTCGGCCATGATGGTTATATCAATGGCCTTGCACTCTCTCTTTGGATTCTCTTCTGTATTGCTTGGGAGAGTACTAGGAGGGGTTTCAGTGATCTTCTTGCTCAGCTGGCCCACTTGTGCCTCCAAATTTTTAATGGAGGACCTTGTTTCATTCATGAAACTCAGAGTGGCCTTAGATAGATCAGAGACTAAATTTGATAAGCTAGATGGATTCTGCTCAGAGCTCTCTGTCTGTTGCTGAGTGGATGATGGAAAAGGTTTACTATTGTTAAACATGTTTCTTCCACCATTATTAAAGCCTTGTTGAGGCTTTTGTTGATTCTTCCATGAGAAATTTGGGTGATTTCTCCATGAGGGGTTATAGGTGTTCCCATAGGGTTCACCCATGTAATTCACCTCTGCTATTGCAGGGTTCTCAGGATCATAAGCCTCTTCTTCAGAAGATGCCTCTTGAGTACTGTTGGATGCAGCTTGCATTCCATTCAGACTCTGAGAAATCATATTGACCTGCTGAGTCAATAGTTTGTTCTGAGCCAATATGGCATTCAGAGCATCAATTTCAAGAACTCCCTTCCTTTGAGGTGTCCCATTACTTACAGGATTCCTCTCAGAAGTGTACATAAAGTGGTTCTTAGCAACCATGTCAATAAGTTCTTGAGCTTCTGCAGGCGTTTTCTTTAGGTGAATAGATCCACCTGCAGAGTGGTCCAGTGACATCTTTGATAGCTCAGACAGACCATCATAGAATATATCTAGGATGGTCCATTATGAAAGCATGTTAGAAGGACACTTTTTGGTCAGTTGATTGTATCTCTCCCAAGCTTCATAGAGGGATTCACCTTCCTTCTGTCTGAAGGTTTGAACATCCACTCTAAGCTTACTAAGCTTTTGAGGAGGAAAGAACTTGGCTAAGAAAGCCGTGACAAGCTTATCCCAAGAGTTCAGGCTATCTTTAGGTTGAGAATCCAACCATATTCTAGCTCTGTCTCTCACAGTAAACGGGAAAAGCATGAGCCTGTAGACCTCGGGTTCGACCCCATTGGTCTTAACAGTATCACATATCTGCAAGAATTCAGTTAAGAACTGAAAAGGATCTTCAGATGGAAGTCCATGAAACTTGCAGTTTTGTTGCATCAGAGAAACTAGTTGAGGCTTAAGCTCAAAATTGTTTGCTCCAATGGTAGGGATGGAGATGCTTCTTCCATGTAAATTGGAATTTGGTGCAGTAAAGTCACCAAGCATCTTCCTTGCATTGTTATTATTTTCGGCTGCCATTTCCTCTTCCTTTTCAAAAATTTCTGTAAGGTTGTCTCTGGATTGTTGTATTTTAGCTTCTCTCAGTTTCCTCTTCAGAGTCCTTTCAGGTTCAGGATCTGCTTCAATAAGAATGTTCTTGTCCTTGCTCCTGCTCATATGAAAAAGAAGGGAACAGAAAATAATAATAGGGATCCTTTTTGCCACAGTATAAAGGTTCCCTTGTGTGAGTAGATGAAAAGGAGAAAAAGAATGAAGAAGAGAAGGATTCGAACTCAGAGGAGAAGAAGGGGTTCAAATTTTGGGTGAGGAGAAGTGTTAGTAGATGAATAAATAAATAGAAGGAGATGAGGGAGAGAAAATTTCGAAAATAAATTTTGAAAAAGGTTAGTAATTTTCAAAAATTAGGAATGAAATAAAATTAAAAATAAAAATTAAAATAATTAGTTAATTAAAAGAATTTTGAAAAAGAGGAAGGTAATTTTCGAAAATTTAGAGAGAAAAGATTAGTTAGGTGGTTTTGAAAAAGATAAGAGATAGTAAATAAGTAAAGTGGTTAGTTGAAAAAGATTTGAAAATCAAATTTGAAAAGATAAGAAGATAAGAAGTTAGAAGAGATATTTTAAAATCAAATTTTTGAAAAAGATATGATTTAAAAGATATGATGGAAATATATAATTAAAATTAGTTTTGAAAAAGATTTGATTTTTAAAATCAAAATTAATGACTTGACTCACAAGTAATCACAAGATATGATTCTAGAACTTAAAGTTTGAATCTTTCTTAACAAGAAAGTAACAAACTTGAAATTTTTGAATCAAAACATTAATTGTTGATAATATTTTCGAAAATTATGAGATAAAATTAAGAAAAAGATTTTTGAAAAATATTTTTAAAATTTTCGAAAATGAATAAGAAAAATGAAAAAGATTTGATTTTTGAAAAAGATTTTGAAAAAGATAAGATTTTCAAATTGAAAATTTGATTTGACTTATAAGAAACAACTAGATTTTAAAATTTTTGAAAGAGTCAATCCAAATTTTTGAAATTTATGAGTGAAAAAGGGAAAGATATTTCTTTTTATTTTTGAATTTTTATGATGAGAGAGAAAAACAACAAAAATACTCAATGCATGAAAATTTTGGATCAAAACAATGAATGCATGCAAGAATGCTATGAATGTCAAGATGAACACCAAGAACACTTTGAAGATCATGATGAACATCAAGAACATATTTTTTAAAAAAAAAAATTTATGCAAAGAAAACATGCAAGACACCAAACTTAGAAAATTTTAATGTTTAGACACCATGAATGCAAAAATGCACATGTAAAACAAGAAAAGACACAAAACAAGAAAACATCAAGATCAAACAAGAAGATTTACCAAGAACAACTTGAAGATCATGAAGAGCACTATGAATGCATGAATTTTCGAAAAATACATAAATTTTTTTAAAAATGCAATTGACACCAAACTTAAAAATTGACTCAAGACTCAGACAAGAAACACAAAATATTTTTGATTTTTATGATTTTATTATTTTTTTTTTATTTTTCAAAAATTAATTTGAAAAAGAAAAATAAGGATTTCAAGATTTTTAATATGAATTCCAGGAATCTTGCACTGTTAGTCTAAAGCTCCAGTCCAGGAATTAGACATGGCTCACTAACCAGCCAAGCTTTCAATGAAAGCTCCGGTCCAAAACACTAGACATGGCCAATGGCCAGCCAAGCTTTAGAATACAAATCAGTCATACAACAGCAAATTTGATTAGCAATAACTAGCTTGCTCTTGTGATGATGGTTTGGAAGCCTCAGTCCAAATGAATTTAGACATGGCTTTCCAGCCAGCCAGGCTTCAACATTTTTCATGAAACTCTAGAATTCATTCTTAAAAATTCTGAAGAACGTAAATATTTTTTTTCGAAATTAAAAAGCTTTAAAAATAAAATAAAATAAAATTACCTAATCTGAACAACAAGATGAAATATCAGTTGTCCAAACTCGAACAATCTCCGGCAACGGCGCCAAAAACTTGGTATGCGAAATTGTTACTCAGGTTGTAAAATTTGTTGTTCGTTCTCTCCCTGGCAATGGTGCCAAAACCTGGTGCACAATACCATGGTCCAAACATAACTTCACAACTTCGCACAACTAACCAGCAAGTGCACTGGGTCGTCCAAGTAATAAACCTTACGTGAGTAAGGGTCGATCCCACGGAGATTGTTGGTATGAAGCAAGCTATGGTCATCTTGTAAATCTCAGTCAGGCGGATATTAAATGTTATGGAGTTTTCGAATAATAATAATAAATAAACAGAAAATAAAGATAGAGATACTTATGTAAATCATTGGTGAGAATTTCAGATAAGCGTATAGAGATGCTTTCGTTCCTCTGAACCTCTGTTTTCCTGCTGTCTTCATCCAATCAGTCCTACTCCTTTCCATGGCAAGCTTTGTGTAGGGCATCACCGTTTTCAATAGCTACTTCCCATCCTCTCTGTGAAAATGGTCCGATGCACTGTCACTGCATGGCTAATCATCTGGAGGTTCTCGATCATACTGGAATAGGATTCACCCTCCTTTTGCGTCTGTCACTACGCCCAGCACTCGCGAGTTTGAAGTTCGTCACAGCCATCCCTTCCCAGATCCTACTCGGAATACCACAGACAAGGTTTAGACTTTCCGGATCTCAAGAATGGCCATCCATGGGTTCTAACTTATACCACGAAGATTCTAATATCTCGGACTCGGTCCTCTGTATTAGATATCTAAGAGATACTCATTCTAGCTTGTTTGCATGTAGAACGGAAGTGTTTGTCAGGCACGCGTTCATAAGTGAGAATGATGATGAGCGTCACATAATCATCACATTCATCATGTTCTTGGGTGTGAATGGATATCTTAGAATAGGAATAAGCTTGAAGTGAATAGAAAAATAGTAGTACTTTGCATTAATTCATGAGGAACAACAGAGCTCCACACCTTAATCTATGGAGTGCAGAAACTCTACCGTTGAAAATACATAAGTGATGAAGGTCCAGGCATGGCCGAATGGCCAGCCCCCAAACATGATCTAGAATAGCATAAAAATGATCAAAGATCCATCCGAAGATGGATCCGAAGATGAAAATACAATAGTAAAAATTTCTATTTATACTAGACTAGCTACTAGGGTTTACAGAAGTGAGTAATTGATGCAGAAATCCACTTCCGAGACCCACTTGGTGTGTGCTTGGGCTGAGCTTGAAGTTTACACGTGGAGAGGTCATTCTTGGAGTTGAACTCCAGTTTGTAACGTGTTTCTGGCGTTGAACTCCACTTTGCAACTTGTTTCTGGCGCTGAACGCCGGACTGCAACATGGAACTGGCGTTCAACGCCAGTTTGCGTTATCTAAACTCGGGCAAAATATGGACTATTATATATTGCTGGAAAGCCCTAGATGTCTACCTTCCAACGCAATTGGAAGCGCACCATTTGAAGTTCTGTAGCTCCAGAAAATCCACTTTGAGTGCAGGAAGGTCATAATCCAACAGCATCTGCAGTCCTTCTTCAATCTCTGAATCTGATTTTTGCTCAAGTCCCTCAATTTCAGCCAGAAAATACCTGAAATCACAGAAAAATACACAAACTCATAGTAAAGTCCAGAAATGTGAATTTATCATAAAAACTAATAAAAGCATCCCTAAAAGTAACTAGATCCTACTAAAAACATACTAAAAACAATGCCAAAAAGCGTATAAATTATCCGCTCATCAATAACAGAACTAACACTTTTCTCCCAATGTTACCAATTCATGAGAGATACAAAGAATCTTCAACAAAAGTAATCAAAACACGCTAGTGTCAGTGGATGGTGCTACTATATGCTCCTTTATTAGTTCAAAGTTTTAACACTTTATAATAGGTTTAACTAAACCTCAATCTTCTTTTAATTATAAGTTGATAGTTTCTATATATAAAGCAGTCAATAATTAATGTGCCAGAAATATGATATTAATTAAAAATAATAGTAATAAAAAGAAGTGATGCACTCATCACAAGGACACTTGCAGATTTTTATTTTATTATTATTTTTTTCTAAATGGCATGTAACACATTTTCTTTCTAAAAAAAAATAGTTTAAGCTTTTAAAAGAATTGGCCCATACCAAGTGTGTTTTTCCCACCTTGTAGTTCACAAAAAATTTCAAATAAAGAATAAGCAAACAGAACAGTAGTAATTGAGTTAGTAAAACATTAATCTTTAAAATTTTCCTTTCTTTGATTGCGGGGGGTGTTTTAAGTGATGGATTTCCTTTCTTTAGAATGGATAATTATAAATATATAATCCTCCAAGACTTATGGTACTTTAAAATGTTCATACAAATGGATAGTTAGATAGGAGTTTGGAGGATCACATTAAAAAAGCCCTCACTATCTAATCCCCAGACTTCCAAATAAGATAATGGTTTATTATATGTAGATGCAGATTTTGATCAAATGTACTCCCACCAAAAGATAAATCTAGAAAAGTTAAGCTATTGTAATTCATCAAAAGAAGCAAACACCCGTTTCCATTGAAGTTTCATATCCATTAATGCTAAATTACTAAATTACAAGTAATAATTTAAAGTTCCAATAATACTAAATTACTAATCAGAACAAGTAAAAAAAATAAGTAACAAATCAGAAAAAAAAACTACACAGAACAATAAACAACAGCCCTAATATTCACAAGTTCTGATAATCAAAAACAATATCCCTAATCAGAAGTTCTAATAAATTAAATCCTAGACTTCCATGGCATTCATAAATTAAAATAGTTAATTTCAAAATAAAATTTCCTACCTCAATTAGCCAAAACTCGGTAATTAAATGCAACAAACCATTCGTTTGTTTTTAATTCCTAGTAGCAACAACTTTTCTCTTGGAGCAACAGCAACAATGATCTCAGCACCAATCATAATTGTTTAGGAGATAAATTAGCAACACTAGAATAAAATATGCTAACATAATTCGGACAGAAATATGACAGAGGAACAAAATGGTAACAAAGCAAGGAAGAAAATGTTACAGGTCTCACAAACGAAGGAATTGGAACTAGAACGGGAACAGTGCTACCGGCAACAACGGCAGTGACATCCCCTTTATCACAACCAGCTAAACATAGAATTTTCCAGCATTCTCAAACATTTAAGAAATCAAGCACATGTTCATAATAGTTCATCAGCTACCAACCAAGTTTTCAAGCATATCCTTATCATCATCAAATCACATAACCAATAAAAACCATCCTCAAACACAGCAACAAATCAATCTTATCACAATAAATCATATTCGCTATTACCAACAATTCTGACTTTCATCAATTAGCCATACATAACATTTATAAGTTATTTGCATTACTGAATAAAATCTTTGAGCATTCTTAATTTAAAAGCTTTCATTTTACAAACGGACCCCCTACCTCGATGTCGCAATAGCAAGATTTGACGCAGGAATCCCCTTTATCCCCAATTCGTGGCAGCAGCAGCGATTCTAGTAATATTCTCGCAGCAGAAACATTCAATAGCTCTAAGCAAGGGTGGCAACACCGAACAATGACAATAATGACTCTGAAAAACTAAATGAATCAGAAATAATTGTAGAGCAAGGTGATACAGGGCAGAAACAGAGAAATTTCTTCATAAGCTTACCAAAACGGAAGGTAATAGAAATAATGTCTCCAATTTGGTCATAGCTTGGTGGCTGGCTGGCGATGGAGGAACGCCTCCTTCCGCCTCTGGTTCGTGATTCCAATGACGATGAGGGACTTGGGCAGAATCAGAATCGGCAACGTCATCTCCTCCCCCCACATGCAATGGTGACGGTAGGGGCTCCGGTGGCTAGGGCTCCGATCGGAGGCAGCAGTGGTGGCAGAACACCGCGGTGGTGAAACCCTTTTTCCTTCCCTTCGTCGATCGCGTCTTCCCTCTCTCACGCGCCTCTGGTTCTCACAGCTGAGCCTTTCTCAGCTTCTCCTTCTCACCCACATGATGGCAATGGCGGTGGCTGAACGGAACGGACGCGGTCTGGGCGGCGATGGCGCGGCGCAGGATGCGACGGAGCTGGCAGCGGCCGAGCGCGACGGCTCCTCTCCTTTCTTGCGTTGTCCCTGGCTCGCAGCACTCTCTCCTCTCCGATCGCAACCTTCTTTCTCTCGTCTCCCTTAATCCCCGTTTTCTTTTCTTTCCTTTTTGGTTTGCTAAGGCTGTGTTGTGCGTATATGGGGGAGAGGGACTGGTAGTGGGTGAGTGAGTAACGAGGGCTAGGGTTAGATGAGTGGAGTTAGGATTTAATTTGGTTAAATTTCAGGTTTGGATTTAATTTAGGAATTAGAGTTTAATTTGGGACAAAAAGTAAAATTAGGAATTTTGGGTAAATTAATTTTTGGATTTATCTGAAAACTAATTAAATATATAAAATTATTCTAAAATATTATTTATTGTATCAAAATATTAATTAATTTAAAATCAAATACTCTAATTAAAATTATAAGATAATATAATTAATTTTTTATTTATAAAAATATTAGTATTAAATTTTGAAATCTCAATTATTTAAACCGAATCGTATAAAATTCTGCTTATTATTTTACATTTGCTAAATTTTATAATTTAAATATAGAAAATAATTCGAAAATTATTAAATTAGATAAAACTTTAAATTATTTTAAATTCAATTAATCAAAATTTGATTTAATTATCTTTAATAAAAAAATTTCAGGGATTAAAATACTTAATGATAAATAAATCTAAATTAGCTCTTAATAAGATCTTCTAAAATTTCTAGATCTTACACAAAGTCTTACATTTAGTATGTTGAAACAAAATTTTTTATTAGTTACAAAAATCTTTGAATTTTGTGACAAATAAATAACTTGTTACAAAAATATTGTATTTTGTGACAAATAGATATTTTGTTACAAATATTTAGAACTTTTGAAACAAATAGATATTTTGTTACAAAATATTTTGAATTTTTGCAACAATATAATCTTTTGTTACAAAACATTATAACATTTTGTAACAAAACAACAATTCGATACGAAGGCTAACATAATTTGCAACAAAATAAATCAAGTTGTTACAAAATATTGAAATATTTTGTAACGAATTTTTTTATTGTTACAAAATATTCTTATTTTGTAACAATAACTAATTATTGTTATAAAAAAAACTATAATTTGTAACAATTTTAAATTTGATACAAATTTTTTGTTACAAATGTTTCATTTTCTTGTAGTAAGGAGAAACAAATAAGAGCATGGATACTTAACTCGTCCTTGGACAAAGAGCAACATTTGGCAGCCTATGAAGGTCGGGAGCAACTAGTACTATGAAAGAAGGACTTATGGACGCTGAAAGCCTGTAGTTGGGTCAACGGCACGGTAAGTATCTGAACTTAATCATGCATTTTAATTCGCTACCTTTTTACCGGTGTTAAGTTTGTACTTGCTTACTCTATCGTGTAGATCATTCGATGGATGTGCTACACTTTCAACGACACCCAATCATCTAGATTCAAGCGAGATATTTATTGTGTGTCCAAAAATATTGGTAATTATACTCTACTGATAACAATATGTTTCAGATTGTGTTAGGATTCTTACTGGTTGTGGGTTTCCAGGAATCAGTCACACGAGATGATAATCTAGCATCATTCATTGACGGTGCAAGTCTGGTGTATGTGGGGCTAGGTCCAAGCTTTGGTGAGGATAATAGGTTCTTTGACAAAGTCAAAGCTGCAAAGAGAAAATGGGTCAGTTGTAATCTTTTTCAACTAGTCTGCATTTTCGCATGTATTAGACAACTTGTAAAATATCGAACATGCTTGTTCTGTTTTTCCTGGTTATTTTCCCTGTGTTGCATGTGATTATTTTGTTACCAGAAATAGCACCACTCTCTCTTATTGTATTCAAAATATACTTATCAAGATCTTCATGCTGGATGTTTACTTTAACATGGACCAGGATGGTCAGTTTGTGTAAGAACTGGAGTTTTCACGAATAAAATTATTTAAATACCCAAATTAGATTCTGGAGTGTTAGAATGAGAATTTAGAGATTTAAATATGATTTTTGGACTCAGTAGGTCTTTCCGAGTCAGAAAATGTGTTTTCTGTAAAAAACCGTAAAAAACTGCGAACCGGCAGTTGAATCGGCCGAACCGGTTTAAGTCTGTCCGGTACTATGAGAGGAAAGGTGAAAACAGTCGAAAACCTTAAAAAAATATTAGGAATGGAAAACCGGGCGTTAGTGTTAAAGGTTTGGCCCAAAGTTGGGCCGAACGAGCTAAAAACGCTAACGGGTTGGACCGGACCAAAACTGGGCCCAAGGTCCAACATATATAAGCTCATTTAATGAGCTTTGAGTTCATTTTCATTCCAAAAAGAGAGAGCCACGCGGTTTTGAGAGAGGAGAAGAGAAGGGGTGGTGTTACTATTTACCTCCACCTTCGGGGAGCGATATCTTGAGCTACGAAGCTCTGATTGACGAGCCGTTTACGGCCACGCGAAGCTCTTGATGAGCTCTTCCTTTCTATCTAAAGAAATCTGGTAATAGTTCGCATCTTACTCCCCAGTTTTCTGCCCTAAGTTTCTGCACAATTTTGGTTATGGGTTTTGAGTAGATTTTGTGATTTTGCTTGTTTAGGTGATCTCTAGTAGCGGGTAATTGTTGGATTTTATCCCTAATCACGTTGGATAAGGTAAGATTTCACTAAACCCTTGTGTTTAGTTGTTTTATGTATATTAGGTTTTGATTTTGGTGATATATGTGTTAGTTTGAGCTTTGGTGTTTGTTGGAGTTCGTTGAGGCTTTGGACCAAGTTTGGTGGTTTCGTTTTGGTGTTTGGAGCGTTTGGGAATAGGCCAAGGTATGGTTTCGATTTCCTTTATGTAATATGTAATGTTTCTGGACACTTAGGCTAGTGGATCCTAAGATAGGATTGAATATATTGATGTTTGCGATATATGTTTGATGATGAGATTGAGGGAAATCTATGTGTTGGAGTATGATGTGTGATGAATATGGATGAGAATTATTGTTGATGTTGTTAAAAATATTGATTATTGATGAGTGTGTGAATTATTGTATTTGAGGAGTGTTGTTGTCATTGTGGACGAATAATGATGGATATTAATGTGGTAGTAGTGTTGTGTAGAAAGAATTGGAATAATAATGATAACGATTATATGAAGGTTGATGATGAATGTTGAGATTTGTGTTGATTGTTGAGGTTGTGGCTGGTTGATGATGATTATGAGTGTGAATTTATGATTAAGTTGGAAATTATGAATTTGGTAGTGAGATATGGTATAATGGTTGAGTAATTTAAGTGAAATTAAGGAGAATGATATGAAGAGGTAAGGTGTTATGTATGGTAGTGGTTTGTGATGATTGGGAAGGTTTTGATTTGGTTTTGAATGGAAAGTTGGTTCAAAATTGAGGTTATGAGGTTTTGGGTAAAAGTGGAATTTTGATGAACTTTGCTTGATCATAACTTTTGCCTCGGTTTCCAAAATTGGTTGCAAATGGTTTAAAATTAAAGATCTTTGAAAACCCTTTTAAATCGATTTAAATTTTGGGAAATTTAGAATTTTGTAGAGGAAGTTATGATCATTCAAAATCTGGTGTTGAAAACTGGAAATTCTGCAAAGTTGCAGAATTCTGAGTTTTCTGATATGTGCGGACGCACAGCCTTGTGCGCACGCACACCCTGCGAGAATTTTGACCTGTGCGGACGCACATAAACTTGTATGCACGCACAGGCAGGGAAGTGTGTTCTGATGGCAGCACTAGCACAGCTGGTGCGCGCGCATATCTAAGGAAGAATTTCAACCTGTGCGGACGCACACGTTGAGGAGAACTGTCTGTTGGGGGCACTGGCACAGGTTGTGCGAGTGAACAGACCTTTTGTGTTTTGGCACTTGTGCGTACGCACACCCCTGTCCGGACACGCCCGCCCTGTTTTTCAAATTTTACTTTGTTTTCAACTATTTCACCTTCCTAACAAGGTTGTGAGCTTCTATAACACCATTTTAAAGCTTTTGGGCCTACTTTTGAGTATGGGAATATGGGAAAGGTCCTAGGGGTTTAAGTTGGGTTTTCTTTTGAAAGGATAGAAAATAGAGGTTTAGGTTTCTGGTGTATTGAGGATGAGTTAGTTGGGAGACAAGGAAAAGTGGTGAACTGGGTGATTGATGATAACGAATTGAGAGATTGATGAACTAAGAGTTCGGAATGGAACTTATGACTTGATGATGGATGTGAGGAGTATGAGTGGAAGTGTTAAGAGGAGTGGCCTCTGAGAATGAATATGTGATTACAATTTGTATTGTTCTCCGTCGTAGGGGTTGTGGCAGTATCCCGCCTACGTTCGGATGTGAGAGTTGAAGCTAGGCTTCTCACTCATATTTCTCGCAACCAGAGGAAGGTGGTAGGGCACTCTCCCTCGGAACATTTTCCTCTGACAGGAGAAGGTCGTTGGGCACTCATCCCTCGGAATTATTCCTCCTGAAAATGCGATTTCTCTCAAATTGCAAGGTGGTAGGGCACTAATCCACGGAATCATGCGACAACCAGAGGAAGGTGGTAGGGCACGCTCCCTCGGAATATTTCTCTCTGAAAGGAGAAGGTGGTAGGGCACTCTCCCTCGGAATTTTCCTCTTTATGCGCAATAGAGAGACTAATTCGGGAGTTGTCGACCGGATTTTCTGTCGGGTCTGGCATTAACCGACATGTGATATCACAGCCAATAGGACAGACATTTATCTTGTGCATCTTCTATATGCTTGCTTGCTTTGTTTACTTGAGTTTGCCTAATTGTATAACATGCCTACTTGCTCCTTGAACTACTTGTTGTATATGAAAATTATTATCTAGGTTTTACCTGTTTGCATTAATTGTGTTTGTCTGGAGCTGAGGAGGTTAGGTAGGCGGGGGCTAAGGGATTGCGTGGAGATTAGATTGGTGAGGGCTGTGGGATACAGCGGTGTGATTAGTATTAGTTAGAATTCCCCTAAGTTTAGATAACCCGGTTTATGGTTTAAGTTCGTTATATATTTATTTATTTTGTTCTAAGCTTGAATATCCATATGTGGTGTGAAGTTCTAGGATTGCCTTCGGCATCCCAGAGCCTTACATATTACATCATTGGGCACTGTTACCATACTGAGAACCTCCAATTCTCATTCCATACGTTGTTGTTGTTTTTCAGATGCAGGACGCGACCCACCGCAGTGCGTTGGGTGATGGTAGCAGAGCGGAGGATCTTATTCTATTTTTTTGTCTTCTTAGTTATTTTATCTTGTACTCTCACTTTTGTATTTTGTTCTGCCTAGAGGATTTTATTTGAGAGAACAAAACTTGTATAAGCCCTTTTGAACTACAGTCTTCTTGTTGTCTATATATGGCTAGCCGGCTTAAACTCCGCAAGTCATGGCTAGATTCTTATTATATTATACTATTATATTTTGATACATCTTATCTGTACCTTGTGTTTTATGTTATTAGCTTTGCTAGCACGATATGCGCTTTCCAAATCCTATTTTTGAGCTAAATGCTTCATCAGGCTTCTAGAATATACTATTTCTTTCTATATAAATATGTATAAGCCTTAGAATTGTCGTAACCTCTGATTAACCTTTGCCTTACGGCTAGAGGTACGGCTTAGGGTAATTGGGGTGTTACAGTTTGACTCTTAGAGACTCCTATTTTGTCTTACAATATTTATAGCCTGTTTGAATCAGGTGCTGGTTTATGCGTGTCCTTTTTTTAGCTAAGATTTAGGTAAGAATATGTGAATCAAATATTTATTCTATGGTTCATATGAAACGGATGGTTACTATTTCATACTATTAAGATGGTTGTTTTTATCTGTATATATTGCTCTTCAGGTGTGCCATGTTATTGCGTTGATTGAATCTACTCTTCTTTGCTGGTGGTTACATTCATAGTGGGTTGGGTGGGTCTCCTATACCTAGTAAATAGTTGCTTAAGACATCCTGTGTCTTCATGATCAGTAAACTAGGTTTTTTATTCATATTTTTCTTGGTACAAACAACAAAGTAGAAAATGTGCAAAAAAAATTGGGTTAATCAAGTGTATCACTCGATAATATGTTTAAATAATTGTTGGAGTTCGATCGCACAGAATTATGTTATGACTGTCATCTGATTCGATGATGTTCATGTTCTTTCATGGTCCAGGTAGTTGACTTGTTTTTTCTAGGAGACATATTCAATCTTGTGTACTATTTGCTGCAATGGTTAATTCCTAATTTTTGGAGGGGCCATTGGTGGGAGTATGCATTTTATCTCTTTCGTATTTCAAATTTGACTTGAATATGTTAAGTGTTGACATCATGATCACTGGTGTTGACACAAGATCCAGTGATTCATTTCGAATGCATGCTACACGTAGTATAGGTTCAATTACCCGAAGAATAACCATCTAGAAATACTGAGAAAATGAACATCCAATATCATACGAAAACGAACATCCAATGTAACTATGTAAAAATAACAATGTAATTACATTCTAAAACGACCAGCTACATACCAAATGACCATGTAAAATAACATTTTGAAACTTGTAACAAATTTGATAACCATGATAGTCAGATAAAGCATAACCAGCAAGCATCAAATAGTACTAAGCACCCAAGTATAACCATCCACGTTCACAACAAAAGTGAACATCCAATCACATACAGAAATGAACATCCAACGTATCTGAATAAAGATAACCATGTAGTCACTATCTAAAACGACCAGCTATGTACCGAATGACTATGTAGTATAGCATAAAGTAATTTGAAACAAATTTAATAACCTTACCTGTAAGATAAAGAATAACCATCATGTATATTCATTATGCATTCAATTCATTGAAATTAATAAACTAAAATGGTTTATTCCGGCAAAAGTAAAATGGTTCATTGGAATTAATCAAGTATAGACTCTTACAACAACTGCAGACAAACCTTAAAACTATATATTTATAACATAAACTCACCCTCTTCATCTAATCTTGATAATAAATGAATATCAATCGGAACCCTATATACATGGAAATAAAAAATAAACGCAAGCACACCCATGTCCAACATATTCTAACTTTTGTCGAAGGAGCTTAACAAAGACATGAAGCCACCAACTTGTTGGGGCTCATTCATGGCCAACAACATCACCGAAGTTTATATCTTGAGATGCTTCCGGACGAACCACCTGCTAAACAACACAAAAAATGACAACAATTAACTTCTTGCACAGAACTATACCAAGTAAACGTGCAAGGTCGAGATTGATACATACCAAATATGGTACCTTAAGATATGTGATAACTATTACTTAAAAAAATATCAGGTATATAATAAACAAACAAAAGATATATATTATTCAAATTATTCTAATACTCTGCATTATTGCAAGTATACGTACATCTATACGTATATCCAATAACCTTCATTATTTTGTTTTTGTTACTATTAATTACTGTTACTTTAATGTTATGTGTTGATGGCTATGAGTGGAATGCATGTTACTAATAGTTACACACATAAAAACTAATATAATAATTAAACATATTTTAAACAGCTAATTGAATTATTTCAAAACCAACTACAAGCTTATTTTATTTGAATTAATCCTATCTAAAATGAAATTATACTTCTTAATATATTATAATTAATCGTTCTCAAACTTGCACATGTATATTAGAATTTGTAAAATAATATTCATTAAACAAAGTTGCATATTAATTTCTATAAGGGATCTATGTCTTTTTAGCCACAATTATCGTACAATGATACTTCTAGAATTTTAGTCATACAAGGGTCTTTTGGTTTTTTCTAACTTAACACCTAATGTTTATTTCACTCTTTATACGAACGTATTATTTATAATTAAAACTGTTAAAATTTCCAAATTCTCTTTAATTAATTGGCAAACATTCTATATAAGAGCAAGCACGCAAACATTCTATATCATATACATGATGAAGTTCCTCTGTATTTTCCTATTTTCTCTGGTTCTCTGTGTTGTGCCTCCTACTCTTAGAGCACAATTAGATCCTCCTTTTTATAAACATACTTGTCCTCCCCTTCATTCAACTATTCATTAAGTTCTTCACAATGTCTCCAAAGGGCCTGTAAAAGATAAGCGGTTGTTTGCTAGTTTGATCAGACTTTACTTCCATGATTGTTTTATACAAGTAAGTATACAATTTTATTTATTTCTATGTTATTACTATAAATTATTGGGGAACCATTCTAATGCATGTATATGTATATATGTAGGGATGTGATGCTTCAATTCTATTGAATGATACAGCTGCCATAAAGGGTGAACAACTTGCACCTCCAAATATCAACTCCATCCGAAGATTGGATGTTGTGAATTTGATTAAGAAAAAGATTGAAAAAATTTGTCCTCGTGTTGTTTCCTGTGTTGACATTCTTGCACTTATAACCGAAATGTCTTCTGAGATGGTAAATTTTCTTTCTCATTTGCATGTGCATCTGACTTGATTATTGTGCAAAATTCATTTCTCTTTTAACTATATTTATTTGGCAGTCAAAAGGTCCAAATTGGCAAGATCCATTAGGAAGAAAGGATAGTATAACAACAAACTTCGACCTGGAAACTTCAAATATTCCAGGTCCAACCTCCAACCTCCCTCAACTGAATTCCAAATTTGAGAAGAAGGGTCTCGATGTTAATGATTTAGTAGCACTCTCAGGTCCATCTTTAAACCTTTCTTTTGAATTTTGAAATTTGATTATGGTAATGAGCTTGTGACTGTTTTAATTATTTGTTAGTTTATGTTTCTAATATATTTTTTTTCACTTCAGGTGCTCATATAATTGACCAAGTACGATGTGTACTTTTCCACCTTCCAAACTGCACAAATGATGGGTCACCTGGGAAAAATATCACAAACTTGGACCCGATAACCCCTACTGTATTTGATAATAATTATTAATAAATATTCAATGTGGTAATGCACGATTTAATAGCGATGAAGTACTGTTCAACACAAGGGATGCTCCAACAATTAATGCAGTCAATCTCTTGGCTTCCAATCAGACACTTTTCTTTGAGGCTTTTAAAGCCTCAATGATCAAGATGAGTATGATCGAAGTCCTTGCTGGTTAACAATGAATTATAAGAAATCATTGTAATTTTCTTAATATTTAGAAAAACTAAGTAAATGTAAATAAAAATGCCAAGTGTTAGTTTAACTTTGCAAAGTGTAATAAGGAAAAATATTATCATATCAATATAATATTTTTTTTAATTTGTTTTTGTTTACAGTCAAATTATCATTATCATTTATCAATTTATAGTGGGTTGGGTGGGTCTCCTAGACCTAGTAAATAGTTACTTAAGACATTCCGTGTCTTCATAATCAGTAAACTAGGTTTTTTATGCATATTTTTTTAGTACAAACAACAAAGTAGAAAATGTGCAAACCAAATTGGGTTAATCAAGTGTATCACTCGATAATATGTTTAAATAATTATTGGAGTTCGATTGCCTAGAATTGTGTTGTGACTGTTATCTGATTCGATGATGTTCTCGTTCTTTCATGGTCGAGGTAGTTGACTTGTTTTTTCTAAGAGACATATTCAATCTTGCGTATAGTTTGCTGCATTGGTTAATTCCTAATTTTTGGAGGGTCCATTGGTGGGTGTATGCATTTGAGGTGAATGCGAAGTGCCTAATGATAATCGACAGTTTGCATTCAATACCACAAGATGATGAACGGGATAAACTCGACGCATATGTGGTAACACAATATATTCCCTTTCCCGATAGACAGTTATAATAGCTAATTCTATAGCATAAAGTAATTTGTAACAAATTTAATAACCTTGTAAGATAAAGAATAACCATCATGTATAATCATTATGCAATCAGTTCATTGAAATTAATAAATTAAAATGGTTTATTCCAGTAAAAGTAAAATGGTTCATTGGAATTAATCAAGTATAGACTCTTACATCAACTGCATACAAACTTTAAAACTAAATATTTGTAACATAAACTCACCCTCTTCATCTAATCTTGATAATAAATGAATACCAATCGGAACCCTATATACGTGGAAATCAAAAATAAACGCAACCACACCCATGTCCATCATATTCTAACTTTTGCCGAAGGAGTTTAACAAAGACATGAAGCCACCAACTTGTTAGGGCTCATTCCGGCCAACAACATCACTGAAGTTTACATCTTGAGATGCTTCCAGACGAACCACCGGCTAAACAACACAAAAAATGACAACAATTCACTTATGGCATAGTACTATACCAAATAATCGTGCAAGGTCGAGATTGATACATACCAAATATGGTACCTTAAGATATGTGATAACTATTACTTAAAAAAATATCAGGTATATAATAAACAAACAAAAGATATATTATTGGAATTATTCTAATACTCTGCATTATTGCAAGTATACGTACATCTATACGTATATCCAATAATCTTCATTATTTTGTTTTTGTTACTATTAATTACTGTTACTTTAATGTTATATGTTGATGGCTATGAGTAGAATGCATGTTACTAATAGTTACACACATAAAAACTAATATACTAATTAAACATATTTTAAACAGTTAAATTGAATTGTTTCAAAACCAACTACAAGCTTATTTTATTTGAATTAATCCTATATAAAATGAAATTCTACTTCTTAATATATTATAATTAAACGTTCTCAAACTTACACACGTATATAGACTTTGTAAAATAATATTCATTAAACGAAGTTGCATATTAATTTCTATAAGGGATCTATGTCTTTTTAGCCACAGTTATCGTACAATGATACTTCTAGAATTTTAGTCATACAAGGGTCTTTTGGTTTTCTCTAACTTAACACCTAATGTTTATTTCACTATTTATACGAAGGTATTATTTATAATTAAACATGTTAAAATTTCCAAATCCTCTTTAATTAATTGGCAAACATTCTAGATCAGAGCAAGCACGCAAACATTCTATATCATATACATGATGAAGTTCCTCTGTGTTTTCTTATTGTCTCTGGTTCTCTGTGTTGTGCCTTCTACTCTTAGAGCACAATTAGATCCTCTTTTTTATAAACATACTTGTCCTCCCCTTCATTCAGCTGTTCATCAAGTTCTTCACCATGTTTCCAAAGGGCCTGCAAAAGATAAGCGGTTGTTTGCGAGTTTGATCAGACTTCACTTCCATGATTGTTTTGTACAAGTAAGTATACCATTTTCTTTATTTCAATGTTATTACTATAAATTATCGGGGAACCATTCTAATGCATGTATATGTATGTATGGATGTGATGCTTCAATTCTATTGAATGATACAGCTGCCATAAAGTGTGAACAACTTGCACTTCCAACTATCAACTCCATCCGAAGATTGGATGTTGTGAATTTGATTAAGAAAAAGATTGAAAAAATTTGTCCTGGTGTTGTTTCCTGTGTTGACATTCTTGCACTTGCAACTGAAATGTCTTCTGAGATGGTAAAATTTTTTTCTAATTTGCATGTGCATCTGAATAGATTATTGTGCAGTATTTATTTTTCTTTTAACTATATTTATTTGGCAGTCAAAAGGTCCAAATTGGCAAGTTTCATTAGGAAGAAGGGATAGTATAACAACAAACTTTGACCTTGCAACTTCGAATATTCCAGGTCAAACCTCCAACCTCCCTCAGCTGATTTCCAAATTTGAGAAGAAGGGTTTCGATGTTAATGATTTAGTGGCACTCTCAGGTCCAACCTTCAACCTTTCTTTTGAATTTTGAAATTTGAAATTTGATTATGGTAATGAGCTTGTGACTATTTTAATTGTTTGTTAGTTTATGTTTCTAATATTTTTTTTCTACTTCAGGTGCTCATATAATCGACCAAGTACGATGTGTACTTTCCGACCTTCCAAACTGCACAAATGATGGGTCACTTGGGAAAAATATCGCAAACTTGGACCCGATAACTCCTACTACGTTTGATAATAATTATTAATAAATATTCAACGCAGTAGTACACGATTTAACATTGATGAAGTGCTGTTCAACACAAGAGGTGCCCCAACAATTAATGCAGTCAATCTCTTGGCTTCCAATCAGACACTTTTCTTTAAGGCTTTTAAAGCCTCAACGATCAAGATGAGCATGATCGAAGTCCTTGTTGGTTAACAACGAATTATAAGAATTCATTATAATTTTCTTAATACTTAGAAAAACTAAGTAAATGTAAATAAAAAATGCAAAGTGTTAGTTTAACTTTGCAAAGTGTAATAAGAAAAAATATTATCATAACAATATAATATTTTTTTAATTTTTTTTTGCTTTCAATCAAATCAGCATTAGTATTCATCAATTTATAGTAGGTTGGGTGGGTCTTCTAGACCTATTAAATAGTTGCTTAAGGCATTCCGAGTCTTCATAATCAGTAAACTAGGTTTATTATTCATATTTTTCTTGGTACAAACAACAAAGTAGAAAATGTGCAAACCAAATTGGGTTAATCAAGTGTATCACTCGATAATATGTTTAAATAATTCTTGGAGTTCGATTGCACAGAATTACGTTGTGACTGTTTTCTGACTCGATGATGTTCTCGTTCTTTCATGGTCGAGGTAGTTGACTTGTTTTTTCTAAGAGACATATTCAATCTTGCGTATAGTTTGATGCAGTGGTTAATTCCTAATTTTTGGAGAGGCCATTGGTGGGTGTATGCATTTGAGGTGAATGCAAAGCGCCTAGTGATAATCGACAGTTTGCATTCTATACCACAAGATTATGAACGGGATAAACTCAATGCATATGTGATAACATAATATATTCCATTTTCCCGATAGACAGTTATAATAACAAATTCTATTGCATAAAGTAATTTGTAACAAATTTAATAACCTTACTTGTAAGATAAAGAATAACCTTCATGTATAATCGTTATGTATTCAGTTCATTGAAATTAATAAATTAAAATGGTTTATTCCAGCAAAAGTAAAATGGTTCATTGGAATTAATCAAATATAGACTCTTACAACAACTGCATACAAACTTTAAAACTAAATATTTATAACATAAACCCACCCTCTTCATCTAATCTTGATAATAAATGAATACCAATCGGAAGCCTATATACGTGGAAATCAAAAATAAACGCAAGCACACCCATGTCCAACATATTCTAACTTTTGCCGAAGGAGCTTAACAAAGACATGAAACCACCAACTTGTTAGGGCTCATTCCGGCCAACAACATCACCGAAGTTTATATCTTGAGATTCCTTCAAACGACCCACCTGCTAAACAACACAAAAAATGACAACAATTAACTTCTTACATAGTACTATATTAAATAAACGTGCAAGATCGAGATTGATACATACCAAATATGGTACCTTACGATATGTGATAACTATTACTTAAAAAAATATCAGGTATATAATAAACAAACAAAAGATATATATTATTGGAATTATTCTAATACTCTGCATTATTGCAAGTATACGTACATCTATACGTATATCCAATAATCTTCATTATTTTTTTTTGTTACTATTAATTACTGTTACTTTAATGTTATGTGTTGATGGCTATGAGTGGAATGCATGTTACTAATAGTTACACATATAAAAACTAATATAATAATTAAACATATTTTAAACAGCTAAATTGAATTGTTTCAAAACCAACTACAAGCTTATTTTATTTGAATTAATCCTATCTAAAATGAAATTCTACTTCTTAATATATTATAATTAAACGTTCTCAAACTTAGACACGTATATTAGACTTTGTAAAATAATATTCATTAAACGAAGTTGCATATTAATTTCTATAAGGGATCTATGTCATTTTAGCCACAATAATCATACAATGATACTTTTAGAATTTTACTCATACAATGGTCTTTTGGTTTTCTCTAACTTAACACCTAATGTTTATTTCACTCTTTATATGAAGGTATTATTTATAATTAAACCTGTTAAAATTTTCAAATCCTCTTTAATTAATTGGCAAACATTCTATATCAGAGCAAGCACGCAAACATTCTATATCATATACCTTATGAAGTTCCTTTGTGTTTTCTTATTGTCTCTGGTTCTCTGTGTTGTATCTTCTACTCTTATAGCACAACTAGGTCCTCTTTTTTATAAACATACTTGTCTTCCCCTTCATTCAACTGTTCATCAAGTTCTTCACCATATTTCCAAAGGGCCTGCAAAAGATAAGCGGTTGTTTGCGAGTTTGATCAGACTTCACTTCCATGATTGTTTTGTACAAGTAAGTATACCATTTTCTTTATTTCAATTTTATTACTATAAATTATTGGGGAACCATTCTAATGCATGTATATGTATGTATAGATGGATGTGATGCTTCAATTCTATTGAATGATACAGCTGCCATAAAGTGTGAACAACTTGCACCTCCAACTATCAACTCCATCCGAAGATTGGATGTTGTGAATTTGATTAAGAAAAAGATTGAGAAAATTTGTCCTGGTGTTGTTTCCTGTGTTGACATTCTTGCACTTGCAACCGAAATGTCTTCTGAGATGGTAAAATTTTTTTCTAATTTGCATGTGCATCTGAATAGATTATTGTGTAGTATTTATTTCTCTTTTAACTATATTTATTTGGCAGTCAAAAGGTCCAAATTGGCAAGTTCCATTAGGAAGAAAGGATAGTATAACAACAAACTTTGACCTAGCAACTTCGAATATTCTAGGTCCAACCTCCAACCTCCCTCAACTGATTTCCAAATTTGAGAAGAAGGGACTCGATGTTAATGATTTAGTGGCACTCTCAGGTCCAACCTTCAACCTTTTTTTTGAATTTTAAAATTTGATTATGGTAATGAGCTTGTGACTGTTTTAATTGTTTGTTAGTTTATATTTCTAATATATTTTTTTCCACTTCAGGTGCTCATATAATCGACCAAGGACGATGTGTACTTTTTCGCCTTCCAAATTACACAAATGATGGGTCACCTAGGAAAAATATCACAAACTTGGACTCGATAACCCCTATTGCATTTGATAATAATTATTAATAAATATTCAATGTGGTAATGCACGATTTAACAGCGATGAAGTGCTTTTCAACACAAGGGGTGCCCCAATAATTAATGCAGTCAATCTCTTGGCTTCCAATCAGATACTTTTCTTTGAGGCTTTTAAAGCCACAATGATCAAGATGAGTATGATCGAAATCCTTGTTGGTTAACAACGAATTATAAGAAATCATTGTAATTTTCTTAATATTTAGAAAAACTAAGTAAATGTAAATAAAAATACCAAGTGTTAGTTTAACTTTGCAAAGTGTAATAAGGAAAAATATTATCATATCAATATAATATTTTTTTTAATTTGTTTTTGTTTACAGTCAAATTATCATTATCATTTATCAATTTATAGTGGGTTGGGTGGGTCTCCTAGACCTAATAAATAGTTACTTAAGACATTCCGTGTCTTCATAATCAGTAAACTAGGTTTTTTATTCATATTTTTCTTGGTACAAAAAACAAAGTAGAAAATGTACAAACCAAATTGGGTTAATCAAGTGTATCACTCGATAATATGTTTAAATAATTGTTGGAGTTCGATTGCACAAAATTATGTTGTGACTGTTATCTGATTCGATGATGTTCTCGTTCTTTCATGGTCGAGGTAGTTGAATTGTTTTTTCTAAGAGACATATTCAATCTTGCATATAGTTTTGTTGCAGTGGTTAATTCCTAATTTTTGGAGGGGCCATTGGTGGGTGTATGCATTTGAGGTGAAAGTGAAGCGCCTAATGATAATCGACAATTTGCATTCTGTACCACAAAATGATGAACGGGATAAACTCGATGCATATGTGGTAACACAATATATTCCCTTTCCCAATAGACAGTTATAATAGCTAATTCTATAGCATAAAGTAATTTGTAACAAATTTAATAACCTTACTTGTAAGATAAAGAATAACCATCATGTATAATCATTATGCATTCAGTTCATTGAAATTAATAAACTAAAATGGTTTATTCTGGCAAAAGTTATATGGTTCATTAGAATTAATCAAGTATAGACTCTTACAACAACTGCATACAAACTTTAAAACTAAATATTTATAACATAAACCCACCCTCTTCATCTAATCTTTATAATAAATGAATACCAATCGAAACCCTATATACGTGGAAATAAAAAATAAACGCAAGCACACCCATGTCCAAAATATTCTAACTTTTGCCGAAGAAGCTTAACAAAAACAAGAAGCCACCAACTTGTTGGGGCTCATTCCGGCCAACAACATCACCGAAGTTTATATCTTGAGATGCCTTCAAATGAACCACCTGCTAAACAACACAAAGAATGACAACATTTAACTTCTTGCATAGTACTATACCAAATAAACGTGCAAGGTCGAGATTGATACATACCAAATATGGTACCTTAAGATATGTGATAACTATTACTTAAAAAAATATCATGTATATAATAAACAAACAAAATATATATATATTATTGAAATTATTCTAATACTCTGCATTATTGCAAGTATACGTACATCTATACGTATATCCAATAATCTTCATTATTTTGTTTTTGTTACTATTAATTACTGTTATTTTAATGTTATGTGTTGATGGCTATGAGTGGAATGCATGTTACTAATAGTTACAAATATAAAAACTAATATAATAATTAAACATATTTTAAACAGGTATATTGAATTGTTTCAAAACCAACTATAAGCTTATTTTATTTGAATTAATCCTATCTAAAATGAAATTCTATTTCTTAATATATTATAATTAAACGTTCTCAAACTTACACACGTATATAGACTTTGTAAAATAATATTCATTAAATGAAGTTGCATATTAATTTCTATAAGGGATCTATGTCTTTTTAGCTTCAATTATCGTACAATGATACTTCTAGAATTTTAGTCATACAAGGGTCTTTTGGTTTTCTCTAACTTAACACCTAATGTTTATTTCACTATTTATACGAAGGTATTATTTATAATTAAACCTGTTAAAATTTCCAAATCCTCTTTAATTAATTGGCAAACATTCTATATCAGAGCAAGCACGCAAACATTCTATATCATATACACGATGAAGCTCCTCTATGTTTTCTTATTGTCTCTGGTTCTCTGTATTGTGCCTCCAACTCTTAGAGCACAATTAGATTCTCTTTTCTATAAACGTACTTGTTCTTCTCTTCATTCAATTGTTCATCAAGTTCTTTACAATGTCTCCAAAGGGCCTGCAAAAGATAAGCGATTGTTTGCTAGTTTGATCAGACTTGCCTACCATGATTGTTTTGTACAAGTAAGTATACAATTTTGTTTATTTCTATGTTATTACTATAAATAATTGGGGAACCATTCTAATGCATGTATATGTATGTATGTAGGGATGTGATGCTTCAATTCTATTGAATGATACAGCTGCCATAAGGAGTGAACAACTTGCACCTCCAAATATCAACTCCGTTCGAAGATTGGATGTTGTGAATTTGATTAAGAAAAAGATTGAAAAAACTTGTCCTGGTGTTGTTTCCTGTGTTGACATTCTTGCACTTGCAGCCGAAATATCTTCTGAGATAGTAAAATTTCTTTCTAATTTGCATGTGCATCTGAATTGATTATTGTGCAAAATTCATTTCTCTTTTAACTATATTTATTTGGCAGTTTAAAGTTCCAAATTTGCAAGTTCCATTAGGAAAAAGGGATAATATAACAGCAAACTTCGACCTGACAACTTCGGATATTCTGGGTCCAACCTCCAACCTCCCTCAACTGATTTACAAATTTGAGAAGAAAGATCTCGATGTTAATGATTTAGTGGCACTCTCAGGTCCATCATTCATCCTTTCTTTTGAATTTTGAAATTTGATTATGGTTATGAGCTTGTAACTGTTTTAATTATTTGTTAGTTTATGTTTCTAATATATTTTTTTCCACTTCAGTGCTCATACAATCGGTCAAGGACGATGTGTACTTTCCCGCCTTCCAAACTGCACAAATGATGGGTCACCTGGGGAAAATATTACAAACTTGGACCCGATAACCCCTACTGCGTTTAATAATAATTATTAATAAATATTCAACGTGGTAATGCACAATTTAACAGCGATGAAGTGCTATTCAATACAAGGGGTGCCCCAACAACTAATGTAGTTAATTTCTTAGCTTCCAATCAGACACTTTTCTTTGAGGCTTTTAAAGCCTCAATGATCAAGATGAGTATGATCGAAGTCCTTGTTGTTTAACAATGAATTATAAAAAATCATTATAATTTTCTTAATATTTAGAAAAACTAAATGTAAATAAAAATGCAAAGTGTTAGTTTAACTTTGTAAAGTGTAATAAGAAAAAATATTATCATATCAATAAAATATTTTTTTTTAATTTGTTTTTGTTTTCACTCAAATCAGCATTATCATTTATCAATTTTTAGTGGGTTGGGTAGGTCTCCTAGACCTAGTAAATAGTTGCTTAAGGCATTACGTGTCTTCGTAATTAGTTAACTAGGTTTTTTATTCATATTTTTCTTGGTACAAACAACAAAGTAGAAAATGAGAAAACCAAATTGGGATAATCACGTGTATCACTCGATAATATGTTTAAATAATTGTTGGAGTTCGATTGCACAAAATTATGTTGTGACTGTTATCTGATTCGATGATGTTCTCGTTCTTTCATGGTCGAGGTAGTTGACTTGTTTTTTCTAAGAGACATATTCAATCTTGCGTACAGTTTGCTGCAGTGGTTAATTCCTAGTTTTTGGAGGGGCCATTGGTGGGTGTATGCATTTGAGGTGAATGCAAATCGCCTAGTGATAATCGACAGTTTTCATTCCGTACCACAAGGTGATGAACATGATAAACTCGATGCATATGTGATAACATAATATATTTCCTTTCCCGATAGACAGTTATAATAGCTAATTCTATAGCACATTATTCTACTATATCGTTCCTTGATTTCCAGGGGAGACTGTTTGAGGACATGGCGAAAGTTGCAATTCCCGCATACATCCGGACTACAGACGGCCTATCTCGTTCTTACGCCAATGTTCTAAAACAGCCAAACAAGTGAGATAAAATTACAACTCAGCTTTTGTGTCTTTTTTTTTTGTCATGTGGAATACCCTATGTAAAATTCTTGTCATCCCAATTGCATAAATGTTTTATTTGCCTGTAGCTCCGATTATGGCATCTATGTTATTAAGTTCATGGAAAGTTATACTGAAAGTCATACTCTTGATGAATGGAACGAGGTTACTTTAATAAACTTTTGCGCATATATCACGCGTAAATTTGAACATATATAATTGTAACGGTTCTTACTCCTAACTCGTTTGGTAAATCAATATACAGGATATACTCATATCATACAGGATGGAGTTTGATGTTAGACATTGTCTGTGGGCCACAAAATGCATTGGTTGATCAGGTTTTTTCATTATTGAAGGACAAAGCTGAACCTGTACGGTGCAATAAACCACAAAACAAGAGAAAGGAAGTTAGATCACCATTCCCTGCACCTAGCACGAGGACGTTAATAGAACGTGCGGAAGGATTACCAAATGGGAGAATAATCAAAGGGAGGAAGAAGTTTGCATTCTGTACCACAAGAAGATGAACGGGATAAACTCGATGCATATGTGGTAACATAATATATTCCGTTTCCCGATAAACAGTTATAATAACAAATTCTATTGCATAAAGTAATTTGTAACAAATTTAATAACCTTATTTGTAAGATAAAGAATAACCATCATGTATAATCATTATGTATTCAGTTCATTGAAATTAATAAATTAAAATGGTTTATTTCAGCAAAAGTAAAATGGTTCATTGGAATTAATCAAATATAGACTCTTACAACAACTGCATACAAACTTTAAAACTAAATATTTATAACATAAACCCACCCTCTTCATCTAATCTTGATAATAAATGAATACCAATCGGAACCCTATATACGTGGAAATAAAAAATAAACGCAAGCACACCCATGTCCAACATATTCTAACTTTTGCCGAAGGAGCTTAACAAAGACATGAAGCCACCAACTTGTTAGGGCTCATTCCGGCCAACATCACCGAAGTTTATATCTTGAGATTCCTCCAGACGAACCACCTGCTAAACAACACAAAAAATGACAACAATTAACTTCTTATATAGTACTATACCAAATAAACGTGCAAGGTTGAGATTGATACATACCAAATATGGTACCTTAAGATATGTGATAACTATTACTTAAAAAAATATCAGGTATATAATAAACAAACAAAAGATATATATTATTGGAATTATTCTAATACTCTGCACTATTGCAAGTATACGTACATCTATACGTATATCCAATAATCTTCATTATTTTTTTTGTTACTATTAATTACTGTTACTTTAATGTTATGTGTTGATGGCTATGAGTGGAATGCATGTTACTAATAGTTACACATATAAAAACTAATATAATAATTAAACATATTTTAAACAGCTAAATTGAATTGTTTCAAAACCAACTACAAGCTTATTTTATTTGAATTAATCCTATCTAAAATGAAATTCTACTTCTTAATATATTATAATTAAATGTTCTCAAACTTACACACGTATATTAGACTTTGTAAAATAATATTCATTAAACGAAGTTGCATATTAATTTCTATAAGGGATCTATGTATAAAGAATAACCATCATGTATAATCATTATGAATTTAGTTCATTGAAATTAATAAACTAAAATGGTTTATTCCAGTAAAAGTAAAATGGTTCACTGAAATTAATTAAGTATAGACTCTTGCAACAACTGCATACAAACCTTAAAACTATATATTTATAACATAAACCCACCCTCTTCATCTAATCTTGATAATAAATGAATACCAATCAAAACCCTATATACATGGAGATTAAAAATAAACGCAAGCACACCCGTGTCCAACATATTCTAACTTTTGCCGAAGGAGCTTAACAAAGACATGAAGCCACCAACTTGTTGGGGCTCATTCCGGCCAACAACAGCACCAAAGTTTATATCTTGAGATGCCTCCGGACGAACCACCTGCTAAACAACACAAAAAATGACAAAAATTAACTTCTTGTATAATACTATACTAAATAAACGTGCAAGGTCGATATTGATACAAACTTGTACCGAGGAGGCATTCTTGTTTTTCCTCCGAGCAGATTTCTTGAAGGACTTCTCCAGGGCAGTGCCGAGCCCCTCACTCTTTGGGCGTCCCTTTGTGGTGACCTTTGATGGGCCTTGGATGTTGACTACACCAACAACATTCGAACCCTGTGAGCCAATGCTGGTGTGGATGTCCGCCATGCTCTCGGACCTTTTCTTGGCACAGTGCAAGGTCAGCTTGGCCCTTGTTTCTTCCAGAGCAGCATGCAGCAATGCTGTTTCATCGTCGTCATTGACAAACTCTTGAGCAATATTGTAGAAGTGTGCACATAATCCCCTGAATGCAGTATGACTCTCATCCGACTGACTGACGTCGTGACTACTCTTGACATAAGTATGTTTGCGCTTTATGTTCTTGCTCCAGCGAGGGAGAACATAATAGGTAGGTACTTTATACACTATATTTGAATGGAAAACTGCAAGACAGTGATAGCACAACACACCTGAACTCTCAAAAAGATTACACTCACAACGAACCTCCTGTGTGGAACGGTCAAAGTGGACGTCGTATAGAACGCAAAGAATAGTATCGTTGACTAATTTTTCCTCTTCCACCTTCATGTATACCGATGGCCCCTCTTCAGCAACTACAGAGACTCTGCAATCAGCCTTCTTCACAAACTCAGTTTGCACATTCTTAAACATGCTGGTAGTGTATTACTGCTGAAATTGTCTCTCCATAGGCGAGCTCATTGCACAAGGGATAACCCCCTTGAGTCTGCTGCATCATCCTCCAATTCCCCCTGCTCCTTGATTCCAAGCACATTGTTATATTCGTTAACAAATTGGACCAAGCTAGTCCCGCTGTGTAAGAATCCACCGTAGAATGCGTGCATGCACTCACTCATTTGCGTACTCCTCATGGCAGCCCAAAATTCACCCTTGAAGAATATGGGGACCCACATGCGTCGATCATCATAAAGGTCTACAGAAAAAAAATGTTCTTAGCATAGAAACCTTAAACTGAACTTATTACTACAAAATAGATAAAGCCAGCTACCAAATAATTGTCAATTAAAGCGCGTAAAGTAATTGTACACTAACGGACCTGATAGCCGCCTGTTGTTATGTAAGTTGTACTCAGCTACAAATTCAGACCAGTTATCCTTAAATAACTCCACCATCCGAGCGTTCCACACAATGTTATTGAGGTCAGCATACAACTTTCTGTACCAGCGATAATCTCCAAGCTTGTGCAGTAACTTCTTCATAATGTGCAAGATGCACCAACAGTGGCGAGTATCAAGTAACGCCTTTCTAATTGCACCGCACATGGATCTACATTGATCGGTGATGATCCCTGTGGAGCAGTTCCCATGCACTTTACCCATTAGCTGAAAACTCACTCATAACTTGGGATTTCCTCATTTCCCAACAAAGCACAACCGAGAAGGGCTGACTTACCATGGTGGTTGACACCGATAAATGACGCAAACAGTAATGCATGCCTACACGCAAAAACAACCACATATAAGAAATCCCAGTCACGACCATACAAATAAAAAAATAGAAAAAAACACCAACATAACTATGTCATACCTGTTTGTACTGTACGGGCTATCAAATGACTCGACGTCTCTGTAATATTCATATGATGCCCTGCACCTTGCGTCCACTTATACTACACTCCTAAATTTACACTCCTCGTCTAAATTCGCCGCGTAGAAGAAGTTTAGATTGATGTCCTTCATTCTCATGAAGTAGTTCATCATCTCCGTAACATCCGCATTCACGTCGCTGGTTTGAAGTCTTGCTGCAATATAGTTTCTTAAATCCTTTTCTGAGAATCCCAGGTTCGACGGGCCCCCAGCCTCATTTGCCAAAGCTAGGAATGTCTTGTTTGGTCGAATCCCAGCCTCATCATTATCCTCGATCACGCACTTCGCATGCATGGTCAGCTCCCTATACTCATGGTAGTGCACCACCTTTTTCGCTGAACATGGGTGCGAGTGTGTAACACCCTACCATACAGAGTCTTATGCTTAAGTCATAAAGCTGAGGTGGTAAGGTATTACGACCTCTAAAAGTAATATATATATATATATATATATAATAATAATAATAATAATAATAGTTAGGAGCCTCGAAAAATAGGTAAAATAAAATCGCAAAATCAAAAAGCGCTACCCTCAGAAAATGTGGTTACTTGCGTGAGAAGAAAACTAAAGCTCAACAACAAATATATATAGATGACACGAGTAGAGGATCAGTAATATAAAATAACCAGCTCTTAACTCAGCCTGCGAAGCCAAGGCTGGCCGGAGAATATATACGTACATATATATACATAGTAATAACCCAAAAGAACATGTTCAAAACCCTAGTTCTCCATAAAACCTCTAAGAGGTATATAAACAAAGTATTCTTACATACAAGAGGAAAAACTATACATATATATACATCAAAGTAACAAAAGGGGATCCCAAAGTAAACCACTTCGTGTAACACCCTAATACTCAAATCCTTATGCTCGAGTCATAAGTCAATGATATTACGGTGGTACGACTCTCAGGTGGATTTTTAATATATAAATATAGGTAATTTCGAAAAGAGTATTAATCGAGAAGCCTGAAAAGAGTAGAAATAAAATCGCGAAGGCGTATCACTCACGTTTCGACAACGAAAAGTTAAACTGCTAAGCCAAACGCGATATACGGACAAGGCATAAAGGAGATTAAGAGATAGATATATATAACATAAGTAAATAGCCACTAGTCGCGACCTGCGAAGTTTAGGTCGGCTAGGGTACAGTATGAAAGTAGATGATAACAGCATATCCTAATCTCTCCCAAAGGAAACATAAGAGACTCTATAGGCAAGTTCCGAAAGAGTTCAATACATAATATAATCTTTTCAAAACAAAGGTGGAGAGATTTTAATCAAAACACAAAGTAGAGGAAATAAAGATCTTTGCCGTCTCTCAGACGACCCACAACTCACTTCTGAGCACCTGGACCTGTATCTGAAAAACAAGAGATATATACGGAATGAGAACCCCGGGCCCATGGGTTCCCAGTACGGTAAAAGTGCCAAATAGATACAATGCACTGCAATAAAAACTCACTAAGCATCCTAAACTTCTTCACCAAATATTCATCCTAGGTTCTCGCTAATCCATGAATAGGCAACTGTCATAAGGGAGTGCTAAATCTAATTCATGTTTCACATATTTCCCAACTCGCTGACTCTTCCACGAATCAGACTCAGAATTATAAGCAAAACCATCACCAGTTGTTCTGCCTCAGCAATTCTATATCAATACATCATACCCTCGCCTGGAGCTAGTGGAACTACATCACTGCGTCTACCCAGGGAGCTCCGATTATCTCATTCAATAATCATCATCATCATGCAATCGCATCATCAGTTCATCCCATCAAGAACAGCCCTCACACCCACCGACACCAGCATGAGGGCATCTCAGTTGTACAAACACAAGCAATTCAGGCAAGTAATACACAAATATGGTACAAGTAGAACAAGTAGCATATAGTCAGGTAACATGGCATATATGATGTAGAAATCCAAAACAAATGGCAAACCCAAACAATTCAAACATATGCAAATGATGAATGCCTGCCCTATGGCTGATGATATCATCTGTCGGTTATCAAGCCAACCCGACATGTCCGGTAGCTAACCCGGGCACAGTCTCTCTGTTGCGTATTAATATCATTAGAGGGAATATATGCCCTGTCACCATTAGAGGGTATCTGCGCCCTGTCGCCATTAGAGGGTATCTGCGCCCTGTCGCCATTAGAGGGTATCGGTGCCCTGTCACCCTTACAACCAGAGAGAAAACACAAGCATGCTTACATTTGACATTTTTCATCATTATTCATTCAATCTCAATTCATATTATAAATCCTCATTGTTATCAAATCTCAAACATTAACCTGGAGCAAGTGGGACGAACCACAACCCTTACTACTACCTAGGTATCACAAATACATTCATTCAAAACTCCATAATTAAACTCATTTATCATAAACATCCTTTTCCGTCTCATAACCGGAGCAAGTGGACAACGCCACTGCCTACTACCCGGGGTCACACATCACATTTCAACATTTTCCATTATTATCCATTTAACACATTCATTCATTAATCGTATATGCATTTATACTCAGCCATAAACATTAATGGCTTTGCCGTAACCCGACAATAACTCAGCCATCCGGCCCATGGTTCAATCAAGAACCGGCCATTTATCAATAATTATAGCCTTTCGGCTCATGGCTTACACGGTACTTCCACCGTCATCCTCCATATCTCATATAATCATATCTGATCATCATTGATCATAACCTTTTTCCCTTGCTTCACTCGCAAGTTACCACATCCCCTAGCTCCTTCCTTATTGCTAGGCATACCATAATGATTTAATACATAAGGGGTGAGATCGGAGGCTTAAAAGTATGAGGTTTGGCTTTAAAACTCAAAAATCAACTTTGGCATGAAAACAGAGCCACGCGCACGCATACTCCACGCGCACACGTAGATGGCCAAAAACTCATCGACGCGCAAGCGTTATACGCGCGAACGCGCGGGTTGAAAAATATCCAAACGGCGCGCAAGCGTCGGCCACGTGTACGCGTGGGTGCTCTTGCGCCCAGGCACAAAACTGGCACAACTCTGGCACAACTCTCTGGAAAATGGCTGGGCATTTGGTACAGCGCATCGACGCGCCTGCGCACACCACGCGCACGCGTGGATGGTGCTTTCTGGAAGAATGGCGCGCACGCGCCAGGTGCGCCTACGCGCGTAGGGTCGTTCTGCTAAAAATTTTCCAAGTTAAAAGCTGCAGAATTTACAGATTCAACCCCCAATCTTCCGACGGACATAACTCTCTCATTTTAAATCGTTTTTCACCCGTTCTTCGAACGGCATGGACATCTCGGATCCAATTTCATTTCTAAACAGATTTGGCAGAAAACAAAGATCCGTAGTCCAGGTTATGTCCCGTCAAAGTATGCCCAAAAATCATGTTTTCATACAAAACCACAAAGTGCCATTTTCAAAACAAGCCATTTTCAACTCTTTTCAAAATCAATCAAAACATGCCAATTTCAGCCTTTTCTTTGAAATCAATCAAAATATACCAAAATCAACATCAAGCCTCCTCAACTCGCACGTTGACACTTTCTCAAACTCAAACACATTTACATATCATATACTCTTTCTCATGCCAAATTTCAACAACACTATTTCCAATCAACCATCATTATACATAATCAATATTGTACTCACTATCACGCGGCTTCACCCACAAATCAACATTAATCATTCCTCAAGCATATATCACGACATACATATCTCTAGTGCATCATCATACCATCAAGGCATCAATAATCATAATCACATATATGACCATATAATATATCTCAACCAAAACCAAATATACCTCATCTATATAATTGCACCCAAATTTACCAAATCCCACACCTCAACTCCTCAAACCTTATTATTCAATAAGCAACCCAATCATTCATATATTCATTATCTGAAATTCATCCAATCACTTGTGTCATCATACAATGCACACATCAACTTACCTTTCTTGCCTTTTTCCGGCCTCCGGCCCAAAATTCACGGCCTCCGGCCCAATTTCATAATTTAAATGCGTAAACCACAAATCAATACTCATTACCCAGTACATCAAATTCTCAATACACCAAGTATACAAGGCCACACAGTTCTCAACCCAAATCATTAATTCACATTACATACCAACTATGCATATTAGCACCAACTATTTACACAATCCAAACTTAATCCTAGGGGCATCTAGCCTAGGAATTCTCATCACAACACACGGTACTTAAATGAAACTTAAACCGTACCTCTTGTAGCCAAACCAATTGAGCCTCTTCTATGGAAGTCTTCACCAACCTTAGCTCCAAGCCTCACCAAAGCTCCTCAAGCAATACCAATCTCCCAATTGTGCACCAACATCACCAAATACACTAACATAACCAATATCACATACATACATCAACCTAGGGCTCATAAAAATGACAAATCACAAGGGTTTGAGCACTTCTTACCTCAGCCCATATGAAGTAGGGATAGAACCCACTTAGAATCCATGTTGGAGTATCCCTAAACACCCAAAATCACAAGATTTCAACACTAATTACCCAAAAACGTGTAACAGTGGGGAATTTCGAAAACTGGGTAGAGATGAATGGAATACTCACCAAAAAACTTAGATAGAATTGTAGAGAATGAGAAGAGCGACGCGTGGCCGCAAACGGCTCGTCAATCGGAGCTCCGTAGCTCAAGTTATGGTGGTTTGAAGATCAAAGAGAGTTAGGTTTTCTCTCTTCTCTTCTCTCTTCTCAAATCAGCGCCCAACACCCCTTCTTTAGGGAAAAATGAGCTGAAATACTCATAACTAATGTTTATATATGTTGGGTCTTGGGCCCACTTAGGCCCGGTTCACTTATTTTTGTCCGTTGGCCCAATTTTGGACCAAAACCTTTAAGATTAGCGCTCTAAATCGCACTTCAAATATTTCTACCTTCCCTAATTATAATTCCTCATTTCTTAATCTTATTTACTCATAATCAATTTTCTCAGCTATAGTACCAGACAGATCTCAGCCGATACTGCCGGTCAAAATTTCACTGCGCGCTTTTGCGCAGAAAAGTATATTTTCCGACTCGGAAAAATTCACTGAATCCAAATATCATATTTAAATCATCAAATTCCAATTGCCAAATCTTCCAACCATATTCGCTCTCATTTAACTTATTATTTAATTAATTTCGGTTAGACCGGGTATTACACTTCGCCGCAGAAACTTCAGACGCCTACCGAGGTGCCGTTCGACCTGCATCTGAAAATAACAACATAGTGTGGGATGAGAACCGGAGGTTCTCAGCATGGTAAAGGTGCCACGCATATAATATATAAGGTCTTGGGAATACCAGAGGCAATCCTAGAATGCCGACTCTCAAATTGTAAAGCTTAAATTACTAAACAAAAATCATAAAAAGGGTGGTCTTCTAGGGAATTCTAAACCTAGCTTAAACTTTAGCCTTAATTCTAACCTATCCATCTTTCCCCGTACCTACATCTCCGATGATTCGCATAGACAAAACAAACAGACAAGGCAAGTACAGGTAGAAAACAAGTAGTTCAAGTAACAATTACAACAATAAGCAGAATATAATCAATTAGGCATTCCCAATTAAGGCATAGCAAACAAAGCACACATATGCATATGATGAATGTCTATCCTACTGGCCGTGAGCTCACGTGTCGGTTACTTTGCCAGAACCCGACACATCTGGTAGCTAACCCAGACATTGGTCTCTAGGTTGCGCATCTCCAGGAGGATCATAAATGAAGGAGAGTGCCTTTCCACCTTCTCCTAGAGGTTTCACGAAGGAGAGTGCCTTTCTACATCGAAGGAGTGTGCCTTTTCACCTTGCAACCAGAGAAGAATGTGGGGGAAACAATACGAAGGAGAGTGCCTTTCCACCTTCCCCACATCTGCATCACGACAAGAAAGGAAACTTCCGTCCTCAACTTGCCATATCGAGCATTTCGGCCACACATAGTCATTCCCAAATCTCATCATTTATCATCATCATTTCCTTACATTCGTTCTTTATAGCCATAGCAGCATGTATTCATTTAGCTTTCACATCATTCTCTTATAATTCATCACGTTTACGGTTTACCCTTTCTGGGTCCCGACTAAACCATTTATCAAACTCTTCTCAACCTTTTTAGTATCGAATAATTTTAAAATCAAACCAATTCTAACATTAAATTAATCACATAACACGAAGATTAATCTTTGACTTTTCGGACCCATGGCTATCACTAAAACATCCTCGACACTCTATTTTCTTTTCTGTTTTTAATATAACAAATGAACTCGAAATTCGGCAAACTTTATGTCCAGACGTTCAGCTCGGAATATATATTTTAACAAAAGAAAAATCACAATTTTTTGATTTAACTAGCCTCAGAAACAGAGGAGAAACGCTGACTGCTCTGCAATGCTTAGAAACCAGAAAACAGCATCAACATACGATATCTAAAATTCCATATAAAATTCAAATTAAATCCAATAGCCTTCAAAAATAATATGGTTCAACTTAACATATCTAGGTTTCTTTTCCAATTGGTTTCAGGTCAAAGCCATTTTTAATGAAGTAGTTATGTAACTTGGAAGTTGAGTAACTTTCTGCATAATTCTGTTTTAAAAGCCAAGAAACATGTCCTCTTCCAAGTCCTATAACTCACTCATTAAAACATGGACAGCCCTGAAATTTAAATCACATCTGCTAAACATAATTAATTTTCATCTCCAATTGGTTGCACCCGAATATCCATCCATAATCAGAAGTTATAAACTCTCAAAGTTGCTGATCTAAGAAAACAGAATCTGGCTTTTATTGCATAACGCATCGTATTTCAAAAATTCATATCTTTAAAACCACAAGTCCAACCATTCTAAAATTTTGCGATGTTAAAATAATAGGACCAAAGCTTCATTTAAAATTAGTTCCATTTCAAAATTCATTTTGAAACATTCACAGCAGAGCCAACAAGTTACTACTATTCTAAGAATTCTGCAGTAAAAATCAGATTCCACGACTACAATTTAAAAAATTCACCATAAATCATTTATTTAACGAAAAGATCCCAAATTCTCCAGTTCAGTTCCAAATATTCCGAAGTTTAACCAGGACTTAGTTCCATGCAATTTCAAGCATCACAGAATTAGTTACAACATATGCAATACCACCACAACATAACTCTACATCCTTCCATCATCCATCATACCTCAATTCTAAAAAATTCTCATGCATAATTCCACAACTATATCATGAAGACCTTCAACAATTCATTATCTATACACATTCATTAACCTCATTTTATCATCCATCATTAAATCATCATTCAACATTCAAATTTCCATTCTCAACATTAAATAACAAATCTATACTCAACTTGGTTCATAGTTATCAACAAGGCACTAAGCAATTTACACCCTTATACATTCATTCTTATCCTATGGTCATCTAGCCTAAGTTTTCGCAGGACATTATATATTAAATACACGAAACCTAAACCATACCTTGGCTGATTTTCGCGTATTTATCCAAGGTACCCTACACGGCAAAGTTGTAAGTCTCAACCGCCAAAAATCCAGCAACTAGAACTCTCACCGAGCTTCCAATTAAGCTTCCAACATCTCCAATTGCCTCATATCACATATTTACATGCACCTAACATAGTTATCACAACATATTCCCAAAATTCAATACCCAAAATACCAAATTAATAAATCAACTAGAGTTCTAGGATTCTCAGCTTACCAACAAAAAATTAGGACAAGACCTGGCAAGTCCACCAAGTTAATTTGATCCTAAACATCGAAATTGAACAATTCTCAACATAATTGCTCATGGACTTTCAAAACTGAAACAGAGGAAATTGGGAAAGAAAACGTGGTTTCCTTACCTTATAATGTACTGGCCTTTGTACAGCTCGACGCCGCGGTCGCGTGGGTACAAACAGATCGTCAATCGGAGCTCCGGATCAAAAGTTATGGCAATTTGATTAGCAAGTGAGGGTTTGGTGTTTTGGAATTGTTCTTCCTTCTCCCATGGCTGCTTTCTGCGTTTCTCAGCATGCAAAATGAAGAGAGAGGGATCTGAGCTGACTTTATTAAGTGAGTGAGTTGGGCCCACGGGCCCGGTTCGGGTCCGATTCGATCGGTTCGGTCCGTTCGGCCCAATTTTGGGCCGAATTCTTTGAAATTGGTGTCAAAATTTTCGTTTTAATGAGCTCTATCTTATTTTAATATTAGATTTACCTTTTTAATTTTCCATATTAAAATTTAACTTATTGACTAATTATTCGCTAATTTTTCAGGATTTACAGAGTGCCTCAACTCAACCTTGAAGAAAACCCACTCTTGCTTCTCTTTATCAAACTTCACATATATCCTTGCCTTGCACCCAGTGACTGAAATTGTATTCTTCCACGTTGGTGCTTTGACACGAGACCTGCGAAACCTTTTCCGATTACAGTGGATAGCTTGGTTAACGGGTTCCTTTGTGATCTTGTCACATGTTGTCGTCCTTATCTTAGTTGCAAATCCTACTTTCTTTGCGTAGGTAACATAGAATTCATGAGCCAGTTGCAACTGCACAAACCGTATTCCAACTCTTGGTATTTCGTCTTCCTGAAGGCAACTGTGATCCGGTAACTACGTTTCAGATAAAAAGAATCAATACCATTAATTATCAAAACAAACATGCGGATCATGACTACACAAAATTAAACTAGAGTCCAAACCTCGTAACCAAGATCCATCTCTTCACTTTCAACCTCAGTAACATCCGACAGTTGCATGCGCTACAATTCTAAAATAAACGCAGAAATGCAAAAAAAAAAATAATAAGATAAATCCTTAGTAAATATTATGTGTATAAAACCTCACTAACCAGCACAAAAAATGCGATAAAAAATAGAAATCAAGTCAATCATCGTACCCATTTTAGCTTAGAAACAAATGCATGAAAATGACAATGATAATAATTGAATTAATTATTTCATTTTACCTATTATATAAGTATTGTAACTACTATCTATTCTCTTTCACAATGACATTGCACATCACATAGCTGAACATGCAGTAGATACAACTACCATACACATAGTTCAGTCCTTGGTTTCAGAGCCAATGGTAACTAGAGTTACTTTTTTTTATTCATTCAATATCCATCATGTATAATTATATACATATATTCTAATCTAAACATGCAGAAAGCAGATTAAGTATCCAATCAGTTGATAACTCTTGCCTTTTTAATTTTCATTTTCAAATATATTCTTCATAATAATAATACCATTAGCTATAACTCAAATTCAATATACATCACTACTAAGGTTATAGGGGACCTATGGACATCATGCACAGGAACATGGGTGATTACTTATTAAGTAGCAAGGTCTCCAAATGTAGTCAACTCTCATGCTTATACATGCAATTTAAATTTGGTTATATAACTTTATATATTCATAAAAGATAGTCCAAAAAAGACCTAGTTTTATCCAGCGACAAATCAATATGCCAAGATTACTTAATTTATGCAAATTTCCCATACATATAAGCATACCATCAATATAAAACCATCACAAATTTTGTTGATGCATCTGGGTAAGCATTAAACATAAAATTAAACACGCCACTTACATTGAGTATAAACATCTAAATTATTTGAAAAATAACCATCCATTATCAATGTTTTGAACGTAAGTTGCTCACCTTATTCGATTGTTCACCCTCGACGACAAAATGGTTGGCTACGTTTTCATGTGGATTTGATGAATTCTCATTACCGCTAGAAGAGGGAATACAACACAGCAGTTCAACCACATTGCACTCCAATAAGAAACTTCGGCGGGGTGATGGGCGTGAAAGAGGAAGCACATTGAGACCCTTTATCTTGCGACGTCGACATCGGGAAGAAGGCACACACCGGCTGTGCCCTGTCCTTGCTGGACATCCAGGTTGCTGCAGTGCCACGAAGTTCGACCCACACGATAGGAACGTGGTGCTGGGCGGTGGCTTGTACGGACGATAGTGTCAATCAGAACAGAGTCAGCGCTATGTCAGACGGCGGCTGGTGACCGTGGCGGCGCTGCACCGGCGAGATTCGAGGAGAAATGGAGAGAAGGAGGTCACACCATATTGAGAGAGGGAAGTCGTTTTTTTATTCTATAACTGACGGTAATCCTAATTTATTTCAAATTTCAAATTAGAATCTATTCAAAATTAATTAATTGCCCATAATTTAATTTTTTTAACCCCATTGTACACATTGTTCAATGCATATATTGACTTCTCATACTTTCTCAAAAATAAGACCTATGAAAAAATCAAGCAAACCCAAAATTACTCTTGCTTTATAGGAAATGTTAAAAATATAATCATTCATGTTTCATTTTTTATCGGATTAAACTTTTGAGAAAAGTAATTTCATGTCAAACTTCACTTATTTGCAATTATTATACATGAGTTAATTGCTTATATAATATTTTGGTAGATAATAAATAATAAATAGATTTGTTCACTTGGAATATTATTTGTAAATATCCTCCTCTCTCTTTATTATTGTCATTACCATTGCTACCATCATCATTATATTCTCTTTGACTTGACTCTCAATTTCTGGCTTAACTCCTGTTCAATGCCTTTGTTTTTTAGCGTCTGTTATTCTGTATTGTCTCTTTCCTCTACGTGTTCTACGTACTTGGCTCATAAAAAATTGTGAACAAGTTAAAATCATTATAAACAAATAAAAAAAATAATAAATATTTAGTGAGATGAAGGAGAAAATAAGACCTGTAGAAATATTAAACAAATCTAAAAGAAACTCTTTGCTTAAGGAGAAATGTTAGAGATACAATTATTCATGTTCCTTTTTTCTATCGGATTCATCTTTTGGAAAAAGAAACTTCATGTCAAACTTCACTTATTTGCAATTGTTATACATGAGTTAATTGTTTATATAACATTTTGATAGATAATAAATAACAAATAGATATGTTCTTTTGGAATATTTTTTGTAAATATTCTCTCTCTTTATTTTTGTCATTACCATTACTACCACTATCATTTATATTCTCTTTTACTGGTCCTCAATTCTTGGCTCAACACCCACATTTTTTTGCATCCGTTATTCTGTATTATCTCTTTCCTTTACCTGTTTTATGTACTTGGCTCATGGCAAATTGTGGACAAGTTAAATTTATCATAGACAAATAAAACTAAATTATTTTGTATTATTTAATGAGATAAAAAAAGAAAGTACATAAAAGATGAAGTGGGAGAAAAAATTAAGGGTGAATGTATATCCATGTAGAATACATTTGAAAAGATTAAGAAAATGACATGCATGATTCTTGAAAATTTAGGCTGGTTAGCCATATTAATCATTGGTCATTAAATAAGTTTAGTTAAAAAAATCAATAAAAATAAAAAAATAATAGTACAAATTGATCAAATTAATATGATATTTTTAACTGTTGATTAATTTAAAATAATAAAATATAATTTTTTTAAAAAAAATATAGCACATATAAATATATTAATTTTTTTATATCTAATTTACCTCCAATTAAATTTTAGTTAAATCTTTAATTTTTTTAATATTTAATTCAAATAAACTTCAGTTGAATTTTCAAAACCTTGACCATAAAAAATGTTGTTTTTAGAAAAAGTGATATTGGATATTAGAAGACAAAATGATTTAAGAGTAATGGAAGATTCAAAATATTATTATTTTTACTATTTAATTCCAATAAAGTTATATCAAAATTTATTATTGTTGTAGAAAAATTGTTACTCTTCATTCTAAGTTGAGTATGGAGTCAATGCAACATAAATGTCATGATAAGAATTTTATTTTGTGCCACTCACCAAGAACATCAGTCAAATTATAGACCTCTTTTTTTTCTGTACCATTCCCTTATTAATTTGAAAATTCCACCTCATGCAAGTCAAGGATTCTTTCTTCCTGTATTTTATGTGCAGGCTTCTCTCTATGTAATCATAAATGCTGCTCATTTATTGTGCCATTCTCATCATAATTTTTGCCTCATCTTCTATTGCCAATTTCTATCGGGTTAAGCTTTTGAGAGAAGCGGGATAATTTCATGTCAAACTTCACTTATTTGTAATTATTATGCATGAGTTAATTGTTTATATAACATTTTGGTAAATAATAGGGTCAAACAAGGATGCATATGAATAGAGAAATAGGGTTGAAAATCCAAACTACTTTCCAAAAGAAAAGAGCAACAAGAACTTTAAGATAGGCTAGGAAGGAACAAGTTGACTCCAACAGAATTTCAAGACACATACTGAGTAATCTCGAGAAATAGTCTCTAACGTTCCCAAAACCCGTAAATCGTATTACCTATTACTCGTATATCGTCTACAACAACCCATTAGTGCTCCCATGTATATAATTCACTAGTATTAATCCGGCCAAACTTAATATCAGGAATTATGTAATGGAAGACTAATGACATTAATCAATAGACCGTCATGTGCATAAAGTTCTAATTCTCGTCATTCGACAAGACCTAATACATGACAAATGCTCAGAGTATACAATTGAAGTATAGTCGGTCCTTTCCTCAGGCTCTACAGGAATGACCGCTCTGATACCATAATGTAACACCCTAACTATCAAAATGTCACGCTTCCGGCTGTGTCACTCTGATAGCTCGGACAGTACGACGACTCTTATAATATTTAATACTAAAATATGAGCCTGTTTAAAACTTAGACCGAATCTTTCGAAAACATACATTCATACTTACAATATAAATTACAATACCCACAGGAAATATATATATATATATATATATATTTACAAGCATCTCATATCAAAATCATATCCTTCTTACAAAACTTGCAAAGTTAAAGGTGAGGAAAACATAAATACTAATATATATATATATATATATATACACATATTAATTTACAAGCATCTCATATCAAAATCCTATCCTTCTTACAAAACTTGCAAAGTTAAAGGTGAGGAAAACATAAATACTAAAACAATACAGAAATATCGTCTAACAGAAAAGAAATAAGCTCTTCTGAACTTCGTCATCCGTAACCTGAAAAAGAAAAGACCTGTAGGGGAGTGAGAACATCATCCTCGGAAGGGTTCTCACTATAGGGTTGTAGAATTACTATAATAGGATACGCGAGATAAAATCATTTCAGTGATTAATAACCGCCTTATGCATCTTTTCAAAAGCAAATGTTTACTATAAAGAAAAATCTAAAATCTTTTCTGAAAGAGGAAACTGTTCATTTCTTAAAAATTCAAAAGCCTTTCAAAAGGTTTATCTATGCAGAACCAGATTAGTTTTTCATACTTTTCTAAACCAGAAACATCAACCGAACACGGCCTTCGGCCCACCTCATGATCAACTACGGCCTTAGGCCCAAACAGTCTACAAAACAACCAATCACCACGATCCAACAGAATCCCAGTCGCAAACACAAGTAGGAAACTTCAAGCACAAACAAACAATTACTTCAAGTAGAACAATTAGCAGTTAACCACAATTAATCACAAAGGCAAACCAAGTACAATATGCACACTCAAACAATGTCGCATAGATGCATATGATGAATGCCTATCTTAGTGGCTGATGAGTCACATCTATCAGTTATAAAGCCAACCTGACAAGTCCTGGTAGCTAACCATTGGACTGTCCCTCTGTCGTGCATCCCCAACTTGAGTTATTCACAATCATAATCATAATTCACATCCAACACCCTCACTGGTGTATATTCACGGGGGCGAGCTCATCCGGAACTTTCACAGTATCCAGCCACACTTACGACATAGGGTCAGCAGAGTATCGAGTCTCCACCTGGAGCACGTGGTGGCTAGCCACTGCTTTTCCCCAGGGAAACTCGTATCTCAGATAGGTGAAATGCAACAATCACAATATCAATATCTCAGCATATATGCATTTATTCTCAGCCATAAATCAACATTCATCTCAGCCATCCGGCTTAAATTCATGATTCATAGTCAGCCATCCGGCTCATAACATATTTCGCAATCAGCCATAATTCATTATCATACACAGCCATTCCGGCTCATAACATAATAGCACTTCCACCATCCAACATCCTCAAACTCATAATATCATCATTCAAGCCATAAATCACTTTTTCTCAATTCACTTCACTTTGAAGTCAAAAATCAATTCTTTTCAATCTTGGCTTTAAAGTTTCCATTTCTCAAATCATTTCAGGCTCATAAGCCACTTTTACTCAAAGTAGGTTCCATTTTTAAAACAAAGCCACCCTCGACATCCTCTTTCCAAAACTTCCAAAACCATGGCAAATTAAAAATATCTTTTGAAATATTCAAAATCATCCATCCAAAAACAGGATTTTGTAACAAAAGTTCTTCGGCAGATTCTCAAATTCATTCAAAATCTTTAAAACCTTGGCTTCCTGATTTGAGTAATAAGAATAGAATATAAGTCAAGCTGAGCCGTGTAATCAATTACTCCAACTACATTTTCAAAGTATTTTCTTTGGTCTATACTAAAACCAATTTCAACCCCATGTTTAAAAATTTGAAGCGTTTCCAACGGCTCGGAAATCATTTTAGTTTTGCTAAACCAGAACTCAAAGAATACTTTAAACCTTCCCTAAAACATCGAAAATTGAAATTTATAAATCAAAATCTAAGTTCTTTCAAAGTCACTAAAACTTCTATAACTGAAACCTTTAAGTCAAATTCAAACAACATAAACCGTGTTTAAGTCAAATCCAAGGAAACCTAAAGTCCTTCCACCCCTTAAACAGCCTTAAAAACATAATTCTCTTCCAAATGACTTGCACCCAAAATTAGAGTGTTTTTCTTAGGAAACAAAGCTAAGGTGTAATCGTCTTTTCCAAGATTCCTTTCAAAACATAATTTTATCACTTTTATAAATAATTCAAGTGAAGAAAATAAAAGTCTTAAATTCACAATTCTCCAAGTGAAATAGTAAAGGCCTTAAATTCATAATTTTCCAAATAACGTTTCCAATTAAAGTCCCGGATTTTATAGAAATTTCGACAGCACCTCCCCTAAAACTTTAATTTTGCCACCCTTTCCGGGTCCCAACTAAACCATTCCGCAACCTTCTTCAAGGGGTTCAAAACCAAATCAATTCAAAATCAAGCTGTTTCCAAAGGTGCATCATATTCAGATTTCAAGAACACCAAATCAATTTCAAATCAATTTCTAACAGGATAAACTCGATTTCAAAGCTTTTACAAATTAACCTTAAAGAAGCATTTCAAGAATTGTCCGTTTCACGAAACCGAACAATAACCCAGCCAATCAAGCATTCATATTCATCCAAGACAACTAACAATTACATAAGACTTATACAATCACTCAAAGATATATTTTCTCATGTCAATATCCATATATAATAATTTTAATTCATAAAATGTGATTTTCTGAAAAGGCCCCTACTTCGACAAATTGAAACCATAACCCAAAAGCCTCTCAGACAGCCTTTCGTCTCGACCAAAAATCAACGGCAGCTTCAAAGCACAGCCCCACACACTTTTGTAGCAACATAAACAGCTCTAAATCTCAACAAGCAACCTCGGTTACTAAATCCTAAGAACATTAATATCGTAAAGGCTTTAATACACGTACAGAACACTAACAGGGGATTTTCGAAACATAAATACCTACTGAAATGACAAAACGAGGCAGTTGCAAACTCCGAGCATGGAATGCAAGCACGAATACACAACCCTATGATGGACAACACCGCAATGCCTCAGCATAAGTTTACAGAGTAGCGACAAAAGGCCTTTTGACTCAGAAATGCTTAACAAAACAGAGGACTCGGCGGCTGTTCCTGGTGACAGAGGCGGCGGAGGCAAGGTGCGGCGACACCCAATGGCTCTTCCTCCCTCCACGCGACCCAGGTGGCGGCTGCAGCAATATTCAGTGACTACAGTATTTCCAGAATTCAAAAAGGACCAAGGATAATAACAAGACTCTTACCGGAAGTGGTTTGCCGACGACGCAGCGGTATTCTCCGGCGGTAGAGGCGGTGCAGCAGCTCAAAACGCAAGTAGCAGCGGCAGCCTGAACCCTTTTCTGACGGTGGTTTGGCTCACCATCATCAACAGCAGCGAGCTCAGATGGTGGCAGTGGCGAGCCCTATCGTCAGCGACCACCACGGTGATAGTAGCGATGGCAGCAACGCTGCTTTTCCCTCTGGCTGTCGCGTTCTCTCTGCGAGCTCCCTCTCACTCTTTGAATTCTTCTCAAGCGACGGCGGCGTCCTCCATCAATGGCGTCAGCCGTCAGGGCACGACGGCAACGCCAGGTTGAAACGGAACGGTGATGGCGACGATGAAGACCTCGATGGCGGTGACAAAGCGGGCTCCGACAACGCACGGTCTCCTTCTTCCTCCTCTCTTCAATCGCGTTGCTTCCTCTCTCCGCGGTGACAGCACGTGTGGCAGTTCAATGGCAGACCGACTGCAAGGTGCGGCTCCACGAAGCGGCGATGCATGCGATGGCGGTGGTGGCGAGGCAGTAGTCCCTCCACCTTCTCCTCTGCTGTCTCGGACCCCTCTCTTCCTCTCTGTCTCTCTCTCCCTTTCTGCTTCTGTTTCTTTCTTCCGTGGTGAAGGAAACTATGTATGTGTTGCTGCTGCTGAGTTTTGGGGGAGAGGGTAACCGGTTAGGGTTTTCCAATTTGGGAATTAGGGTTAGGTAAAATTAGGTTTAAGGGTAGTTTTGTAATTTCAAATAAAAATAGGGATAATACAGTAATTAGAAATAAATTTTAACCAAACAATCATAATGTATAAAAATACTATTTGTTCATCAATTTTACAAATTATTTTCAATAAAATGTTCAAATCCAAATATTAGAAATAATATAATTAATTTCTTTATTTTTCAAAATAGCAGTATTAATATTTTAAAATATTAATCATTTAGTCCAAATCATATAAAATTCTTATTATTTCATATCTACCAACTTTATAATTTAAATATAGAAAATAATTCAATAATTATAAAATTGGATAATAATCTTAATTTATTTTAAATTCAATTAATCAAAACTTGCTTTAATTATCTTTAATAAAGAAATTTCTGAAATTAAAGTTACAAAAATATTGAATTTGAAATTAGCTCATGATAGCCCTTTTTCAAAAGTTCTGGGTCTTACACTTATGGGCGGATTAACAAAACATACGCCAATTACAAGCCAAGGGAAGGAAGTGACTCTAATAAAAAATCTAATCTAGTAAAAGTGTTCGTATCTTCCTCCTCAATGTGTTGGCATCACTTTTGTTCGGTAGAAGTTGACAGTGATGTGGCTCCTCTTCTTCTTGAGTTCGGCCAACTGGAGTTCTAGGAGGCACAGATGATTTCTGACACTTTTCTCTTCAGTAGCTCGGTCAGAAAATTTTTTTGGAGCTTTCGTTGATTTTGATTTCATACGGAAGTAGGGGGTTTCATTTTTAAAATTACAAGTTTTTAATTTAAGAATGCCAAAAAGCTTATTGAGTAATTACAAATAATTTACACGTGTTTTGTGTGTCTATCTAATTGATGAGAATTGATTGTAATTGTGAGTGTTGGTCAATTTGGTGTTGCTTGTTAAATTGAAATGTGATTTGAGTTTATGAATTGAATTTGAATTAAGACTGTGTTTGATGCTGGAATTTATGGTTATGGAAGTGGATGGTAACTGATTTTGGTATTAGTATGATGGTGAATAGGTGCTGACGAAGGGCTGGTAAAAATATGCAAAAATGTGATTTTGGGTAGTATTAAATGTTAAACGAGTATGGTCGGAGGAATTTGTAAAGTCTAAATAAAGAAATGAATTTCCTTTAATTTCAAAAGCAAAAGATTTGAAATGGGCTAATTTTATTGAAATAGAAAGAGGCTTAGCTTTAAAGAAAATGATTTGATACTATTTGATATTTTAAAAAGGGTTTGAAAGGTGGTTAGGTTGGGACCCTTGAAGGGTGGCAAAGCCCGAATTTTAGAGGAAATGTTGCCAAATTTTTATAAAACTCTAAGACTTTATTTAAAGTGTTATTTAAAAGCAAATCTAATTTAAGAATATTACTTGATTTCGATTTATTACGAAAATAGTTTTGTTTTCAAACCGATTTATTAAGAAAAGTATAATATTTTAAACTCAATCTTTTGAGAAGGGATTTTGCTTGAAGTTATGTTTTGAGTTCGGTTTGATAAGAAAGAAAAGAAGAAGAAGAACGAAAAGTAAAGGGAAGAAAGATAATTAAAGGAATCTCTGCCACAGGAGAGTAGAGAATAAAGATTAAAGGAATATATTAATTAATGAAATGACTACCACAGGAGAGCAGATGTAACATTGTTTGGGACTTAGTGCTAAATGTAAATTGGGGACGCCCACACACTGAGAACTGTTTTCCAGATGTACGCTTATTAATTTGGAAAGTCACACTGTATGCGGCCTAGCCATACGACTTAAAGTCACACTGTATGCGGCCTAGCCGTACGACTTATAAGCACACTGTATGCATCTGGAAAGTCATATCTGGGACTCGTGCCCGGGTAATGTCGGGAGCAGATAGGCAACCGACACATGAGCTCATGGCCTGCGTTAGGAATAGACATGCATCATGTTTGCACATTTGTATTTGGTTGTGTTTGCTTGTATTACTTCTCTGTGATTGTGCTATTTGACTTGTTTTTATGTTGGTTTGAATCCCTTACTTGTGCTATTAGTTCACGGATGTATTGAGGTGAGATGCTGTGGTTGAAATATGATTATGTGGCTGAGAGATTATTAGTATGACTAATTTTGTGATTAAAATCTTTTTTGAGTTTATAAATTTAAAGAAAAATAATTATTTATCTAAAGTAGAAATAAAAGTATTTCCAAAGGTTTAATAAAATAGTTTTACTAAGTAAGTTAATTATTTGCATTAAATTCATTACTTTTATGGCATTCCCATTCCCTATTGAGAACGTGTGGTTTGTTCTCACCCCAAAATCTTCTACCCTTTTAGTGACAGGTTTGAAGATTTAGTATGAAGCTGCAGACGATTAGTAGATTTACTTGTGATACCTGTTGTTTTTATAGAGTTCCCTCGTCCTTGTTGCTTTAGCTTTTATTTTATCCAGAGTAATAGGTATTGTCTTCAAATTTTATATCGAATTCATTTGTATAGCATTTATTATTATTAATAATTGTGTGATTTTAATTACTAAAAATAATTTTCTAGTATTTTCTTATAAACTGAAATGCGATATCAATGTAAAGGCTCAATATTAAATAGATAATATAGGAAATCAGGTCCGTAACGCTTTACTTTTGGTACGATCATGACGTGCTAAAAGTTAGGGTGTTACAGAGTTAAACTTTTAAAAAAAGTGATTTCGTATTTTTAATAATTGACTAATTTAAAATAATAAAACATAAATTTTTTTTAAACATACATATCACATATAAATATATTTTTTTAATATACCTAATTTATCTCCAATTAAATTTTAATTAAACTTTTAATTTTTTTAACATCTAATTCAAATAAATTTCACTTAGATTTTCACAACCATGATCACAAAATAAATTGTTTTTAGAAAAAATTATATTGCGTATTGAGAGACAAAATGACATAAAGAAAAGGCGAATTTAGAATATTATTATTTTTACCATTTAATTCTAATGAAGTTATATCAAAATTTATTATTATTATAGAAAAATTATTACTCTTCATTCTAAGTTGAATATGAAATCAATACAACATAAATATCATAATGATGGCTTTATTATGTGTCGTTCGTAAAAAATATTAGTCAAATTAAAGACCTTTTTTTTTATATATCTACCCCTCGCTAATCCAATCATTTTTACCATTCCTACTGCTTCTTTCTACACACACTATTTTTTATTTTCTGATTTTTCTCTATCTAGTTATCACTTTCTTTTTTAACAAACTCTTATTGTCTACTTTCCACTGCATTTGCCATCATTTATATATAGTATACAATAATTTTATATTAATATTTTCTTAACTACTAATATGTATTCTCTTTATATATTTAGTGTGTAAAAAGTATTATTCGAAAATGAATATTTCTTAAATCTTTTATACCGCTATTAATCTTTAAACAATAATATTAGGTGTATATTAAAATAAGTGATTAGTATAAAATATATATTAAAATATAAAATATAAGTTAAACAAAATATATATATATATATATATATATATATATATATATATATATATTGATTTTGATGAATAATTTTAATATGCGCATAATATTTTTATTAAAATATTCAATTTTAATCACACACATCACTTAAAAAATTAAAATTATTAAAATAATAAATTTAAAATTATATAAGTATATTTGACAAGAAACTAAAATTATACCTTTAAGGCTTTAATCTCTCACTCTTGTCATTAATTTTTTATTGTATAAAAAAGAGAAAATTATTACAAGGGAATGTTAGAAAGATTTAATTATTAAAAAAAAAATTAATATTAAAATTATTTAGAAGGACTAATTTTATAATATTTAAAAAAAATTAAATTTTTTTTATAAAAAGATAAATATATCCTTAGATTATTTTTTTATTTTTTTTAAATATATTTTTTTTAATTATCTATTATATTTAAATTCTTATTCTTTATCTATAACTCAAAGACATTTGTTACTGCCAATCACAAAATGCAAGACCTAGGAATACCTAGGAGTATACTAATGTCTTACTATTATCTTATATAGAGTAGTTAATAATGAGCATCAAATAAATCATTCAAAATTTGTGGAATTTGTCTCTGAGAGATCTCTTTCTTCAATTATTCAAGGCTTAGCCCTTGAATCAAATGCAATAATCGGTGTTGATCTAATTGGTCTCTGGCGTGAAATATTTGTATACCTTTGTGATAGACACCCGACTCCTGGCAAGTAAATTGATTTTCCAATGCTGCATTTAGTATACCCTTGCAGAAACATTGCTATTGAGTAATGTGTTTCTTTCAAATTTGTCTTTAGATTTTAATGTTTTTAGATTCTTCAAAAGCAAGCAAGTCCTGAGGGGTAATAGAGGTTTACTGATCAATAGTACCAATTATTGCATTTGATTCAAGGGCTAAGCTTTGAATAATTGAAGGAAGAAATCTTTCGCAGACAAATTTTACAAGTTTTAAATGATTTATTTGATGTTTATTGTTGACTACTCTATATATAATAATAATAATAATAGTATGACATTGACAATAACAAATGTCTTTATAAGTTATAGATGAAGAATAAGAAATTGAGTATAATAGATAATTAAAAAAAATATGTTTATAAAAAAAGAAATAAATAAAAAAATAATCTAAGAATATATTTGTCTCTTTATAAAAAAGATTTGATTTTTTTTAAATATTATAAAATTAGTCCTTCTAAATAATTTTAATATTAAAAGTATTTTTTAATAATTAAATTTTCTTAACAGTCCTTTATAATAATTTTTTCTATAAAAAAGATTGAAAAGTTTTAGTACACAAATTTATTTTTTTAAAATATCATTCTTTATATATATAAACTTGTTATACTATACACTACTTTTATTTAATAAATAAGATGGTGGATTAATAAATATGTACTAAGTACTAACATTAATTATTATAAAAATATAATATTACAATAGGAAGAAAATAATTAATATGGTCTAATTTAAAAAATTTACAATTTTTTTCTTTAACTTAATTGCATTTAAGTAAAATGGAAGAGCACATATGCAACACGTGATGCTCACGTGGTTTTAGTATATCTTAAGAGTGCAACCAACAAATTTAACATGCAATTTTCACTCCTCCTCCTATACCTTCTTTATTGGATCATGCAAATACAAAGAATTTTATATTCGAAAAGTCCTCAAATCTTTAATGAATTTTAAAAATTAATAAAATAGTAGTATAACACAAGTAAAAAAAAATAAGATCTATAAAAAAAATCAAGCAAATCCAAAATGGCTCTTACTTGATAAAAATATTAGAGATATAATTATTCATATTATCTCTTTTTATTGAGTTGAGTTTTTAAGAGTAGTAATTGTATATCAAATTTCACTTATTTACAATTGTTATGCATGAATTAACTGTTTATATAATATTTTGGTAAATAATAAATAATAAATAAATTTATTCTTTTAAAATATTATTTATAAATATCCTCTCTCTTTATTGTTAATTTGTTATCATTATTATTGCTATTATCATCATTTATATTCCCCTTTGACTTGGCTCTGAATTTCGGGTTCAACTCCTACTCAATTTCCATCTTTTTTGCATCCGTTATTCTAGTCTTTTTTCTCCACTTGTTCTATGTATTTGGCCCATAAAAAATTGTGCGGGCAAGTTGAAATCATCCTAAAAAAATGAAACAAAATTAATAAATTGTGTCATAAAAGCAATCCTATTATTGCAACCTTTTTTTTCTAGAGAACCCTTTTTTTTTCGTACTGTTCTACCAACAAGCTCCATCTACCACCATGAGGGATGGATATGTAAGAGGTGGACATTCACGAGCTCATGATCCAGGGCATTCCTCAAGGCAAGAGCAAGATCTTATACAAAGAAGTGTGAAGAAAGTAAGAAAGGCAGGCGAAGGTAACGAATTCTCAGGGGACATGTCCTTAGTCCCCAGAGAAGAGGAATGGATGGTAGAAGACCTTACAGACCAAAGCAATGAGGTTCAACAGAAAAAAGTCCTTTGTGTCAGTAGTTAAAAGAGAGAAAAATTCTATTATCATGGAGGAGAATGATAGTTTTTCTTCTTCATCAGACGAAGATACAAACAGAGCAGAAGAGGATCCTAAAGAACTAGAAATCAAGGTTGAAAAGGTTGAAAAAATTGTTAATTTCATCCTCAATGAGGCACCGATGAAAAGCATTAGAAGACCTTGGTGGGAAACCTTGATTGTTAAACTGCTAGGAAGAAAAATCTCTCTTCTAGCTCTTACAAGAAGATTGGAAGCCATGTGGGGAAAGAAAGGAAGCTTGGAAGTTATTGACTTGGGAAATGAATACTTCATAGTGAAGTTCTTCTCCCAAGAGGATCTTGATTTTGCGTTGACTGAAGGTCCTTGGAAGATTATGGATCATTACCTCGCCATAAGTTTTTGAAAATCAGATTTTAATCCATTTGAAGCTACTATTGACAAAATAGAAGCATGGATTAGACTCCCAAAACTGGCTATTGAATATTATGATGAAAGTATTTTGAATAAAATTGGTAACGTAATTGGGAGAACACTCAAAATTGACTCCCACACAGCTGAAAAATATAGAGGTAAATTTGTCAAATTATGTGTGGAGTTGAACCTGAATGAATCCCTCATTACACAATACTCAATCAACAAAACTCGCTATTACATTGAATACGAGGGCCTCTATAATATCTGTTTTTCATGTGGGCTCTTTAGTCATGAGAGAGAGACGTGCCCAAGGAAGCAAATGGAACAATAGCCGACACAGAACACAGGGATTGAAGCTGGAAAGATGGTGGAAGGAAGCAATGGAACAGAAGAAAGAAAGGGCAATCTGGAGAAACAAAAAATGGAGAAGGGCAAACAAGTGAATTCAGTAGAAGGAAAACCATATGGCCCATGGATGGTAGTGCAAAGACCTGTACGGGAAAGAAAATCAGGAAAAAGCACAGCTGGTACAAGTAGTGGGGCGGATGGGAGTAGTGGAAAGAAATTGCAAAAGGGGATAGAGGGTACGAGGTTTGCAATATTGGGAGAAGAAGATTCAAATCCCAATGAGAAAGCACGAATGGAAGCAGAAAATGACAAAACAAAAAAAAGCACAACCTCAGTCAAATAGCCTACTGCATAATCAGAAGGAAAACAAACTCACCCAAAAGAAAAGTCCAAGCCCAAAACAGCAAAGCCCAAAAGCCCAAAATGTGACTAGTAATACTCAAGATCTAAAAACCACACATAAACTCCCCATAATAGTTATTTCTTCTGAGAACCTAACACAGCCAAATAACCAGAATAAACATGCAATCTCATCCCTACCCAATACAAATAGCCAGAATCCAAACAGAAATGATCCTAGCAATATAACCTGCAACCCACATGCCAGACCATGTCTCAACCAGAATAACCCAATACATCAAGACAACACACAGTCCATCCTAGAAATACCACAGGATATTAACATGTCAGATACTTATGTCCCTGAAATAATTCCAATGGAAGCAAAGATGAATGAACCACCTGATCCTAAACCTCCTGATATAAACTCTATTGATAGTGACATAATGTTGAAAGCAGTATTGCAATATGAAAGAGGAAGAGAACTCCCAGAGAGGCAAGGGCAAAAGCAAGAAAATGAAGAAAGTGAAGAAAGCAGTAGCATGGAGATGGAGGTGAATACAGGAAACTCCCAAAGTGAAATTGCCAACTTAGCTTAAGAAGAGGTACATTTTGCTTAAACAACCTTGTTTGATCATGATTATTATGACATGGAACTGTAGGGGTGCGGCTAGTCATGCATTCTATCACACTCTAAAAAAATTATCTAGGATTTATCATCCGGATCTAGTAGCTCTTCTAAAAACTAGATGCAGTAGGAACCAAGCCCAGAGGGTAGTTCAGAGATTGGGTTTTTCTTATTTTCACATAGAAGAAGCTTGAGAATTTAGTGGAGGAATTTAGCTTTTTTGAAAAGATCCAAACCTGAGCATAAATATAATGCAATCAAAGGAGCAATTTGTACATACAGAAATGAAGTAGGGAGGTTTAAATAGGTGGTTTTTAACTATAGTTTATGCTAGTCTCCAAGAAAGAGGAAGGTGAAGCTTGTGGACTAATTTAAAGGGCATTGCAAAAGGTATGAGTGGAGATTGGATGTTGTCGGGAGACTTCGACGAAATTGCCTATGTGAGTGAGAAGAAGGGGGCAGCAGGAGTGACTCAAATGCTTGCCGGAAGTTTAAGAACTGGATTAATGATTGTTCTCTGATTGATTTAGGTTTTGTGGGCACAAAGTTCACCTGGAGGGGACCACAATAGGAAGGTCATGAGAGGGTTTTCAAGAGGTTAGACAGAGCACTAGTGAATGCGAATTGGAGAATAAGATTTTCAGAGGCTAGAGTTGACATTTTGCGGCACACCAACTCTGACCACCACCCCATCTTGGTTAACACTCAACCAAGAGAAGACAACAAAAGAGAACGCCCATTCCATTTTGAGGCCATGTGGAACCTTCATCCGGAATTTAAGAATTTTGTAAAACAAAACTGGGAAAGGCAGCTAATCTTGCCACCAGCCTTGGGGTATTTCACTAATAAGCTAAAAAAGTAGAACAGAGGAACTTTTGGGCATGTTGAAAAATTGAAGAAAAGACTTATGAATAGAATTGGAGGAATACAACGTGCTATCAGCTATGGTAACAACCTTTTTCTGGACAGATTGGAGAAAGAGCTACAGAAGGAATTAGAGGAGATCATGGACAGAGAAAAAGTGATATGGCTCCAAAAGTCAAGAGAGTAGTGGATAGTCGAAGGCGACCAAAACACAAAGTACTATCACACTCGCACCATCATCAGAAGGCGTAGAAACAAGATTCTCAAATTGCGGGATAGTCATGGCAACTGGCTAGAGAATGAAGAAGATCTCATCATTCATACCATCAATTTTTTTAAAGACTTGTACAATGATGATCCAGCAGCACATCACCACCTATACACTAACAAATCGTACCCAAAGCTTGAAGATAATTAAAACAGAGCATGTATAATACACCTACTTCTATGGAGATAAGGAAGGCTATCTTTAGCATAGGTTCTTTGAAGGCACCGGGCAGTGATGGTTACCCAGTCCTATTCTATAAAGAATACTGGGAAGAGATTCATGATAGTGTGGAGAAGATGGTTTGGCAGATTTGGAGAAATCTGGATGAGATAAAGAATTTGAACCAAATTCTAATTGCATTGATCCCTAAGATTCAAGTTCCAGAATTTATATCCCAGTTTAGGCCTATTTCTCTATGTAATGTGAGTTATAAATACATTTCAAAGATTATAGTGGAAAGATTAAAACTGACTTTTGAAGAGCGAATTGCACCATTCCAGTCTAATTTTGTCCTGAGGAGAAGGATTTAAGACAATATCTTAATTGCAAAGAAATTTACCCACTCAATGAGAAGGATGAAGGGAAAAAAAGGGTTCATGGCCATAAAATTTGACTTTGAAAAAGCCTATGATAGGCTTAGGTAGGAATTCTTGGAGGATTGTTTAAAGGAGTTCGGACTACCAGATCAATTTATAGCTATGGTTATGGCGTGTGTCTCATCGGTCTCCTATGATATTATTTGGAATGGAAGTAAGACTCAAAGTTTCAACCCTATGTGGGGCCTAAGACAAGGAGATCCAATATCCCCTTATCTTTTTGTTATAGCTATGGATAAACTATCGCAACTTATTGAAGATAGAGTGGAAGAAGGAAGATAGTTACCTTTGAGAATCAAGAATCAGGGACCGGCCATATCCCACCTTTTGTTCGCTGATGACCTACTTATCTTTGCTGAAGTCACAGTGGATCAAATTGAAAATGTGATGGTGACTATGGAGGAATTCTACAATGTTTCAGGATTGAAAATTAGTCCTACCAAAACAACGGTAGTTTTCTCTAATAATGTAAAACAAAACATAAAAAATCAGATAAAAAATGCATGCAATTATCAAGAAAAGCCATGTTTGGGAAGGTATTTGAGGGCTTTGATCAATAACAATAGAGCTAGTAAGGAAAAATTTAAAAATGTCATAGAGAGAGTTCAATCAAAGCTAAAAGGATGGAAGGTGCAATGCCTATCCCTAGCCGAAAGGATCACGCTAGCAAAATCTGTGCTTGGGCCCATTGCTAACTTTGAAATGCAGCACGACAGAGTTTCCAAAAGAATTTGCCTTGAAATTGAAAAGGCACAAAGGAGATTTATTTGAGGGGAGACTCGGGACCAGAGAAGAATGCATCATGTGAGTTGGAAGACACTATGTTTGCCTAAACAGCAAGGAGAACTTGGTTTCAAGAAACTGGAAACATTTAACACAGCATTCTTGTTGAAGATTATTTGGCAGTTAATTACAGAACCCAATTTCTTATGGTCACAGCTTCTACTAAGCAAATATGGAAGAAAAGACATGAGTATATAAGCCTGACTAACAAAAAGAGTGACTCATCTCTATGGAGAGAACTCTCAAAACTATGGCAAATCATGAGAGGAAGTTTAGAACGGGTGATAGGGGATGGACGAAAGACTGACTCCTGGGACGATGTATGGGTTAAAGGAAAAGGTCTCTTGAGAATGCAGGCTACTTGTCAGATTCCACAAAATCTGAACAATAAGATGGTCAAAGACTTTGTGAATGAGGAGGGAGAGTAGGACACTTCCATACTTAAAAAGTTTCTTCCTGAAACAACAATCCAAAAAATCAGGGCCATGCCAACACCAAGAGATTATTTGGGAGAGGATAGCATTGGATGGAGACATACATCTAATGGGGTCTTTTCGGTTGCATCGGCTTATAAAGATTTAGAGCAGATAAATGCAACAGGAGAGGCTAAATGAAAAAAAATATTGTCTTGAAAAGGACCGAAAAAATTCGAATATTTATTCGGAGAGTTGCTCATGGTAGAATTTTAACTGCAAAAAAGAAAATCAAAATTCTAGGAACGAACCCAAATTGTATCAACTGCTCAAATTTTGAGAAAAGTATTATCCATGCCCTGCGAGACTGCCCAAAAGTAGAAATTATTTGGATCCAACTCCTCAATTTTAGTGTAATTAATGTCTTTTTCAACCTACAACTTCAACAATGGATTGAATTCAATCTGCAGAACAACATAGGAAGGTCATCAGATTTTAATTGGATCGATGTTTTTTTATTACATGTTGGATGATCTGGAACTAGAAAAATAAGGAACTATTTTTCCTTCCATTTACCAAACCCCCAAATGCAACTGAAATTATCAGAAATACTATTCACAGAAACAGAAAAGCGTTTAAAAAACAGGATATTATTAAGCCTACCTTGAGAAGAACTAGCCATAGAACAATGTGAAAAGCTCCACCACAAGAGTGGGTAAAGCTTAATATAGATGGATCGGTCCAGGAGATGGAAAACAACGCTGAGTGTAGCGGATTGATTCGAACCAACACAGAAGAATGGGTTAGAGGCTTCTGGGCGAATGTGAGAAGTTGCAGTATGTTTCAAGCGGAATTATGGGGCGTGATTCATGGCATTAGAACGGCTTGGGAATTGAGGATGAGAAGAATGATAATTGAAATGGATTCTTTGAAAGTTTTTTAATGTATTTGCGAACAGCAGGAGAGAAGCACACAATTTAACTCGATGATAAGCATTATTGAGATGTACAAAAAAGGTCATAGGAACTAAAGTTCAGACACGTGAATAGAGAAGTCAATAAGTGTTCAAATTGGCTGACAAAAGAGAATGTCAAAAGAGGAGAAGGAGTTGAATTTGTAAATTCCCCGCCGAAGAAGTTGATTCCTTTGTTGCAGGAGGATACTAAGGGAGTTGTAACTCCTATTTTAATAAATGATTAGTTTGTTTGTTGGGCCTAAGCCCCGGTTGTATACCAAAAAAAAATTATTATGTGTTGTTTAGTGAGATGAAGGAGAAAATAAGACCTATATAAAAATTAAATAAACTAAAAAAACTCTTATTTGAGAAGTGTTAGATATATAATTATTCTTGTTCCCTTCTCCTATCGAATTTACCATTTGGGAGAAGTGATTTCATGTTAAACTTCACTTATTTGCAATTGTTATACATGAGTTAATTATTTATATAACATTTCGGTAGATAATAAATAATAGGGGGAGATCTTATTGAACTGTCACACCTACAATTTGCAGATGACACTATTTTATTCTGCCCGTCGGAGACTGAAATAATTGTAAACTATAAGAGACTGTTACGGTGCTTTGAGTTGATGTCTGGGCTGAGCATTAACTTTGATAAATCGAATCTGATATCGGTGAACTGTGAGCAAGGATGGATTGATCAGGCATGTGGACTGCTGGGATGCCAACAAGCTTCTCTACCGGTTAGATACTTGGGAGTTTCTCTAGGTGCGAATCCGCGCTTGGTGAAGACTTGGAAACCAATCATTGATAAGGTGGAACAGAAGCTGAGTTTGTGGAAAGCCAAGGTTTTGAATAAATCAGGTAAGCTGGTCCTTATCAAATCGGTGCTGAATAGTCTCCCCATCTACTACCTTAGTCTATACAAGATGCCGAAGGCGGTAGCGGACAAGCTGATTGCTTTACAACGGAACTTTATGTGGTGCAGGGAGAACGGGAACTATGGTATACCTATGGTAAAGTGGGAGATAGTTCAGGCTCCAAAAAAGGTTGGGGGATTGGGGGTTGGTGATGCAGTGCTGAGAAACACAGCGCTTCTGTTTAAGTGGTGGTGGAGGTTTTCAAAGGAGGATTGCCCGCTGTGGAAGAAGATTGTGTGTTCGTGTAATAAGTTGAACCCGGATGTCATGTTAGCAACTCAGCCTTTACCAGTAAAGGGTGGCCCTTGGAAGGACATATGTCAGCTGAATATAAAAGAACCGCGGATTCGTGATAAAGTGGTAAGTGGACTGGCAATGGAAGTAGGCAATGGTATGCAGACTCGATTTTGGGAAGATAACTGGGTTCAAGGTGGTACTCTGAAAGGAAGTCATCCGAGACTCTACTCTATTTCCAGTCAGCAAGGACTTGTCATCGGGGAGTGTGGTTTTTGGGATGGGCTTGATTGGATTTGGAATTTTCAATGGAGGAGGGCACTGTTCCAATGGGAGCTGGAGCTTGTCAATCAACTGCATGAGAGGTTAAGGCCAGTGAGGTTGTCATCAGGTAGGGAGGACAATGTGGTGTGGAAGTTTGAAAATAAAGGTATTTTCTCTACTAGTTCTGTGATCCAGGCTATACAAGCGGAGACATTATCAGCTGAGATAACGAGTTATAGCTTCACGAGTTCCATTTGGAAAGGTTTCGTTCCTCCGAGAATTGAGCTCTTTGGGTGGTTTGTGCTAGTGGGTAGAGTTAACACCAAGGAGCGGCTGACTAAACTAGGAGTCAACATTCTGGGGGATAGTATGTGTGTACTGTGTACCAAGGAATTAGAATCTGTTGAGCATTTATTCCTTAGATGTGAGGTAACATGGCAGGTGTGGTGCAAGTGGCTGAGGTTACTAGGAAGGGAGTGGGTGATTCCCGGAACTGTTAAAGAAATGTTTGAGAGTTGGCATGGAATGCATAATAGACAACAGGGGAAGAAGATGTGGATGTCAGTGTTCTTTGCAGTGATTTGGAACATCTGGTTGGAACGGAATGCACGAATCTTCAAGAATGCAAGAGCAAGCTTGGAGGTCATACACACAAGGACGTTGATGAGCTACACGGAATGGAGTGGTGGTGATCCTGGGGGAGGATGAGAGTACTGGGGATAGTAGGGGTTGGTTTATTTGTTGGTAGCTAGTTATGTGTCTTCTTTTTTCTTTTATTTGCTCCACTTTAATGTGTTGAGCTTCCTTTGTTTCAAAAAAAAAATAAATAATAGAGAAAATTTCACTCCCCTCCCTGAGAGATACTAAAATGACACTCCCCTCCCCTCTATTTGTAAAATGTACATTTCCCTCCTTTATAACTTTTAAAAAATATCCTCTTTAATCCATTTTAAATTTTTGTGTTAACTAATGTTAACTTTATCAATTCTTTAAAAAAAATAAATTTTTTACAAAAATACTCTTTAGCAAAATTTATTTTTCTGTCATTAAATTTTACTTACCAAAACACCCTTTAATAAGTTATTTTTTATTGATTAAATTGTATTTTTACTAAAATATTTTTTAAAAAGTTTTAATAATTAAATTTTTTTTATAATATACCCTTCAATAATTTTTTAATTATCAAATTGTAATTTTACCAAAATTTTTATAACAATTATAGTTATATTTTACTATTAATTTTCTGACATCAATATATATTATTTTAATATTAAATAAAAAAATTTGATAAGATTATTTTTCGATATCAATATATATTAATTGTTATACATATTAACATTAGTAAGATTTTTTTTATTTAATGTTAAAATAATATATATTGATATCGAAAAATTAATAGTAAAATATAAAAATAATTGTTAACAAAAATTTTGATAAAATCACAATTTAATAATTAAAAAATTATTGAATGATATTTTAGAAAAAAAATAATTTAATTATTAATTTTTTTAAATATTTCAGTAAAATATAATTTAATCAATAAAAAAATTATTAAAAAATATTTTGGTAAGCAAAATTTAATAACAAAAAAAATTGTTAAAGGATATTTTTGTAAAAAAATAATTTTTTTTTTTTAAAAATAGATAAAGTTAATATTAGTTAACACAAAAAATTTAAAATAAATTCAAGAGGAAGTTTTTTTAGAAATTATAAGAAAGAGGAATATAAATTTTATAAATAGAAAAAATAAAAATATCGTTTTAGCATCTCTCAAACAAGAGGAGTAAAATTTTTTCTAAATAATAAACATATTTATTCTTTTGGAATATTATTTGTAAATATTCTCTCTCTATTATTCTCATTACCATTTCTACCATCGTCATTCATATTTTTTTTTGACTCTTCTCAATTTTTGGCTCAACACTCATATTTTTTTGCGTTCGTTATTCTGTATTGTTTCTTTTCTCTACTTGTTCTATATATCTGACTGATGATAAATATTAGAAAATTGAAATTATCATAGACAAATGAAACAAAATTAACAAAATATTATGTATTATTTAGTAAGATAAAAAAGGAAGGTACGTAAAAAAAATGATGTGGGAGGAAAAATTAAGAAAAAAGGTATATACATGTAGAATACGTTAGGAAAGATTAAGAGGATGACAAATATGATTCTTGAAAATTTAGATTGATTAGCCAAATTAATCAAGATTTAGTCGTTAAATAAGTATGATTTAAAAAATAATAAAAATAAAAAAAATAATAAAAAAGATTGATCAAACTAATACGATGTTTTTAAAAGTTGATCAATTTAAAATGATAAAATATAATTTTTTTAAAAAAATACATATTACATATAAATATATTATTTTATTATATCTAATTTATCTCTCATTAAATTTTAGTTTAACTTTTTATTTTTTAAATATTTAATTCAAATAAATTTCACTTGGATTTTCATAACCTTTAAAAAAAATGGTTCTAGAAAAAGTGACATTGGGTATTGGGAGACAAAATGACATAAGGATAAGGGAAGATTTAAATTATTATTATTATTATTTTTACTATTTAATTTTAATGAAATTATATCAAAATTTATTATTATTGTAGAAAAATTATTACTCTACATTTTAAGTTGAGTATAGAGTTAGTGCAACATAAATATCATGTTGATGGTTCTATTCTGTGTCACCCACAAAAAACATTAGTTAAATTAAAGATATCTTTTTTTTTTCTGTACCTTTCCTTCGGTAATTTTAAAATTTCATCTTATGCAAGTCGGGGATTTCTTTCCGTATTTTAAGAGTGTATATGGGTGGAGTAAAATCGGGTTTATTCTAATTCATATTCGATTTTAAATATATATTGGGTTTATTTTTTAAATTTTAATTTGATGATAAAATATAAATATTTTCAAGTCATAATTATACTGGGTCTAAACTGAATGAAAATTGGACCTTTAAGACTTTAATAATAATTTATAAAGAAACTTTTTTATGATACATTTATTTATAAAGAAAAAATTTGTTACTGAAAAGTTGATATCATATTTAAACTTGAATTTATCCATAAATTCTAATTTGATACTTCTTTGATCTATTTTCTAATTCAATAAGTGTGATAAAAAATAAAACAATAAACTTATAATTAATATAACATAGTCTTGGAATTAATTTAAAATATATATACCTTTTTTAATTCTCCTTATGGCGCACATGGGTCGAGTGAAGTCGAGTTCGTCTTGATCCAGATCCGGCTATAAATAATGACCAGGTCTATTTTTGAGACTCTTACCCAGTTCTAGACATGATGAAATCATATTAAATTAGCCTCTAAAATGATCCGGCCCGGACCATGTACACCCCTACTGTATTTCATGCATAGGCTTCTCTTTATGTAACTAAAAATGCTACTTATTTATTACGCCATCTTCATCATGATTTTTCTTAATTTTCACCTCAATTTTTTCCACCAATTCCAATAGAATTAAGTTTTTAGGAGAAGTAATTTCATGTCAAACTTCACTTATTTACAATTGTTATACATGAGTTAATTGTTTGAAAAATATTTTAATAGATAATAAATAATAAATAGATTTATTCCTTTAAAATATTATTTATGAATATTCTCTCTCTTCATTGTTATTATTTGTACTTTTAGAATTCTTTCCCGTATTTTATGCGTCGTATACTCTTCTTTATATAATCATAATGACAAAAGTTTAAGCTAATTTTGGGGTCGAGTTCGTCTTGATCCAGATCCGGCCATAAATAATGACCAGGTATATTTTTGAGACTCTTACCCGGCTCTAAACATGATAAAATCACATCAAATTAGCCTCTAAAAGGATCCGGCCCGGACCATGTACACCCCTACTGTATTTTATGCGTAGGCTTCTCTTTATGTAACTACAAATGCTACTTATTTATTACGCCATCTTCATCATGATTTTTCTTAATTTTCACCTCAATTTTTTCCGCCAATTCCTATGGAATTAAGTTTTTAGGAGAAGTTATTTCATGTCAAACTTCACTTATTTACAATTGTTATACATGAGTTAATTGTTTGATAAATATTTTAGTAGATAATAAATAATAAATAGATTTATTTCTTTAGAATATTATTTATGAATATTCTCTCTCTTCATTGTTATTATTTGTACTTTTAGAATTCTTTCCCGTATTTTATGCGTCGTATACTCCTCTTTATATAATCATAATGACAAAAGTTTAAGCTAATTTTGGGGTCAAGTTCGTCTTGATCCAAATCCGGCCATAAATAATGACCAGGTCTGTTTTTGAGACTCTTACCCGACTCTAGACATGATCAAATCACATCAAATTAGCCTCTAAAATGATCCGGCCCGGACCATGTACACCCCTACTGTATTTCATGCGTAGGCTTCTCTTTATGTAACTATAAATGCTACGTATTTATTACGCCATCTTCATCATGATTTTTCTTAATTTTCGCCTCAATTTTTTCCGCCAATTACTATGGAATTAAGTTTTTAGGAGAAGTTATTTCATGTCAAACTTCACTTATTTTTAATTGTTATACATGAGTTAATTGTTTGAAAAATATTTTAGTAGATAATAAATAATAAATAAATTTATTCCTTTAGAATATTATTTATGAATATTCTCTATTATTTGTACTTTTAGAATTCTTTTCTGTATTTTATGCGTCGTATACTCCTCTTTATATATATAATCATAATGACAAAAGTTTAAGTTAATTTTGGGGTCGAGTTCGTCTTGATCCAGATCCGGCCATAAATAATGACCAGGTCTATTTTTGAGATTCTTACCCGACTCTAAACATGATGAAATCACATCAAATTAGCCTCTAAAATGATCCAGTCCGAACCATGTACACCCCTACTGTATTTCATGCGTAGGCTTCTCTTTATGTAACTATAAATGCTACTTATTTATTACGCCATCTTAATCATGATTTTTTTTAATTTTCGCCTCAATTTTTTCCGCCAATTCTTATGGAATTAAGGTTTTAGGAGAAGTTATTTCATGTCAAACTTCACTTATTTACAATTGTTATACATGAGTTAATTGTTTGAAAAATATTTTAGTAGATAATAAATAATAAATAGATTTATTCCTTTATAATATTATTTATGAATATTCTCTCTCTTCATTGTTATTATTTGTTCTTTTAGAATTCTTTCCCGTATTTTATGCGTCGTATACTCCTCTTTATATAATCATAATGACAAAAGTTTAAGCTAATTTTAGGGTCGAGTTCGTCTTGATCCAGATCCGGCCATAAATAATGAACAGGTCTATTTTTGAGACTCTTACTCGACTCTAGACATGATAAAATCACATCAAATTAGCCTCTAAAATGATCCGGCCCGGACCATATACACCCCTAATGTATTTCATGCATAGGCTTCTCTTTATGTAACTATAAATGCTACTTATTTATTACGCCATCTTCACATGATTTTTCTTAATTTTCGCCTCAATTTTTTCTGCCAATTCCTATGGAATTAAGTTTTTAGGAGAAGTTATTTCATGTCAAACTTCACTTATTTACAATTGTTATACATGAGTTAATTGTTTTTTTAGTAGATAATAAATAATAAATAGATTTATTCCTTTAGAATATTATTTATGAATATTCTCTCTCTTCATTGTTATTATTTGTTCTTTTAGAATTCTTTCCTGTATTTTATGCGTCGTATACTCCTCTTTATATAATCATAATGACAAAATTTTAAGCTAATTTTAGGGTCGAGTTCGTCTTGATCCAGATTCGGCCATAAATAATGACCATGTCTATTTTTGAGACCCTTACCCGGCTCTAGACATGATCAAATCACATCAAATTAGCCTCTAAAATGATCCGGCCCGTACCATGTACACCCTTACTGTATTTCATGCGTAGGCTTCTCTTTATGTAACTATAAATGCTACTTATTTATTACGCCATCTTCATTATGATTTTTCTTAATTTTCGCCTCAATTTTTTCCGCCAATTCCTATGGAATTAAGTTTTTAGGAGAAGTAATTTCATGTCAAACTTCACTTATTTACAATTGTTATACATGAGTTAATTGTTTGAAAAATATTTTAGTAGATAATAAATAATAAATAGATTTATTCCTTTAGAATATTATTTATGAATATTCTCTCTCTTCATTGTTATTATTTGTTCTTTTAGAATTCTTTCCCATATTTTATGTGTCGTATACTCCTCTTTATATAATCATGATAACAAAAATTTAAGCTAATTTTAGGGTTCACCAAGAATCGAACTCTTAACTTTTCGTATGTAGAGCTCTAATACCATATCATGATACCACTCATCCCAAAAGCTTACGCTGATGAGAAAAGGTAACACTAATGATTATATCTCTAATATTCCATAAACCTCCATTGTTTGCATTGTACAAGTATTCCATTGGCTCCCCATACTTTCCTAATCATAAATACATAAATGAGTTAAACAATACATATATTTATACATATATACATAATACTGATTTTGATGAATAATTTTAATATACATATAATATTTTTATTAAAATATTCAATTTTATCACACACATCAATTAAAAAATTATTAAAATAATAAATTTAAAATTATATAAGTATATTTCACAAGAAACTAAATTTATACCTTTAAGGCTGTAATCTCTCACTCTTGTCATTAATTTTCTATATACAAAAAAAGATTGGAAAGTTTTAGTCCACAATTTTATTTTCTTAAAATATCATTCTTTATATATATAAACTTGTTATACACATTTATTTAATAAATAAGATGGTGGATTAAGAAATATGTACTAAGTACTAACATTAATTATTATAGGAATATAATATTACAATAGGAAGAAAATAATTAATATGGTCTAGTTTAAAAAATTTACAATTATTTTCTTTAACTTAATTGCATTCAAGTCAAATGGAAGAGCACATATGCAACACGTGAGGCTCACGTGGTTGTAGTATATCTTAAGAGTGCAACCAACAAATTTAACATGCAATATTCACTCCTTCTCCTATACCTTCTTCACTGGATCATGCAGAAACCCCAGCATCATCACCACCATCAATTCCCATCTCCTCTCCACGTGGCACATTCCAAACCCGTTCGATCAAAACCTCCCCGGTTTACCTGAAAACAGTTTTGTATGTTTTTTTGTGCTTCATCACAACTATATTAGTTTATTACTACTAGTCACTCCCACTCCACTTCATAAACACAGGAGCAGAGAGAAACAGAGAGAAGAACAAGAAGAAGATGATGAAGAAGAAGGGTGGTAGTGAGAAGAAGAGGAGTGAGAGTGAGAAGGAGAAGACGAAGATGAGAGAGAGGAAGAGAAGGGCCATCACCACCAACATATTCAGAGGTCTAAGAAACCATGGTGGCTACCCTCTCTCTCATCGCTCCGATATCAATGCCGTTCTCCGCCACCTTGCCAACGAAGCTGGCTTCGTCGTTGACCCTGACGGCACCACCTACCGCTCCAAGGTAAGTAACAACTAACAAGTAATTCCAACACTGCTTTTTTTTTTTCTTTTTTTTTTTCAAGGCAAAATTTTATAGATTAAAATTCTGGTTGAGAAAAGCAAGTATTGGATCATGCATTTCATCATTAGCAGCATTATTGTCATGAATTAGTTTTATTTATTGAATGTTAAATAAATATCAAAACCATAATTATTAATTTCCGTAAAATAACTAGATATAATAATATTTCTCAATTTGTTACCTATAAGGTGACGTATGTATGATGTTTACAATTTGAGAAGTGAATGCACCATCGTGTTTAATTGCATTGACCAATATAATTATTCACACCGGATTTTAATTGTTGTTGTTTTTATTATATGGAATGAATAATGGAGGCTTTGGTGAAGTGTCCACTATGTGGTTCCCGTGCTGCAACCGCGAATTTGTCACCAATCAAGCCCAAGGCCAACGGAAGCGCTTCAACGACGTCGTTGGCAACGTCTGGCGTAGTCAGCAGCAGCATTACAGACCCTGCACCTGCAGCGGTTACTACGGCAGCTGTGTCAAACAACATAGCTAGAGTTGGAGAACGGGGTTGTTCTTCTCATGATCCGTTGCTGTGTTTCGATGGGCCCATTTCAGTGCCCATGTACACGTGTCAAGATCAGGCGGGTGTTGAGAGTTGTGGCGCCAACGGTGCAGATGGTGTGCCGTATTGTGAGGAGATGCAGCGGCAAGAAGATGAAGCAGCGTTTTTGTGTTTGGAAGAAAGTGGCAGCATTCACAACCCTTTGGTTGGGCCTATGCCTTACTTCTGACACCAAATAAAAAAAATTCAAGAGGCGAAAAAAAAAAAAAAGACTCTCAATTATATATATGTTCCTTGTTGCATTGGGTGACAAGTGAACCCAATAAATAAATAAATAAATAAACTTGTTTCTTTGTGAATAAAAGAAACCCTTGCTTGTTATAAGTATATGGTGGTTTTGTTCTTTGGACAAAAATAAGCATTTGGTTTTTTATTTTCGTTTGACTATAATAATATTATGGGCTTATTCAAATTTATTGTTTATTTCTTTGTTGTTTTAATTATTTTTATTGAATGCTTGTCAAATATTTAATATTAGTGTAAAAAATATATGTATAGAGTAAACTAATATTTCGATGTAAAGATATTTTAGACTATTTAAATGGTATATATAAAAATAATAATTTTTAAATCACAGTTAAAGATATATTTTCAATTTTTATAAACATTGAAACTGAGTTAAAAATCACTAAAACATCTATGATATATCAATTTTATATTATGTGAAATTATAATTATAATTAATCATAAATCATATGTTAACAACTATAAAAACAAAAAATAATTAAATTTTAGTATACTATTTCCTAAAACAAAAAGTTATGCACCTCTAATTAGAATAGAAGTCCAAAAATGAAATAAATAAGGAAGAAAGATAAGAAAATTAAGTCTTTGAGTTTTAAATTATTATTATTTTCTTTACAAGAATCTTAATATTTATCATCTGAAAAGAATTTATTTTTTACTAATAATTAATAATTAATGGTAACAGTTTTAAACTAATAATTAATGGTAACAATTATTATCTTAAAAATGAAAATTTTTTTATGTGAATAGTTCTATAATGAAATTTAATTAAGTGCTAATGTTATTAAACAAAAAAAAGATCATTTTCATGCTAATTATCTAAAAATGTTTTTTCTATATATAAACATATATTAGATATCAATATAAAAAAATTGCGTTGACACTTTATAAAACTAAACTCAAAATCAATCTTTCTCTTTTAGTACACTTGAATTTTAATTTTAATATTAGCTAGTATCAGTATTTTCTCCAAATTATTTTTAAAATTTTACATGCTAATTATTTTTTATTTGTTTAAATTTTATACAAAATTATATATCTTTCGTACTTTTATAAATATATTTGAATTATATTATTTTATCATATTTTTATTTTTAATATTTTAAACTATACTACTATCTCTTTCTCCCTGCTAATTGTACTAGAGAAAACAAAAAGTAGTCATGCGCTATTTGGGGGCAAATGAGGACGGGTTTCAAAAAAAATTACAGTAAAAAATGTAACAAAATTTGGCTGTCCAATTAATAGTAACATCAGTGACACTGATCCAGAAAATTTTAATAGTGGGACAAAATATATATAACATTATAATAATTTTTATAATAAAAATATTATGTTTATATAAAAAATTAGTTATCAAATTATTTATTATAAATTTGTGTATAAATATATATATCATTTAACTTATTTTTAATATATATTTTGTATTTTAAAATTTATATTTTAAGATTTATTTTGTACAAGTGATTATTTTATGTATACGTAACATAATTGTTGTTAAAATTATATTTTGTTATTGTAAAATATGATTAGGTTTCAAAAGATCTAATTACAAATTAAAATACTAAAATAGTAATTTAAATAATAACACATAATTTAAAATTTAATTTTTTATATTTCATATTTTAAAACCTTGACAATATAATTAAAATGTCTTTTTTTTGTGTATATGTCGTTAAACAATTATTTAAAACTCAACTTTCATACAGATTAGCTCTTGATGATATTTATAGTTGAAAAAGTTCATTCAACTAGTGTAGTTATTATGAAAAAAACTAAAGCTAAGTTGAAAAGAAGAAACACAAATGGATAGATAACATTCTTTCGAGTCGATCTCTAAGAAAGAACACTAATCTTATTTAAATTTGAAAATTAATCATTATAATAGACATCTAATATGAAGTTTTTAAATTGGCTATCAAGTGTCGAAAGTTGAATAAAAAATTATTGTAGGATCAAATTTAATAATTGAGTAGGGGCAAATAAATATTATTATTATATACTACTCAATAAAATTCCAAATTGTAGTGGGGTGCTTGCCCCCACACTCACATGAGTGGATTCGTCCCTGCAAGCAACAACAATAATTCAACATAAACTCATTCAAACTCAAACAATAATCAACTAAATCAACATTCACTTATCCAACACAAATTTAATTAGTGAGAATTTACTAAAATTCTACTTCCGTACGAAATCAAAATACTCGCAACTCCGAAAAAGTTTGTTGACTGAGCTGTTGAAGAAGAAAACGTTAGAAATCGTCTGTGCTTCCTAGAACTCCAATTGGCCAAACTTAAAAGGAAGAGAAACTCTGTCACCATCAATTTCTACCTGACAAAAGAAACACAAACGTATAGAAAAAGAAGATACGAATACTTTTATCAAATTAAATTTTTTTATTGGAGTTACAAATCACATAAAATCAAAGTAAAAAATTCTTGGTGGGATCAGTGTTCTCCATGCAAGTTCGGTCTCTCTCTCTTACCATATGAAAGAAAAAATAAATGAAGCCAATGGAAAATCATCATATGATTATATGATACTTTATAAATGAAATTATTGAGGTCTCATGCTGCTCTTAGCTTGATTCATGTTTCCTTATCTTTCCTTTACTTCCAAATGGCTTCCGCCAACTTTCTTTCTTTTTTTTTTAATTTTAATAATAATAATAATAATAATAAATAAAATTAATTTAATTTTATCTATTAAAATAGTTTCTAATAAATAATTTAAACTAATAAAATAAATTATAATTAAATTCAATTTCAATAATTATAAAATTATATTTAATTATTTTTTATTAAAAATATTTTTTAAAAAAATAAAACTTTAATATAATATAATAACTCATAAATAACTAATTATTTAATCTTTAAAAATTCAGAATATTACAGTAATTAATTATAGTAGGAGTACATCAAGAGTACTTAACCACCAAACTTTTGTTTAGTTTTCTGTTTTTATTTATTTAAATTTTTTTTATAAATTTAATGTTAATAATAATTAATTATAATAAAAATACGTAAAGAGTACGTAAAGTTAACTACCAATTTTATTTTTCTTTCTCTCTCAATTTTCACTCTTTATATCTGATTCATCAAATTATTCATATCACAGCTTGAATAGTTTAAAATATGAGATTTTTTTTAAATACTACTTATTTTATTATGTAGTATTAAAACAACGCTGGTCTAACATAATACACTATTATACCTGATCATTTTCTTCTCTATGTGTAAAGAACAAAGTCGCAAACATTTGGATATCATAATCAAATCATATGTATGATGATGAAGTTCTTCTCCTGCCTTCTCACTCGTGTTTTGTTGTGTTTGCCTATCCTTACAACATAACTAAACCCTCTTTTTTATAAATATACGTGTCCCTCTCTTCATTCTATGCTTAGTAAAGTCTTTCACAATGTGCCAACCACAAAAGATGAGTGTCTTTCACAAGGTTATAGAATTAAACGGTAAAAGAGGTTCTAAAAAAAAGATAATTAAGAGATAAAATTTTTTTTATTATTGCAATCATTTATATATATATATATATATATACAAGAATATTAAACACATTTATCCTACAAAATATATTCTAATATTTTATATAAATCGGAGTATTCTAAGAATATTTAAAGAGTATCTAATTAATAATTAATAAGATAAAATACATATTAAATTTAAATAATTACATATTCTAATTCTTATAAATTATACTACTATTTAATATATATCCTTATAAATTATACTACTATTTACATATAACCTTATATAACCATCAATCTTCTTATGGAGTTGAGATTCGGACGTGTAACTTGTTCGCTCCTCATGACAGTCATATGTTCAAGAGAATTGATGTATTAGATCTCTACATATATATGTATTAAAATTATTTTACAATAATTCACCGTAGTAATATAGAAATAAAGAAAATCATGAATTGTACACGTATTTGTAGAAAATAATGAGAAGGACACAAAAAGCACAACACAGAAAACAAGAGGGAATAATAAAACACAGGAAGAACTTCATCATATATATTATTTGATTAAGATATGTAATGTTTGCGTGGCTTACTTTGCATATAGAGCACCTCTATTTATAAGAAAATTAGTTTTATCGTACATATATTGATATACATGTGAATAGCTAATAAATTTGAAGGTAAAAGTTTGTTAAAAATGGTAACAGAACATTAATAACATCATTCAAGAATTGGCCGAGTGATTTTTGTCTCTATAGTCTAATATTCTTGCATTTGCAGCTGAAATATCTTATGAGATAGTAAAATTTGTATTCATCTGTATTTTTTAAAAAATATAGTGTTTAAATATTAAACAAATTTATATTAATATGCCACTAATTTTTTTTGTTTGTTTTTCAAAAATTAAAGTATGTTTTTTAAACAAATCTATATATATATTTTTTGTTGTACTTAGTACTATCTCAATTCTACGCATGTGAGATTTGGACATCTAATAATTTTTTTTTATTTGAGAATTTTTTTCCGAGTTTTATCACTTATTTTTCATTGTACTCTCAATACTCTCCTTGTACTCCCATATTTATATTATATAAGATAAATATACCATCATTAAGTGGTAAAAAAAATTTAAATGTGAGAGAAATTATAATATTTAAGTAAGGAGATTTAAATTATTTAAATGATGTCGGGTTTCTATAATTTGAAAGAAAAATGATCACTTTTATTATTTTTTAAAATATTATTACTTAATTATTTTTGTTTTATAATAATTTTAAAAAATTTTAATACATGCATAAATCAATCAATCGTTATTATTATCTAAGATTAAATTTGTAAGAATTGAAATATACAAAAAAAATTAATTAAAATATAGGGTCTATAAATATTTTTTTATTGTTGAGTCAAATTTAAATTAAATAGACAATATGAATCATGTCAAAAAAAATATCAATTATCACACAATATAATAAAAGTAAATGTAAACATATGTATAAATAAAATTTTCAAATTAATGGTCATTTGCTGCTCCCTGTATATATATATATACTTATTATAAGTTTATTTTTGCCATACCCTAATTAGTCATTATACCAATAATAATAAATAATTTTTTTAATGCTACAGTAGCAAGTTTTATTATGAAATGTTTTGCTGAACTAATTTGCATTTGAGAATATCGGTGTCAGAGTAGGAATTGAGTGGTACTCCATAGATCATGGTGCATTTTGAAATTTGATTATAGTGATTAATCAGGTTTATGTTTCTAATATTTTACTATTCGAATATGATAATTCTAGAATGATACACCAAAATAAAAATTGTAAAAAAAATAAACAACTTGTTAGAATATAAAAAAATACATGTATTTATATATAAATATATATGTAGTTTAATTTATTTTTAATATCTATTTTATATTATAATATATATATTCTATATTTATCATTGATTTTGATAGTTAATTTTAGTCTATATTATTAGTGATTATTTTTTATTAACAATAATATAAGCTTAATTATAATTAATTTTATAATAGGAGTACATAAAGTGTAATTATGTAACAATATTTATTAAATGATCACACTTTATATACTTTATTATAAAATTAATACAATTAAATTTACAATCTTAATAATAAAAGATGATCTAAGTATAGTATTGTCAACTATTTCTGTCACCAAAACATGTTTTAGGCTACTAATGCATCTATGATGAATATGGTCAACAATTTCACTTCACCAAGATATGTTCTTTTATACCTTTAAAACTTCAATGAAAAAGAAAAATAAGGATAATTTACTGTTTTAAATAAATTGGCCATCAATATTATCAGAATACACATTTTATAAAGTGGATATCGAAATGCATTTTTTTTATAAACTATGTAAATCGCGCAGTAGTATCGCAGTTTACAAAATATACATAATTCGTTATAGGGGTGTTGCGAATTACGTTGGTAAAAAAACATCACATAATCCACTACGGGGTGTTGCTATTTATGCTTTAGTGTGGACTTAGTTCATTTTTCATGGAGGATGAGTTTTTAGATGAAAGTTTAACTTGTAATTTTTATGTATGGCCAACATAGGTTCCTGCTTTGATTTAATTAAAATTAGTCTGTTGAACTCATAGATATTTTTAGGAGTAATAGTATAAGGTCATATGATTTATAGAATCTGATAAGTTGAAAAAAATTTAAAGGCACGTTAGGAACTATTTTTAAAATACTACTTGTTTAGTTTTCAAATGATATATTAAAAATAGACTATATTTTGTGTATTTGGAGTATTCATTCAAGCGTCACTTTCATAACGTCTTCTATAGTGAGCTCTCTCTCATTTAAGTTAGGATTTGGATTAAAAGGTAGTGGTTGAGAAATTTGTAGGAACGAATTGAAATTGGACAAAAGAAGCCTTGCACTTATCTCAGTATTTCCTTCTTTCATCTTGGAAAATAACAAGTTTGACGAGAGATTTCGGACATTCATTCTCTTTCTCTTTTTCTTTAATCAACAAATAAACAAAATCAAAGGCCGAAATAGTAGTTCAGACTTCTATTAGCATTGAAAAAAGACAACTTATATTTTTGTAAAATAAATTTTTCATCTAAAAAATAAATTATTTTAACACGATAAATCAAAGGAATTTTTTTATATACATAAATTATATTGGTTATGGTTCTTATTCATGTTTATCTTTTGAATTGTGTTGTTTATATTTTTAAATTGTATTTGTTGTCGCATAATTTATGAAGTTGAACAACATACAATGTATTGTGAGGAAGGATCTCTATAGCAAATTCTAAGAAATGCTCATCAAATGGTATGCTGACATTCAAAGTGAATGTTTTGAAAAGTAAGAATAGAAAAAATGAGTATAAATATAGTCGTAATTGAAAAAATTTCTACAAACTATGAGAAATTAAGAAAGGAATTTTATGTATTTTGAGTAGTGATAAAGTAAATAAATCTTTTACCTTTAATTAAAAATTGAGCAACAAAAATACTTTTATTAATATAGAAAGTGACAATCCAAAAGAATTGAAAACAAATCGAAACAGAAAATAAATTTTCAACGCACACGTCTTCTGCTAATGTATGTATATATATGTACATTAGAATGGTAAAAGACAAAACTAATTACTTTAGCATGTAGTACTATAAGAACAACCTTGTTCCAATTTTTTTATAAATAGCTATAGGCTCCTCTAGTCCTCTATATACAAAGCAAGCTATGCAAACATTACATATCTTAATCAAATAATATACATGATGAAATTCTTCTTATATGATAATCTCTACTGTGTTTGATAATAATTATTCAACGTGGTAATGCATCATTTAACAGTGATAAAGTAGTGTTCAATACAAGAGGTATACCAATAATTAATGCAACCAATCTCTTGCCTTTCAACTAGACACTTTTCTTTGAGGCTTTTAAAGCCTCGATGATCAAAATGAGTATGATCGAAATCTTTGTTGGCGAACAAGGAATTGTAAGAAATTATTGTAATTTTTTAATATTTAAAAAAACTAAATAGATGTAAATAAAAATGCAAAGATAGTTTAATTTTACATAGTATAACAAAAAAAGATATTGTCATATCTATGCAAAAAAAAAAAATTATCATATAATATGATAATATCTTTTTTTATTATACCATGCAAAGTTAAACTAACACTTTGCATTTTTATTTACAGCTACTTAATTTTTTTAAATATTAAAAAAATTACAATAATTTCTTATAATTATTTGTTCGTCAACAAAGACTTCGATTATACTCATTTTTTTTTTGTTACACTATGCAAAATTGATATGATTCATATCAATATAATATCTTTTTTAATTTGTTTTTATTTTCAATCAAAGCAGCATTATCGTTTATCAATTTATCATCATGAATAAATTTTGTTTCTTGAATAACATAACCAAAGGAAGTAACCAAAGGAAGCAACAACCCAATGATTTCTTGGTATTCTGTTGGTTACAGTATGGGCCAGACAGGCATAACCCATACCAAAACGCACAACACAAGATCCTGTTGGGTCAACCAACGCTCCAACTCACTTTAAGTAAATTCAAATTACTCTCTACCACTAAGGTAAGCTTTTCCCCTAAGTGAAAGTGAGAAGGTTTTGTTTTTTTTTTTTTGTCAGTTTCTGGGCCAGGAAACCCAACCGAAGAACAACAGCAGCAACAGCAAGGAATATGCAAAACGAAACATGTTCCCTCCCTCTTCCTGACCAGAAAAAAACATGTTCCCTCCCTCTCGTTTACTTTCAATAAACTCTCCTATTTTGTGCATGCAGCAACTCATTGCTCAGCGGTAGACCCTTAAATGGAGTTTATTGCTCAGCGGCAAACCCTTAAATGGAGTTCAGATTCACGACGGATTAATCCTTAACTTATCGGATTGGGGATACCGTTTGGGTAAACAAAAAAAAAAAAAAAAAACTCTCTCACCTAATCTAAGACAAGTTTAGACTTCAGAGGCATAAAATACAGAGAAAGTAAAATACAACATAAAATTTGAGTGAGTTAAACTTCAGAGTGGTCCCTGAACTTGCACTCGACCCTTAGAGTGGTCCTTAAACTTGCAATGGCCTCAATATTATCCCCGAATTTAACACATGTGGTTCACGGTCGTCCCTGAAGCATTTTTCGGAGAATATTCCTTAACGGCGCGCTGACGTGTATGAAGAGGCGCCACGTTGGATATCTGACGTGGCTGTTATCATTTTTTAACTCAATTTAGTCCCTGAATTATTTTATAACCCTAATTCCCAATTTATTATCAGAAACCACTCTGTTTCTTCTTCTCTGCTCTCCTTCGTCTTCTCTGCCATTGTTGAGCTGCCATTGTTGAACGTGATTTGAGTGGGTCATGATGGGTGGAGTAATAGTTGAAGTACCTGGTGGTGTGATAATTGGTTTGGCCCTTACTTCCTTGATTCTGGCATTGAATACTTTGCAAGCATTGTTACATATGTTGTCACATTTTGGTTGGGAGGGGAAGAAGGCCTGACTCCATGCATCTCTTCGTCATTTGAAAAGGTACTCTCATGCTTCCTTTTTAGCTCTCTAGATTTTCATCATCCCCTCAATGAATCCCTCTTGAGCAGTAGATCTTACACACTCCCATAGTAATCCTCTAAGTTCATTGTCTTTCCACTGCTTATTGAAGTTTCTCTGCAAGTGCTATACACAAAATCTGTGGTGGACATCAGGGAAGACCTCCTGCGCAGCTGTGATTAGCCCCTGCACGAAACCACTGAAATTAATAACTTACAATATCGGGACCCAAAATGGCCCCTCACCTTACATAAGTGACATCAAAATTAAATAGTCCCTACACATACATAAGTGACATCAAATTAATCCCTACACATGTATAAGTGACAGCAAATTCATCCCCACGATTTATTAAGTTCTACTCCTACCCCATTCTATCAATACAGGCAATAAAATGTGTGAAACAAACCAATAAATATAGAAATAGAATCATGAAAGTAAAACATGGCTACAAAAAATACATCAACCTAAGGAGTTCAACACTTACTAAAATACAATAATCAGTAAATAGCAAAGACATCGTTACCTTTTACATGTCCAAAATGAAACACCACCCATTTTGGGTGTAGCTCCCTAGATCCTCTTGCAGCAGCTCAAGAAACCACCTTCAATTATTCGTGTTCTCCATTGGTACAATGGCATATGCAATGACGTAAATGGCTGCCAAGATTTGTCCACTAAATCTGGTTTTCTGGAATGATTCATCAAGTCCTATTAGATGTCTGCATCCCGCCCTAAACCCATTCTTGCACCCATCCAGACAAATATACATCTTGTCAAAAGTGGGCTCTTCTGCATGGTTTGAAGTATGTTAAAGTTTCAGAGTGCTTCAAGAGTGTCTTCATTTTTTCGGATTGTCAAGAATTTGTCCCATCTAACTCATCATGATATACATCATGAGCATCATAACCTTCAAAATTCGGGCTTTCATCATAACCTCAATTTGCTGCCTCCACCCATCATGACCCACTCAAATCACGTTCAACAATGGCAGAGAAGACGAAGGAGAGCAGAGAAGAAGAAACAAAGTGATTTCTGATAATAAATTGGGGATTAGGGTTATAAAATAATTCATGGACTAAATTGAGTTAAAAAATGATAACAGTTACATCAGATATCCAACGTGGCGCCTCTCCATACACGTCAGCGCGCCGTTAGGGAATATTCCCCGAAAAATGCTTCAGGGACGACCGTGAACCACATGTGTTAAATTCGGGGATAATATTGAGGCCATTACAAGTTTAAGGACCACTTTGAAGGTCGAGTGCAAGTTCAAAGACCACTCTGAGATTTAACTCAATTTGAGTAGTAGTTTTGTTTTTTTTTTTTTACTTGGGTCCATAAGACCCGAAAAAACACACCAAGATCCAACCCGTTCCCATCCTAACACTCACATTTTGAACTATCTGAACCAGAGAAAACTCTTCTTCTACCCCGCCTTCATCTTTTATCATTGAAATGGTATCCTCATCTACCCACCGCCAATACCCACTCCAATACGCTGCTCCTACAACTGTGTTAGGACTCCATCTGGATCTGGTGCGTCGAAGATTGCGATCATCCCTTCCAAACTGAGATGCAGTGCTCTGTCATGGCCATTGCGAAAAGCTTCTATTCGCTGTAGTGCTGTACCATAAGTGGCCACAAGAGTCGAGAGCTCAAGGAAAGGGTTTCAAATTTTCATTGTGGTTCATTATACCCGAAATAATATTCTCAAATTGGCAACTGGGCCCATCCCAAATTCAAATGAGAATTTTATTCAAATAGAAATAAATGGCAGACCCGGGTTCGACCCAATATAGACTTGGCTTTGATATTTTTCTATTGGGTTAGTTTCTAAGAGTCCACAACGGACTTTACAAACTCTTTACACCAAGGAAACTAGTAACATAAATTGATAACCCTATACTTTTTTTAAAAAAATCTATCTTCGCAATCCTCATGATTAGCCAAAAAATGTTAATTTTCGTATGTCTGAAGTTAAGTAATTAACTATATCTCCATTTCTAATACCAAAAAAAGAAACTATATCTCCATTTCCACACTAATATTAATCACACATACTTTATACTCACCTATACTTTGTAATAATTATTATCAAACATTACCAATGCAATGTACAAAATTACCTATTGTTATTAACCAAATTTCATTTAATATGAAAAGTCCTCAAAATCATCGTGCGTGGATAATCTTGTAGTCATTAACACCTTTTTTTTTTTAATGAATAAAAAATAACGATCTTATTAAATGGTATTGTGCTAAATATGGTAATTTTTTTAGTAAGATGAATTAGACAACTCTAATTTTAAGTATTATAATACAATATATTTATGAGTATTGTTATACATACAAGTCTTTTTGGCATACAAGTCATATAAATTTCTTACATAATGCACGCGTGAAATCACGTTGTTCCTTTTGTATCTCGTGTTTCTCCTCTTCTTTTTTCTTTGCGTTTTTTCTTATTTTTCTTCGCGTGTTTCATCTTCATCGTCGATTTTTTATTACTGTTGTCGTTGTTATATTTTTTTCCTCCTACTATTTCTATTGATTTTGTAACATTATGTATTTTTTTCATCTTTGTTTGATTTTTTCTTCCCAAGAAGAATTATGAGAATATGAAATAAGAAGATAAAGAAGAAGAAGCAGCAAAAGATGAGAATGAAGAAGAGGAAGAGTTTTGAATTATATAGAACTTATCAGCACACATACGCCAGAAATTTTTAAACAATACACTCGAATATCTTCCTGTTACACCTAAATATCTTCGTGTTACACTCAAATTTGCTGCAAAATATTTTCTCTAATGCTGCATTTTTTTTCTTCTTTTTTTTGTCATTTCTTTCTTTCTTTTAGTTGGATGGATGTAAGTTCATCATCTTCTAATTAATTTTGTAACATTATGTATTTCTTTTTCTTTTTTGTTTTTATTCTTATTAAAAGAGTAAAACAAGAAAAAACTTGAGAAGGTAAAAAAAAAAGAAAATATGAATAAGAAAAAAAGAAGAAGAAGATGGTGATGATAATGATGATGAAAAAAAAAAGAAGAAAAAGCAGCAGAAGATGATGATGAGGAAGGAGAAGAATTTTGAATTATGCAGAACTTATCAGCACACATGCACCGAAAAATCTTAAACAATACACTCAAATATCTTCCTATTACACCCAAATATCTTCGTGTTATACCCAAATTTGCTGCAAATATAGAAAAATATTTCCTTTAATGCTGTATTTTTTTTCTTCTTTTTTTTTCTTCTTATTTCTTTCTTTCTTTTAGTTGAATGAATGTAAGTTCATTCTCTTCCAAGTAATTTTGTACCATTATGTGTTTCTTCTTTTTTTTTGTTTGATTTTTTATATTTTTATTCTTGCTAAAAGAGTAAAAACAAGAAGAAATTTGAGAAGATAAAACAAGAAAAAAATGAATAAAAAAAAAGATGATGATGATGATGATGTTGAAAAAGAAGAAGAAGACGCAGCAAAAGATGAAGAGGAGAGAGAAGAAGAGTTTTGAATTTTGCAGGACTTATTAGCACACATACACCGAAAATACTTAAACAATACACTTAAATATTTTCGTGTTACACCAAATATCTTCATATTACACCAAATTTGCTGTAAATATAGAAAAATATTTCCTCTAATGCAGAACTTTTACATTACATTCATCATTATTTACCTGCAGAATCATAAACTACTAATAAAAAAAATTAACTAGAATTGAACCATACCTCAGCCACTTGATTGGATTTAAAATAATAATCAATTTCGTTATGATTCAATTGACAATTTAAACTTAAATTATTCATTATCTTCAACAACGAGATAACTGATGATGGAAGAGAAGGAGGAGAAGAAATTCCAATGAAAAAAGGAGAAAAAGGAGGAGGAGGTGGTGGTGATATTTATGACGATGATAATAAAAAAGAGAAGAATTTGTATAAGAAAAAGAAAAAGAAGAAAAAAAAGAACATGTGCATGTGCACGTAAATATAAATCACTTATAAAAACTTGTATAAAAGATGACTTGTATACAAAGAATAATTCTTATTTTAATTTTATTATTTATAAAATTTATAGTAAATATTAATACGAGTCATTCTGTATTGTATGTGCTATTAATCATTAAGTATTTGGTACAAAGTGTTAATTATATTCTATAGTATCTTTTAGAGATAGAATTCATTAGTTGAAAATGATAAAATATATAATAACCACTAAGATTAACAGTTTTAAGAAAAGTGAATTTAAAAAAAAATTGAATTATAATCAACATCCAAATTTTAAATCTGAGAAAGAAAAATCAAAGAAAATAAAACTATTACTAGAGATAAAATTGCTGCCTTCAAAACTTAATAAGCGGCTTTCCAAAGTTACAATTTTTTTTTTTTTTTTGGTTCGTGAACGTCACAGTTTTAAATTCTTCAAAGTTACGGAATTTGTTTTTCTAACTTACAGTAGCATCATTGGGCTCCCTTATTGAAAGTGGCCCTAATATCTGTTTCGGTTTTTATTTGTTTGTCTGTGAGATTTGGGGTTATGGAGATTTTTGTTTTTCACAAGAAAGTCAAGAAAAGAATATAATGTTGGGTTAGAAGCAAAAACTAGGAAAGGATTGGTTGAAAAATTCAAAGAAAATAGAAAAGGATTGGCTGAAAAATTAATACATGATGCCATTACCAGCACATGGAAATGCCACATCAAACACATTTCACAGTTACTTACTTCTATAAAATTTTAAAAAATACTATTTATTATACCCTAAATATTCTTTATATTCATATAAAAATATAGTTATTAACTTATGATTAATTAATTATAGATTTAAATTAGCTTTTAATTAACAAAACAAAATTAAAGACTATTAATTTTAAAGAGTATACATGTAGAGGAATTGTAAAAATTTTAATCATGTTAAAAATTTTATATTTCAATTTTTAAAATAATTAAAATTTTCCTATAATTAATTTTAAAATAATAAAATAATCTTTGAAGATTAATTTTAAAAAGACTAAAGTACTTTTTAGTTTATTTTTAAAGGACTAATATATCCTTTAAATTAAACTTTAACTAAGGTTGATTGATTGTATTAGCAATTAGTAATTTAAATTTAATATTAAAAAGACTAAAAACCATTTTAGTTAATTTTAAAATATTAAAATAATTATTTAGAATTAATCCTACAAAGATTAAAATAACCTTTTAGAATTAAGGTTATTTGTTGTATTAGAAATTATAAAAATTAGCTTTTCCGAAGACTAAAATACCGATAAAGTAAAAATAATCTCTCTCTCTCTTCAATTCATAATAAATCACAAGCACATCTATATCCTTATACAATAGAAATCGAATTTATTAAATATTCTAATATAAAGAGATAATGGAAATTTTTTATTACAAGAAGAGATAATATTTAATTTGATTCTTGAATTTGCACATTAATTTTAATTAATTCTTACAATTTTAATTATCTCTATTTAATTTTTAAATTTTATAAATGTGATTCATATTAGTTACTAAAATAATTTGGTACATAGATTAATTTCTTGACCTATTAAATAAAAAAAACACCGTGAACTAAAAAAACAGAGCTATAATTGATTTTGAATGAACTAATTCTATCAATCTAAAATGTCATTAATTGGGGAGCTAGTCTATGTACATAGCTGTCAATGACTAATGAGTTTTCTAGATAAAAAAACTTATGGAATTTTATTAATCTTTCATCGAGTTTAATCAGAAGTCAATTTTTTTTAATTTTATATTTTTAAATTTTAAATTTTAATTTTTAAAATCTTAAATCTTTCAAAAAAATAAGAGTTAAAATATTAAATTTATTATAAAAAAATAATTAACGTTAGCTAATAAAAAGTGAATTTTTTATATTTATTCATCTTTTATGTATTTGGTTTAAGTGAAAGACTACTCCAAATAAATAAAACACACAAAACTAACGAAGAGATTATAAATAAGCTAAAAAGTTCATCTAATCCATGATAATAGGATAAAATGAATTGGGTCTAAATTCATGGATTACAGATATAATAAAAAAGTTAATAGGTAGTGTTCTTATCAGCTTGAGCCGAGGTATAAGTCGTCCTTCTGGTAAGGTCGGCAAACTTCTAAGGCGTGATCCAAATTTCGTCGGCAAAGGAAGAGTGGGAGAGGTGGGTACCTGCAAAGGCACTCCGACGCTCAAGTCAATAAGAGAATATGTATGAAGACTTTTTCTTAGAGAGATTGCCTACCTCTTTTGTTCCTGTCTCTTGCTTTTATATTTGTTCGGATAGGGATGACTGTTGTTTCTAGGTCGTAACGTCTGGGGAGAAAATTAATCATATGTCCGACGTTATGTAAATAAATGCCAATCATTGCGAATGCTCGGCTATTATTGTGGGTGCGTTACCGAGCTATAATTCGTAACCGATCTTACTGGTCATATCACAGCCCCCAAGCTTAGCCTGGCCTTGAGGAGACGGGTTGAGCTTTTTGACGAGTTATAGCTCGGTGTATGGAGCCCCCAGGTAACGTCTCTCTCAACCCAGCTATAATCCTCATTGTTTTCAACTTGAGGTAACAATTTTTTCTTTTTATCACCCATTCTCAGTGAAAGATTAGAAGCAGAAGAGGTAAAGAAGGTTTACTAACCTCTGGTACTCATGCTTCTATGAAAACCTGATGCTTCCCACTTAAACAGAATAGCAAAGGAACCAACCTTCATCCTGAGCCACTAATTAAATGAACTTTTCAGTTCCATGAATTAATCTACACCGTTTACCTAAACCCACTTAGAACGGTTATGGAACAACTTGGGAAGTTGAACCCAATCATAATAATGACTACGCACAAGACCCAATAAAACAAACTGTTTCATAATAACTTCACACTTCTCTATTTATAAAAAGTATTACTGAGTGAGCCACGTTGACCTGGGGGCTCCATACACCGAGCTATAACTCGTCAAAAAGCTCAACCTGTCTCCTCAAGGCCAGGCTAAGCTTGGGGCTGTGATATGACCAGTAAGATCGGTTACGAATTATAGCTCGGTAACGCACCCACAATAATAGCCGAGCATTCGCAATGATCGGCATTTATTTACATAACGTCGGACATATGATTAATTTTCTTCCCAGACGTTACGACCTAGAAACAACAGTCATCCCTATCCGAACAAATATAAAAGCAAGAGACAGGAACAAAAGAGGTAGGCAATCTCTCTAAGAAAAAGTCTTCATACATATTCTCTTATTGACTTGAGCGTCGGAGTGCCTTTGCAGGTACCCACCTCTCCCACTCTTCCTTTGCCGACGAAGTTTGGATCGCGCCTTAGAAGTTTGCCGACCTTACCAGAAGGACGACTTATACCTCGGCTCAAGCTGGTAAGAACATTGGCGCCCACCGTGGGGCCCGAAAAATTTGAAACATCATTTGTGGTAAGCCCCAAGATCTCCATGCACTCTCATGGCTGATGCTCCCCCGCCCACTTCATCCGAACTTTTGAGGATGGTGACCGAGCTTCAACAAGCAAACCAGCGAATGGCAGAGGACAACTAGAGAATGCAAAACCAAATTGCGCAGTTAGTGCAAGCTCGCTTAGAGCACCATAACCATGATCACGAGAACAACGAACGAACTCATGTTTCTGAGACACCACAAAGCGACAACGAAGGAAATCAACAGAATGACGAAGCTCAGCCTGATAACGAGGAAGAACAACCTGACAACTCGGCGGGACCATTTACAACAGATATAATGAACTTCTAACTCCCCAGACAATTCACTCTTCCGACAACTTTAACCCCATATGACGGATTGGGCGACCCAAAGCAGCATGTCAAAAAATTCCGATCTATTATGATTGTTAACGGTGCATCCGATCCAATTCTTTGTCGATGTTTTCCATCTTTTTTAGACGGTCCTGCACTTGACTGGTTTTGCTCTTTGCCTGCAGATTCGATATCCCGTTTTCAGGAGTTGGCTGCCCAATTTGAAGACCATTTTGCAGCGTCCGCAATATATCTACACGATTCTGACTATTTGACGACCATAAGGCAGGGAGCACAAGAAAGCCTGAAGGATTATATCACCCGCTTTACAAAGGTCGCCATGAGGATCCCCGACCTCCATCCAGAAGTTCATCTCCACGCCATAAAAAGCGGCCTCCGCCCTGGCAAATTTCAGGAAACTATCGCTGTGACAAAGCTCAAAACTTTAGCTGAGTTTCGTGAAAAGGCCAAAGGTCAGATTGATGTCGAAAAACTCAGGCAAGCAAGGAGGACAGAAAGGTCAACCACAAGCAAAGATGACGATAAGCCTCGAGATAGCAAAAAAGCATTTAAGCCGGTCCCTCGTTATGGCTCATACACTCAATTCAACACAAAAAGGGACGATATTATCAAGGAGATATTGAACTCTAAACTAATTAAGCCTCCTCACAAAGCCGGCAATTATCCAGAATCAAAGAGCGTCGATAGATCGAAGTATTGCACTTTTCACCAGAAACACGGACACACCACTGACGAATGTGTCATTGCTAAAGATCTTCTTGAACGACTAGCAAGGCAGGGGCATCTCGACAAATTTATTGCAGGGCATATCCAGAAGAACACTAGCCCCGCCCCATATACATCAACAGCTGGCGCATCCTCAAAAGGAAAGGAAAAAGCACCGGCCCAACCTAGAGGAGTAATAAACTGTATTTCAGGGGGCTACGCTGGAGGAGGACACACAAGCTCAGCCCGAAAACGTACTTACAGAACCATGCTGGCAGTAACCGATGCCCCAAGCAATCCTCAGCCACTGACGAATGTCCCAGAAGTGACTTTCAGATCAACCGACTTTAACGGTGTTGATACCAACCTAGATGACCCTGTTGTCATCTCCATTCAATTAGGAGACCTGATAGTAAGAAAGGTTTTACTCGACCCAGGAAGTAGTGCAGATGTCTTATTTTTCACCACCTTCAAAAAGATGAAGCTGAGCAACAATATTATGCAGCCATACCTGGGAGACCTGGTCGGATTTTCAGGAGAATGAGTTCCTGTACTGGGATCAGTGTGGTTACAAACCACACTCGGTGAGCAACCACTATATAAGACACAAGATATTCAGTATCTTGTAGTCGACTGTTTTAGCCCTTATAATGTCATTTTAGGCAGACCCTTTTTAAATAAATTTGCTGCAATCGTATCTACTGTTCACCTTTGAGTCAAGTTTCCTGTGCAGGACAATGTTATAGCTACAATTCACGGAGATCTCCAGGAAGCTCGGCAATGCTACAACACGAGCTTAAAGCCATTCAAAAAAGTCGGACAATCACATATCAACTTCATAAAGTCCGAACAGATAACACCAGCCAAACTTGACCCCCGCGCTGACTTCGAAGATCGGCCTATGCCAAATGAGGAGTTAGCAAAGATTACTCTAAATGATGATCCAATGAAATTTACTTTTGTGGGCACTTCCATGAGTACAGAGGACAGGAAAAGCCTTACAAGTTTCCTACAGGAGAATGCCGACCTATTCGCATGGACCTCTGCTGATATGCCAGGAATAGATCCGTCTGTTATAACACACAAATTGGCATTAAATCCAACAGCTCGGCCGATCTCCCAGAAAAAAAGAAACCTCGGCACTGAAAAACGACAAGCATCAATCGCCGAGGTGAAAAAACTCATCGACGCCAACTTCATCAGAGAAATCAGATTCACAACATGGCTGGCCAATGTGGTTATGGTAAGAAAAAATAATGGTAAGTGGCGCATGTGCGTCGATTTTACTGATTTAAATAAAGCATGTCCTAAGGATGCTTACCCCCTACCTTGTATTGATACCTTGGTTGATAACTCTTGTGGCTACGGTACGTACTTTAAGCTTTATGGACGCATATTCTGGTTATAACCAGATCCTTATGCACTCAACAGACCAGGAAAAAACGGCTTTCAAAACTGAGAATGGTAATTACTGCTATAATGTTATGCCTTTTAGTCTAAAGAATGCATGAGCCACATATCAACGGTTGATGAATAAAATCTTCCAGCAGCAAATAGGCCGGAATATAGAGGTTTACGTTGATGACATGGTCGGCAAAATAAAGCTCGGCGACTCTCATATCCAGGACCTAGCCGAAATCTTCGGACAAATCCGACGATACAATATGAGGTTAAATCCAGAAAAGTGCGCCTTCAGAGTTTAGGGAGGAAAGTTCCTCGGATTCATCCTTACTAGCCGAGGAATTGAAGCAAATCCAGAGAAATGTCAAGCAATACTTGGCATGCAAAGTCCATCCACAGTAAAGGAGGTTCAAAGGCTAACAGGACGATTAGCCGCTCTATCTAGATTTTTACCATGTTTAGCACCTAAATCCTCAAATTTTTTTCCAATGTTTGAAAAAGAAAGCAAAACACTTTGAATGGAACCAAGATTGTGAAATGGCTTTCAAAAGCTTAAAAGAATTTCTTTCAAAACCCCCTGTTTTACAAAAACCAAAGTCCTGCGAGCCATTATACATATATTTGTCTATTACTGATGTTGCCATTAGTTCTGCTCTTGTAACAGAAACAGATAAGAACCAACAGCCAGTCTATTTTGTGAGCAAGTCCTTATAGAACCCCGAGCTTCGCTACCCAAGGTTGGAAAAGCTCACCTTAGCCCTAGTATTCTCATCAAGACGCCTCCGACCATACTTCCAGAGCCACACGATCATCGTCAGAACGGGACAACCTTTACGGCAGGTTCTTTTGAAACCCGAGCTGGCAAGAAGACTAATTAAATGGGCCATTGAGTTGTCAGAATTTGACATTCAATATCAGCCAAGAGGGTCGATCAAGTCCCAATACCTAGTTGACTTTGTTGCTGAACTCACGGAACCATGGTCAGACACATCAAGTCCAAGGTGGACCTTGTTCGTAGACGGAGCTTCCAATCCTCAAGGTGCTGGTGCTGGAATACTACTCGAAAGCTCGGATGGCATAGTTCTCGAGCATTCCCTTAGATTTTCATTCAAGGCCAGCAATAACCAGTCCGAATACGAGGCCCTCATAGCAGGGCTCAGGTTAGCCACCGATTTACATATCGATAATTTAAAAGTTTACTGCGATTCATTATTAGTAGTTCAACAACTACTAAAAAATTTTTCAACAATCCACATTATTCACATACCTAGGGAGCAAAACCATAGGGCGGATATTTTATCAAAATTAGCAACCACACAAGCCCACACCACAACTCTTTTACAGTCAACTCTAGATAAGCCGAGCATTGATGCACTTAATGTTCTAAACATAGTTAATAAAGATAATTGGCAACACCCTTACATTCAGTACCTCCGTTCTGGATCCATTCCGAAAGATATTGAAAATAAAGGCAAATTCAGAAGACAAGCCTCCTATTATACATTGTTAAATGATAATCTGTATAGGCGAGGATACTCTCGACCTTTGTTAAAATGTTTGAACAGGGCAGAGACCGACCTTGTCTTATCCGAGGCTCACGAAGGCATTTGTGGAATACACTCTGGAGCTCGAAGCCTGTCACAGAAAATTCTTCGAGCCGGCTTTTACTGGCCAACGATATGGGAAGATAGCAAACACAAGGTCAGAACATGTGATAATTGTCAGAAGCATTCGCCGACCATTCATCTACCAGCAGAGCATCTTCATCATTCAACGGTAAGCTGGCCATTTGACAAATGGGGAATCGATATTCTAGGACCATTCCCTACTGCTCCAAGACAGGTAAAATATTTGGTAGTTGCAATTGATTATTTTTTCAAATGGATCGAAGCACAACCTTTGGCAAAAATCACATCAGCACAAATGATAAGCTTCGTTTGGAAAAGCATAATATGCAGATTTGGTATACCAAGTCACATTACAACTGACAATGGTCGTCAGTTTATCGACCAAAGTTTTAAAGCTTTTTTGCAGAATCTAAAAATAAAACAACATTTTTCTTCCGTCGAACATCCACAGTCCAATGGGTTAGCAGAAGCTGCTAATAAGGTCATTCTCCAGGCTTTGCGAAAAAAGCTCGACAGTGCAAAAGGGTTATGGGCCGAGCTTGTCCCAGAAGTATTATGGGCGTATAATACTACAGCTCATTCGACAACAAAGGAAACCCCATTTCGTTTGGTCTATGGATCTGAAGCTATGATCCCTATAGAAGTGTCACAGGGCTCAATGCGGACGTTAGCTAAAGAACATGATCAAGCTCGGCAAACAGAGCTCGACTTAATCGAAGAAATACGAGAAACAGCAGCCATTCGGCACCGAGCATTACAGCAGCAACTTAGCCGACGATATGGGCAGAAGGTGATCCCAAGATCCTTCAGCACTGGTGATTTAGTACTCAGAAAAACAGAGCAAGCTCGCCGACCTCCCTCCCATGGGAAGCTTGCCGCAACATGGGATGGTCCGTACAGAATATCTGAAGTCCTCGGCAGAGGAGCATACAAGTTGGAAAACATAAATGGCACTAAACTTCCTAGCACATGGAACGTCAGCTCCCTGAAGCGATATTACAGTTAGTAAAGCAGCAACCCAGTACTCTTTTTCCTACCATGAGAATTTTTCCCAAAGGGTTTTTGCTCGTGAAGGTTTTAATGAGGCTGGCTTACCTTGAACAATTAAGATATTTTATAGGTACTGTTGTTTATAAAATGTAATTTTTATTTTATTTCATACACACTCATTAAGCAGATCACTCATTCCCCGAAAGGGACTTATTCCGCGCAATGATACACTCCTTTAAAGGAGAAACCGATGATAGCTAAAGTCGCATTACTACAATAACGAATGCGCAAATAACATAACTATAACTGTCATTCAAGCCATTTAAGGGCAACAAAATACATGATTGGGAAACAGACAACCCTAATCAAAGCAGTTTTTCACAAATAAGTACTTAAGTACAAAATACTAATGTTCAGAAAAAGAAACCAAATTCTCGCTTTGAACAGTTAAACCTTTCAGATATGCAACAAAAAGCAAGCTACTAAAGCTACACAAAGAAAATATCAGTCAACCAAATTATCATCTCCCTCCTCACCAGTCTCTTCGTCATCGACGAGTTTACCATCCCGAATTATCTTGCCAGGATCCATAGCTGAAAAATCTTCATCCGAAAACAGAAACCTTGCTTGATTAACAGCTCGTTGAAACCCCTCAGCAAAAGCATCCAAAATGTCCACTTCCTTACGACTCTCAAGCTCTTTCATCTTCGCCGACACCTCGATAACTTGATCACTCAAACTCGTCAAGTCATTTTCTTTTTTCTTCAGTAAACCAGAAATCTCTTCATGGCATTCTTTTTCCACTTTCAAATCAGTCTCAACCTCAGATAACCTTTTCTTCAAATCACTTACATTCATTTCCTTCAGCAAAAGTTGCTCCTTTAACTCGGCAACTCGGGAAGCCTCACCAATCGACTTCCTATGTTTTTTCTCCTGACTCCGCCCGATGCTAGCTAGCCGAAAACCTAGTACCTAATATTCACAGTTCAGTGTTCAGCCCTCAAACACATTTTTTTTAAAAAAAAAAAGAAGAAGAGAAGAAACAGAAAAAGAAACCTGTAGAAACTGATCAACCCCTATATCCCCAGCCTCTTCCACTCGCCTAATATCTGTCACAGTCTGAACGACTTCATCGGCCACAATGTTGAAGGGAAACTTCTTGTTCCACATTGACGAACTCTCCCCCTCCTCTTCAAATAGGTGTAGCCTCTCCTGCTTTATCAAAAAGTTTGATAAATCTTCCAACTGAACGCTTTCGTCTTTACCTTGTACATCATCTAGCAGAGCTGACTCTGACTTCCTCTTTTTAAAAACAATCGCCTTCTTCCTCGGCGGGGGCTGATTAACTTCGGCACCTCCATCAGCCTTGTCTTGATTGGACGACGATCCCTCAAAGTTTTTGGTCTTAAATCGAGACCTTAGGCTAGATGCAGTTACCCCGGGAAAATTGCCAGCTGCAACATTAAAACATTATTTGGTCAATTCATCAACAACTGTTAAAACCAACAAACAGTCTTTTCAACGTCTTACCGAAATATTTTATAACAGAGCTCTTATCTTCTTCCCAAGGAAGCAGATCAGAAACCGAAATTAAACCACCTTTATCAACCATCTCTATCAGAAACGAAATTATACATTCATTTCGACTGTTTATGAACCCGGGACCCAGTATGTGTTGCGGGTGGCAACACCAGTACATGGAAAATTTTTCCCCCAAATGCTCGTCAATGTAAAATGGGAATTCCTCATCAGCCGATTTTACTTTCAGAAACATTTCTTTCAAATCTTTAAAAGACGATTTATAAAGCTTGAAAACAGAAAAATTCGGTGTACTATTCAGATTAATCCACAGACCTTTCCATACCCCTTTAGCTTGAAATAAGCAAAAAAACAGTTCTAAATCCGCTTCAATTTCAAGAAAATCCATCAAAGCTTGAAAACACCTGATAAAAGCCCAGCCATTTGGGTGTATTTGAGAGGGAGCGCAATTCATTTGTTTCAACACATTACATTCAAAACTAGTGAAAGGAAGCTTCACTCGCAACTCCTCCATGACACAACTATACATATAAAAACTTTGAAAATCATTTTTTCTATGAAAAACACGATCAGACCGACTGCATGGCAGCAGTTCCACCCGAAACCCAGCCCTAACTATCCTACCCAGATTTACCCTATTGACACTCTCAATATCAGAAAACAATGAATCCTGTATGTGAACGTCTCTCTCAACCCAGCTATAATCCTCATTGTTTTCAACTTGAGGTAACAATTTTTTCTTTTTATCACCCATTCTCAGTGAAAGATTAGAAGCAGAAGAGGTAAAGAAGGTTTACTAACCTCTGATACTCATGCTTCTATGAAAACCTGATGCTTCCCACTTAAACAGAATAGCAAAGGAACCAACCTTCATCCTGAGCCACTAATTAAATGAACTTTTCAGTTCCATGAATTAATCTACACCGTTTACCTAAACCCACTTAGAACGGTTATGGAACAACTTGGGAAGTTGAACCCAATCATAATAATGACTACGCACAAGACCCAATAAAACAAACCGTTTCATAATAACTTCACACTTCTCTATTTATAAAAAGTATTACTGAGTGAGCCACGTTGACCTGGGGGCTCCATACACCGAGCTATAACTCGTCAAAATGCTCAACCCGTCTCCTCAAGGCCAGGCTAAGCTTGGGGGTTGTGATATGACCAGTAAGATCGGTTACGAATTATAACTCGGTAACGCACCCACAATAATAGCCGAGCATTCGCAATGATCGGCATTTATTTACATAACGTCGGACATATGATTAATTTTCTCCCCAGACGTTACGACCTAGAAACAACAGTCATCCCTATCCGAACAAATATAAAAGCAAGAGACAGGAACAAAAGAGGTAGGCAATCTCTCTAAGAAAAAGTCTTCATACATATTCTCTTATTGACTTGAGCGTCGGAGTGCCTTTGCAGGTACCCACCTCTCTCACTCTTCCTTTGCCGACGAAGTTTGGATCGCGCCTTAGAAGTTTGCCGACCTTACGAGAAGGACGACTTATACCTCGACTCAAGCTAGTAAGAACAGGTAGTAAAATTGTGAATTTAAGAACTTAATTTTAAAAAAGTAAAATATGATAGATGAAAGAGAAATATTATATTAAAAGATAACATTATCATTTAATACAAAACAAGATTATTTTTTTTTAAATAAAATTATTATTATAATCCTTATTACTAATTTTAACATATTTGGTCTCTTTTTTAATTAATCTTTACTAATGGTCCTTACTATTAATTCACCCTAGGTTTTGCAAAATTAGGTCAGGACCACTATCCTAAAGATAGGTTTTACAAAATTAGGTCGAAACCACTGTGCATAAAAATAGAAAGAAAACTCAATTACAATGGAAAAGAATAATAACATTAAGAAATAATATGGATAATTTTATTATAAATTTTTTTGTCCTTATTCTCAAATAAATTTTATTAGGTCCTTTATAATAATTTTAGTTTAATTGGTCCTTTTCAATAATAAATATGTGATAATGATCCTTTATGCTAATTTTTCCTTAAATATAATTGCAATTACTCCAATACCTCGCATTTTTGTCTATATGTGCATTTGATCATCTTCATGATCTTGTTTCTTACCCTATTAATTACTGTTACTTTATTAAAGGTATGTATTTATGGTTGTGTTGAATACATGTTAGTATGTTACTAATAGTTGCACTTGGAGGGTATTTTTTAATTAATTATATTCAACAACAATAGTAATTAAGTAGGCTGTAAAAAAAAAAGGTAATACGAAGAAAATTTCTAAGTGTTGAAAAATATTTTGTGTATTTAATATTTTTATCATATCCTCGGTCCCTCACTATATCAATATATATTTAGTATGTATTATATGATCATTTATGTATTTTATTGTTTTAACATGGATATTTTAAATATAAAATTAGTATGTGTTCATCACACCACGTCGTATTTATTTATTAATTATTGAGGAATAATTATAAATCTTAACTAGGAATTCAAATTTATATTTATTTTTTAAAACTTTAAAAATATAAAAATATATTTTTTTTAGAATTAAAAAAATTACGAAGATAATCTACGATTTCCAATCATTGTTATTTATGCTTTCGTAAAATGTATACTTGTCATATAATAATATAAAAATGAGCTTCACATATTTAAAATTTTAAAATTGTTTACATCCAAAATTATGTTAAATTATCATGGAATGGTTTTTATTTTTATTAGATTTATCTAATATAATCACGATTTACGAATCAATAATAAAAATTTGATACTCATTATTCTGAATTTTTAAAAATGTCGTATTTAAAAATATTTTAATTTTAAAATAATCCCGTGAACAAATTACTTTTGTTAACTGGTCAAAAATATAAAAAAAAACTAATTAATAAATAGTGTAGGATTTCTATAATTTTCTTTTTCTTGTTGAGGAGCCAAATTCAAATTGAATAGACAATATAAATCATGTCAAAAAAAAGAAAAAAATCAATTATCAGACAGTATAAGTATATGTATATTATATGGATCCGCTAGGGAGACAATGGACTATTTGTACAATGTGTTATTAAAAGATCGAACTTTTGACCTTTTCAATTTAGTACTCTAATACCATGTCATGATACCACTCATCCCAAATACTTCAGTTGATGAAAAAAGATAACACTAATGATTATATCTTTAATATTCCATAAACTTCCATTGTATACATTATATAAATATTCCATTGGCTTCTCATACTTTCCCATATTATATATATGTACATTACTACAAAACTAATTACTTTAGCATGTAGTACTATAAGAACAGCCTTGTTCCAATTTTCTTATAAATAGCTAGAGGCAACTCTAGTCCTCTATATGTAAAGCAAGTCACGCAAACATTCAATATCATATACATTATACAAACAATAAACTTGCTATTTACAAAAAAAACTTCTCATACGATATAAGATGAAACTAGAAGTTGGACTGCCAAATATAGAGTAGAGCTTTTGATTGGAGAATAATTCTGTGTTTATTTATTCAATATATAATATTTGATTTTTTTTTTGTATTTATATAATTGAATAAATTAAAAATATAAACTTTTTAGTTTTTATAAATTACAATATTATACTTTTAGCTCCAATATTTAAACTTTAAAAATAATAGTAGTATAATACCAATATTTATTATACCTAATGTAATTTATTATATATTACTCTCGTACTCCAGTATATATATTTGTAAATCAAATACCAATACACAATACAATTTTTTCACTTTTGTATTGTAATAATATTTATTGTATATTTTAATTTATAAAATCAATAAAACATAAGGAACTTACAACAAAATAATTAATAACTGAATTTAAAATAAAAAAATATTAAAAGTAAATAAAAAAATGGAGTATCAAACTCATTTCGGAATTTAGATTTTGGAGTAAGAAATTTTTACCAAATCATACGCCTATCATGAAATTAATGGTCATGTGTTGGTCTCCTATGTATACACACCTGCCTCTCATAACCTACTTTTTATCATATACCCTAATTAGTCATTATAATAATAATAATAATAATAATAATAATAATAATAATAATAATAATCCTATTTTTAATGTTATATGGTGACTAGAAATGAAATTTTACTATGAAATGGCTCCAAGACCCAGGGACGGATGCACGTGTATAAGTGTAGGGCAAACGCCCCACTATAATTTAAATTTTTTTTAGTAGTATATGATAATAAAATTTATTTGCCTCCATTAAATTATTAAATTTGACCCCACAATAATTTTTTACTCAATTTTTGGTACTTCATAATCAATTTAAAAATTTTATATTAGATATTGTTAAAATGATCAATTCACAATTTAAATAAAATTTTTGTTTTTTCTTAGAAATCGACTCAAAACAGTATTATTTATCTTTTTTTATTAGTTTTAATTTTTTTTCGATAACAACTGTATTAATTGAAATAACTTTTTCAACTATGAATTTCAATAAAAATTGGCTTCTAATTATATGAGAAGTAAATTTTTAAATATGTGTGTGTAAGAGTAATACTACACATTCAAGTTTTTTTATGAACTAAATCTAATCAAGTTAAACAATAAGATTTTGAATAATGTTAGTCATAACTGATTTTTGTTATCAGACTAATTTGGTTGGACTTAGTTAACAAAAAACTTGAATATGTAGTATTATTCTACATAAAAAGAGAGATATTCCGATTGTATTATTAAGAAAAAGATTATTCAATTTTTTTTTAAATATAAAACCTAAATAATAAAATTTTAAAGAGTAAAGTATATTTTTTGTCCCTAAAGTGTTTGACAAAAATTTTAAAAATACCCTTAAGTTTTATTTTGTTTCAATTTTGTTCAAAAAGTTTTCGATTTACATCAAATATATACTCCATAACAGCTAATTTTTCAAAAAATTTAAGACTAATTCAACAACAATTTCATAAAAATAACTCTCAACACAAGCAAATCAAGCATAATTTTCATGCATTATTGTTAGATTAGTCTTAAATTTTTTGAAAATTTAGCCGTCAAGGATATATTTGATGCAAATAAAAAACTTTTGGGACAAAACTGAAACAAAATAAAACTTAAGGATATTTTTGAAACTTTTGCTAAATTTCAGGGATAAAAAGTATACTTTACCTAATTTTAAATTATATGTTATAATTTAAATTACTATTTTAGTGTTTTAATTTGTAAATTATATATTTTAAAGACTAATCATATTATATGCACATAAAAAATAATCACATGTATACATATTGAAATAAAAAATACAAATTAAAAATAAATTAAAAATACATATATTTATATATAAATATCTAACGATTAATGAATAATTTGATAGCTTACCCATAATATTTTTATTATAAAATATTTTATTATATTATATATATTTTGTCCCTACTATCAAAATTTTTTGAATCCGTCACTGCGAAGACCCATAGATAATGATTCGATATGGTAAGAGAAATTATTTTATTTATTTTTATTGATATGTAGAGTTGAGAAATATTTTATGATTTTAAAATGAGAAAGTATGAGGAGCCAATGGAATATTTATATAATAATGAAGGTTTAGGAAGTATTAGAGATATAAGCATTAGTGTTATATTTTTCCATCAGCTGAAACTTTTGGGATAAGTGGTATCATGACATGGTATTAGAGCGCTAGATCTGTAAGGTCCCTAATAATCGGATGGTTATTTTAAATAGTATGCATTTATGCATTTTTATTGTTTTAATATGAATATTTCAAATATAAAATTAGTACATGTTCATCACTTGGTGTCGTATTTATTTATTAAACATTGAGGAATGATTACAAATTTTATTTAGGAATTCAAATTTTAAAATTTATATTTGTTTTTAAAAACATCAAAAATATAAAAAATATAAATTTTTATTTATAATTAAAATAAATTACGAAGATAGTCTAGGATTTTCAACGATTGTTATTTATGCTTTCGTAAAAAATAAAAAATGTCCTTGTCATACTCATATAAATGAGTTAATATGTATTTATTGAATATTTGAATTTTTTATAAAAAAATTAATTAAAAAGTTAACATAAAAAATGTTAAATTAAATAAATAAAAAATATTTAAACTTCAAAAGTAATAGTAGTATAACACCAATATTTATTGTATATTTTAATTTATAAAATTAATAAAACATAACTTGAGTTTGTAACTTGTAATAAAATAATTAATAAACTGAATTTAAAATAAAAAAATGCTAAAAGTAAATGAAAAAAGGGAGTATGAATTATGAAACTCATTTCTGAATTTGAATTTTGGAGTAAGACATTTTTACCAAATGATAATGTGCCTCTTCTCTTTCCCTAACACGGTAAAATTTACCTATCAATAAATTAAATGACACATGCTTCTGATATTAGTATTTTGGTTTTTAAAGCATATATTGATATGAGACTACACCTCATTACACCAATTATATTATTATAGAATATTAATCCTTTTTTAAATGCTAGTGCTTGCAAGTTTTCTTATATATATATATATATATGGAAAAAGTAAAAAACTAATGGCAAGACAAAAAGAGACCGAATATAACTAATAAGGATGTGAGAAATTGTTTTATTTTATTTATTGATATTCAGGGTTAAAAAAATATTTTATAATTTTAAAATATATATTTAATATGTATTATATGATCATTTGTGCATTTTTATTGTTTTAACATAAATATTCACCTATTGACCTACATATCATAAGCTTCTTTTTATCATACCCTCAGTCCTTTTTTTTTTTAACCCTCAGTCCTTTACTATATCAATTATGGGTAATTTAATATTTTTTTAAATGCTATAGTGGCTAAGAAGTTTTATTATGAGATGACCCGTAGATAATGACTCGATATGGACATATGGTCAGAGAAATTATTTTATTTTATTTTTTCTAAAGTTAACATCTTTATTGTAATCAAATAGTTCAATTGAAATAGCCACACAATCAGAATAAGCATATACAATAATAACAAATTTGGGACCACCAAATATAGAGTCCAGCCAAATGACATGTTTTAGATAAAACTTTTCCTGTGTCTTTGGGTTTCTTCTGTTAGCACCGACTTAACAGAATTGCTCAAGAGAGTAGCGCTTTTTTCTGTTTTCTTGTCAATTCGCGATCGTCTCGCTTTGATTGCTATTTTTTTTCGCTTTGTGCGGTTTATCTTCTCATCTGTAGATGGCAGAAATTTCTTCACAATAAAATTATTAAGATATCACTAATAATTCTACCACCGATACAATTTTACAAACCAATAAAGACTAGGTTCTAATTTCTAATAAAGACCCAAAAATTATAGAATATGAGGACAGTGATGTACATGCGGGGATAGCAAAATGCAAGCTAAGTCTCGTTGGAAGGTTCATTACAGGAAAATTCATTTCTTCCACCGTGATACAGACAACTATGAATAATATTTGGAGAAAACCAGCTGACTTTAGTATGATCGAATTAGCATCACAAATATATCAATTTTTCTTTCAAAATGAAACTGATTTAATATGAGTTCTTCGGGGTTCACCTTGGCTGTTCCGTAATGAATGGTTACTACTTACTAGATGGACCAGAAATTTCAACATTAACACCAGCCTTCAATAGTGTAGAACTCAAACTACAACTCTGGAACCTGCCAGAACATTGCAAAACCACCACACTAGGAATCAAAATTGCTGAACGCCTTGGTAAAGTGAAAGAGTGTAAAATGTTTATGGCAGGACCGGGTCAAAGTAGTTTCTTGAAAGCCACGATACATATGAACATATTGCAACCAATCAAAAGTAGGGTATTTATGGAAAATAAGACTGACGGTCGTACTTGGATTAAGTTCCGCTATGAACGGCTGCCCACTTTTTGCTACTATTGTGGTCTAATTGGTCATAATGAAAATAACTGTGCCCAGGCAGATCTTAAGGATCCAAATCAACCCGACAAAAAGGAGCTTGGACCATGGATACGAGCTAATACGATTGGAACTATAGTCGAGCATCGGGCAACAGAGGAGGATTTTCAAGGAGATGGACGTTTTGATCCAAAAACAGGTAGGGTTGACGTTTTAGACGGTTTTGCAAAGCTATCTGTGAAAGATACCTGAGATTATGCTCTATCAGGACAAATAGACATCGTAAGTGAGATGAATCCAGTCGATCATTCAGGTCAGAACACCTCTAATGCGCTAACAAAACAGAAAGACAATACTGAACATACGATAGATAAACAAACGCAAGAACAAGGATTGGAACCCCATAGAGTACCAACTGCCTTGGAGGAAAAAACTACACCGACATACGACATGGGGAAGCATACACTAAATATTTTACAAGAGAAGGCAGGTGCACAACGGAATGAGGAAAGGAGCAGCAACCAAGCCTATTCATTCCTCAAGGGTTACAAAGTGGAAGCGGATGGCTCAAGATTTACTCACCCATCCTAACCCCCATCACCAAAGTGTGTTGCTTACATGAAAGAGGAAAACTGGAGACATTCAAGAAATAGAGTGGGAGGAGAATGACTACCTCATCAAAAAACACAACCGGACAAGCCCGGAACATTTAAATTTGGCAGGGGCTGCAGAGCAGCCCTGCCAGCATCAATGAAACTCATTAACTGGAATTGCCGTGGGCTTGGGAACCCATGGACAGTGAGAACTCTCAACAAGCTCTTAACACAATAAGTTCCCAACCTTGTATTCCTTATGGAAACAAGAAAAAAAAAATGGTTGAGTTAAATCGGATTCGTGGCAGAGGAGGTTTGCATAATATTTTGGGAATTGACTGTGAAGGAGATGGGAGACAAAGATCAGGAGGATTAGCAGTTATGTGGGACAATTCCCTAGTTTTGGAAGTATCATCGCCAAATCATATAGAGCTTATAGTCAAACCACCGGATCAGACTCGCCCTTGGAGGGTTATTGGTTTCTATGGTTGTCTAGATGTAGCTAATAAATATAAATCTTGGGAGCTTCTTAATCGGTTAAGACAAGCACATCAGATGCCTTGGCTAGTTTGTGGCGACTTCAATCAGATTTTGGAACAAAAGGAAATATTGGGTGGGCTACCTGTCACCTATGCTCAAGTCCGAGGCTTTCAAGATTCATTGCAACTTAATGAACTATTTTGATTTGGGATTTGTGGGACATGCCTTTACATGGTCTAATAATCAAATTGGCGAAGCTAATATACAAGAACGTTTAGACCGAGCAGTAGCGACTATCGATTGGAAAGAGGCTTTTCCGGAGGTGATTGTACGTCATTTGAACCAATATCGCTAAGATCATTGTCCTATTCTAATTGATATGGATGGGGCACGAAAGCAAAAGAGAAAGCGGCCATACTTGTTTCGGTTTGAAGAGGTTTGGTTACAAAAGGAGGAATGTAAAGAAGTTGTTAAGCGAGCCTGGATTGGGAGACAAGGACATCTGGCGATTACTATAACAAACTGTGGTAGTGTACTTCAGGAGTGGGGATGATATAATTTCGACCAACTCTTGATGAAAATACAACAGAACCAACAAATTTTGGCTCAACTTACAACTTTTCCACAAACAGAAGATATTTTACAGCAAATAAGAGATATCCAGGCCAAGTTAGATGAACTACTACTTCATGAAGAAATACGGTGGTCCCAACGCTCTAGAGCAACGTGGTTGAAAGTCGGTGATAGAAATACAAAGTTCTTTCACCGAAAAGCATCTCAACGAGCAAAAAGGAATCGTATTGACAGAATAACAGATGATACCGGGATTGTGTATGAAGAAGAAGCAAAAATTGAAGTAATGGTTAATTTTTTTTGAAACCCTCTTTAGGACAAAAGGAGTCTCGGAATTACAGAAGACAATGGAAGTAGTTCGGGATAGAGTCTCTCAAGCAGATTATCAGATTCTTGAGGCACCATTCATAGGAGAAGAGGTGAAAATAGCACTGTTTCAAATGCATCCCACCAAGGCTCCAGGACCAGATGGTTTGCCAGCACTTTTCTATCAACAAATGCGGGACATAGTAGGTGATGAAACCACGCGTTGGGTTTTACATTTTTTGAATGAAGAAGGAGACCCATCAGATCTAAACAAAACTTATATTTGTCTGATCCCAAAATCACAACAACCGAAGCATCCCAAAGAGTTTAGGCATATTTCATTGTGCAACGTGGTGTTCAAAGTAGCAACAAAGGTAATCGCTAACAGAATGAAGCTGATTTTGTCAAGAATTGTAGGCGAATATCAAAGTGCTTTCGTTCCAGGAAGATTAATAACAGATAACGGTTTAGTAGCATTTGAAACGTTCCACTTTATAAAGAAAAAAAAAACAGGGACTAACGGTTATGTCGAACTCAAATTAGATATGGCCAAAGCATATGATAGAATTGAGTGGCCTTTCCTTTTTGAAGTGTTACATAATGTTATGGGTTTCCCTCACACTTGGATAGGATTAATTCGAAGATGCCTCACCACAGTATCCTTCTCAGTCTTAATTAACGGTATACAATCTAGGCCTTTTACACCTACAAGGGGAATTCGACAAGGTGATCCTCTCTCACCCTATTTGTTTATACTATGTGCGGAGGTTTTCTCAGGGTTATTATTAAGAGCACAGAGAACGAAAGCAATCCAAGGTATCCAAGTTTCTAGGCATGCACCAGAAATATCACATCTTTTGTTTGCAGATGACAGTATTCTTTTTCTTAGAACTTCGGATCAGGTTATTCAGGAGGCTAAGGAGATTCTCCAACTCTACCAATTAGCATCTGGACAAAGGATCAATTTGGACAAGTCAGAAATTACGTTTAGCCGAAATGTGCCACTTCTCAGACAAATGCTTATACAAGATTGGTTAGGAGTTAAGGCAGTAGAACATCATGCAAAGTACCTGGGGCTACCTACTTTTGTGGGCAGGTCCAAGAGGCAGATTTTCAACTTCGTCCAAGAACGGGTCTGGAAAAAACTAAAAGGGTGGAAGGAGAAGAGTCTTTCAAAAGCCGGAAAAGAAGTTCTAATTAAGGCTGTGGCCCAAGCAATTCCATCTTACATAATGGGGTGTTTTCAACTACCTAAGAGCCTCTGCCAACAGATGGAGAGTTTAATAAGTAGTTTCTATTAGGGCAGCAACAGGGGAGAAAGAAAAATTCATTGGGTCGGCTGGACAAAACTCTGTAAAGCTAAAGAGGAAGGCGGCCTGGGATTTCAGAGTTTTGAGGCTTTTAATCAAGCTTTATTGGCAAAGCAGGGCTGGCGGCTTATCCAAACACCAGCATCACTAGCTGCTAGAGTTCTCAAGGCAAAATATTATAATCGAACAACCTTCCTAAGATCAGCTATTGGATACCATCCAAGTTATACATGGCGCAGTATATGGTCTTCAAGATGGGTACTAAATTTAGGAGGTTTTTGGCGGATAGGATCCGGTACAACTACTCGTATTTGGGGAGATTCGTGGCTTCCTAACCAGAACAGTTTTAAAATTTGGAGTCCGTGTTCTTATTTTGATCAGGATGCAACAGTCGGCAATCTTATTGATAACGATACCTTGTTTTGGAAAGAGAGCCTAATCAGACACATATTCTATGACTTCGAAGCAACACAAATTCTAAGTCTTCCCATTGACATCAATCAGTAACAAGATAGTTTTGTATGGAAAAACACAAATTCCGGGCTATATGTAGTAAAAAATGCTTACCATCTTATACGATCACAGCCGCAACATGCTGCAGAATCTAGTGAACACCATTTCAGGCCTCAATTCCAATAGAAAATATTATGGAAGATACAAGCTCCAAGACGCACACTTACTTTTGTTTGGCGATTACTCTTACAAGGTCTACCCACTAAGAAAAACCCACAAAAAAGAGGTATTAGTAATTCCACCCTATGTCTCAACTGTTACCTTGAAGAGGAAACTGAAACTTACATTTTTAGATACTGTGAATGGTCTCGCCGATTTTGGTACATTTCTCCTTTTACCCCTTCGAACAGCACACTCTGCAAATCAAACAATAGAAGAATGGATTAGTTCACTGCTTCATCGTCTTGATAACAATGAAAGGGGGATTTTTTTGGAGTGCTTTCATGCTTTGTGGTGGAATATAAATTGATCTTGCCTGTGAAATAGATCGGCTTCAACTCCTCGAGACCAGCCGAGCTATGTGCTACAAGGTTGAACGTCCGTCTCTTGGAATCCGAATTTCTTATGTTCGTCGTGAGTGTGAGAACACGAGCAATACCAAAAGAGGGGATTGTACCTGCAAAGGCACTCCGAAGCTTAAGTCAGTGTGTATTCTAGTTTACTCAGGAAAAACTTAGGTCTTTGGAAATAGTTTACTTCCCTTTTATATGTGACGAGTTCTTTGCCCGTTATATTCTCGGCATTACCGTTTAACTGAGTGATATCATAACCGACCTTATTTTGTCGTTGGAACGTCGGTTATGATGGAGATGTTATTGTCGCGGAGTTATAGCTCATAATTCCGAATAGTAACGGAAGATAACGAGGTACATCATATGTTGCTAATGGTTATGGGGCCGAGTTATAACGTACAATAATGATGACTATTATTATGAGATAATGATGATCATATCACAGCCCCCAAGCTTAGCCTGAGGAGGATTTTAATGAAGCAGGTTGAGCTTTTTTGGATGAGTTATAACTCGGTTTACGTGGGTTAGTGGATGAGCCCCCAGATCAACTTACTTCATTAAAAGATGGTTTTGTGTTTTAAATTTTTGGTACGTGGGGAGTCGTGTCCATTATTTTCTGATGAAAGAGAAAGAGTAATGGTTTCATTTAAGTTTGCTGATTCCCAATGTTGGGTTCACTGTTTGATGTGGCTTTGGGAGTGGGGGTTATCATTTGGAATGTTTTGTTCCTTTAATTGCTTTAATCCTTTCAGATTTTTGTTGGGTGTTGTTGGCTTTTGGTTATATGCTTGCTTCTTTGAAGAATGAGTAAGAGAGGTATGATTCTCCTTTTTCATTTCTGATCCGTTTCTTCTTCTTTCTGTTTATTCTTGTACTGCTTTGTGAGCTAATGGGTTTTGAGAAAGAGAAAAAGGATAAGGTGGATTGGTCTTATGATTGGGTAGGGAAAGATGTTAAATCACGGGTGTCACTTTTCTCTGATGAGGCGGTAGTGAGGGAGGTGGATGTGAATAAAATAGTGAGGGTGGGTTCCGGAGTGAAGGTAGAGTTGTTACCATGTAGTGTGGATGATAGAGTTTATCACCGAGAGTGGGGGTTTGGGTTCTTCTACATGCATAGTTGTGTGCTTGAAGAATTGCGGGTTAGGCTTCCGTTTACGGAGTTTGAGTGTCAGGTTCTTAGGCAGCTCAACTGCGCTCCATCACAGCTTCATCCCAATGGGTGGGCTTTTTTGTGATCCTTTGAGGTTTTGATGGAATTCCTAGAGGAGGTGCCTTCTGTGGATCTATTCTTTTCTTTATTTCAAGCTAAAGGGGTGTGGAAGGGGGGTTGGGTGAACTTCAATAGTACTCCGGGATTTGGGATTTTCAAACTTTACAAGTCTTCTTTTAAAGACTTCAAAGAGATGTATTTTAAAGTCAGGAGTTCAGAGGAGGACTTCCCATTTTTTATTGATGAAAATCTTGCTGAGAGGTTTCCTCTGTTTTGGTGCTCGGAGCCGCAAAATATACTCGGCCCAGAGGTGATATCGCCGAGGAACGAGTGTCTGATAGAGTTTTTGGTGGAGAATGTTGATCGAAAAAATTTGATATCGATGTATGAGTTGCTGAAGTGGGAGGAGGATAAAGGTGCTGTTGTAGAGTATTTGGGTGAGTTTTTAGGGCTTATGTTGATGTCTGTCTTTTTTTCTGAAAAGTCTAACATGAATTATTTTTTGTAGGTGGGAAGTATCCTGGCGTCTCTGCTGCGTCTCTGAGGACGCGGTTCAAGAATAAGAATTTGGAGAAGGAGGTATCTTCATCTAATGCTGAGAAGGTTGTTGGGACTGGCGAGGTTACGCAGCCTCGTCAAGGTCGGAGGAAGGTGATTGCGAAGAAGAGAAAGAAGTTCGACCTTGTGGATTTATCGGATGATTCTGATGAAAAAGAGTTAGGTGTTCCTCTGGAAGAGATACAGGCTTTTATGGAAAATCAAAAAAGGCTTCACGAAATTTCTGAACAAAGTGAGGCATTTTCGGTGTGGGGAAAAGAGTATCCTTATATGACTGTTGTGGACGAGTATTGCCAATCGTCGGCTGATGTTACTCTTGCAAAGGAGGTTGGGGATATGGCTATTGGGCAATATATGCAGGTAATAACCTACTGATTTTTCCTTAATTTTCTTTTGGGAGTCTTATGAGTTCTGGTTTATTTTGTTCTCTAGGTTGTTGGGCTGCGCCTTGCAAGTCTTGGGCGTAGCCAGGAGTTGAAATATAAGGGGGTTGCTGCAGAAAAGGGAGAGGTGTCTGTTTTGAAGGAGGAGTTGGTTAAGTGTAAGAGTCTTACTGCTGAGCTTCAAGCCCGTTTGACTGAGACCGAGAAGTTGCTGAAGGAGACTAGGGAAAGTTATTCTAAGGATGTGGAGGATTTGAAGAAAAAGGAAAGTGATCTGGTGAACATGCAAACTCGTCTGATTGAGGTTACTGCTCAGTTTAAGGATATGGAGAAGAAAAAGGCGGATGATATATTGGATTCGTTTGTTGAAGGTTTTGAAAGGGCAAGGTTGCAGGTTAAGTTTTTGGTTCCGGATGCCGATCTCTCTGGCATGGATCCTGGAAAGATAGTGCGAGATGGTTAGCTGATTGAAGATGATGGGGACGCAGAAGACGAAGCCGATAATGTTTAGCGTGTTTTGTTAGGAAACTTCTTTGAATTTGTTTTGCATATGTAACAGTATAGCTCGTGTTTTTTTTGAACTTATCTTGAATTGACTTGTTTGAATTTTGAATTTGATGCTTTTTATAAAAGCTATTTGTGATTGTTCGGATATTTTTCCGAGTTTATTGGTGTTGTGGTTGATGATGTTAGCTGATGAATGTAGTTTGTAGCTTAGCCGAGTATTGGCATTTGTCTGAGCTGTATTGATAGATTGATAAGATCGATTTTATTTGATAGAAAAGAAAAAATAAGATAATATTTGTCTCCTATATATTCGGAGTTGTTTTGAACCTTTTACATACAAAGGTGCAGGTAGACTAGCCTCGTTAAAACCTCTCCAAGCAAAACCCTTTGGGATAAAATCTTGGTAGTAGGAAAAAGAGTACAAGCCTGTCCCTGTCTTTTAACTATAATATTTCTTTAAGGAAGACACGTTCCATGTATTAGGCAAGAGTTTACCATCTAGTGATTCTAGCTTGTATGCTCCTTGGCCGAGTGCTTCGGATACTCGGTATGGGCCGTCCCAATTGGCTGCGAGCTTTTCATGTGTTGGTGGTTTCCGAGCAGTTTTGGTTTTGCGGAGGACTAAGTCTCCTTTAACGAATGATCTGTTTCTGACCGACTTGTTGTATTGTCGAGCTATGGCTTGTTGCGTTGCGCGTTGCTTCAAGGCGGCGATGTCTCTAACTTCTTCGATGATGTCGAGCTCGGATCTCCGAGCTTCGTCTTGGTTGTCGATATAAGTTCGGATGGAGTTCTGGGAGATTTCCAGGGGGATCATGGCTTCCGATCCATATACCAGCCTGAATGGCGTTTCCTTTGTTGATGTTTGTGGGGTGGTGTTGTATCCCCAGAGTACCTCGGGTATTAATTCGGCCCACAGTCCTTTGGCGTCATCTAGCTTTTTCTTTAGTGCATGCAGGATGACCTTGTTTGCGGCCTCAGCTAGTCCGTTTGCTTGAGGATGTTCAACAGAGGCAAAGTGTTGCTTTATTTTGAGATTCTGCAAAAAAGATTGGAATTTCTGATCGGCGAACTGGCGACCGTTGTCAGTTGTGATATGTTGAGGTATGCCGAAACGGCAAATAATATTTTTCCAAACGAACGAAATCATTTGTTGTGATGTTATTTTTGCTAGAGGTTGGGCTTCAACCCATTTGGAGAAATAGTCAATTCCGACAATAAGAAATTTTACCTGGCCCGGTGCCGTAGGAAACGGTCCGAGTATATCCAAACCCAATTGGTTAAATGGCCAGCTGATATCTGAATGATGTATTTGCTCGGCAGGGATGTGTATCAGTGGTGCGTGTCTTTGGCAATTGTTGCATGACCTTATTTTCTGTTGGCTGTCCTGTTTCAAAGTCGGCCAGAAAAATCCGGCTCGGAGGATCTTTGATGTTAGGCTTCGAGCCCCTGTATGTGTGCCACAGATTCCTTCATGTGCTTCTGCTAATGCTATGTCAGCTTCTGACTTGTTGAGGCATTTGAGTAGAGGGCGAGTATATCCCCGTCGATACAATGTTCCATTGAGTATTGTGAAGGAAGATGCTTGCCGTCGGAACTTTTTGTCGCTCTCGACCCCTTCTGGTATATTACATGTTTGTAAATAGTGTATAAAGTCGTTCCTCCGATCTGTTACCTGTGAAACACTTAACACATTTGTCAGAGTAACAGTGGGTGATGTTATTGTGAACTGTTGCAGTGTAGATAACTCGGACTGTGTACTGCCGAGCTTAGATAAGATATCCGCTCTTTGATTTTGTTCGCGTGGTATATGTTCTATTTCAAATTTGACAAATTTTTTTGATAATTTTTTTTACTAATAGCAAGTATTTAGAGAGTAGAGGATCTTTTACCTGGAAAAGGTCATTTACCTGCTGTACGACTAACAAAGAATCACAGTATACCTTGATCGTCGAAATTTGAAGATCTAAACAGAGTCGGAGTCCGGCGAGTAGTGCTTCATACTCGGATTGGTTGTTGCTCGCTTTGAAAGCTAAGTGTATTGAGTGTTCCAATATGAATCCATCCTCGGCCTCCAGACGAATTCCTGCACCACAGCCTCTGTTATTTGAAGAGCCGTCCACATATAAGATCCATTGTTTTGCATGATCTTCCTCGGATGGTATTGTAAGCTCGGCGATGAAATCTGCCAGGAATTGTGACTTGATCGGTCCTCGGGATTGGTATCTGATGTCGAACTCAGATAGTTCGACTGCCCATTTTATGAGTCGTCCTGCAATTTCTGGTTTGTGTAACACTTGTCTTAGTGGGTGATCGGTTCTGACATGGATAACATGGCTCTGGAAGTAAGGTCGGAGATGTCGCACCGAGAATATTAGTGCTAGTGCGAGCTTCTCAATCCTTGGATAATTGAGTTAGGCATGCTGGAGAGTCTTACTGACAAAGTATACTGGATGCTGAACTTTGTTTCTTTCTGTAACAAGGGCTGAGCTTATCGCCCAATCAGTAACTGACAGATATAGAAATAAATCCTCCCATTGTAGGGGTTTTTGTAATATCGGCGGTTGTGAGAGTGTTGTTTTTAATTTTGAAAAGGCCTTCTCACAATCGTCGTTCCATTCGAATTTATTTTTCTTTTTAATTGTTTGGAAAAAAGGAATAGAAGTTGAAGCAAGGCAGGGAACAAATATGGAAAGTGCAGCGAGTCGTCCTGTGAGGTGCTGAACTTCTTTGACTATTTTAGGGCTGGTCATGTCCAGCACTGCTCGGCATTTGTCTGGATTTGCCTCTATTCCCCTGCATGTCAGCAAAAAACCTAAAAACTTACCCCCTTGAACGGCGAATGCACATTTCTCGGGGTTGAGACGCATGTTGTACTGGCGGATCTGGCCGAATATTTCTGTAAGGTCGCTGATATGGTTGTCTTCGATTTTTGTTTTGGCGACCATATCATTGACATAAACTTCGATATTCCTGCCGATTTGTTTGGCGAACACCTTATCCATAAGGCGTTGGTAGGTTGCACCTGCGTTCTTTAAACCAAATGGCATAACTTTATAACAATAGTTACCGAAATTAGTGATAAAAGCTGTTTTATTTTGATCAGAGGGGTGCATCATTATTTGATTATACCCTGAATACGCATCCATAAAACTTAAAGTAGCGTAGCCTGACGCATTGTCTACTAAAGAGTCTATGGATGGTAGAGGATAAGAATCCTTTGGGCATGCTTTGTTTAAATCAGTGAAGTCGACGCACATGCGCCACTTACCGTTTTGTTTTCTTACCATTACCACATTGGCTAACCAGGTGGTGAATCTGATCTCTTTGATAAATTCGGCGTTGATGAGCTTTTATGTTTCTTCCAGTGACGCTCTCTTTTTCTCTTCGCCGAGTTTGCGTTTCTTCTGTTTCACTGGTCGAATTGCCGAGTTTATTGCTAGTCTATGACTGATAATCTGTGGGTCGATTCCGGGCATGTCTGATGGTATCCATGCGAAAAGGTCGGCATGTTCTTGCAGGAAGGTTGTTATGGCCTGCAACTCAGATGCATTGAGTGAGGTACCTACATATGTGAATTTATTAGGGTTATTGTTGAAATACACTTTTTGTAGGTCATCGGAGGGTTTTGGGAGATCGAGAAAATCAACTCTTGGGTCCAGTTCGGCTAGCGTGTGCTCCTTTTGGTTCAGGCCGACGTTGTTGACTTGTTGCGTTGAGCGATTTTGGAATTTCATGTTAATGTTGTAACATTGTCGTGCCTCTTTATGGTCGCCATGGATTGTTACAACCTGGTCGTCCTGCAGTGGAAACTTTACACAGAGATGAACTGTAGAAACAATGGCGCCGAACTTATTCAAAAAAGGTCGGCCGAGAATAAGGTTATATGGGCTGAAACAATCGACTACTAAATATTGAATATCATTAGTTTTTGAAAGAGGTTGCTCACCCAGTGTGGTTTGTAACCACACTGATCCGAGTATTGGAACTCGTTCTCCCGAGAAGCCGACCAGGTCTCCTCCTGTGGACTGTAGCACGTTGTCGCTGAGCTTCATCTTTTGAAATGTGGAATAAAACAGAACATCGGCACTGCTCCCGGGATCCAAGAGTACTTTTTTCACTAATAGATCCCCTAGCTGGAGGGTGATTACCACAGGGTCGTCCAAATTTTGTATGTTGGAGTTAAAGTCGGCCTGTGTGAAAGTGACTTCTGGTTGTGGGTTAGTGATTGCTACATCTTGTTTCGGTCCTTCTACCGAGCATATTGCTCTGAACGACCTTTTCCTTGCCGAGTTTGAGTATCCCCCACTTGCGTATCCTTCTGAAATACAATTGATTATACCTCGTGGTCTTTCATATTGGCTTGAAGATGCCTTCTCTTTTCCTCGGTGTTGTTCAGAGAGGTCGTTTGTTGTGGAACTGGGGCCGCACTTTTGGATGTGACCACCAATGTATTTGTCTAGGTGTCCTTGTCTTGCTAGTCGTTCTAAGAGATCTTTGGCGACCACACAATCATCGGTATTGTGGCCGTGTTTCTGGTGGAAAGCGCAGTACTTTGACTTGTCCACGTTCTTTGCATCCTGGTATGTGCTGGCCTTTCTTGGTGGCTTAATTAGTTTGGAGTTCAAGATCTCCTTGATTATGTCTTTCCTCTTAGTGTTAAACTGCGTATAAGAATCAAATCGAGGTGTTAGTTTAAAACTTTTCTTAATGGTTGAGCTCTTATCTTCTTCACGGAAGTGTGACTTGTCAGACTTCTGAGCTTGTCTGAGCTCCTCGATGTCAATTTGTCCTTTTGCTTTCTCTCGAAATTCTGCTAGAGTCTTCGGTTTTGCTACTGCGATCGTCTCCTGGAACTTCCCGGGTCGGAGGCCACTTTTAATTGCATGCAGATGGACCTCGGGGTGGAGATCTGGTATGCTGATTGCGACCTTGGTAAAGCGAGTCATATAATCCTTTAAGCTTTCGTTTGGTCCTTACTTGATAGTGTTCAGGTAATCGGAATTGTGCAAGTATATTGCAGATCCGGCGAAATGTTCTTCAAATAACTTCACCAACTGATGAAAGCGCGAAATGGAACCTGCAGGCAAAGCTCACAACCAATCAAGTGCAGGACCGTCTAAATAATTCGGAAAACAACGACATAAAACTGTATCTGATGCACCATTGACGATCATTATTGATCGGAATTTCTTTAGGAACTTCCTCGGGTCTCCGAGTCCATCATAAGGCGTGAGGGTCAACGGCAGCGTGAACCTCTTCGGCAGTTCGAAGTTCATTACTTCTTCTGTGAAGGGGCCTACAGGGTTTTCGGACTCTTCTTTCTCGTCTTCGGGCTGCTGCTCTTCGTGTCGAGCGGTTTCTGAAACATGAGTCGGTTGGGACTGATGTTCCTCGTCTTCCGCCTGTTGGCGATGAGCATCGTTGTGTTCAATCCGAGCATGATTTAGTTCAGCAATTTGAGCAGCCATTATTTGGTTCTCGTCAGCCATTCGCTGATTAGCTTGTTGTACCTCAGCTACCATTCGCATGAGTTCGGACAGTGAAGGAGGCGGTACGTCAGCCATGGATGCAGATGGAAGTGATGGGACCAAAAGAAAAAATATGATTTCCTCGGCCCCACGGTGGGGCCAATTGATCTTGCCTGTGAAATAGATCGGCTTCAACTCCTCGAGACCAGCCGAGCTATGTGCTACAAGGTTGAACGTCCGTCTCTTGGAATCCGAATTCCTTATGTTCATCGTGAGTGTGAGAACACGAGCAATACCAAAAGAGGGGAGTGTACATGTAAAGGCACTCCGAAACTTAAGTCAGTGTGTATTCTAGTTTACTCAGGAAAAACTTAGGTCTTTGGAAATAGTTTACTTCCCTTTTATATGTGACGAGTTCTTTGCCCGTTATATTCTCGGCATTACCGTTTAACTGAGTGATATCGTAACCGACCTTATTTTGTCGTTGGAATGTCGGTTATGATGGAGATGTTATTGTCGCCGAGTTATAGCTCATAATTCCGAATAGTAACGGAAGATAACGAGGTACATCATATGTTGCTAATGGTTATGGGGCCGAGTTATAACGTACAATAATGACGACCATTATTATGAGATAATGATGATCATATCAGAAATCAAACAATTTTTGAAAACCATACCTCCAATCCAATGCATCTGCTACGCAATGCGGTGCGCAGGGCCACGGATTACGCTGCTGCTCAACAACGCCAACACCCCTCTTCTGCAGCACCTGCATATGGCAGAAACAACCACACTACCTGGGAACCACCTCCACCGCGTATATATAAAATCAATTTCGATGCCTCTTTTTTCACAGACGAAAATGCAAGAACAGGGTTGGTGAGAGGCGATGCCGGGGCGACGGCGGTGATTCGCAATGATGATGGTAACATCATGGTCGCCGCAACATGGTTCCTCCAAAAAGTTGCATCGGCGAAGGAGGCAGAGGCTTATGCGTGTTTTCTGGCACTTAAATCAGCTTTAGACAGTAGCTTGACCAACATCATGATAGAGGGGGATAACCTTCAAGTTGTACAGGCCCTAATGCACACTCACCTCCCAAACAATTATTTTGGACTCACTATTTCTAATTGTTAAACTATTTTGAGAGGTTTTAGCTGTCCTCATATTTCACATGTAAAAAAGGAAAGGTAACTTAGTAGCCCATAAATTAGTATCATTGGCTTTTTCTATCCCCAATCAGGCTTGGATACAAACAGCCCCTTATGATATTCTTAATTTGACCTACTTAGATGTATTAAGTTCTTTGACTCACTATTAATAATACATATACTTTCTTTCAAAAAAAAAAAAAAAAGCGTCCAGCCTAAAATTAAAGAATAACTCTGTATGTTTACTTACTCAATATATATATATATACTAAAAATATTAAATGAGTATAGAAAGTCTATGTCAATTGAACTATGTGTTTGTTTGAATATTATTATTTTGATAAAAAATAGATTTTTTTCAATGAAAAAATATTTTTTTTATTTTTTAGTGTGTTTAGTAAATTTTTAGTAGTAAAAAAAAAACACTAAAAAAATAAAAAAATATTTTTTTGAGAAATTGTAATTTACATCTTTTTTCTTAAAAAAAAAATTTTTCATGCAATAAATAAACAAAAAATATTTTTATATTGTTATATCCAAATATAATTAATAGATAAAAAGATTTTTTTACATGAAATACCTAAACATAAAATTATTTTTATGAAAATTTTATTTTTTTATAAGATTTTTTTTAGAAGTTCACCAAAACAAACCTTATAATTCATTAGCACTCAATATTATTATTATTATTATTATTATTATTATTATTATTATTATTATTACTTTTACTAACCGTATTTTTTAATTGTATCAAGAGAGAAGTTGGTTACTCCTTCTTAGTCTAACGCAAAAAAAAAAATTTGTATTGCTATTTTTTTTACAATATAATTAATTATTATTGTTGTTGAATATAATAATTAATTAAAAAATGCTCGTCCAAGTGCAATTATTAGTACTATACTAACATGTATTCAACACAGCCATAAATACACACTTTTAGGGGTGTGTGGTTGGAAAAATATTAAAATATTTTCAATAATGTTTAGATGGAATATTTTATTTCCATGTTTATTTTAAAATTTAAAAATATATTTTTAGATAATTTTTATTTTTTGAAATCAACATTTTACCAATTTAATTTTTATCTTTAATTTCAATAAAAGTAAAATGTCTATAACAAAAATAAAAAAAAAAACTAAATTATCTTTTTTCATCTAACTCTAACAGCCTAACCCTCTCTTTTCAGATTTTTACCCTCATCTCTCTATATATAATAGGAGAGTAGTTGATGATTCTTTACATGTAATGAGAAGTATTGTGTTTCTTTAAATATCTTTTTTCCCATATTTTGTTTGTTTCTCCATTCAATTCCTGAAAGAATTGGTCCGTCTCACTTGCTCGCGATATTTCGAACACCGTTTTTTTGCTCTTGTCCTAATCGTGACGACCTTAGTGGCACTGATAACTGGGATGCTGATCTCTTCTTCTGGAAGAAATCGTCGGATCCGAGCAGGAAGGTGAGACCGGTAATCCTCAAAGGATGTTACAGGTAAGCACAACGGAAGCTGCTTTTTTTTTTTTTTTTGCTGTACCCTTAACTGATGTGCTACAGTCTACAGATCTGATTTGAGGGTTTCTCCTCTGAACAATACTTTGCTCTAAACATAGCCTTTCAATTTAACCACCAACAATGGCAACGTCTTCTTCTAGCACCTTCTACACCAACCTCAAGTTTTGCACCAAATCCAACAACAGCAACAGCAACTTAAACTGAAGGTACACTTTGTTACTTTCTCTTTGCTAAAGATATGAAACTATTGAATTTAATTACCTATTTTCTGAAATTTCTAAAGTTGAAATCTTTTTACCATTTTGAAGGGAACTCATATTGAGAAGCAATGAAATAGCAACCGTTGGTGCTATCTTGGTAACCCCTTCTCTATGTTCTTTTTTCCCCCTGTTTATCAGTATCACCATTGAAAGTTGTTCAATTTTTTTTTATATTATAATTATTTGATGCAAATTTGGAATATCTTAGTTTAAGATTTTATATTTTTCCTTATTGCATATTTGTGCAGTGGAAAAAAATTTTATTATCTTGGAGTGCAGAAAAATTCTCCATCTTTAGCTTTGTGTCCAGCAACTAAGAACTGCATATCAACCTCTGTGAATGTCACTGTCAATTTTTTTGGTGGATATATATTTACAAATATAAGACTATAAATAATTTTACTTGCCTGTGATGTGTTTTGCTAAAACTATAACCAAGATTCACATTATTATCTCAAATTGCTTGGGTTGTTGACATCCATGTTGCAATTGGGGATTTAGATATATTTTTCTTTTAGCAATGATAGTGATTACAAGTAGAAGATAGTTACTTGAAGTTTGTCTAAAGGCTTCTCTTATCGATAGTGTATTAAGGTGGGATGTCAAGGTTTTGGGACTTAGTTTGGAGTTGGAGAGGAAGGGGAAGGAAATTGGGCAGCTCACCAAGGAGGTGTTTTATTTTATTTTATTTGAATACCAATAAAATATAAGTGAAGATAGGTAGGTAATCAGAAGTTCTATAATTCCAATGGAATGATAACTGGAATTCAAAATGAATTGAAACATTCAATGAATGTTGGCATCGTTGTTTTGTCTAGCTGGAGTTGGATACTAACATTTTTTTTGGTTTCGTATGGAGAGTAATGGGGCACTTTCTACTCACATGAATCTCTGTTCATCCTTTTGGCTTTAATGCTTATGTTGTCTAGATTTAATTTATGGGTGGCTGAATTGTGCCACTGTCAACAGCTTTTTCCTTGCTTTTATGACAAACAAAATTTGAAATTTGAAATTAGTTGAGCGTTAAATTTCCCAAAAGAGCTTTTGAATCTATCATTTGAATTTCTCTTGCTCTCATTCCTTCATTTTGTTTCTCTCATTCCACCGGGTGCTTCTACGTGATAAAGGTGGTGGACACGGATGTGGTGTGCGATGAAACTAAAGTATATATTCTAAGTATATGAGTCTGGGCCGGATTGTTGCTATGCTGTGTCGGATAGGGCATCCTCCTATCTCGAAGGGGAAGCCAGGTCGTCCTCCGAAGGCTGCTCCTGCTGGTGGTCCGGCTGCTGTTGCTGTGGCGGCAGCTGAAGCTTTAAGTGGCGACTCCTGTTCATTGCTGTCTCTGATCCTGCCGTTGCTGTGACTGCATTGCGGCTGGCACCCATGGTTCTGCCTGCCATTCATCACAACCAGGTCAATCACGTAAGCTATGAAGTTTCTAATCTATATTTGAGTTGGTTTTGTTCCCCCATTTTCGCCCTTTATTCTTTGTTATTCCAGAAGTTGTTGCATTGGCCTTTGTTTCTTCTTGGTTTTTTAAAATTTAAACATGATTTTCCATTTGTTCAAATTTCTGATTTTATATATGTGTTGATAATTTGTGTTTTGTTATTTTTGAATTAGGGTAAGGTCGTGTATCATTTATTTTGATTTGAGGAAAAGGATTTGATTTCGAAAATTTTCTGTGGTGATTTGTTGGATGCTTTGATTTATGCCTTTGTTTGTTCTAATTTTGTATTATGGTTTGTTTCTTTCTTACTATGCAGTGTGCCTTCTCATACAACTTCTCATACAATTTTGATCAACCATTTTGCTCTTTCTTTTAAAATATTTAGAAACAATTTCATTCTTCAATTAAAATCTCTAGAAAAGGACAATCTCATTTCCATTCCCAGAATTGTTAACAGTAAAAGTCCTTTTTTTGGTTCTTTTCATATTTTATCAATCAATTCTTATGGTGATTACTTTTGACAAGGAAAAAAAAGTTGCTTTTGACAATAATGTTTGCTCTTATTTTGTATGATGGTTTGTTTATTTCCTGTTGATTGTGGGTTGAAGGATTTTGACACACTGGTTTTTGCTAATCAAACTCATCGACGGTCGGATTGATGTTGTACGAAGGAAGAGAATAAAGTAATCTTTTCTCATTGAGTTGTCCATGGTTCCTTTGAAAAGTATCCTTTGATTTATTCTCATTTTTCCTCATTGATAGTTGTAAACATTCAAGCATTTCTTCTGTTGATATTTCTTTTTTGATTCTAAAAGTTCTAAACTAAACATAAAAATTTCTATGTTTGTTTTTTGTGTGCTTTTCATTTTAAGAGGATTACTAAGTTACTTAAAGATTCATATTAGGAATTTGGTCCCTCAAAAATACACTTGACATGAGATTAAAAAGATTTGTGGTATTTTTAACCTTAAAATGCATATCATATTTCATCTTAGAAAGGTGTTATATCTATTTGACTAAATTTGGGGTTTTAGACATAAATATACTCATTTTGTAAGGATTTTGGACATCAAATTTTTTTTGGAGGCAGTCTCTTAGCATGTAGGGTAATCTTCTATGTTTCTCATACTGTTAATGAAGGGTCTTAGATAAAGACTTTTTGCTTATCTTCATGGAAGTGTGTATTTATTTTACTTTTGGTTTTTTGGGAACTTTCTGTGCTCTTTGTTGTTATTACTTTTGGCAGCCTCCTGTTTATGCCATTTCTGTCTAATACCAAATCACTACCAAATCATGGAGAGTTTAGTTTAGCTTTTGCAGACTCAGTAGGAGCCATATAACTTAGAACTCTTGGAGTAGTAGTTATAGTCCTTACAATAAACATTTTAGGATTATGCTTTATATGTGTAAACATATGGAGATATCAAAATACATTTTAGAGAGAAAGAGAGACAAGAGTAAAAGTTATTAGTCTCTTATTTATTATTCATTGCAATAGTTAAAATGAAGGGTCTCTAATGTTGGAGCATAAATTTGACAATTTAAGGCTGTGAAAGAACACTTATCTATTCACTGTTGCCAAGAGAGAAAAGTTTGTTGGTAGTTGAAAACTTGAAATAGGTTGTTCACTGTTGTCCTAACTGTTATCATAACTAATTGTGTCAGCTCAGCCTATATTGAGAAAATGCAGTCCTTTGTTCATTTAATTTGCAGCTTTGGCCCTTTTCAATTTCACCTATTATTGTGTTTTGAATTCTGATTCCATTTGTTAATTGTTATGCTCATCCCCCATCAGGTTCATTCAACAGAAGCTAAGATGTCCTTCCATCTCAGATTATGAAAAGCTGCAAGCAGATTTCTCTTATCTCCACAACAAATATAATGACCTTTTGGCTGCACATCACAAAATTTCCAGAGGTTCCCCTTTTTATTTTTGGCAATTTTATACCATGATTTGAAATTTGAACTCCACAAAACCCTATATGATATCATATTGTTGCATGACATTTTCTTCTCAAGTGCTTGTGGCTTTGCATAACATTACCAAGGCCCACTCATTCCTTGCCAATTGGATTATATTTGAATCATTAAAGTGTATAGCATGATTTAATAACTGTAGTTTATATCTATGTACATTACCCCTATGTATGTCAATCACATTATTTAACAAGCTTTACATAATGATCTCGAATGCTATATACGTTTGTATTTGAAATTTAATCTATATGTACCTAACTATTTATGTAGAATAGTTTATAATAATTGTTGCTATGCATAGCTAATAAAAGCTATTAGTAGTTGAAATAAATTTTTTATGCAATCATATCATCTATATAATGGTTGAAGTTCAACCTCAAATATACCTAGTTCGAAGCATGTTCCTCTAGTGTTAATTTGGAAAAGATTTTGCCTTCTGTTAATTTGGTTTCAATTACATCCATTTTTCTTCTTCATTATGTTTGGTTTCTTTTCTTGAATCTGACAAAAACATACTTTTACATGTTTAATTTGGCTTGAAAAGACTGCTCAATCTTCCTCATCTCCCCTTTGTTTGCTGCTCTGCTGCCTCCTCTCGGTTTAAGCCGTCATCTTTCCTGGTTCGTTTTTCTTTATAACTATAACAAATATTAATCTGTTTTCTTGTGTATAATATAACTTGATCTGTTGCCTTTTATGATATATAAGTATTGAGGTTTTAAATTTTATAACCAAACATAGAAATCTTATATACCAAGTAATCTTATTCCTAGGAATGATATTGTTACGGCCTGGCCCGAAACTCACGCGGGTCAACCCGACCCGAGTCCTCGCCGGCCCAATGGTGCGTCCTCCACCCGACCCGGACACGCGTCCCGTACGGCTTGCACACAGCCGTGGGGCAACGCCTTTGAGGGTATGGGCCTGCCCACTGGAAGGGCCCACTACTGACATGTATATAAGGGGGAGACTGGCTCTCCCCCCGAGGTACGTCACATTTCACATCATTCCTTCTCCGCCTGCACATATTCTGACAAGGGCGTCGGAGTGTCTTTGCAGGTGGCACCCCCCCTTCTCCATCAGAAGTGCTCGGGACCTCGCTCACCCGGAACCTGGAAACCCCGGCCAGACGAGCTTCTCCACCATCCGAAGCATTGACCTCAGGGTCCTAACCCGAATCGTCCGGTACCCGACCTACCGAACATTGGCGCCGTCTGTGGGGACAAAACGTTCATGGATTTCGTACTGGTCCAAACTGGAACTGGTTCCGAGGTAGCGCCTCCCATACTCGGGGGAGGCGCCGTCGCGACGGAATCCCGGCAGCAGCAACGGTCGCCCACGAGGGATGCGACGCAGACTCACGAGAGACGCCCCTTCGGGGGGACGGGTGACAACCACGCCAGGATAATGCAAGAACTACGCCACAGAATGCAAGACTTAGAGCGCAGGCTAGCAGAACGAGAGCGCGACCAACGCTTCCCAGAGCGGAGCCCCACCCGTTCCCGTTCAAGAAGCCGTTCGAGGCGCACGCCGAGCCCCCAATGCGAGTCGGAGAGCACCGAGGAACGGATACGCCCCAGAAGAAGAAGTCGCGACCCCATTATCTACGCCCGACACGAAAGGCGGCGCGCGTCGAACAGAGGCAACGAGGAACCCCACCGCGAGAACAATGAGTTGAAAAGAACTACCCGAGGACCTGTCATAATAGGAGCAACCCCTTTCCACCGCTCTGTACTTGAGGTCCGATTACCAAAACATGTTGACAAACCGACAGACATGAAGTATGACGGAACACAAGACCCCCTAGAACACTTGACAGCCTTCGAGGCCAGAATGAACCTAGAAGGGGTGGGAGACGAGGTCAGATGTCGCGCTTTCCCGGTCACCTTAGCGGGCCCGGCAATACGGTGGTTTAACAACCTCCCGCAAGGCTCGGTGACCCAATTTACCGACATCAGCCGCGCCTTCTTGGCTCAGTTCACAACTAGGATTGTCAAAGCCAAACACCCAATCAATTTGCTGGGGGTGACACAGAGACCCGGAGAGCCGACCAGGAAGTACCTGGACCGTTTTAATGACGAGTGCTTGGAAATTGACGGTCTGACGGACTCTGTGGCAAGTTTGTGCTTAACGAACGGGCTGTCGAATGAGGATTTCAGGAAACACCTCACCACGAAGCCCGTCTGGACGATGCAAGAGATCCAGTGCGTGGCCAAAGAATACATCAATGACGAGGAAGTCAGCCGGGTCGTGGCTGCCAATAAGCGGCAGCCCGCCTACAACCAATCCCGGCACTTCGAAGCCAGAGAAAGACCAAAGGAACACGCCAAGGACGGCGGTCCGAGCAAACCATCTAAACCGTTCCCCCGAGTTGGGAGGTTCACCAACTACACCCCCTTTACGGCATCGATCACTGAAGTTTACCAACAGATAACAGAAAAGGGGATACTGTCGAAGCCCCGACCACTGAAGGACAGGACGGGAGGAAACAAGAACCTCTACTGCGAGTACCACAAGGGTTACGGGCACAAGACCCAAGACTGCTTTGACCTAAAGGACGCCCTCGAGCAAGCTATCAGGGACGGCAAACTCGCCGACTTCTCCCACCTTATAAGGGAACCAAGGAGACGCAACCGGGACAACGACAACGAGGACAGATCCCGACCAACAAGACGACGACAGGAGCCAGAGGGTGACGACCACGGTCTCACGGTGGTAAACGTGGTGACGGCCAGGAATACCACCCCGAGGTCGAAATCGGCGCAGAAGAAAGATGCCAAGGTCTTAGCGATCTCCGCCCCACCTGGTAGAGGTCTTAAGGGTCTCCCACCTATCTCTTTCAGCCCGGAGGACCAATGGTTCGACGAAGCGCCGGAAAGTCCGCCCATGGTCATCACGGCTAGGGTCGGAACTGGCCTCGTCAAACGAATCCTGGTAGACACGGGGGCAGACTCAAACATCATGTTCCGAAACGTTTTCGATGCCCTGGGATTGAGAGATTCCGACCTGACGACCCACCAGCACGGTGTGGTAGGGTTAGGAGACCACTTCATAAAGCCAGATGGAATCATCACACTCCCGACCTCTGTGGGACAAGGGCAAAGACGAAGGACAATCATGGCAGACTTTGTAATACTACGAGATTCAACGGCCTATAACATCATCCTGGGGAGAAAGACCATTAACGACCTGGGGGCGGCTATCAGTACGAAACTACTGGTGATGAAGTTCATCACCGATGACGGATCCGTGGGATCCCTCCGGGGCGACTTGGAAACGGCAGTCGCTTGCGACCATGCCAGCCTTTCTCTCAGAAAAAAATCAAAGGAGGCGTCAGGAGTTTTCCTGGCCGACCTGGACGCCAGGGTAGACGACAAACCTAGACCAGAGCCAGAAGGAGACTTGGAGAAGTTCAGAGTCGGCGAGGAGCACGATAAGTTCACATTCATAAACAGGAACCTCCCGCATGAAATAAAGGAGCCTTTGATGGAGATGATCAGGGCTAACGCCGACCTCTTTGCCTGGACACCTGTCGACATGCCAGGAATAGACCCCCAGCTCATGTCACACCACCTGGCCGTAAAGACAGGAGCCAAACCAGTGGCCCAGAGAAGGAGGAAAATGTCGCAGGAAAGGGCAGACGAGGTAGCCAAGCAAACGGCCAGCCTCTTAGAAGCAGGATTCATCCGGGAATTGGATTACTCGACTTGGTTGTCGAATGTGGTTCTGGTTAAAAAACACAACGGGAGGTGGAGAATGTGCGTAGACTACTCTGACCTCAACAAGGCTGTCCCAAGGACTGCTACCCCCTACCTAATATTGACACGCTCGTTGACGCAGCGGCAGGGTACAGATATCTGAGTTTCATGGACGCCTATTCAGGGTACAATCAGATACCGATGCACCGACCTGACGAGGAAAAAACGGCGTTCATAACGCCAGGAGGCATCTATTGTTACAAGGTCATGCCATTTGGCCTAAAAAACGCAGGAGCCACATACCAAAGGTTGATGAATAAGATATTCAGCGAACTCCTGGGCAAAACAGTGGAAGTTTACGTAGATGACATACTCGCAAAAACCGCCCGACCTGACGATCTCCTGAGTGACCTTAACGATGTTTTCTCGTCCCTACGACAACACGGCATGAGGCTTAATCCACTCAAATGCGCGTTCGCCATAGAGGCCGGAAAGTTCCTAGGCTTCATGATCACTCAAAGAGGAGTGGAAGCCAATCCCGAAAAATGCCAAGCTGTCCTTCAAATGAAGAGTCCGGGTTGCATCAAAGACGTCCAAAGACTCGCTGGGAGATTGACAGCTTTGTCCCGTTTCCTCGGCGCATCGGCGGCAAAGGCCATACCTTTCTTCAACTTAATGAGAAAGGGAATGACGTTCGAATGGACACCAGCGTGCGAAGAGGCATTCAACCACTTCAAGCAAATCTTGGCGGCACCACCAGTCCTCGGGAAACCCAGAGCCGGAGAACCACTCTACCTCTATCTATCAGTAACCGAGGAAGCGCTTGCCGCTGTCCTCGTTACAGAAGAAGCGAGGACACAACAGCCCGTCTACTTCGTGAGCAGGGCACTCCAGGGGCCAGAGCTGAGGTACAGCAAACTGGAAAGACTGGCGCTGGCGCTCCTAGTATCCTCCCGAAGGTTAAGACAATACTTCCAGAGTCACCGTATAGTTGTGAGGACAGATCAGGCGATTCGGCAAATACTGCAAAAACCTGATTTGGCTGGAAGGATGATGACCTGGGCCATCGAGCTCTCACAATATGACCTACAGTATGAGCCTCGACATGCAATCAAGGCACAGGCAATGGCTGACTTCTTGGTGGAGGTAACGGGCGATCCTCCCGAGGAAACGAGCACACGGTGGAGGCTTCATGTGGACGGAGCCTCCAACCAAACGTCCGAAGGAGCAGGGGTCATCTTGGAAAGCCCAGCAGGGGTCATCTACGAGCAATCGACCAAGTTCGAGTTCCCAGTGTCAAACAACCAAGCTGAATATGAGGCTCTCCTAGGCGGACTAATGCTGGCTCGGGAAGTCGGGGCGACGAGGGTCGAAGTATGCAGCGACTCCCAAGTCGTCACCTCGCAGGTAAACGGAAGCTACCAAGCCCGGGACCCCCTCCTCCAAAAGTACTTGGAAAAGGTTAAGCAAATGATGAGCCAGTTCCAGGAGGTCATTATCCAGCACGTTCCAAGAGAAAAGAACACACGAGCAGACCTTTTGTCGAAGCTAGCGAGCACAAAGCCAGGATCGGGTAACCGGTCGCTCATCCAGGGCATGGTGAAGGAACCAACGGTCGCCCTCCACCTGACGGGGGCGAGCCCCTCATGGCTGGACCCCATTACCACCTTCCTGGAACTCGGCAAGTCACCCGAAGATGAGAAGGCGGCCAAAGCTTTAAGAAGGGAGGCGGCCAGATACGCAATCATACAAGGACAACTATTCAAAAAGGGACTCAGCCAGCCCCTATTGAAGTGTTTGCACCCCGACCAAACGGACTACGTGCTTAGAGAAGTCCACGAAGGGTGTTGCGGACATCACATCGGGGGCAAAGCCCTAGCAAGGAAGCTCGTCCGAGCAGGATACTACTGGCCAACAATGATGAAGGACTCGAAGGAATTTGTCGCAAAATGCACAAAGTGTCAACAAAACGCCAACTTCCACAAAGCACCAGCCTCCGAGCTAAGCTCGCTAACGACTACGCGTCCTTTTTCACAATGGGGAGTCGACCTCCTGGGACCCTTCCCGGTCGGCCCAGGACAAGTCAAATACCTCATTGTAGCCATTGACTACTACACCAAATGGGTAGAGGCTGAACCACTAGCCACCATATCGTCCTCCAACTGCCGGAAGTTCATGTGGAGGCAGGTGATAACCCGTTTCGGCATCCCAGAGGTCGTTATCTCGGACAATGGAACTCAGTTCACCGACAAGAAGCTCATGGAATTCCTCTCTGGCCTGGGGATAAAGCAAAAGTTCTCCTCAGTAGAACATCCCCAAACAAACGGGCAGGTAGAAGCCGCAAACAAAGTCATCCTTCTTGGTCTAAAGAAGCGCCTAGACAGCAAGAAGGGAAACTGGGCCGACGAACTCTCCTCCGTCTTATGGTCCTACCGGACAACCGAGCAAAGCGCCACGGGGGAAACCCCCTTTCGCCTAACATATGGGGTCGACGCGGTAATACCAGTTGAAATCGGCGAACCAAGCCCCCGACTACTCCTCGCGGGCATGAGCGAAGCGGTTGAGAAAGACTTGATTGAAGAAACAAGGGAGATGGCTCACCTAACAGAAACGGCGCTGAAACAAAGAATGGCCCTGCGTTACAACGCGAAAGTCCTCAAACGAGACTTCGAAGAAGGGGACCTCGTCCTGCGACGCAACGACATCGGCGTCCCGACCCCAGGAGAAGGCAAGCTGGCGGTAAATTGGGAAGGCCCCTACAGGGTAAGGGAGGTACTCGGCAAGGGCGCTTACAAACTCGAAAAACTGGACGGCAAGGAAATACCCAGAACATGGAACGCAAGCAACCTAAAGAGGTTCTACTCCTGACCCACCGGCTCAACGACCAGAGAGCCTAGCCAGAGAGTTAGTATTCGCCCCATCCACATGTTAATTCAACTTGTTTACTTACCTTGTCAAATACTTACCCAATTGTCGAGTAATTTTTACTTGTTCAAATTTTTCATCTTTTGTTAAAACTCTCTTACTTGATATCTGTTCCTCGTGACCAAAATCTAAAACGGCACCCCGGGACTGATCACCCCGGGAGCCAGACGGCTCATAGGCCTCAACCAATTCAACGACTACGCGACCGAACCGGTCCGAACTGCTACCAAACACGAAAACGGCAAGACGGGCACAAGACATAAGCCCGCCGAGAATAAACGGTAACACGAAAACGACAACACGACAAAATAATGAAACAAGCAAGAAATCATAGCAATCAAACGATGATAACTTACAAAGTGTCAAAATGCGCAACGAACACGTAAAATTGTTCAAGGCAAACAAAGCGACAAAGCATCAACGGGTTGTTCAACAAATACATTACAAAATATCCTAAGTTACAAGACTTCACTTCCTCGGCATATCGACAATTTTCCCGTCCTGGATAGTCTTGAAAACACCAATAGACGAGATCTCGAAATCAGGAGCAGCAATCTTCAGCTGGGCCTTCAGAGCATCTTCGGTCATCAAGATGGCATTCTTCCCCTGCTCCTTGGCCACCTTAAGCTTCTTCTTAAGATCAACGGCCTCTGCCTTAGCGGCCTTCGCCTCCGAGATGGCCTGCTCCCGTTCCTTTTCCAAAGCGACAACTCGACCCTGAGCGGCGTTCAGTTGATTTTCTAATGTCATCTCACGCTCAAAAAGCCGAGCCACGGTCTCATCGGATGCCTTCAACCTCTCCGCAGTAAACGCCGACTTCTCCTCAGCAGCATTAAGCTTTCGCCCCATCTCGGACAGCTGACCCTGGAGGAGCTCAACTTGAGCCTTAAAGTCGTTATTCGCCTTAACAGAAGACTCAAGCTTCCTCCGAAGCGCCTCCATGCCAGATAGCTCAAACTCAGCCTTCCGAGCTATCACGGCCCCACGAAGCAAGGTGCGATACATCCACCTCGCCTGTCCGGATAGCTCGGTTGCATGAAAATGCTCTTCCGTCCCGGGTATCAACTGGGAGTCAATGAACTTGGAGGCATAAAAATTCCTCTCCATTACGGTTAGGACCCCCTCTGGGCTGGAAGACATCTTTCGCTTCTTAGGAGTGTGGATAAGCTCCACGTCGCTATCTGGATGGGGGGAGAGGGTCGCCTTCCCGTCGGCAGGTCCCTCCTCATGGGTAGGAGAAACTTGACCCCCTAGGCCCTGCTTTCCCGATGTCTCGGTATCCGGGGCAGGGGAAGCCTGACCCTCTTTTTCCCCTGACGGACCCTCCGACTTGCCGACCCCCTTTTCTTCGGCATTCTCATCATCACTAGCCTCAAAAAATGTCTTCATCAGGTTCTCGAGACCGGTCACGGTGGCAGACATTTCCACTGAGAATAAAGAACAAGAACGTTAGTCGTCAAACTGGAAAGAAGAAGAACAACGACAAAGAAACATAGACAAACAAAAAAGGCAACTCACGAATATAGCTCCGGCCGGCCTCCCGTTCACCCATAAGAAGGTGGGGATTCACAGGATTCTTTTCAAAGATAGCGAGAAGAACGTTCGCTATATTCTTATCTACAGCCGACAACCTCTTGTACGATACTTTCACAAAAGGATTCGACCCCGCGCCGAAGCTCCAGTAAGTCTGGATAAGGCGCTCCCCCTCTAACGACAACCAGAAGGGATGGCGACCCTTGACAGGACGAACCTTGAAATACTTATCTTTGAAACCATGGTAGGAATCCTCAAAAAGGCTAAAAATCTTCCTACCCTGGGCAGCACGGAAAGAAAGAAACCCTTTTCTTGCTTTCCCCTGTTTGGAGGGGTTGGTAAGGTTGAAATAAAAGAGAAAAACGTCCACCGACGCCGGTAGCTCCAAGTACTCGCAGACCATCTCGAAGCAGCGGATCGAAGCCCAGCTGTTCGGATGAAGTTGAGACGGACAGACGGATATCCGGTTCAGCAGCGCCATTTGAAAGTCGGAGAACGGTATCCGAACACTGACTTGTGTGAACATGGACTTGTAAAACCAAATCCAATCGGGGACGCGAGGAGAATGAAAATTAAGCTCATAAATACGCTCACGAGGAAGCGGGACAATGGTCTCGTAGTTGGCCTCCTCGTCAGTACCCCCACACAAGTAACCGGCTTGCCGGAACTCCGTCAATTCCTCCAAGTCCATCTGGTTGGGTGAACTCCTTATATCGTCTGTCACCCAAGCATACGGGTCGTAAGCCGCAGCGGATCCGGAAGACCGGGAGACAACACGAGGCATACCTACAGCGGGGTACCACTCCGTTAGTCTATGAGGTCGGGAGCCCGAAAAAACTCAGAAACTACGCCTTTTCAACTCAATCATGACCAGATACGGCTAAAAACCACGCCTACCTCACAAACCACCCAAAAAAGCCTATCCTGGAATGGTACCCCTCTCCTAACCCACCTATCCCAACACTGAAAAAACCTCTTAACAAATATAAAACCAGCCATGCAGTAGATGCAAACAAAAAATCATACAATAACAGAGCATAACGCAGACACCAGAAGAGAGAAATCAGAAGATTACCTGGAACGATGAAAGAAATCTGGGCTGGAAGTTGAAGCAGGAAGGAGTTCGCGCAGGAAACTTTGGATGTTAGGGAGAGAAGGAGTTGGAAATGATAAGAGTGGGGGGTGGATAGGGAGAAAACTGTTTAAAAACCACCCCCAAAAGCGCGAAAGGAAGCAAGGGCAAGATAGTCTTTACGCACGGGTTTTTTCAAATAATTATGAGCATTAAATGCCCAGCGCGGAGAACGAAACGGCAAACAAATGCCACAGCAGATCAAGAGACACGCGCACAAGAGACGCGTCCCACCCACGATCAGCCGACCCAACGACAACGCACGAGTGCAAACATCACGCGCCACCAATGGCCCCCACGGCCATCACTGACGCGTCGGGGGCACTGTTACGGCCTGGCCCGAAACTCACGCGGGTCAACCCGACCCGAGTCCTCGCCGGCCCAATGGTGCGTCCTCCACCCGACCCGAACACGCGTCCCGTACGGCTTGCACACAGCCGTGGGGCAACGCCTTTGAGGGTATGGGCCTGCCCACTGGAAGGGCCCACTACTGACATGTATATAAGGGGGAGACTGGCTCTCCCCCCGAGGTACGTCACATTTCACATCATTCCCTCTCCGCCTGCACATATTCTGACAAGGGCGTCGGAGTGTCTTTGCAGGTGGCACCCCCCCTTCTCCATCAGAAGTGCTCGGGACCTCGCTCACCCGGAACCTGGAAACCCCGGCCAGACGAGCTTCTCCACCATCCGAAGCATTGACCTCAGGGTCCTAATCCGAACCGTCCGGTACCCGACCTACCGAACAGATATTATTGGTAATGAAAATTAATTCTTGAACCACACACCCTTAAAGTAACAATAATTAATAGGGTAAGAAACAAGATCACGAAGAGATGATCAGATGCACATATTAACATATAGATATACATATTAGTATGCGTATTTGCAAGAATGCAGGGTATTGGAGTAATTGCAATTATATTTGAAATATTTATGTTAAAACAATAAAAATGCATAAATGATCATATAATCCATATTAAATATATATTTTAAAACTATAAAATATTTTTTAATTCTGCATATCAATAAAATAAAATAAAACAATTTCTCACATCCTTATTAATTATATCCAGTCTCTTTTTATCTTGCCATTAGTTTTTCACTTTTTCCAAATATACATATATAGCCATTTCATAAGAAAACTTGCTAGCACTAGCATTTAAAAAAGGATTAATATTCCATAATTGGTGTAATGAGGTGTAGTCTCATATCAATATATGCTTTCAAAAACCAAAATACTAATATCAGAAGCCTATGTCATTTAATATTATTTAATGAGCTTAAATGCAAAGCAAACAAGAAAAAAAAATGTGATACAACTATACAAGCGTCAAGCTTGCTATTTACAAAAAAAACTTCTTATAAGAGACAAGCTGAATTTAGAAGTTTGATAACCTAGCACTAAACAACCAGAGAATCTTGGACCACCAAATATAGAGTCGAGCCTAAAATTGGTTTTATTATTATTATTATTATTATTATTATTATTATTATTATTATTATTAGTAGTAGTAGTAGTAGTAGTATAATGAATATTAACAATTTCGATATGTATTTATTGAATATCTAAAATTTTTTTATAAAAAAATCAATTTAAAAACTAACATAAAATAATATTAAATTAATAAATTTTAAAAATAATAATAGTATAATACCAATATTTATTGTACATTTTAATTTATAAAATCAATAAAACATAAGGAACTTCTCAATTTGGATTTTGGATTAAGAAATTTTTACCAAATCATAATGTGCCTCCTTCCCCTAACACAGAAAACCTACTATCATGAAATTAAGGGCAAAAAATAAAATTAAGCTAAGGGTGGAAAGAAATTACATGAATAAGCCAAATTGAAAATTGCTTCACGAATGAGCCAAAACACATTACTATATAATTCGAACAAGTTTGGTTCGAACTACAATAACACATAATTCGAACTAAGGTAGCTCGAATAATGATGGAACACGTGACGAATGTAATTCGAACTTACATGGTTCAAACTAGAATTGAGTATAATTCGAACTAGGAGAGTTCGAATTACACATTTGGACGCTTCACCAAGTAATTCGAATCTAGTAGTTCGAATTACACAGGTCTCAGCTATATAAGGACTTCGAATCGCTTTTCCAATTCTCATACCCCACAAAATCTCCGAGAAAACGACCCGGATTTGATCCGACAAAGACTCAAACAGAATACTCAGCCGATGACAGAGCCTCATCTTTATCCTGAAATTGCTGACCAACATAAAATTATGGTAATGAGCTTGTGGTTATTTTAATTGTTTGTTAGTTTATGTTTATAATATTTTTTTTTCACTCCAAGTATAATCGGCTAAGGACAGTGTATACTTTTCTGCCGTCCAAACTACACAAATGATGGGTCACCTGGACAAATCTCACGAACTTGGACTCGAAAACCCCTAATGTGTTTGATAATAATTATTCAACGTGGTAATGCACTATTTAACAGCGATGAAGTGGTGTTCAACACAAGAGGTGCACCAATAATTAATGCAGGAAATCTCTTGCCTTCTAACTAGACACTTTTAGATGTAAATAAAAATGCAAAGTATTAGTTTAACTTTGTATAGTGTAATAAAAAGATATTATCATATGCAAAGTTAAACTAACACTTTACATTTTAATTTATATTTACTTAGTTTTTTAAATATTAAAAAAATTATAATAATTTCTTATAATTCTTTGTTCGTCAACAAGAACTTCGATCATACTCATCTTGATCATTAGGGCTTTAAAAGCCTCAAAGAAAAGTGTATGGTTAGAAGGTAAGAGATTGCCTGTATTAATTGTTGGTGCACCTCTTGTGTTGAACAGCACTTCATCGCTGTTAAATGGTGCATTATCACGTTGAATAATTATTATCAAACACAGTAGGGGTTATCAGGTCCAAGTTTGTAAGATTTGCTCCAGTGGCCCATCATTTGTGCAGTTTGGACGGCGAAAAAGTGCACACTGTCCTTGACCGATTGTATGAACACTTGAAGTGAAAAAAAATTAGAAACATAAACTAACAAACAATTAAAACAGTCAAAAGCTCATTATCATAATCAAAGTTCAAAATTCATAAGAAAGGTTGAAAGATGCACCTGAGAGTGCCACTAAATCTTTAGCTATTGTACTATCCCTTCTTCCAAACGGATAGACTATTTTGTAGACTGGCAAGAGACACTGTGAAAATTTATATCAATTATTGAACGAAGAGAGGAATATAAAAGAAAGGATCTAGTCAAAGTTGGCAAGTTCTAACGGGAATAAGGAATAATACAACAACAAATTTATTTAAGAAGAATGGCCTAGATATTAAAGATTTAGTGGCATTTTCAGTTCCATCTTTTAACCTTTTTTATGAGGTTTGAAATTGATTATGGTAATGAGTTTGTGGCTGTTTTAATTGTTTGTTAGTTTATGTTTATAATATCTTTTTTTTACTTCAAGTGTTCATATAATCGGCCAAGTACAGTGTGCATTTTTTCGCCGTCCAAACTGCACAAATGATGGGCCACCTGGGACAAATCTCACGAACTTGGATTAGAAAACCCATATTGTGTTTGATAATAATTATTCAACGTGGTAATGCACTATTTAATAGCGATGAAGTGCTGTTCAACACAAGAGGTGTACCAATAATTAATGCAATTAATCTCTTGCCTTCCAAACACTTTTCTTTGAGGCTTTTAAAGCATCAATGATCAACATGAATATGATCAAGTTCTTGTTGGCGAACAAGGAATTATAAGAAGTCATTGTAATTTTCTTAATATTTAAAAAAGTTATGTAGATGTAAATAAAAATGCAAAGTATTTGTTTAACTTTGTATAGTATAATAAAAAGATATTATCATATGTAAAGTTAAACTAACACTTTGCATTTTTATTTATATTTACTTAGTTTTTTTAAATATTAAAAAAATTATAATGATTTCTTATAATTCCTTGTTCGTCAACAAGAACTACGATCATTATCATCTTGATCATTAGGGCTTTAAAAGCCTTAAAGAAAAGTGTCTGGTTAGATGGTAAGAGATTGTCTGTATTAATTATTGGTGCACCTCTTGTGTTAAAGAGCACTTCATCGCTGTTAAATGGTGCATTACCACGTTGAATAATTATTATCAAACACAGTAGGGTTATCGGGTTCAAGTTCGTGAGATATGGCCCATCATTTGTGCAATTTGGACGGCAAAAAAGTGCACACTGTCCTTGGCCGATTGTATGAACACTTGAAGTGAAAAAAAAATATTAGAAACATAAACTAACAAACAATTAAAACAGTCGAAAGCTCATTATCATAATCAAAGTTCAAAATTCATAAGAAAGGTTGAAGGATGCACTTGAGAGTGCCACTAAATCTTTAATATCTAGGCCCTTCTTCTCAAATGCGGAAATTAGTTGAGGAAGTTTGAAGGATGGACTTGGTATATCCGAAGTTTGCTGTTGTACTATCCCTTCTTCTAAATGGATAAACTATTTTGTAGACTGTCAGAGATATTGTAAAAATTTATATCAATTATTGATTGAAGAGAGGAATATAAAAGAAAGGGTCTAGTCAAAGTTGGCAAGTTCTATTGGGAAGAATGAATAATACAACAAATTTATTTCACGTTCTTCGTTAAAGCTCCTTCAATTAATTTTCGCATTTAAGAAGAAGGGCTTAAATATTAAAGATTTAGTAGCACTTTCATTTCCATCCTTTAACTTTTCTTATGAGGTTTGAAATTGTTTATGGTAATGTGCTTGTGACTGTTTTAATTATTTGTTAGTTTATGTTTATAATATTTTTTTTCACTCCAAGTGCTCACATAATCGGCCAAGGACAGTGTGCACTTTTTTGCCGTCCAAACTGCACAAATGATGGGCCGCCTGGGGGCAAATCTTACGAACTTGGATCCGATAAGTTTTATAATAATTTTTCAACGTGTTAATACACTATTTAACAGCGATGAAATGCTGTTTAACATAAGAGGTGCACCAATAATTAATGCAGGTAATCTCTTGCCTTCCAAACACTTTTCTTTGAGGCTTTTAAAGCATCAATGATCAAGATGAGTATGATTGAAGTTTTTGTTGGCGAACAAAAAATTATATGAAGTCATTGTAATTTTTTTAATATTTAAAAAAGTTAAATAGATGTAAATAAAAATGCAAAGCATTAGTTTAACTTTACATAGTGTAATAAAAAAAGATATTATCATATGCAAAGTTAGACTAACACATTGCATTTTTATTTATATTTACTTAGTTTTTTTAAGGGTAAAGTATATTTTTTGCCCCTAAAGTTTTACAAAAATTTTAAAAATACCCCTAAGTTTTATTTTGTTTCAATTTTGTCCCAAAAGTTTTCGATTTGCATCAAATATACCCCTGACGGCTAATTTTTTAAAAAATTTAAGACCAATTCAACAACAGTTTTATAAGAACAACCCTCAATATAAGCAAATCAAGCATAATTTTCATGCATTATTGTTAGATTGGTCTTAAATTTTTTTGAAAATTTAGCCGTCGAGGGTATATTTGATGCAAATCAAAAACTTTTAGGACAAAATTGAAACAAAATAAAACTTAGGAATATTTTCGAAACTTTTATTAAACTTTAGGGACAAAAAGTATACTTTATCCTTTTTTTTAAATATTAAAAAAATTACAATTATTTCTTATAATTCTTTTTTCGCCAACAAGAACTTCAATCATACTCATTGTGATCATTAAGGCTTTAAAAGCCTCAAAGAAAAGTGTCTGGTATGAAGGTAAGAGATTGCCTGTAATAATTGTTGGTGCACCTCTTGTGTTAAACAAGACTTCATCGCTGTTAAACGGTGCATTACCACGTTGAATAATTATTATCAAAACACATTAGGAATTATCGGGTCCAAGTTCGTGAGTCGGGTCCAAGTTCGTGAGATTTGCCCCAGGTGGCCTATCATTTGTGCAATTTGGACGGCGAAAAAGTGCACACTGTCCTTGGCCAATTGTATGAACACTTGAAGTGAAAAAAAATATTAGAAACATAAATTAATAAACAATTAAAATAGTCAAAAGCTCATTATCATAATCAAAGTTCAAAATTCATAATAAAGGTTGAAGAATGCACCTGAGAGTGTCACTAAATCTTTAATATCTAGGCCCTTCTCAAATGCGAAAATTAGTTGAGGGAGTTTGAATAATAGAATTGGAATATCCGAAGTTTGCTGTTGTACTATCCATTCTTTCTAAACGGATAGACCATTTTGTAAACTGGCTGGAGACATTGTGAAAATTTATATGAATTATTGAATAAACAGAGAAATATAAAAGAAAGGGTCTAGTTAAAGTTGGCAAGTTCTATTGGGAAGAAGGAATAATACAACAAATTTATTTCACGTTCTTCAACTAATTTCCGCATTTAAGAAGAATGGTCTAGATATTAAAGATTTAGTGGTACTTTCAGTTCCATCATTCAACATTTCTTATGAGGTTTGAAATTGATTATAGTAATGAGCTTGTGGCTGTTTTAATTGTTTGTTAGTTTATGTTTATAAAATTTTTTACTCCAAGTGCTCATACAATTGGCCAAGGATAGTGTGTCCTTTTTCGCCGCCCAAACTGCACAAATGATGAGCCACCTGGGATAAATCGCACGAACTTGGATCCGATAACCCCTACTGTGTTTGACAATAATTATTCAACGTGGTAATGCACTATTTAACAGCGATGAAGTGCTGTTTAACACAAGAGGTGCACCAATAATTAATGTAGGTAATCTCTTGGCTTCCAAGCACTTTTCTTTGAGGCTTTTAAAGCATTAATGATCAAGATGAGTATGATCAAATTCTTGTTGGCGAACAAGGAATTATAAGAAGTCATTGTAATTTTCTTAATATTTAAAAAAGTTAAGTAGATATAAATAAAAATGTAAGGTGTTAGTTTAACTTTGCATAGTGTAATAAAAAAATATATTATCATATGAAAAGTTAAACTAACACTTTGCATTTTTATTTATATTTACTTAATTTTTTTAAATATTAAAAAAATTACAATGACTTTTATAATTTTTTATTTGCTAACAAGAACTTCGATCATACTCATCTTGATCATTAAGCTTTTAAAAGCCTCAAAGGAAAGTGTTTGGTTAGAAGGTAAGAGATTGCCTGCATTAATTGTTGGTGCACCTCTTGTGTTGAACAACCCTTCATCGCTGTTAAATGGTGCATTACCACGTTAAATAATTATTATCAAACACATTAGGGGTTATTGGGTCCAAGTTCGTGAGATTTGTCTCAGGTGTCCTATCATTTGTGCAGTTTGGACGACGAAAAAGTGCACACTATCCTTAGCCGATTGTATGAGCCCCAGAAGTGAAATAAAAAAATATTAGAAACATAAACTAACAAACAATTAAAACAGTCAAAAGCACATTACCAAAATCAAAGTTCAAAATTTGTAAGAAAGGTTGAAGGATGGACCTGAGAGTGCCACTAAATCTTTAATATTTAGGCCCTTCTTTTCAAATGCGAAAATTAATTGAGGGAGCTTTAACGAAGAACCTGAAATAAATTTTTTGTTGTATTATTCCTTCTTCCCAATAGAACTTGCCAACTTGGACTAGACCCTTTCTTTTATATTCCTCTCTTCATTCAATAATTGATATAAATTTTTTACGTCTCCAGCCAGTCTACAAAATAGTCTATCAGGAACAAGAGATAGTACAACAACAAATTTATTTCAGGTTCTTCGTTAAAACTCCTTCAACTAATTTCCGCAATTAAAAAGGGCCTAGATATTAAAGATTTAGTGGCACTCTCAGCTCCATCCCGCAACCTTTCATATGAATTTTGAAATTGATTATGGTAATGAGCTTGTGGCTGTTTTAATTATTTGTTAGTTTATGTTTCTAATATTTTTTTATTTCACTTCAACTGCTTATACAATCGGTCAAGGACAGTATGCACTTTTTCGCCGCCGAAACTGCACAAATGATAGGCCACCTGTGGCAAATCACACGAACTTGGACCCGATAACCCATACTGTGTTTGATAGTAATTATTCAACGTGGCAATGTACTATTTAACAGCGATGAAGTGCTGTTCAACACAAGAGGTGCACCAATAATTAATGCAGGTAATCTCATGCCTTCCAAACACTTTTCTTTGAGGCTTTTAAAGCCTCAATGATCAAGATGAGTATGATCAAGTTCTTGTTGGCGAACAAGCAATTATAAGAAGTTATTGTAATTTTCTTAATATTTAAAAAAATTAAGTAGATGTAAATAAAAATGTAAAGTGTTAGTTTAACTTTGCATAGTATAATAAAAAAAAAGATATTATCATATGGAAAGTTAAACTAACACTTTGCATTTTTATTTATATTTACTTAGTTTTTTTAAATTTTAAAAAATTACAATGATTTTTTATAATTCCTTGTTCGCCAACAAGAACTTCGATCATACTCATCTTGATCATTAAGCCTTTAAAAACGTCAAAGAAAAGTGTTTGGTTAGAAGATAAGAGATTGCCTACATTAATTATTGGTGCACCTCTTGTGTTGAACAACACTTCATTGCTGTTAAATGATGCATTATCACGTTGAATTATTATTATCAAACACAGTAGGGGTTATCGGGTCCAAGTTCGTGAGATTTGTCCCAGGGACCCATCATTTGTGCAGTTTGGACGGCAAAAAAATGCACACTGTCCTTGGCCGATTGTATGAGCACCTGAAGTGAAAAAAAATTAGAAACAAAAACTAACAAATAATTAAAACAGTCAAAAGCTCATTACCAAAATCAAAGTTCAAAATTCATAAGAAAAGTTGAAGGATGGACTTGAGAGTGCCACTAAATCTTTAATATCTAGGCCCTTCTTCTCAAATGCGAAAATTAGTTGAGGTAACTTGAAGGATGGACCTGGAATATCCGAAGTTTGCTGTTGTACTATCCCTTCTTCCTAATGGATAGACTTTTTTGTAGATTGGTTGGAGACATTGTGAAAATTTTTATCGATTATTGAATGAAGAGAGGAATATAAAAGAAAGGGTCTAGTCCAAGTTGGCAAGTCTATTGGGAAGAAGGAATAATACAACAACAAATTTATTTCAGGTCTATGGTTAAAGCTCCTCCAACTAATTTTTGCATTTAAGAAGAGGTCTTAGATATTAAAGATTTAGTGGCACTCTCAGGTCCATCCTTCAACCTTTTTTATGAATTTTGAAATTTGATTAGAGCTTGTGACTGTTTTAATTATTTGTTAGTTTATGTTTCTAATATTTTTTTTCCTCCAGGTGCTCATACAATCGACAAGGATAGTGCGCACTTTTTTGCCGTCCAAACTGCACAAATGTTTAATAATAATTATTCAACGTGGTAATGTAACAGCCATTCAACACAAGAGGTGCACCAATAATTAATGTAAATAATCTCTTACCTTCCAAACACTTTTCTTTGAGGTTTTTAAAGCCTCAATGTTCAAGATAAATATGATCACAGTTCTTGTTGGCGAAGAAATTATTGTAATTTTTTTAATATTTAAAAAAATAAGTAGATGTAAATAAAAATGCAAAGTGTTAATTTAACTTTGCATTGTATAATAAAAAAAGATATTATCATATGCAAAGTTAAACTAACACTTTACATTTTTATTTACATCTACTTATTTAAAAAAATTATAATGATTTCTTATAATTCTTTGTTCGCCAACAAGAACTTCCATCATACTCATCTTGATCATTGAGACTTTAAAAGGCTAAAAAAAAAGTGTCTGGTTGAAAGGCAAGAGATTGACTCCATTAATTTTTGGTGCATAATATCTTTTCTTGTTACATTGTACAAAATTAGATTTGAATCTTTTAAAGTTTGAATTTCACTCTAAAGGTAAAGTATTATCTCTTACCATTTATTTTATAGATGGGAACAAAAAAAATATGAGAGAAAAACCATTTAAGGGTGAGAGATTACATTTTATCTTTTAAAGTGAAAATTCAAAATTTAGAGGATCAAAATCCTGCAAAATTGATATGATTCATATCAATATAATATCTTTTTTAGTTTGTTTTTGTTTTCAATCAAAGCATCATTATCAGTTATTAATTTATCATCGTGAATAAATTTTGTTTCCTGAATAACATAACCAAAGAAAGCAGCAACCCAATGATCTCTTGGTATTCTTTTGATTACAATATGGGTCGGACAGGCCCAACCCATACCAAAACGCACAATACAAGATCCTGTTGGGTCAACCAACGCTCCAACTCACTTTAAGTAAATTCAAATTACTATCTCTAAGTCAACTAGTCTACCATTAAGCTAAGCTTTCCCCTTAAGTGAAAGTGAGAAGTTTTTGGTTTTTTTTTTTTCGGTCAATTTCTAGGCCAGGAAACCGAACCGAAGAACAACAGCAACAACAACAAAGAAAATGCAAAACGAAACATGTTCCCTCCCTCTTGCTGACAAAAAAAAAAACATGTTCCTTCCCTCTCGTAATCTCGTTTACTCTCAATCAACTCTCTTACCTAATCTAAGACGTGCAGAGACAGCCAGGAGGTTTGCCTAGAAGCAGCCACCCTTGAAAGAGTGCGTAATAGCTCACTGATCGAGCGCTCTTGCGCCGAAGATGAACGGGGCTAAGCGATCTGCCGAAGCTGTGGGATGTAAAAATGAATCGGTAGGGGAGCGTTCCGCCTTAGAGGAAAGGACCCGCACGAGCAGTGGTGGACGAAGCGGAAGCGAGAATGTCGGCTTGAATAACGCAAATTCAGAGGCATAAAATACAGAAAAAGTAAAATACAACATAAAATCTGGGTAGTAGTTTTGGTTTTTTTTTTTTTTTACTTGGGTCCATAAGACCCGAAAAAACACACCAAGACCCAACCCGTTCCCATCTTAATACTATCACATTTTGAATTATCTGAACCAGAGAAAACTCTTCTTCTACTCCACCTTCATCTTTCATCATTGGAATGGTATCCTCAGCCACCCACCGCCAATACCCACTCCAATACGCTGCTGCTACAACTGTGCTAGGACTCCATATGGATCTGGTGCGTCAAAGATTGCGATCATCCCTTCCAAACTGAGATGCAGTGCTCTGTCATGGCCATTGCGAGAAGCTTCTATTCACTGTAGTGCTGTACCATAAGTGGCCACGAGAGTCAAGAGCTTAAGGAAAGGGCTTCAAATTTTCATTGTGGTTCATTATACCCGAAATAATATTCTCAAATTGGCAACTGGCCCATCCCAAATTCAGATGAGAATTTTATTCAAATAGAAAAAAATGGCAGACCCGGGTTCGGCCCAATATAGACTTGGCTTTGATATTTTTCTATTGGGTTAGTTTGTAAGAGTCCACAACGGACTTCACAAACTCTTTACACCAAGGAAACTAGTAACATAAATTAATAACCCTATTCTATTTTTAAAAAAATCTATCTTCGCTATCGTCATGATTAGCCAAAAAATGTTAATTTTCGTATGTCTGAAGTTAAGTAATTAACTATATCTCCATTTCTAATACCAAAAAAAGAAACTATATCTCCATTTCCACACTAATATTAATCACACATACTTTGATACTTTATACTCACCTATACTTCGTAATAATTATTATCAAACATTACCAATGGAATGTACAAAATTACCTATTGTTATTAACCAAATTTCATTTAATATGAAAAGTCCTCAAAATCATCGTGCGTGGATAATCTTATAATCATTAACACCTTTTTTTTTTTCGATGAATCAAAATAACGATCTTATTAAATGGTATTGTGCTAAATATGGTAAATTTTTTTTGTAAGATGAATTGGACAACTCTAATTTTAAGTATTACAATACAATATATTTACGAATATTATTATACATACAAATTTTTTTGGCATACAAGTTATATAAGTCCCTTACATAACGCACGCGTGAAATTACGTTGTTCCTTTTGTATCTCGTGTTTCTCCTCTTCTTCTTTTTTTCGCGTTTTTTCTTATTTTTCTTCGCGTGTTTCATCTTCATCGTAGTTTTTTTTATTACTGTTGTTGCTATATTTTTTTCCTCCTCCTCTTTCTATTGATTTTGCAACATTATGTTTTTTTTTCTTTGCTTGATTTTTTCTTCCCAAGAAGAATGATGAGAATATGAAATAAGAAGATAAAGAAGAAGAAGCAGCAGAAGATGAGAAGGAGGAAGAGGAAGAGTTTTGAATTATGTAGAACTTATTAGCACACATACACCGGAAATTCTCTAACAATACACTCGAATATATTCGTATTACATCCAAATATCTTCGTGTTACACCCAAATTTGCTACAAAATCAGAAAAATGTTTCCTTTAATGCTGCATTTTTTTTCTTCTTCTTTTTTTTCTTATTTCTTTCTTTCTTTTAGTTGGATGAGTGTAAGTTCATCATTTTCCAATTAATTTTGCAACATTATATGTTTCTTCTTCTTTTTTGTTTTTATTCTTATTAAGAGAGTAAAAAAAGAAGAAATTTGAGAAGGTAAAATAAAAAGAAAAATATGAATAAGAAAAAAAAAAGAAATAGATGGTGATGATGATGAAAAAAAAAGAAAAAGAAGCAACAGAAGATGATGATGATGAAGGAGAAGAGTTTTGAATTATGCAGAACTTATCAGCACACATACACCGAAAAATCTTAAACAATACACTCAAATATCTTTTTATTATACCCAAATTTGCTGCAAATATAGAAAAATATTTTCTCTAATGCTGTAATTTTTTTTCTTCTTTTTTTCTCCTTATTTTTTTTTCTTTTAGTTGAATGAATGTAAGTTCATTCTCTTCCAAGTAATTTTGTACCATTATGTGTTTCTTCTTCTTTTTTGTTTGATTTTTTTATTTTATTCTTGTTAAAAGAGTAAAAACAAGAAGAAACTTGAGGAGATAAAATAAGAAAAAAATGAATAAAAAAAAAAGATGATAACGATGATGATGAAGAAGAAGAAGCAGCAGAAGATGAGGAGGAGAGAGAAGAAGAGTTTTGAATCATGCAGAACTTATTAGCACACATACACCGAAAAATCTTAAACAATACAGTTAAATATCTTCGTGTTATACCAAATATCTTCTTGTTACACCAAATTTGCTGTAAATACAGAAAAATGTTTCCTCTAATGCAGAATTTTTATATTACATTTAATTTAAACTATAAATGATGAAATATTATTCACCTGTAGAATCATAAACTACTAATGAAAAAATTAACTAGAATTGAACTACATCTCAACCACTTGATTGGATTTAAAACAATAATCAATTTCGTTCTGATTCAATTGACAATCTAAACTTGAATTATTCATTATTTTTAACAACGAGATAACTGATGATAGAGGAGAAGGAGGAGAAGAAATTCCAAATATAGAAAGGAGGAAGAGGAGGAGGAGGAGATGGTGGTATTAATTACGATGATAATGAAATAGAAGAACTTGTATAAGAAAAAGAAGAAAAAGAACATGTGCACTTAAATATAAATTACTTATAAGAACTTATATAAAAGATGACTTGTATACAAAGAATAACTCTTATTTTAATTTTAATATTTATAAAATTTATAGTAAATATTAATACGAGTCATTCGTATTGTATGTGCTATTAATCATTAGGTATTTGGCACAAAATGTTAATTATATTCTATACTATCTTTTAGAGATAGAATTCATTAGTTGAAAATGATAAAAATATATAATAACCACTAAGATTAACAGTTTTAAGAAAAGTGAATTTAAAAAAAATTGAATCATAATCAACATCCAAATTTTAAATCTGTGAAAGAAAAATCAAAGAAAATAAAACTATTACTAGAGATAAAATTGCTGCCTTCAAAACTTAATAAGCGGCTTTCCAAAGTTACATTTTTTTTTTGTTCGTGAACGTCACAGTTTTAAATTCTTCAAAGTTACGAAATTTATTTTTGTAACTCACAGTAGCATCATTGGGCTCCCTTATTGAAAGTGGCCCTAATATCTATTTCAGTTTTTATTTGTTTGTCTCTGAGATTGGGGTTATGGAGATTTTTGGTTTTCACAAGAAAGTCAAGAGAAGAATATAATGTTGGGTTAGAAGCAAAAAATAGGAAAGGATTGGTTGAAAAATTCAAAGAAAATAGAAAAGGATTGGCTGAAAATTTAATACATGATGCCATTACCAGCACATGGAAATGCCACATCAAACACATTTCACATTTCACAGTTACTTACTTACATCTATAAAATTTTAAAAAATACTGTTTATTATACCCTAAATATTCTTTATATTCATATAAAAATATAGATATTAACTTATGATTAATTAATTATAGATTTAAATTAGCTTTTAATTAACAAAACAAAATTAAAGACTATTAATTTTAAAGAGTATACATGTAGAGGAATTGTAAAAATTGTATATTTCAATTTTTAAAATGATTAAAATTTTCCTATAATTAATTTTAAAATAATAAAATAATCTTTGGAGATTAATTTTAAAAAGACTAAAGTACTTTTTAGTTAATTTTTAAAGGATTAATATATCCTTTAAATTAAACTTTAACTAAGGTTGATTGATTATATTAGCAATTAGTAATTTAAATTTAATATTAAAAAGACTGAAAACCTTTTTAGTTAATTTTAAAAGATTAAAATGATTTTTTAAAATTAATCCTACAAAGATTAAAATAACCTTTTAGAATTAAGGTTATTTGCTGTATTAGAAATTATAAAAATTAGCTTTTCCGAAGACTAAAATACCGATAAAGTAAAATTAATCTCTCTCTCTCTTCAATTCATAATAAATCACATTCAACAAGCACATCTATATCCTTATACAATAGAAATCGAATTTATTAAATATTCTAATATAAAGAGATAGTGGAAATTTTTTATTACAAGAAGAGATAATATTCAATTTGATTTTTGAATTTGTACATTAATTTTAATTAATTCTTGTAATTTTAATTATTTTTATTTAATTTTTAAATTTTTTAAATGTAATTCACATTAGTCATTAGCATACAAATGTTAATGGAATGTTGATATAGACAATCAAATACCATCTTAAACTTATAAAATGATGCTATTTTAGTTTTGATATTTAAATAGTCTAAAAATAAGTTGTATCAATTGTTTTGGGAGAAAAAAACTTTAATAAATATCACTTACCATACTATTTTTAGACTATTTAAGTGCAAAAAAAAAAACGACATTTTACAGAGTCCAATGTAATATCTAACTATCTATACCTTCCATTAATGTTTGTGCGTCAAAAATTATTTCAGGAATTAACATGAATTATATTCACAAAATTTGAAGCCTAATTAAAATAATTAAAACTTTAAAAACTAAATTTAGACTCATGTACAAATTCAGAAATCAAATTGAATATTATCTCTTAACAAAAATGATAATATACTGTTAATATACATGAACTAAAAAGATATTCACTCGCTAATGAGTTATAGATCAAATGGTATAGTCTTTCCATACTCACCTAAAAAATTGCGAATTCGAGTCTTTCTATTTTTGGTACAAAAAAAAGGTATTCACTTTTTTTAAGTCAAATTAATATTTCAAATTTATAATACAATTACATAATTCATATTTTAACAGTTTAATTATTTTATTAGTTAATATAATTTTATTAAATTTATATATATATTTTTTAATTTTATCTCTATATTTTTTTAATTTGATTTTTACACTATATTTTTAATTTTGTAATTCAGTCCTTGTGAGTATAAAAAATTATAAAAATTAACAGAATTTTTTTCTGCAAATAAAAAATGCTCACAATTAAAATCTAATTAGATCATTGATTATATATTTTTTTTAGAAAAATATTCTGTTAATTTTAATATTTTGATATAAAAAATAATATAATTACAAAACTAAAAATAGTGTAAAATTTAATTTAAAAAATATAAAAATTTAATTATAAATTTAGTAAAATTATAAAAATTAATATAATAATTTAAAATATTTTAAAAAGCTAATTGAATTGTTTCAAAACCAAGTACAAATTTATTTTATTTGAATTTATCCTATCTAAAATGAAATTCTACTTCTTAAAATATTATAATTGAACTTCTCAAGCTTACACTGTTACACATGTATATTAGACTTTGTAAAATAATATTTCTATAAATATATGTCTTTTTAGCCACAATTATCGTAGAATGATACTTCTAAAGTTTTAATCATATAAGAGTCTTTTGGTTTTCTCTAACTTAACACCTAATATTTATTATTTCACTCTTTAAGACTTTAACTACAAAGGTATTATTTATAATTAAACCTGTTATGAAAATAAACCTGTTAAATTTTCGAAATCCTCTTTAATTAATTGGAAATATGAAAAATAAAATGATTAAGTTTACTTTTGATTTTTTTAAATTCTTTTGTAAAAATAAAAAAAAAACCTTAAATTTATATGTTATCTCTGACGCTGTGATCCACTGCTTCTACCATCAATTTTTTTTTTAAATATTGTTACTTGACTATTTTCATTTTATGATAATTTTAAAAAAAAATTATTCTTGAATCAATCCTTATTACCCTGTAAGATTAAATTTGTAAGTGTTGAAACATAAAAAAAAAAAAAAAGAGAAAGATATATAATCACCGAATGGTAAAAAAATTTGAATTGCGAGAATAAATATAATATTTAAGTAGGGTCTCTATAATTTGAAAGAGAAGAAGATCAATTCTATTATTATTTTTAATATTTTTACTTACTATGTTTATATTATGATAATTTCAAGAATTTTTAATACTTGTATCAATCGTTATTATTCTGTAAAATTAAATTTGTAAGAGTTGAAGCATATAAGAAAATTAATAAAATTGTGTAGGATCTTTTTTTTTGTCGAGTTAAATTTAAATTAAATAGACAATCTGAATCATATCACAAAAAAAAAAAAATCAATTATCAGATAGTATAATAATGAATATAAATGTAAATATATGTATAAATAGAATTTTTAAATTAATAGCCATGTGCTGCTCCCTTATATGTACACCATCGTCATCATAGGCTTCTTTTTATTATACTCTAACTATATCAACTATGGATAATTTAATTTTTTTTTAATGCGATAGTGACTAGAAAGTTTTATATTGAGATGGATCCAAAAGGCGTAGACAATAACTCCATACAGCAAGAGAAATTGTTTTATTTTCTTTGATTGATATCTAGTGTTGAGAAATATTTTATGATTTTAAAATATATATTTAGTATGTATTATATGATTATTTATGCATTTTTATTGTTTTAACATTAATATTTTAAATATAAAACTAGTACGTGTTCATCACATGACATCGTATTTATTTATTAATTATTCAAGAATAATTATAAATCTTAATTAGGAATTTTTATAATTAATGGTAACAATTATTATCTAAAAAATGAAAAGTTTTTTATGTGAATAATTTTATAATGACATTTAGTTAAGTGCTAATGTTATTACATAAAAAAAATTCCATGCAAATTATCCAAAAATATTTTTTCTATATATAAAGGTATATTAGATATTAATATAAAAAATGACATTGACACTTTATAAAACTGAACTCAAAATCAATCTTTTTCTTTTAGTATACTTGAATTTTAATTTTAGGATAAAATATATTTTTTATCTTTTAAATTTGTCAAAAATTATAAAAATATTTTTAAATTTTATTTTATTTTAATTTTGTTCTAAAATTTTTTAATTTGCATTAAATCTATCCCTGATAATTAAATTTTTAAAAAATTTAGGATTAATTCAACAATAATACATGACAATTATTTCTGGTTTATTTGTATTGATGGTTATTTTTGTAAAATTGCTATTGAATTGATTCTAAATTTTTTGAAAAATTAACTTTCAAGAATATATTTGATGCAAATAAAAAAATTTTAGGACAAAATGAAAACAAAATAAAACTTAGAGATATTTTAAAAATTTTTAGCAAATTTTAAGGACAAAATTAAAATATACTTTACCCTTAATTTTTTATTATTATTATTAGTATTCTCTCTAAATTATTTTTAAAATTTTACATGCTAATTATTTTTTACTTGTTTAAATTTTATTCAAAATTATATATCTTTCATAATTTTATAAATTTATTTAAATTATACTATTTTAACATTTTTTATTTCTAATATTTTAAACTATGCTACTAACTCCTTCTCCCTACTAATTGTTAACACGCAATTATACTAGGGAAAAAAATAGTAGTCATGTGCAGTAGCAAGTAGCAACACATATTTGGGAGCAAATGATGTAACAATTTTGGCTGGCTGTCCAATTAATAGAAACAATTACAGGAAAAAAGTTGTAAAAATTTTGGGACGGGTTTCAAAAAGACAATTACAGTAAAAAAGATGTAACAATTTTGGCTGTCCAATTAATAATAACAATACATAAATAAAATTTGTACAGAGAATATGTTAAAAATGTTAAAGTCAACGCAAAACCTTTATTACTGTACATTTATATACATATTTGTTTGGCGTGATGTAATTAATTAATATTAAAGTGAAAGTTTTTCCATATTCATTATTTGACCATATTATAATTACACTTTATATTTGGGGACTATAATAATATAATATACCTTCTTATAAGAGAATAGTAAAAAAAACATTGATATTATGTGTATTTTTTAAAAATTATACATTTATAAATTGATGTAAAAAAATATTATAATAATTAAATTGATTTATATGTATTTTAAGGAGTTAAGTTATTATCTATTCATTTATTTTTTTTGCCATGTGTAATACTGTTTTTACTTAAATTTTAATGTTATTATCTATTCATTTATTTATTGTACATAATAAAACTTACCTATCATGAAATTAAATGACATACATAGACTTCTAGCCTGGTTATTAATATTTTGATTTTTAAAAGCATATATTAATGTGAGATTACACCTTATTATACCAATTATGGAATATTAATCCTTTTTTAAATGCTAGCTAGTGCTGACAAGTTTTCTTATAAAATGGCTATATATATATGGAAAAAGTGAAAAACTAAGGACAAAATAAAAAGAGAACGGTCAACGGATATAATTAATAAGGATGTGAAAAATTGTTTTATTTTATTTTATTGATATGCAAGGTTAAAAAATATTTTATAATTTTAAAATATATATTTAATATGTATTATATGATCATTTATGCATTTTAATTGTATTAACTTTAACATAAATATTTCAAATATAATTGCAATTACTCCAACACTCCGCTTTCTTGTCTATATATATGTGCATTTGATCATCTTCATGATCTTGTTTCTTACCCTATTAATTACTGTTACTTTATTAAAGATATGTATTTATGAATGTGTTGAATACATGTTAATATGTTACTAACAGCTGCACTTGGAGGGCATTTTTTAATTAATTATATTCAACAATAATAGTAATTAAGTAGGCTGTAAAAGAAAAAAATAGCAATACGAAGAAAATTTCTAAGTAATTATAATTATGAATATGTATATATATGTACATTACGACAAAATTAATTCCTTTAGCATGTAGTACTATAGGAACAGCCTTGTTCCAATTTTCTTATAAATAGCTCCTCTAGTCTTCTATATGTAAAGCAAGTCACGTAAATATTCAAAAAAAAATGTCATACAATTATATAAACAACAAACTTGCTATTTACAAGAAAACTTCTCATACAAGATAAGATAAAATTAGAAGTTGGACTGCCAAATATAGAGTAGACCTTTTGATTGGAGAATAATTCTGTGTTTATTTACTCAAGATATATAATATTTTTTTTTTGGTATTTATATAATTGAATAAATTAAAAATATAAAATTTTTAGTTTTTATAAATTACAATATTATACTTTTAGCTCCAATATTTAAACTTTAAAAATAATAATAGTATAATACCAATATTTATTGTATATTTTAATTTATAAAATCAATAAAACATAAGAAACTTACAACAAAATTATACATCCAAAATCATGCTAAATTATCGTGGAATGATTTTTATTTTTTATTTAAATTTATCCAACATAATCACTAACCAATTTAACAATGGAAATTTGATATTTATTATCCTGAAATTTTAAAAATATGGTACTTAACTGCTTATGTTTTAATTTTAAAATTCCGTGAACAAATTACTTTTATTAACTGATTATATAAAAATAAGCTATGATGTAGTTTAATTAGTTTGGTTTTAGTTTTATTTGGTAATTGATTTCAGATTTTGGGTTTTATTTATTTTAATTAGCTTAAATGCAATGTAAATAAGAAAAAACAATGAGATATAACTATACTACCTAAGCACCTAATAGGCTAATACTAAACAATCACAAATCTTGGACCACCAAATATATATAGTAAAACCTAAAATTGGAGAATAATTGTTTGTATTTACTTACTCAATATATAATATTTGATTATTATTATTTTTTTGGGTGTTTCATATAATTGAATAAATTAAAAATAAATATAAAAATATAAAAAATAAATATTTTTTATAAATTAATATTTTTGCAATTTTTTTTGCATATTTTTTTATTATTATTTTATTTAAATTAATCTTATCTAAAATGAAACTCTACTTCTTAATATATTATAATTAAACGTTCCAAGCTTACACATGTATATTATTAGACTTTGTAAAATAATATTCATTAAACCAAGTTGCATATTAATTTCTATTTTTTTAGCCACAAATGGTATAATGATACTTCTAGAGTTTTACTGTTTTAGTTATACAAGTGTCTTTTGATTTTCTCTAACTTAACACTTAATGTTTATTTCACTCTTTATAAGAAGGTATTATTTAATATTTATAATTAAACCTGTTAAAATAAATATTTAGGAATGGTCAAAGTTTTAGTATAAATAGAGGTGTTGTATCTGCAGAGAAAGCCGCTCAAACACTCTCTATCATATACAATCATACAAGATGAAGTTTCTGTTTCTTTTCTTATTCCCTTTGATTTTGTGTGTTGTGGTTCCTACCACCAGAGCACAATTATTAGATCCATTCTTTTACAAAGATACATGTCCCTCTCTCCAGTCAACTGTACGACAAGTTCTTCTTAATGTTTCGAAGGGGCCTGGAAAAGATGAGCGGCTTTTCGCCAGCTTGATAAGACTTCATTTCCACGATTGCTTCGTCCAAGTAAGTATACAAAATTGTGTTAATTTCTATGTTATTATCGTAAATTATTGTAGAAAGATTCTAATCATGGATATGTATGTATGCAGGGGTGTGATGGATCAATTTTGTTAAATGATACCGCTTCTATTAGAAGCGAACAACTTGCAGCGCCGAATCTGGACTCCATTCGTAGGTTGGATGTGATCAATTTGATTAAGGAAAATATCGAGAAAGCTTGTCCTGGGGTTGTTTCCTGCGCTGATATTGTCGCACTTGCTGCCGAAGTGTCTTCGGAGATGGTAAACTTTCTTTTTAATTTGCATGTTCATCTCAATTGATTAGTGTGCATTATTCATTTTTTTTAACTATCTTGATTTGACAGTCAAATGGTCCAACTTGGCAAGTTCCCTTGGGCAGAAGAGATAGTGAAACAGCAAGCTTCGACTTGGCAAATTCGGACATTCCTGGTCCAAAATCCAACCTCCCTCAGCTCATTTCGGCATTTCAGAAAAAGGGTCTTGATATGAATGATTTAGTGGCACTTTCAGGTTTATCTTCAACCTTTCTTATAAATTTTAAAATTTGATTATACGAATGAGTTTATAACTGTTTTAATTATGGGTAAGTCTATGGTGACTGTTATAATCATCATGCATGCGGACAGTATGTAGTGCGGTTGGAATGTGGTGCTATTGCCACGTTTTAAATTATATAAACGAAACTAATAAATTACACCATATATAAAGTAGATTGTGCTAAAAATGTTATTCATGATTTATTTATGATTTTTTTTATAAGAAGGCGTTGAAGCGCAAAAACTACTCCATAAATAATGAGTATAAGTTTGTGATTAATGTGCCACTGAATATAAATGCTGCTGTTAATAATTTCAGTGGCTTATTACAAATGAATTACACTAAAATTTTGAAAATAGAATTTCTTTTAAATGGTACTGCACCCGATTATCATACTTTGAGAAAAGTCGTGGAGTACGGTGCAAATGTGATGGTGATCCATTTGGTTATTAATATTTTAAAAAATTATATATTGATTTATTTTAAATAATAATTTAATTATAAAATGGTTCTATTATAATTAAGATATTATTCAATTAAAAATTGACATATCATATAGAATAAATTATATGTTATTTTAGAAAGAATTGAATAAAATTTATCTGTAAATAATTATTTAAGTAATTAAATATCTGTATAGAATTTTTTTAATTAACACTTGTAGTATATTAAATAAAAATTCCCTTAGACAGAGTAAATAAAGATGATTTTTCATAATGGTACAACCAATACTAATGATATATCCATTTTTTTAACTGAAGAGATTGATGTCTTTACATCATTGCTAAAATCAGAGTAGTTGCTTGTATCCATTTATTTTGAATAAACAGACATGATTATATATGTTAAGACTTGTGTATCTCTAACTCTTTATTCAAACAACAAATTAAATTTGTGCATGTTATTGTGTACCTTTTCATTTTAGATTAAAAAGATAAGTTTTCCTTTATATATGGAGTATAGACAATAGAAATATATCTATTTATGGATGCACACACATCTTTAAATAATTCAGAAACAATGATTCACATAATAATTGATTATAGCTGTTAAAAGAAACAACAAATTAGTACAAGAGATGATCCACAAAAGGTTGGTACAACCAAAATGTTTTCCAATATTCTGTTTTTTTCTTGATAATATAATAGGCTAGTTATGTATACAACAAAAACTTATTTTATTCACTTTTTTAAAAAAAGGATATTGCTAAACATAATTATCAAATAAGAAAAATGTAGCATTATTTGTCTATGAATCAAACTAGCTTCTCCAAAATAAATGAAGATGGGTTAATTTAAAAAGTGAGGAGTTTAATTATCCTTACATATGAAAATCACAAACTTAATAATAATTAATTCTTTATTTTTTTACTTTATTAATCTTCTCAGTTTAAATGAATTTATTTTTTGTTTACGAGATAACTATATATATATATACATATGCACACAGCAACTTTACAGTAACACCTAGTGACAGCATCACATGTTGATTTTCACTATCAGTAGCATAGAATTTCTCTTTAATTATTTGGTAATTTATGTTTCTAATATTTTTTATTTTCACTTCTTCAGGTGCTCACACAATTGGCAGAGGACGGTGTACACTTTCCCGTCGCCGAAACTGCAAAAATAATGGGTCAAAGGGAGAAAATGTCACAAATTTGGACCAGATAACTGCTTTTGAGTTTGATAATAATTATTATATAAATCTTCAGCGTGGTGATGGACCCTTTAACAGCGATCAAGTGCTGTTTGATACAAGGGGTGCACAGACAATCAATGCAATCAATCTGTTGGCTTCCAATCAAACACTGTTTTTTGAGGCTTTTAAAGCCTCCATGATAAAAATGAGTTTGATTGAAGTCCTTGTTGGTAAACAAGGAATCATTAGAAAGCATTGTAATTTTATTAGTACTTAGAAAAATTAAGTAAATATAGATAAAAAAGCAAAGTTTTAGTTTAACTTTGCGTATTGTAATAAGAAACAATATTCTCATATCAATATAATATTTAGAAAGCATTATCATTTGGAACTATCTGAACCTGAGAAAACTCTTCTTCTTCTCCGGCTTCATGCTTCATCTTTCATCATTGGAATGGTATCCTCATTCACCCACCGCCAATACCCACTCCAATACGCTGCTCCTGCAACTATGCTAGGACTCCATCTGGATCTGGTGCGTCGAAGATTACGATCATCCCTTCCAAACTGAGATGCAGTGCTCTGCCATGGCCATTGCTAGAAGCTTCTATTCGCTGTACCATAAGTGGCCACGAGAGTCGAGAGCTCAAGGAAAGGGCTTCAAATTTTCGCTGTGGTTCAATATACCCAAAATAATATTCTCAAATTGGCAACTGGGCCCATCCCAAATTCAAATGATAATTTTATTCAAATAGAAAAAATGGCAGACCGGATTCGGCCCAATATAGACTCGGCTTTGATCTTTTTCTATTGGGTTAGTTTCTAAAAGTCCACAACGCACTTTACAAACTCTTTACACCAAGAAAACTAGTAACATAAATTGATAACCCTATCTTTTAAAAAAAATCTATCTGCGCTATAGTCATGATTAGCCAAAAAAGTGTTAATTTTCGTATGTCTGAAGTTAAGTAATTAACTATATCTCCATTTCCACATTAATATTAATCACACATACTTTATACTCACCTATACTTTGTAATACTAATTATTATCAAACATTACCAATGGAATGTACAAAATTACTTATTGTTATTAACCAAATTTCATTTAATATGAGAAGTCCTCAAAATCATTGTACGTGGATAATCTTGTAGTCGTTAACACCTTTTTTTTTTTTTTTTTTATGAATCAAAATAACGATCTTATTAAATGTTATTGTGCTAAATATGGTAATTTTTTAGTAAGATGAATTAAATAACTCGCATGATATGAACCAATACTGCATTTCAAACACATCGGTTTGAGTCATGCCTACGATCAGTTTCTAGCTCAAAAAATATCATAAAATTCATTAGAGTAAATTATTTTTTCTATTCATAAATATTCATAATATGAAAATTTACCTATAAAAAAACAAAAATAAATTTGTTCATGCATTAGCCTACTATGAGAGTCAGATCCAAAATGATTAAAAGCACAATTAACATTAATAATTTTCTTAATATTTAAAAAAACTAAGTAAATGTAAATAAAAATGCAAAGTGTTAGTTTAATTTTGTATAATGTAATAAGAAAAAATATTATCATATCAATATAATATTTTTTTTTTAATTTGTTTTTGTTTTCAATCAAAGTAGCATTATCATTTATCAATTTTTCATCATGAATAAATTTTGTTTCCTGAATAACATAACCAAAGCAAGCAGCAACCCAATATTTTTTGGTATTCTTTTGGTTACAAACTTGCAATGTGGGCCGGACAGCCCCAACCCATACCAAAACGCACAACACAAGATCCTGTTGGGTCAACCAACGCTCCAACTCACTTTAAGTAAATTCAAATTACTCTCGTTTAAAAAACAAAAAATCACTCTCGCTAAGTCTACTAGTCTACCACTAAGCTAAGCGTTCCCCCTAACAAAACCATTAGCCCAACCTCATTACCCCACCCCCAAATCAGATAACCTTTCTCTATGACAAAAAAAAAACAAAAGATAATCTTTCCCTAACCTAGGATTCAAAAAGCTATTTTAGAGACAGATTCTAGAGTAGTGCTGCAAATTCTGCAAAAGAAGAAAGAAATCTAGAATCATTCGGAGACTCTGGTCAGAAACATCGGTCAGATCGTAAAGAGAGATTGATAGTTGAATATAAAACATGTCTATAAAAAAGCCAATAGAAATGCAGATTGGCTTGCTAAGAATAACCTAAAATTTTTTTTGGAATTTCACTTTATTGATCTTCTCCCACCTAAGTTAAGACACATTATTAATGATGATAGTAGAAGAGTTTTATTATCCCGTATAGTCTCTAGATTTTTTTTGGGTCAGTAAATTAGACAACTTCCTATAATTTTCAGTTTAAAATTTTAGTTTTTGTTTCTTGGACTCTAAATCTCCTTATAAACCAAAAAAAAAACCCTCCCACTATCAGCAGCGCCGAACCCACCCCCTCCCAGCCCTAGCAGAGCTGAACCTGTAACACCCTAACTCTCAGCACGTCATGATCGTACCAAAAGTAAGGAGTTACTAACCTGTTCTCCTTATTTACTATTTAATATTGAGTCTTTAGGTCGATATCGCGTTTCAGTTTATAAGAAAATTTCAGAAAAAGATTTTAGTAATAATAATAATAATAATAATAATAATAATAAATTTAATTTTTTATCTATTAAAGTTATTTCTAATAAATAATTCAAACTAGTAAAATAAGTAATAATTAAATTAAACTTCATTAATCATAAAATTCTATTTAATTATTTTTGTTAAAAATAATTTTTTTAACTAAATAAAATCTCAACAAATATAATAACTCATAAATAACTAATTATTTAATTTTCGAAAACTCGGGGTCTTACATCCTACCACACTTATAAAAATTTTCATCCTCGAAAATTGATATAAGATAGAAAAGGTTTGCATCAACTTCTCTTTCAAAACGTTAAAAAAAGAAAGAAAAAGATTTGGCATGTCCAGTTCAGGTGAAGGAAATCATATCTTATAAATGACAAGATATGGTCGGGAGTTATTCAAAACATATCTCAAGAAAGAAGTTCGAAACAAAAATTTCTCTGCAAGCAAGCAAGGAAGAGATGACTTTAAACTACTTTAGCACGAATAAGGAGTATACGTTTTCCTAAAACTTTACTTCTAACGTTCTCAAACCCCATGATTCACGTTACCTATTACTTCTATCTCGTCTATGATAATCCATTAGTGTTTCCATATACATGAATCATTAGTATTAAGTTGGCCAGACCTAATACCATGAGAGATGCAACAGTTGACTAACAGAATTAATCAATAGACAATCATGCATTTGAAACTCAAACTCTTGTCAGTCGGACAAGTCCTACTGCATGACAAACACTCAGAGTATGCAGTAAAGCATAGTCAGTCCATTCCCAAGGCTCTAACGGGAACGAACTGCTCTGATACCATAATGTAACACCCTAACTCTCAACACGTCATGATCGTACCAAAAGTAAGGAGTTACTAACCTGTTCTCCTTATTTACTATTTAATATTGAGCCTTTAGGTCGATATCGCGTTTCAGTTTATAAGAAAATTTCAAAAAAAGATTTTAATAATAATAATAATAATAATTAATTTAAACTTCATTAATCATAAAATTCTATTTAATTATTTTTGTTAAAAATAATTTTTTTAACTAAATAAAATTTCAACAAATATAATAACTCATAAATAACTAATTATTTAATTTTCGAAAACTCGAGTCTTACAGAACCCACCCCATCATGTTTAGGTCGAATATAATTTTATGTGGCATAAAACAATTATTTAAAAATTAGAATAAGGCATCTCAAATCTCAATGTTAGATTTAAAACTATTTTTGGAGTATATGCTACTCATCCTCATATGCTATAAGATTATAGGCACAAATGTAAGATGTAGACCCACCAGACTTTACACAAAATTAAACAGTGTTACTGTTAATGAGGAATACAGCATGCACTATTTTTGTTCTTGTTAAATGTATATTAATTACTTTCACCTATTATTTATTTCTTGTTATGAATATAATATAGGAATTAACTATTTTGTGTTTTAAAAATATATTTTAATAGTATAATAATAAAAATTACTTAAACTTTTTATTTTTAATGCACTAAAAATATAAAATAAATTATGTTTTTAATAGTTTAGTAAAATATTTTCATTTATAATGTGTTCTTAAAATATATGATAGCAAGACTCTAAAATACAATATGTTTTCTTTCTTTTTTTATTCTAAAACATGCAATTTTTTTCAATTAAAAGGAATGTTATACGAATAAATATAAAATTTACCATATTATAACTACATTTTATAAAAATGATTTAATCTTATATAATAATCCAAAAAAGTCATCCTAATACAATTCACATATTTTTACCAATAGTGTTTTATTACTATTAATTAATTTAAGGAACAACACCTTTTTCATGTGAAAAACTAAATCAATATTATAAATAAATAAATTAACATAGTTTTTGTTACTGTACTCTTAATTGAATTATTTATATTTTTATATTAATGGCATATAAAAATTAAATTCAATCGTAGTAGTAATAATAATAATAATAATAATAATAATAATAATAATAATAATAATAATAATAATAATAATAATAATAAGTAGCATGTAGAACTGTATTTGTAGAAAAGAGACCATATAAAAAAGAGACCTGAAAAAATAAAAATATATATAAAAAAAAGACTTAAAGAATAAGAACATATATAACTGAATTAGTAGTATGTCAATTTTGCACTAAATTTTATATCAAAATATTACCAAAAATTTATCAAAAATCTAATATTTTACTAACCTCATTAAATAAACAATTACCATATGATGTTGTGCTCTATGTTACATATTTTATTTCAAGTCTGAAAGTATAGTTATAGATAAATTAGTTATATCTACGATAAATATTTGTACAAAAGTGTAAATAATCATAATAACATGTTACTAAAATGAAAATACTATTTTTCTTACCTAAATATTATTAAAAACTTATTTGAACACGACATTTATTGTTGATGACTTTGGATTGTTGTCTTCATTTATAATTAAAATGTTCAGGCCATTGCGACTCTTAACTCTTGACAAAGTAGCGTAAAGTTGTCCATGGGTGAACACTAATTTTAGCAAGTAAAGTTCTATTCCTACATGTGATAATGATTTACCACGTAGTAAAATACCTTGATTTTTCAATATTTTTCTCCTCATATATAGTATCCCGTTAGCTAATAATGTCCAAATTGCATTTTAAATATAATTTGGTTTGCTAACATTATTAGATATTAATAGCATCACAAACAATTTTCTTAATTGGTGACCAAACCTCATTAATAGCTGTAATAAATTTTTAATCGTCATACAGTAATTTTATAAAATAAAAAGCATCTTAAAAATTAGAACATATAATCCTATTAACTGTCCTAACAGACTCATATCACTAACTTGCCACTGGCTCTATTTTTCAATAAATTCACGGAAGTATATGCAATGCTATATTCTTATATCCTCGAAAGCTAGCATGGATTTTGTATTTTTGAGAACGCTTTAGTTCTGGCCTATGTAAAATTAAATAATTCCTTTCTTGCAAACAAAACAAACATTACATATGTACAATACAATTGATCTGCAATTGATTTTGAGACATTGTTTTTCTTTTAGAATAAAAATGGCTTGAGATGGGAAAATATTTCTATTTTTAAGATCTGAAGCATATGAAGTTGGCTCAAGCATTGTTTTTAATTGCTTCTTTCTAAGCATTAATTTCAGCCTTCAATTTTAATATAGAAGACAAAAAAAAATATAATGATGTTATTCTATTTTTGTTAACAGTAAAAAAAATGACTATATTGTGTCTAGGATGAGAAGCTCATACTACTGAAAAATGGTTCAAGGAAGAAGAATTTGATAACCATGTAAGAACTTTAGTAGTGTATATAGTGTGCTATAATTAATCTCTATCTACATCTTATACTTGATAACAATGTATATTGTATAGAATCTGAATGCATTAATGTGACATAAAAGTATGAGTCTTGCGGAAGAAAAGTAAATTCTGAGAAACATAAACACTCATAAGTGAGGTGCTGATAAATTTCAGTCACTAGAAGTGCTTAGAAATACTGTAATATATATATATATATATTAAGAGCTATATGTTCAGACATTTATAATTAAAAAATTATATTATGTTAAGATATTTTATTTATATAGGAGTTATTATTTTTGATTTTCAATACTAAAAAATTATATATTATGTTTAATACTTTATTTATGAGTTATATAATATTTTGTTTATGGGTATTGATTTTTTGTTATTGAGAAATTTTAACCAAAAAATTATTTGTTTAATGCGATAAAAATAACGGTTAAAATTGTCTTTTTAAGCAATAAAAAAATATTTTTACCCGGTAAAAAGGGCAGTTTGTAACTGTCATTTTAAACAATATGAAATCCCATTTTAATCCGGTAAAAACGGCGATTTTAAATGCGGTTTTAACTAATAAAAATGCCAATGTGATGGTAAAAATGGCGGTTTAAAAACGTCATTTGAACCCGTTAAAAACGGCAGTTTCAAACGCCGTTTTAACTAACCAGAAAACTACAATTTTATTTGGAAATAATGGCGGTTTGAACCGCCGTTTTAACCTATTCAAAACCCACCGTTTTAACCCATGAAATTTTGGCGATTTTTCGAAAATCCCCGTAATAACTAGAATAGAGCCCAGAATTTCGTTGCTTTTTGAAACCGCCATTCTTGGTAATAATGGCGGTTTAAACCGCCATTCTTGATAATAATGGCGGTTTAAACCGCCGTAAATACAAAAAACCATCATTTTTACCAGAATTTTTTGTAGTGTATGTTGTGTAACCTTTCTGAACAGTTAACAAAATTCTTATATAGTATATATCATCTATACCCGGTAGAATAAAGTTTAACCTCCCGATAGAATATCCTCTCTTGCGTGGATGTCATTCCCTTTCTTCTCTATCATAAACAAATTGATTTGGAAACACAGCATACATTAAAGTTTGACCTGTTTCAAATTCTTTGTTGGTCTCCATCCATGCTAAGAATATCATAGCTTTTCCTTTCTCTTAATCCATGATTTTTTCAAGATTGTCATCATCTTTAAAGATAATATTTTGTTTTTCAAGCAAATGGAAGGTTAATCTCATCACTTAAGGCCATCTCCGATGAATATCATAGGCCAAAATTTTCTACACAGCCTCCCATGAAGACAAATACCCACAATCATAAAATTGTTTGATCTCATAATAATCTGAGCATCCTCTCCACTGAAAGCTTCCTTCAAAACCTCAGCTGCCACCTTGTCTGGACCTTTATTCACGTACTTGAACAAATATTTGATAGCATTTAACTTGTTGCAGTACTCGACGTTAACATGCGCTTGATAAGACATCAGCAGATATGCATTGTAAGAAACTTCATTTCTATTATCCATATGGACTTCCTTCCTCTCAGTAACTACTCTTGTGTCTCATCTTTTATATGATGGGTATCTACTATCATTGATAACTGTGGTGTTATTGAATGTTTTAGGATAATATTTGGTGTAGTACCCATCTTTCATGTAAGGAGATTTTGAGAAAGCTTTCTACCACATAGTCCATGAATCATATATGTAAACATAGCTCTAAACAATTTTGGGTACTAAACAAGATCAGACAACTCTAACAATATTAACCGGTCAATTTAAGTTGTGGTTGTTATCTTGTGGTCTCCACTCAACCACAAAATAATATGAGTATGTGGTGGACCTCTTTTTTAGAATTTCACCATGTACATCCTTTATAACAAAAAGACAAAAAAAATATGTTATAAATAAATTATCTATTTTATATATGTGCTTTGATAAATATATAACTACGCAAATAATTTAAGGAAAAATTTTCCTAAAAATAAGGTTAGATGATGAGCAATACCTGCATCTAGTATTCCGAATGGAATTTCTTGCTTAAGATTGGAGATTATCATATCAAGCTTAATTTTGAACACTCTATATGATATATTTGGTCAGTTTTCAACCTTTAAGTTCTTTAGATTTATTAACTCTACCAATCTCTTGCCAACTCGAGTTATATGTCATTGTGATGAAGAGGTTTGGATATTCATATATTTCTTACAAATTACCAGAATATTTTGACAATTATTAAACATGTATCTCATGTTACCAGTGAAGACGCTGGTAGCTAGGATGACATATTTACCTACTTTGGAAGAACGAGTTTCACCCCTAACAACTACATCTTGAATCACTCTTGATCTTATCTAAAATTTAATTAATTAATTAATATTTTTATTTTACACTCCTTTAAAATAGTGGTATGAGAAAAATTGAAGTTGAATATTGTTTTAAAATATAAAATTCTTTTAATCTAATAAGAAAATAGAAATTAGAAAAGATTTTTTTAGTTTCGTCAAAAATTATATCTATCTACTAATTGCAGATAAAAATAAAAAATTAATTACAATTTAGAAATTAATAACCTTATAAATTATGTAAATATCTAAAACTAACAACTTAAAAAAATGTATTTAAAAATTTAAAAACTAAGAACCTAAGTAAATAACTTAAAATTTAAAAAATAAGAACCTAAGCAAAATAATTTAAGCAAATAATTTAAAATTTAAAAATTAACCACTTAAGCAAATAACTTATAATTTATAAATAAAAAAGTTCTAAAAATTTCTAACAACAACACCTAAGCAAATAATTTTCAAGCTCAATGTATGAGCGCTATGTCAGCAAAAAATTTTTCCATTTTTTTGAACTACTAAATTAGTTCAATTTTTTAGAAACGATAGAAAGAAATTAAGAATCAAGGAACATATATTAATTTTTTGGGTAAAGTATACTTTTTGTCCCTGAAGTTTGGCAAAAGTTTTAAAAATACCCCTAAATTTTATTTTGTTTCAATTTTGTCCCAAAAGTTTTCGATTTGCATCAAATATACCCTCGACGGCTAAATTTTCAAAAATTTAAAACCAATCTAACAATAATGCATAAAATTTATTCTTGATTTGCTTGTGTTGAGGGTTGTTCTTATGAATAACTAACTTAATTATATCAACAATATTTCATATTAAACATATAAAACGTTATGATATCAAATACTATATTAAAAATTAACAAAATATCAATGGTATGAATTGAAAAAAAAATCACAAGTAATAACCAAATAACTTTAAATTATATTAAAAAAATTATAAATTCGAAACATAAAAATTCAAGAAAAAAAAAAACAACTTAAGAACAAACAATGTTTTCACCAAAACAAATATATGTTTAGCATTATTCTATCAGATAGACTTAAAAAGAAGATTCTAAAATATGTGTATTTAAATTCTTAATTTTTATTCTCAATCTTGATCATCTTGTAAGTTGAAGTATCTCCTTCCGCCCCCGTGTACGACCCAATTTCCAATATGGCATGCTCATACCGAAACATTCGAGTGTTACTAACTTGAAACTATACTGACACTGTTATTAGCCTGTAATCGGGTTAACAGAAGATGAAAAGTTAGTTACTCCTTTATAGTTATGTACATATATACAACTCAAAACATCTTCGGGGTCTGGCCCATATATGAAGCTCCTAATCTGACGCCTAGACTAGCCTAGTCTTCTAACCTTGTCAGTCGAAAAACAAAAGTGAGAGTCTAAAAGAAACACTAAACTGGAGAGATGCCAAAAGAAGATGTTGATGTTGCTACCTAATCGCTATCAGAAGTTAAGTCCACGATCTCTATATCCATCTCAGGATCCTCATCATCCTCAGAAGCCAGATCTACAATCTCTATCTCCTCGATGTCCTCGTCGTCAAAAATAACGATGACCTCTGATATACTTTGGGAACTACCATCACTACTGCGCCTGCGGAAGCTGTACCACTAGGAGAAATCTACTCAACTGTTGAGGGATAACCAGAAGCTGCGGCTGAAGTCTCGATAGACTCTATGGTGAAAGGGTCAGAGGAGCTAGTAGAAAGAGACTCTATCAACATGTCCAAATCCACTGGAGGAGACTCAGGGATGTAGTCATGATGATAGGGCCAGGCCCAGGCACTGTCGAACCATCCTGCTATGCTGGAACAAGACCTCCATGCATGAAATCACAAGGATGGTGGATAGAATAGGGATGTAACTAAGATAGCGGAAAAACATAAGATGCATCAGGATCAAAGAGGGGGGGAGGGGGGAAGCTAGCGAGTGTTGAAAGAGATTATCTCTGACAACGTACTTACGGACTCGAGGCTCTGTGACCACGACATAGAAGCTGTGAAGGACTGGATCCTCTTACACATAAGGCTGCTCAATCTCATAGAAAATGACACCTATCTCTATCTGAAAGGGGGTAAGAACATAGGGGGTACGATCTGGGGTGTTCTTAGTAGGGTCGAGGTGAAACAAGTTAAGTTGCTTTTTAAATCGACCACGTGTCCTAGATCAATTAGACCACAACAAAGGAACATAGGGCAAACAGCAATTAAGAGCAAACAGCACATAACATACAACCACAAGAACGAATTCAAAACACACAAAAAATATGTACAAACAAGTATGATGCATGTCTAGCCCTAGTGCAGGTAATGAGCTCATCCGTCAATTTTCTACCCGTGTCCGACATTACATCCTTACGAACGTTGTCTCTCGTGGTCTCTTTTAGACCTTAAAGATTAGTTTTAAGTGTAGTGACGAGATTAAACTATGAAAAGGGAGGTTACTTGGAAGTGAAGAAAGGTTTGGAAGGATAAGTTGTGGTTGGGAAAGTGTAGAATTGATGATGATGTATGATTAATGAATTGAGAATGGTAAGGTTTGACTTGTGACATGACTGAGTATGGCCAGAATGGTTGAGATGGCAAGGTCTAGATGCGAATATGCTTGCGTGTTAACTTGAGATTGTATTCGGATGGTAAGTTGAGGATGGAGGATTCCCTCTCTTGTGGTGATGTGAATGTGGGGAAGGTGGAAAGGCACTCTCCTTCATATCGTTTTTTCCTACGTCTTTCTTTAGTTGTAAGGTGGAAAGGCACACTCTTTCGATGTGGAAAGACACTCTCATTCATATTTCTCCCAGGAGAAGGTGGAAAGGCACACTTCTTCGATGTGGAAAGACACTCTCCTTCTTTATGTTCCTCCTGGGAATGCGCAACCTAGAGACAAATGTCTGGATTAGCTACCGGATGTATCGGATTCTGGCAGTTTAACCGACACGTGAGCTCACGGCCAGTAGGAAAGGCATGCATCATGTGCATTTGTATGTTTTATTTTAGTGTACATTTTCTTGGCTTGCTTAATTGTTTATTCATGTTAATTGCTAATTGCCTACTTGTTATATATGCTTTCTGTATGTGCTTGTCTTGTCTGATTTGTTTGTCTGTGCACTGGAGTTGGAGGATTGGAGGAAAGGCGGAGGATTTGAGGGTTTTAGCACGGTTTTGGTAAGTTTAAAATCTTAGAGGACCACCCCAATTATGGTTTTCCATTTTAAATCTTTAAGTTTTATAACCTAAGTGTCGGAGTTCTAGGATTGCCTCTGGCTTTCCCGGGACCTTATATCTTATGTATGCGGCACCAATACGATGCTGAAAACCTCTGGTTCTCATTCCATACGTGTTGTTATTTTTCAGATGCAGGTTGAGAAGCACCACACTGTGTATTCTAGAGACTCTGAGGAAGCAAAGAACCCTTGGGATTTAGGGTTATATTTTATTTATATTTGTCCCTCTTAAAGGTTGACTCGGAGAAACAGGTTGTCAGTTTTCTGTTTTGGATTACTTTGGCGTGTATATATATGTATATGTATACTCTAGTCGGTATTTGCTTCACAAGCCAAACCTAGATCTTGTTAATTGTATTTTTGGAACTCTGATCTTATATATTTATATTATCTTTTCCGTTCAATCTTATCCACCTTTCTACTTTTATCCGATCGTGAGTGTTGCGTTGTTCTGCTTGTATTTTGTCAATAACATTTCTTCAAAGGCTCCTAGATAAAACCTTTTCCATCTATATTATATATAATTTTACTTTTAGAGGACGTAATACCTTGCCACCTCAGTTTTATGACTTAAACATAAGACTCTGTGTGGTAGTGTGTTACATAATACGCATATTTTATTGAAATCAACGAAGCCAATTGTTTCGAGGGTTACCTGAAACTGAAGGTCGATCTCGGATGAGATCTGCTGTGATGGCCAGAGCTGCCGTGTTTGACTTGTTGGATCTGGTGGAGCTCGAGATGCTATTGATCCTTCGTCACCGGAGGGTGGTGGTACCTGCAAGAGAGTCTGATACTTAAGTTAGCATGGACTTTAAGCAGGTTTTTTGTAGAATCAGAGTATGAGTTATACTTGGGTGCTCCAGTGTATTTATAGTGGTATGGGGTGACCTTTCTAGGTAAGATAAGTTAGTTATCTTATCTTTTTCTTTCAAGTGAGATCATCTTATCTTTCAGGGAGTATCACCTCTATCTTTCTAGGCTGTAGCTGCCTTTAGATTTGGGCTATGTCCCTTAGCTTGGGCCTTGGTAGCGATTTGGCCGACCTCTTTTAAAGAAGAGGTCTGTTGTACTGACTTGAAGAGGTCGGTTGCTTTGTTCTCGATCACCCCAGGTCGGATAGCTCGACCTAGGGTATGAACAGTGCTCCTGCTTGAGCTCGATCTTTACTTTTTTAGGGTCGTACTTCTAGATTTCGTCCCTTTTTGAAGAAGTCGAGCTCAAGCATTATATAACTCCTTGCTGGGCTCTTTTGAATGCGAAGCGTTTTCCTCCTCTTTTAATTGTAGTGCTTATTGTGCTTTTCTTGGGAACGTGTAAAGATTAAATGCTCATTAACTCCTTTTGCCATTTCCCTCTTTTCGTTTCATTTTGAATCTTTAAGCCATTTTTCAGTTTCTCTTCCCCTTTCTTTTCACTCTTCTCTTCCTTACAACGTTTCACTCCTTTGCACCCTTCTGTTTTCACATCTCTCTTCGAAGAAATTTGTTTGGCATGGGTCTGTTGTCGTCTCTTCCTGACTTTCTCGACGATCTTTGAAACGGCCGTTGCTTTCTTCTTCTTCCTCAGGTTGGTTTTTTCTTTCTCTACTTCTTCATTTTGATGACTTTGTTTTGGTTTTTTGCTTCTGCGGAGAATCCGTTTTGAAGGGTTTGGATCCTTTTTGCTGAAGGTTGCATTTTTTAATTAGTGCTGTGCTTTCCTCGACTTGACCCTAACTCTTTGCTTGCTGATGTGCTTTGTATTTTCACGTTTTCAAGCCTTCTGTCTGCCTTGAAGCGACTGTTTGGTGTGTGCTTTGCACCGTTACTTTCTTCCCTGCAGGTTAGTGTTTTCTTTTCTCTTTTTGCTTTTGACAACTGTGCATGCTCTTGATGTAAGGCTTTGACTTCGTATCTTGCATTTGCTTTTTGAAAAACGTTGGTTCTTCTGTGAAAGATTGTCTCTTTTTGTATCTTGATCCATGGTTTTTGATTTTTCCCTGTTGCTTGCTTTTTTGCGAAGAATGCGCGCCTTCTGGTGATCTTGTTTATGGTTTTTGTCTCTAGCTTAACAATCTTTTGATGATGAACTGTCAGTAGGAGAAGTTGTGACTTTTGATGCTTTTTGTTGGTGATGATGATTTTTGCTTCGTGGAGTGTTGATTTTCTGTTTGTGAGATGTTTTTGCGAGATGCTTAGGACGTAGGTTGTCGATTTCCTTTTTTCTGGTTCTTGCCTTTGTTATTGCCTCCAAAAGGTGCCCCTGGACTTCTAGTGTGAATCCTGGAGTTTCCCTTTTACTGCTGCTTCTGATTCTTGGTGATCATATATTATCATCCGAGTTGTTTCCTTATCTGCCCGGGATGTTTGGTAGTAACCCTATTTTTCTTTTTTTTTTCTGTAGGAATAGTTGACCCATGCCTCTTCATAAAAATATTGTTGAAATGTCTACCAAGGTCCCGGAAGGCATGTCCGACTGGCTGGACTCTGTTGTATTGATGTGTGTCACAGTTGCTGATTCTGAGTATTGTGTGCGACTTAGGAGGCATCATAGGATTTGTAGTGATAGGGATCAGGAGAAGAATTATGAGCTAGTGTCACCTGATCCTGAGGAGAGAGTCAGTTTTCCCTCTTTGGTTTAAGGGGAACGTCCCTTCTTCTATGCTTATGACTATTTCTTTAGTCAGTTGAATATTACCATTCCTTTCACCCCTTTTGAGACCGAGTTATTGTGGTCTTGTAATGTGGCTCCTTCCCAACTCCACCCAAACTCTTGGGGCTTTATAAAAATCTTTCAATTGTTATGTCAAGAACTGGATATCCGACCTACTCAAACTCTTTTTCTTTATCTTTTCGTGTTGACAAAGTCTGGGGCAGCTAAGAAGAAAGCCTCCTGGGTTTCCTTCTGATCTGCTCAGGGAAAAAAGGTTTTCTCTATGTATGACGAGTCTTTTAGAAATTTTAAAAATTACTACTTCAAGGTCCGAGCTGTTGAGGGAGTTCGACCCTTCTTTTTAGATGAAAATGATGAGTACACCTTCCCTTTAAGCTGGCAGAAGAAGGTAATAGTAGCTAGGTACTCTTGGGAGAGTCTTGATGAGGTCGAGCAGGCCTTTGTGAATGTGTTGGAAGAAATTTGGGGAGAGCCTCCCCATCTTGATACAAAGAAGTTCTTAGGAGACCCTTCTCTTCTTCGGACTGAATTGGGTAGTTGTCGACTTTATTTGTAGCTTTTCTTTGTTTGTTTGTTTATTTGCCAATCTATCCCCTTCTTAACTATAATTTTGTTTTCAGAGATGGTGAAGTCCGTGGATTCCATGAAGGCCTACCGTCGAGCTAAGAAGGCGACCGCTGCCTCCAACATCTCGGCCAAGACTGCGGAGTGGGAGTCTTCTCAGGTTCCTCCTAAGAAACTGGTATCGAGTGCTTCTGGGCTGAGGAAGGTTATTCCTACTCCTCAGGTCCGAATTATTCCTTCTGACACAACTCGACCATCCACTGGCGCTGCCTCTTCTCCTACTGCTGGCCCTCCTCCTAAAAAACAAAAAACTGTTGAGCCTTTTGACTTGGATGCCCCAGATTTTGATGCAGTGGGGTTTGTTGATAATCAGATTGCCCCCTTTGGTCGACTTCTTATGGACGATGTGTCCATTCTTCGCCATTTGAATTTTATTACTAGTAGTAAGATTCGGATGGCCCATATAGGTGCAGCCTTGTCTTGAACTATCCAGGGTTCCCCAGTGCATGCAACTAAGGAGTTTTTGGAGGATGCAAAGTTAGAATCTGATAGGATCAAAGGTATGAAGGACGAGCTTGACGCCAGGGTTATTAAGTTGGAGTTGGATTTGGAGAAGGAGAAGTCGAGGGCCGTCAGGGCTGAGGCGGCTGCAAATTTGGCAGAGGAGATGGCAAGAAAAGCACAAGGAGAGTTATACTCGCAATTATGCCGAGGTGGTGGAGCTGAGGGAGAGGCTTGAAAATGCTCTTGTAGATTATGCCGATCTTTAGAGCCATCTAGTAGATAATGTGACGGGTGCGTATGAAAATCTAAAGGCTCAGGTCCGAGTTCTTGCTCGTGAACTCGACCTGACTCTCTTTAGTTTGGACAACATAATGGAGGAGGGCAAGATAGTGCCTGCTCCAGATGATGAGGATGATGAGCCTCTTCCTGCCCTTTCAGCCAAAGCTTCTGCTGCCCCGACTTCTTCAAATCCTTCTGCTGAGGTCGACCCGTCCCAGCCTGATCCGGATTGTGAAATTCTTAACCATGAGGATGGGACCGTGGACGCCGTCCCTGTGAATATCGTTCCTCCTCCTTCTGCCACTGATGATGCTACTGGGGAAACTTTGAACCCCTTATGACATTTCTGTTTTATCTATACAGCCCGATTTGTGGGCTTTTGAACTCTAGTTTTTGTAGCTTGTTTATAACTTGGTTCCTTTGACTGTTAGTTGCTTCTATGCAACTTAGTAGATAAACAAAGTACTTTTGAACTCGTGAGGTCCCCTTCTAGGTTGCCTCCTGAGTCTTTTTAATGATTGCTGTGTTTCTTTTGGTATGCTGATTGCTCTTTTGCAACCTTTGCAAATTTTGTAGATCTTTATAGAGTGTTGATAATCTGCTTGTCTGACCTCTTTTTGATTGAGATATTTTTATCTGTCTTCTGGTTGGGCGAGATGACCCTTGGAGCTATCTTGCTTTGAAAACTTTTTAGTGTTTTGGCAGAACCTTTTTAGTTAGTCTTTGAATAGTTTTGATAGCATTTTTGCAGTGTTGTAGCTTTTTGGATAGAGCTGCATTTTTTTTAAGCGCATGCTTTGGGATAGTCGACTTTGTTGGTTTTTCATTGGTCGACTTCTTGAGTTATTTTAGTAATCCAATAGGCATTTTTCTATGGATTTACTTTCTATAACTTTGTTGCGTATCTCGGTTTAGTCTGACTTCTTCTTATCGAACCCTCCTAAGTTATTTTTAGTAATCCATTTTTACTTGGACATTGCCAGGCCTCTTTTTATGGATTACTTTTTATAACTTTTGTCGCTTTACTCGATTTAGTCCGACTTCTTCTTGTCGAACCCTCCTAAGTTATTTTTAGTAATCCATTTTTAGTAAGACCTCGTCAGGCCACTTTTTATGGACTACTTTTTATAACTTTCTGCGTTGGTTGGCTCGGTCCGACTTCTCTTTTGTCAGTCCTTCTTAAGTTATTTTTAGTAATCCATTTTTAGTAAGACCTCGTCAGGCCACTTTTTATGGGTTACTTTTTATAACTTTCGTTGATTGCCTTGTCCGACTTCTGTGTCGGTACTTCTTAAGTTATTTTTAGTAGTTCATTTTTAGCCGGGCCTCGTCAGGTGACTTTTTATAGATTACTTTTTATAACTTCCTGCATTAATCTGTTTTTGTTGCTTTCACCTTGCTGACTTCCTTGTAATCAGGCGATGAGTTTGGTTATCATCTTGCCAATTTTGTCGGGATCAGACGATGAATTTGGTTTTCATCTTGCTGACCTTGTTGTATTGGTGAATTCTTGCACTCAAATTAATACGTCTTGGTAGATAACCTTTTTATGGAATCTGAAAAGCTTTATTCAAGTAGGAAAAATATAAAACAGACAACAGTATATACATATAAATGCTTACCCTTCTAAATCGGGCAATTTTATAGATCTTGGCTTGGTGTCTCATTAAAAAACCTTTTCAGGAAAAAGAGTGCACCTTGACCTGAGATCTTTATTATTTTCTAACTATAGTACCTCCTTAGGTTACAGGTATGCCATGACCTTGGTAGCTTTCGCCCTTCTAGGTCGGATACTGTTCCGGGGGTTACCTGAAACTGGAGGTCGATCTCGGATGAGATCTTGGTACCGGTCAGAGATAACGTGTCTGGCTGGCTGGTGGCGGCCGGAGCTGTTGTGTCCGACTTGTTGGATTTGCTGCGCTGCTGATCCTTGGCCACCGGAGGGTGGGGGGTACCTGCAAGGAACTCCGATGCTTAAGTTAGCACGGGTATTAGGCAGGTTTTTATGTAGAATCAGAGTATGAATTATACCTGGGTGCTCCAGTGTATTTATAGTAGTGTGGGCTGACCTTTCTGATAAGATAAGTTAGTTATCTTATCTTATCTTATCTTTATCTTGAGTGAAGTCAGCTTATCTTTAAGGGAACCACCTTTATCTCTGTAGGCTTGAACTGCCTTTGTATTTGGGTCGTGTTCCTACATTTGGGCCTTTTCCTGGGCTCTCCTGTCGATTTGGCCGATCTCTTTAAGAAGAGGTCGGATAGTTGGACCTGAAGAGGTCAGTCGTTTTGCCATCAATCGTCCCGGGTCGGACAGTTCGACCCAGGGTATGAACAGTGCCCCTGCTTTGAGCTCGGTCTTCTTTTTGAGGTCGAGTTCTTGACTTCGGTCCTTCTCTAATGAAGCCGAACTCAAGCATTTTGTCGATTCCTTTGTAGAAGCTTTTGAATGTAGAACGTTTTTCCTCTAAAAGCGCGCGCTTTTATATCGGCGCTGTTTTGGGAATGCAAGCGGTTTTAATATCCGCATTTAATTGGCATTTAATTGCCCTGTTTCCCCTAACTTCTCTATTTTTTGAATTTTGCATTCAGGAAAACGGTTTCTCTCCTTCGCCCTTTTCATAACTTCTTCACATTTCTTCTTTCACTCTCTCGCTTTCTGTCTTTCGCTTGCGCTTCTGCTTTCGTCGCTTGGCGTTTTTTCTGGGCAGCCTTTGTCTCTGCGCTTCCACTCTTCCTCGCAGCTTCTTCCGTCTTCAGGTTAGTCTCATTTCGTATTTTTCTCGTTTGTTTTTGTCTTTGCGATGGGGTTTTCCTTTTGATATTCTTTTTGGAGAAAGTTTGGATCTTTCCGTTTTTCTATCATGCTTGACTTGTTGCATGCTCTGGAATTTCTTTGTTTTTTGGTGCGAATCTTTTTCTTTTGCATGTTGCCGCCGTTTCTGTTTGTGCCTTGGCTGATAATTTTTTTCTTGATTTCAAAAGAAAGTTTGCGCCTTTGTTGCTTGGTCTTTTCTGACATTTCTGATATACTGTAGAAGTAGTGTTTTTTGCTGGTAAACTGTAGAAGTGTGGTCCTTTGCATTTTTGCTTCCTTTGTTTTCTTTCTGGATTTTGTTTTGACGAGTGCTGGGATGTAAGCCGTAGAAATAACTTGAAAACCTTGCTTGTTTACTACCTCCAAGGGATGCCCCAAGACCTTTGTCTTGAGTCTTGGGGTTTTCCCTTTTTGTTTATCCGCCCGTCGAGATGTTTTGCCCTCTGTCCGAGATGTTTTTGTGTAATCCATTCTTCTTTTCTTTTTGTAGGATTTAGTTGACCTCATGTCTTCCCGAAACAACGTAACAGAAATGCCTTCCCAGGTTCCTACAGGTATGGCTGATTGGGTGGACTCCATGGTTCTTATGTGTGTCTCGCTGGTTGATTCCGAATTTTGTACTCAGCTTAGGCAGTTTCACAGTGTCTGTAGTAATTCTGGTGATGAGAAGAATTATGAACTTGTCCCTCCCTCTTCTGACGAGAGAGTCTGTTTTTCGACTCGAGTTGTTGACAATCGCCCCTTCTTTTATGCTTACGATTTTTTCTTTGGTCAACTAGGTATTACTCTTCCTTTTACTCCATTTGAAACCGACTTGTTATGGTCTTGTAATATTGCCCCTTCTCAACTTCACCCCAACTCCTGGGGTTTTATAAAAATTTTCCAGTTGTTGTGCGACGGTTTTGGTATTCCTACTTCCCAATCTCTCTTTTTCTATTTGTTTGTTTTGACTAAGCCCGGTGTGGTAAAAAAGAAGTCAGCTTGGGTCTCCTTTCGTTCTACCCAAGGAAAGAAAGTTTTTTACATGTTTGACGAGTCGTTTCGTGACTTTAAGAACTACTTTTTCAAGGTCCGAGCTGTTGAAGGAGCTCGGCCCTTTTTTCTGGATGAAAATGACGAACCTGCCTTTCCCTTGGAATGGCAAAAAGACGTGAGGGTCTCCCGGTATTCGTGGGAGATGTTGGATGAGGCTGAGCGGGCCTTTGTGACTATCTTGGAAGAACGCTGGGGTTATCTTGGAAGAATGCTGGGGTCAACCTCCCCATCTTGACACAAAGAAATTCCTAACCAATCCTTCTCTTCTTCAATCTGAACTGGGTATCTTGTGTTTCTTTTATGATTTTGTTTATGTTGCTTTGTAACTGTCTTTTCGGACTTGTCCGACTTGTAGCTGAGTTTTCTATTTTATTTGCAGAGGCAATGAAGAATAATGAATCCATGAAAGCTTATAAGAGGGCGCAGAGGGCGACTGCTGCCAGAAATGCCGCTGCCCAGGCGGCTGAGGAGGGATCTTCCCAAGTGCGCGGGAAGCCATCGGTGCAGAGTTTTGCCGGGGTGAAGAAGGTGATCCCTACTCACCGAGTTCGTTTAGCAGATCCTCACGTCACCTCTGCTGCCCCTTCTGTTGCTCCTCTCAATAAAAAACAAAAGATTGCTGAGCCTTTTGACCTCGATGCTCCTGATTTTAATGCAATTGAATTCGTGGATCAACAGATCGGCCCCTACAGTGCTCTTTCCATGGACGATGTGTCCATCCTTCATCACTTGGATTTTATGGCTCGAAATCATGTTAAGATGGCGTACATGTCGGCTGCCATATATCGGACTGCTCAGAATCTCCCTCTCCATGCTACCAAGGCATTTATGGAAGAGGCGAAACAAGAATTCGATCGGATGAAGGGACTGAAGGAGGAGCTTGAGGTGAAGGTGGCTAAACTGGAAAAAGACTTGGAGAACGAGAAGGCGAGTTCTGAAGTGCTGGCTGCTTCTTTGAGGTTAGCTGAAGATGCGGCCTTGATGCATAAGGATAGCTACGTTACATCCTATAGGGAGGGGAGGCGCCTGAGAGAGGAGCTTGACAATGCCCGGGAAGACTATGCTGAGCTCCAAGGTCATCTCGTTGGCAGCGTGACTGCTGCTTATGAGAACTTGAGAGAACAAGTTCGAATCATTGCTCCTGAGGCCGATCTTACCCTCTTTAGCTTGGATAATGTTGTTAGGGATGGCAAGATTGTCCCTGATGATGAGGGTGATGACGATGAGGTGGTTCCTCCCCCTATGTTTTCTACCAAGGTGCCGACTTCTTCCGCTCCTCTAGTTGGGCCCGAGTTGGATTGCCAGATCCTGAACCTGGAGGATGGTACTGTAGATGCGGTGCCAATTCAGACTCGCCCCCCTCTCCTTGTTCTGATGCTGTCAAGAAGGCTCCTGATGCTGCTGAAAAGGCTTCTGATGCTTGTTGATCTTTTTCTTTGAAGTAGTTGGCTCGGCTTATGGGCGTTTGGAAACTTTTTGCTGACATTTCTTAGTTGCTTTTTCTAGCAACTTTTTATTTTTGAAAAACAAACAATTAGCTTGCCGTCTTTTGGATAGTAAGTGTTGGTGGCCTTTCGAGGCCTTATGACTCTGTAAAGAACATGTTTTTTTGCTAGGTTTCCTCCTGCCAATGCTGACATCTTGCAGCCAGACCTCCTTGGGTTTTTGTTTTGTAGCTTGAATCTCCGTAGTTGTAGGGGTCCGACTTGTTTGGTTTTCTCGCTTTGTGTGTGTTCTTTAGCGCTCTGTAACCGATTTCTTTGCGTTGGTCCCCTGCTAAACTCTTTGGACCTTTGTCAGGTCTCTTTCGGGGATTACTTTTTACGATCTTCCCGTTTGTAGGAGATCAACTTCGTTAGGTCGACCTTTTCCAGGTTATTTTCGTAATCCTCTTTCTTGGACCTTTGTTAGGTCTCTTTCAGGGATTACTTTCAGTAGTAGGAGTCCGACTTCATTATATCGGTCTCCTTTAAGTTATTTTTGTAATCCTCTTTCTTGGATCTTTGTCAGATCTCTTTCAGGGATTACTTTTATAACTTTTTTAGTAGTAGGAGTCCGACTTCATTATATCAGTCTCCTTTAAGTTATTTTTGTAATCCTCTTTCTTGGATCTTTGTCAGATCTCTTTCAGGGATTACTTTTATAACTTTTTTAGTAGTAGGAGTCCGACTTCATTATATCGGTCTCCTTTAAGTTATTTTTGTAATCCTCTTTCTTGGATCTTTGTCAGATCTCTTTCAGGGATTACTTTTATAACTTTTTTAGTAATAGGAGTCCGACTTCATTATATTGGTCTCCTTTAAGTTATTTTTGTAATCCTCTTTCTTGGATCTTTGTCAGATCTCTTTCAGGGATTACTTTTATAACTTTTTTAGTAGTAGGAGTCCGACTTCATTATATCGGTCTCCTTTAAGTTATTTTTGTAATCCTCTTTCTTGGATCTTTGTCAGATCTCTTTCAGGGATTACTTTTATAACTTTCCATTTTGGGCTGACTTTGTCATGTCGAGCCCTTCTAAGTTAAAGTAATCCTCTTTAATAGGGTTGGCCAGACCTCTTTCCAGGGTTTACTTATAACTTGGGTTGACTTGGTCCGACTTCTCAACGTCGGCCAGTCTTTAAGTTATTATTTTAGCAATCCGTAAGACCTCGTCAGGTTCTTTTTTAGATCACTTTCGATAACTTCTTACATTATTCTGTGTTCATCTTTGCCGATTTGTAGAAAGTGGTTGTCATCTCTAGATCGTCCTTTGGGTGAATCGCGTTTTCACCTTTATCGGACGGTTTGTCTTTATCGTGATCGTGCAGTGAAATTATTTTTCACTTTCTGCTGATCTGTTGCTTTATAATCGGACGATGAATGCTTCAGATTAATGCGTCTTGAAATCTTTGTAGAGTATCTAAAATATATTTTATTTAAAGGAAAAGTGCAAATATATACATATGGGATTGTCTGAGTCTCAACTTGGTGCCTCGTTAAAAAACCTTTTCAGGAAAAAGAGTGCATCCAATGATGAGATCTTTTATCTTTTCTAACTGTAGTACCTTCTGAGGTTGCAGGCGTGCCATGACCTGGGAAGCTCTCGTCCATCGAGTTTAGACAGTCTGTAGTAGCCCTTTCCAAGTATTTCTACAACTCGGTAGGGTCCTTTCCAGTTTGCTGCCAGCTTTCCCTCTCCTGGTCGAGTTGTTCCGATATCATTTCGGATTAGGATGAGATCATTTTCTATGAAACTTCTCGGCACTACCTTTTGATTATATCTGGAAGCCATTCTGCGTTTTAGAGCTTCTTCCCTGATCCGAGCTCTTTCTTGGATTTCGGGTAACAAGTCGAGCTCTTCTCTCTGAAGTTGGAAGTTTGCTTCCTCATTGTAGTGAACTATTCTGGGTGATCCTTCCTCAATCTCTATTGGAATCATCGCCTCTGTTCCAAATGCTAATCGGAAGGGGGATTCCTTCGTGGTGGAATGTGGCGTTGTTCGATATGCCCACAGGACCTGTGGGAGCTCTTCTGCCCAGGCTCCCTTTGCATCTTGTAATCTCCGTTTTAATCCGGCCAATATGACTTTGTTAGCAGCTTCGGCCTGCCCATTGGCTTGTGGATGTTCGATGGAGGTTTACTGGTGCTTTATATTCAAGTCGAATACTAGTTTTCTGAAGCCTGCATCTGTGAATTGGGTGCCATTATCTGTGGTTATTGAATATGGAACCCCGAATCTTGTGACAATGTTTCGATATAAGAATTTCCGGCTTCTTTGAGCGGTGGCATTGGCTAGGGGCTCTGCCTCGATCCACTTTGTAAAGTAATCTACTCCCACTATGAGAAATTTAACTTGTCCTAATCCTTGTGGGAAGGGGTCGAGAAGATCGAGTCCCCATTTTGCAAACGGCCAAGGCGAAGTCACGCTGATGAGCTCTTCTGGCGGGGCGATGTGAAAGTTGGCATGTTTTTGACATGGTGGACATGTCTTTACAAATTCCGTGGCTTCTTTCTGTAGAGTTGGCCAATAAAATCCCGCCCGGAGTACTTTTTTGGCGAGAGCTCGTGCTCCGAGATGATTGCCACAAATGCCGCCGTGTATTTCTTCTAGCAGTTTCCTTGTGTTGGAGGTCGGCACGCATTTTAGTAAAGGTATTGAGATTCCTCTTTTGTACAGGATGTTGTTTATGATGGTGTAGTACTGTGCCTCCCTTTTTAACTTCTTTGCCTCCTTTTCTTCTGCGGGGAGTGTTCCTTCTTTGAGGTAGTTGATTATGGGGGTCATCCATCCTTGGTCCTGACTTGTTATGGCCAGGATTTTTTCCTCTTCCGAGATTGACGGGTTTTGCAACATTTCCTGAATGAGGCTTCTATTGTTGCCCCCTGGTTTGGTGCTGGCTAGTTTTGAGAGTGCATCAGTTCGGGCATTTTGTTCGCGGGGTATGTGGCAGATCTTATATTCCCCGACTTGTCCGAGTAGTTCCTTGGTTTTATCCAAATATTTTTTCATGGTGGGGGTCTTTGGCTTGGTAGCTCCCTGTTATTTGTGATGTGACCACTTGTGAATCGCTGTAAATGTTGAGTTTTTGAGCTCCAACCTCTTTAGCCAGCTTCAAACCAGCTAATAATGCTTCATATTATGCTTGGTTATTGGAGGCCGGGAACCCGAACTTGAGGGAGAGCTCAACTTGGGTTCCTTGGTTGCTTTCTATTATCGCGCCTGCGCCACTTCCAGTTTTATTTGAGGAACCGTCCACATAGAGATTCCATTCTGTGGGAGTTTTCAGGGTATCTGTGAATTTTGCGATGAAGTCGGCCAGATACTGTGATTTGATGGCCGTCCGAGCTTCATATTGGAGGTCGAATTCTGACAACTCGACTGCCCATTGTAAAATTCTGCCTGCTAAATCTGTTTTCTGCAATATTCCTTTTATGGGCTGATTAGTTCTAACTTTAATGGTGTGAGCCTGGAAGTACGGGCGGAGTCGTCGAGATGTTAGGATGAGAGTATAGGCAAATTTTTCTATTTTCTGGTAGTTCAGCTCGGATCCCTGTAGTGCTTTACTAATGAAGTAGATGGGTTGTTGCCCATTCTTGTCTTCTCTGACTAGTGCTGAGGCTATCGCCCGGCTTCCTACTGCGAGATATAATATGAGTGGTTCTCCTTCTCGTGGTCGAGATAGGATAGGTGGCCGTCCTAAGAACTCCTTGAAGTCTCGGAAAGCTTGTTCACATTCTGTCGTCCATTCGAACTGTTTTCCCTTTCTTAAAGTAGCATAGAAGGGGAGAGATCTTATTGCAGCTCCTGCTAAGAATCGGGATATGGCGGCCAATCTCCCGTTGAGTTGTTGTACTTCTTTGACGCATGTTGGGCTCTTCATGTTGAGTATAGCTTGACATTTGTCTGGATTCGCTTCAATTCCCCTTTGTGTGAGCATGAAACCCAAGAATTTGCCTGCTTCAACTACGAAGGTGCATTTTGCGGGGTTGAGTCGCGTGTTATGCTTCCTTATAGTGTCAAACACTTGAGCCAGGTCGGACAATAATGTATCTTCGCTTTGTGTTTTTATCAACATGTCGTCCACATAGACTTCCATGATTTTTCTGATGTGATCTGAGAAGACTTTATTCATTAGCCTTTGATAAGTAGCTCCCGCGTTCTTGAGACCGAAAGGCATCACGATGTAGCAGTAGTTCGCCTTTGGTGTTAAGAACGAGGTCTTTTTTTGATCTGGTGGATACATGGGGATTTGGTTGTATCCCGAATAGGCGTCCATAAACGAGAGGTATCTATATCCGGAGGAAGCATCTACCAGAGCGTCAATACTTGGGAGTGGGTATGGATCTTTTGGGCAGGCTTTGTTGAGATCGGTGTAATCGGTACACATGCGCCACTTCCCGTTTGATTTGTTCACCAAGAAGACGTTGGCTAGCCATAGTGGGTACTTGACTTCTCTTATGAATCCTGCCTCCAGTAACGTTTGTACTTGTTCTTCCACAGCTTGGGATCATTCTGGTCTGAGTTTTCTTCGCTGCACCGACCGAGATCCTGGATAGACCGCCAACTTGTGGCACATTAGCTCGGGGTCTATGCCTGGCATGTCTGCGGCTTTCCATGCGAAGAGGTCGACATTATCTCGTAAGAATTGTATCAGTAATTCTTTTGAGTCTCCTCTTAGGACCGTGCCGATATTAGTCGTTTTGTCCGAGGTGTCTCCAATCTGAACCTTCTCTACCTCACCTTCTGGGTGCGGACGGAGTTCTTCTCGATGCTGAGCTCCGCCAAGCTCAATTGTATGAAACTCTTCTCCTCTGCCTTTGAGGTTTAAGCTCTCGTTATAACAGCGACGTGCCATCTTTTGATCTGCTTTTATCGTGGCTATCCCCTCTGCAGTTGGGAATTTCATGCATAGATGCGGAGTTGAGACTATTGCGCCTAGTTGATTGAGTGTTGTCCGACCTATGAGAGCATTGTAGGCTGAACTTACGTTGACCACAATGTAGTCTATTTTGAGGGTCCTAGATTGATTCCCTTTTCCAAAAGTAGTGTGTAACGATACGTATCCCAGCGGTTGTATCGGAGTGTCTCCTAGTCCAAACAGATTGTTCGGGTATGCTCTAAGTTCCTTTTCGTCTAAACCGAGCTTGTCGAAGGCTGTTTTGAATAAGATGTGGGCAGAACTCCCTAGGTCTATTAGTGTGCGGTGTAGATTGGCGTGTGTCAGTATAATAGTGATGACCATGGGATCGTCGTGTCCCGAGATGATGTCGGATGCGTCCTCTTTAGTAAATGTTATCGCCGGGATGTCGGGTGCTTCCTCCTTTCCCTCAACATGATATATTTCTTTGAGATATCTCTTTCAGGATGATTTGGAGATCCCACCTCCTGCGAATCCGCTGTGTATCATGTGGACGTGTCTTTCTGGTGTCCGAGGTGACCGTTCAGCTCGTCCATCATCTTCGTCTCTTCGTCTTTTTCTTTGGTCATCATCCCGGGTAGCCAGAAATCGATCTAATTTTCCTTCTCTTACCAATTTTTCGATGATATTTTTCAAGTCGAAGCACTCGTTGGTAGAATGCCCTCGAATTCGATGATATTCACAATATTCCTTCCGGTTTCCTCCTCCCCTTTTGCCTTTGAGTGGCTGCGCTGGGAGGATTTTTTCTGTATGGCAGACTTCTTTGTACACGTCGACCAGGGATGCTTTGAGAGGAGTGTAGTTGTGGTATTTTTTGATTTTCTCACCCTGTCAATCTTCTTTTCTTTTGGAGTCCTTGTCTTTGTCTCGGTAGGAGGCCCCAGATTTTGAGATTTCTCCTAGCCGAGCGTTCTCTTCCATGTTGATGTATTTTTCTGCTCGCTCCTGGACTTCATCTAAGGAGGTAGGATACTTTTTTGATATAGATTGGCTGAAAGGTCCCTCTCGTAAGCCATTGATAAGCCCCATGATGGCGGCCTCTGTTGGTAAACTTTGTATGTCCATGCATGTTTTGTTGAATCTTTCCATGTAGTTACGGAGGCTCTCCCGATCTCCTTGCTTGATCCCTAGTAAGCTGGGTGCGTGCTTGGCCTTATCTTTCTGGATGGAGAATCTGGCCAGGAACTTTTTGGCCAGGTCGTCGAAGTTTGAGTTGGACTTCGGAGGTAAGTTGTCGAACCATCTGATCGCCGTTTTCGTGAGAGTTGTTGGAAAAGCTTTGCAGCGAACGACATCTGAGGCATCGGTAAGGTACATTCTGCTTCTGAAATTGCTGAGATGATGGATGGGATCTGTAGTGCCATCATACAAAACCATATCTGGGAGCTTGAAATCTTTTGGGATTTTGGTCTTCATGATTTCCCTGGTGAATGGATCCTGTTCTTTGCGTGAATTTTCCTCAGGAGTGGTCCGATGAGCTTTTGATTTGAGGTCGGCCTCTAATTGCTGTAGTTTTTCTTCTAGTTCTCGACGTCGCCGTACCTCTCTTTGTAGATCCTTTCCGATCTCCCGTTGTTGCTGGGTTTCTTTCTCTAGTTGCTTTAAGCGATCTTGAAGTGCTTCCATGGCTCCCGGATTTGGTGAGTTTTTGTCCCGGTTGGATTCCGGAGTATCCTTTAGCGTAGTGTCCGCGTTCTTGTGCGGTGTTCTGTTCTCCAGATCCGAGTCATGGTCGTTGTCATGGCCGTCTGCCATGGTTTTGTGATGACTTTCAGGTTCCCCGGCAACGGCGCCAATGTTCCGGGGGTTACCTGAAACTGGAGGTTGATCTCGGATGAGATCTTTGGTACCGGTCGGAGATAACGTGTCCGGCTAGCTGGTGGCGGCCGGAGCTGTTGTGTCCGACTTGTTGGATTTGCTGCGCTGCTGATCCTTGGCCACCGGAGGGTGGGGGGTACCTGCAAGGAACTCCGATGCTTAAGTTAGCACGGGTATTAGGCAGGTTTTTATGTAGAATCAGAGTATGAGTTATACCTGGGTGCTCCAGTGTATTTATAGTAGTGTGGGCTGACCTTTCTGATAAGATAAGTTAGTTATCTTATCTTATCTTTATCTTGAGTGAAGTCAGCTTATCTTTAAGAGAACCGCCTTTATCTCTGTAGGCTTGAACTGCCTTTGGATTTGGGTCGTGTTCCTACATTTGGGCCTTTTCCCAGGCTCTTCTGTCGATTTGGCCGATCTCTTTAAGAAAATGTCGGATAGTTGGACCTGAAGAGGTCAGTCGTTTTGCCATCAATCGTCCCGGGTCAGACAGTTCGACCCAGGGTATGAACAGATACCTTGTAGTAGCTTTTTCCCAGTACCTTTACAACTCGGTAAGGTCCTTTCCAGTTAGCTGCTAGCTTCCCATCTCCGACCGACCTGCTCTGATGTCATTTCGGATTAAGATGAGATTGTTGTTGGCAAAGCTTCGCTGGATTACTCTCCGATTATACGTTGAAGCCCTTCGATGTTTTAGCGCTTCCTCTCTAATCTGAACTCTTTCTCGGACTTCTGGAAGTAGGTCGAGCTCTTCCCTTTGAGTTTGGGCGATGGTATCTTCATTGTAAAGGATTATTTTGGGGGATCCTTCCTCTATCTCTACCGGGATCATTGCCTCCATTCCGTAAGCAAGTCGGAAGGGTGATTCTCCTGTGGTGGAGTATGGAGTTGTCCGATATGCCCATAGGACTTGTGGGAGCTCTTCGGCCCAAGCTCCCTTTGCACCCTGTAGCCTTCGTCTTAGCCCGGCTAGTATGACTTTGTTGGCAGCTTCTGCCTGTCCATTAGCTTGTGGGTGTTCTACGGATGTGAATTAGTGCTTTATTTTTAAGTCAGCTACTAGGTTTCTGAAATCGGTATCAGTGAATTGAGTGCAATTATCTGTGGTGATGGAGTAAGGGACTCCAAACCTTGTAATAATATTCTTGTACAGAAATTTCCGACTTCTTTGAGCCATGACATTGGCCAAGGACTCTGCCTCAATCCATTTTGTGAAATAGTCCACCCCTACAATGAGGAATTTGACTTGTCTTGATCCTTGGGAAAAGGGTCCGAGGAGGTCTAGTCCCCATTTTGCGAACGGCCAGGGTGACGTTACACTTATGAGCTCTTCTGGTGGGGGCGATGTGGAAGTTAGCATGCTTTTGACATGGTGGACATGTCTTGACGAACTCTATTGCTTCCTTTTGCAAGGTCGGCCAGAAAAACTCAGCTCGGAGTACCTTTTTGGAAAGAGCTCGTGCCCCCAAGTGGTTACCACACATGCTACTGTGTACTTCTTCCAGGACTTCTTTTGTGTTAGAAGTCGGTACGCATTTTAGGAGGGGTGTTGAGAACCCTCTCCTATATAAGATGTCACCTACCATAGTGTAGTACTGTGCCTCTCATATTAGACGCTTTGCTTTTTTCTTGTCTGTGGGGAGTGTTTCTGTTTTGAGGTACTTGATTATGGGGGTCATCCACCCCTGATCCTGACCTGATATGGTTAGGACCTTTTCTTCCTCTAAGATTGACGGGTTTTGCAACGTTTCCTGGATGAGGCTTCTATTATTGCCCCTTGGTTTGGTGCTGGCTAGTTTTGAGAGTGCATTAGCTTGAGCATTCTGTTCTCGAGGTATATGTTGGATCTCATATTTCCCGAGTTGACTGAGCTGTTCCCTGGTCTTGTCCATATATTTCTTCATGGTGGGATCTTTAGCTTGGTACTTCCCTTCTATTTGTGAGGTGACTATTTGAGAATCACTGAAGATGGTGAGCTTTTGAACTCCTACCTCCTTAGCTAGTCTCAAACCAGCTAATAATGCTTCGTACTCGGCTTGGTTATTTGAAGCAGGGAATTCAAACTTTAGTGAGAGTTCGATTTGGGTTCCCTGGTCGCTTTCTGTTATCACACCTGCCCCACTCCTGGTTTTGTTTGAGGATCCGTCCACGTAGAGATTCCACTTTGTGGGAGATCCCGGGGTATCTGTGTATTCGGCGATGAAGTTGGCTAGATACTGTGATTTGATTGCTGTCCGAGCTTCATATTGTAAATCAAATCCGGACAACTCGACTCCCTACTGCAGTATTCTCCTAGCTAAGTCTGTCTTCTGTAGAATACCTTTTATGAGCTGGCTGGTCCGAACCTTGATAGTGTGTGCTTGAAAGTATGGGCGAAGTCGTCGGGAAGTGAGTATGAGAGCATAGGCGAACTTCTCTATCTTCTAATAGTATAGCTCGGCTCCTTGTAGGGCTTTGCTGATAAAGTAGATATGTTGTTGCCCATTTTCGTCCTCTCTAACTAGTGCTGAAGCTATTGCCCGATTTCCTATTGCCAGGTATAATACGAGTGCTTCTCCCTCCGGTGGCCGGGTAAGAATGGGTGGTTGCCCCAAGAAACTTTTGAAATCCTGGAAGGCTTTTTCGCACTCTTCAGTCCATTCAAACCTCTTTTCCTACCTTAATGTGGCATAAAAGGGAAGGGATCTTAAGCATCCATGAAGGAGAGGTACTTGTATCCCAAAGATGCATCCACTAGAGCGTCTATACTTGGTAGTGGGTAGGGATCTTTTGGGCAAGCTTTATTGAGGTCGGTGTAGTCAGCGCATATCCACCACTTCCCATTTGACTTCTTTACCAAGACAACATTGGCTAGCCATAGTGGGTTTTTGACTTCTCTTATGAATCCTACCTCTAGTAAGACTTGCACCTGTTCTTCCACAGCTTGGGACTTTTCTGGTCCGAGCTTCCTACGCTTCTGCTGCACTGGCCGAGATCTTGGGTATACCGCCAGTTTGTGGCATATTAGTTTGGGATCTATGCCTGGCATGTCTGCGGCCTTCCAAAGAGATCGGCGTTCTCCTTTAGGAATTGTATTAGAGACTCCTTCAGGTCTCTTTTCAAGGTTCCCCCGATATTTGTCGTTTTATCCCGAGCATCACCGATTTGGACCTCTTTAGTCTCGCCTTCAGGTTGTGGGCGGGATTCTTCGCGAGCTAGAACTCCCCTGAGTTCAATGGTGTTGACTTCCTCTCCTTTGGGGTTGCCTTTGAGGCTCAGACTTTCATTGTAATAGCGTTGCGCAATTTTTTGGTCTCCTTTTATCGTGGCGATCCTTTCTGGAGTTGGAAACTTTATACATAGATGTGGAGTTGAAACTACTGTTGGGAGCTGGTTTAATATTGTCCGACCTGTTAGGGCATTATAGGCTGAGCTTACATTGACTACTATGTAGTCTATGTTGAGTCTCCTTGATCGTGTTCCCTTTTTGAAGGTTGTATGTAGTGAGATATATCCAAGTGGTTAGATTGGAGTATCTCCTAAACCGAATAAGCTATTCGGATATGCTCTGAGCTCTTTTTCTTGTAAGCCTAGTTTGTCAAGGGCAGATTTGAACAAGATATCCGTAAAGCTTCCCTGGTCTACTAGTGTCCTGTGAAGATTAGCGTTGGCCAATATGATAGTAATGACCATGGGATCATCATGTCCCGGGATGACGCCTATTGCGTCTTCTTTAGTGAAGGTAATTGTGGGGAGGTCGGTTGACCTCTCTCCTTCCCTGACATGATATACTTCTTTAAGATGTCTTTTGCGAGATGATTTAGAGATCCCCTGCGAATCCTCCATTTATCATGTGGACATGTCTCTCAAGAGTTTGAGGTGGTCGTTCAATTCGTCCGACCTCTTCACCCCTTCTTCTTTTTCTTTGTTCATCTGTCTTGTTGGCTAAGTACCGATCTAGTCGACCTTCTCTTGCCAATTTCTCTATGACATTCTTCAGGTCCAAACATTCATTAGTGGGATGTCCGTAAATTCGGTGATACTCGCAATACTCTGTCCAATTTCTGCCTCCTTTTTTGCTTTTTATTGGGCGAGGTGGATGGATCTTCTCAGTGTTGCATATTTCTCGGTAAATATCTACAAGGGACACCCGAAGTGGGGTGTAGTTGTGGTATTTTCTTGGTTTCCCACTGGGTTGATCTTCTTTCTTCTTGGACTCTTTGTCCTTGTCCCTAGATAGGTAGGAGAATCCAGATTTTGAGGTCTCTCCTAGTCGTGAGTTTTCCTCCATGTTAATGTATTTTTCTGCTCGCTCTTGTACCTCGTTCAAGGATGTCGGATGCTTTTTTGATATAGAGTGGCTAAAGGGTCCTTCTCTTAGGCCATTAATAAGATCCATGATGGATGCTTTTGTTGGCAGACTTTGTATGTCCAAACATGCTTTGTTGAATCTTTTCATGTAATTGTGGAGACTTTCCCGTTCTCCTTGCTTGATCCCTAACAGGCTAGGGGAGTGTTTGGCTTTGTCCTTTTGGATGGAGAATCTGGCAAGGAACTTCTTGGCTAAGTCATCAAAACTTGTAATAGACCTGGGAGGCAAACTGTCAAACCACTTTATTGCTATTTTTGTCAGGGTTGTTAGGAAGGCTTTGCATTGAACGGCATCCGAGGCGTCAGTAAGATACATTCTGCTTCTGAAGTTACTGAAATGATGGCTGGGATCCGAGGTACCATCATATGACCTCATGTCAGGAGCTTTAAAATCTTTTGGAACTTTAGCCTTCATGATCTCTTTGCTGAAGGGATCTTGGTCCTTGTGGGAGTTATCCTCATGGTTGGAAGGAGCAATTCTGGTCTTGAGGTCGGCTTCGAGCTTTAGAAGCTTATCCTCTAGATCTCGTCGTCGCCTAGTTTCTTTGTGGAGGTCTCTTTCAGCTTCTCGCTGATGTTCAGCCTCTTGTTCGAGCTGTTTGAGGCGATCTTGTTGTTCTCGGATGGCTTCCAAGATTTCTGTGTTTGTGTTGGAGGGTTGCTTATCCCCCTTGTTTTAAGGCACATCTTTTGATGTAGCATCCGTGTTTTTATGCGGAGTTCTTTCTTCCAAACCAGAGTTGTGGTTATTGTCATGGTTGTCCGCCATGGTGATGGGATGACTTCCAGGTTCCCCGGCAACGCCGCCAATGTTCCGAGGGTTACCTGAAACTGAAGGTCGATCTCGGATAAGATCTGCTGTGATGGCCGGAGCTGCCGTGTCCGACTTGTTGGATCTGGTGGAGCTAGAGATGCTGCTGATCCTTCGTCACCGGAGGGTGGTGGTACCTGCAAGAGACTCCGATACTTAAGTTAGCATGGGCTTTAAGTAGGTTTTTTGTAGGATCAGAATATGAGTTATACCTGGGTGCTCCAGTGTATTTATAGTGGTGTGGGATGACCTTTCTAGGTAAGATAAGTTAGTTATCTTATCTTTATCTTTCAAGTGAGGTCATCTTATCTTTCAGGGAGTATCGCCTCTATCTTTCTAGGCTATAGCTGCCTTTAGATTTGGGCTATGTCCCTTAGCTTGGGCCTTCTTGGGCCTTGGTAGCAATTTGGCCGACCTCTTTTAAAGAAGAGGTCAGTTGTACTGACTTGAAGAGGTCGGTTGCTTTGTCCTCGATCACCCCAGGTCAGATAGCTCGACCTAGGGTATGAACACCAATGTTTACCTAAATCCCATGTTCTCCTTGTCAGAGAACGGTTTAGCAGTCATGGGGCCTAAAAGATAACATTGAATTTCAATTATAATCTTGTCGAAGTAAAAGAAAATACAATGTAATACATACACAATAGGCATACATAGACACATAATGATCCTTAGTATCTGAATATTAATAATAACAACAATAAATCTAGATCACATCTAAAAATCAAAATAATTGGAGTATCATCATGATATCTAGATCATACACTGACTGCTTGGATACTGTTATTCCATTAAGGAAAGAAGCATTTAAGATAAAAAAATATTTTCTAAAACAATTAGAAATGGTTATTATTGCCAAGTAAATTATTCAACCATACAAAAAATGAGAAAGGTGATAAAGTTTAATCATTTGTGTGAATGGAATATACAGCAAAAGCTGCTCATCCACATCACGCTCCAGATGCAAACCATCATCTTTTCTATACCCCTATTTGCCAATACACACATTCATCACTACTAGAAAATTAGTTATTACAGACGGATATTTCCGATGGATTTTATACCACAGAAATACAGACGAAATTTCAGAGAAATTTTTTGTCAGAAAACCAAAAAATGAATTAGCATAAATTACAGACGAAAAAGAAAATTTGTCAATAATTCTGTCGAAAAATTAATTTTTCGTGAAAAATAGATACAGACGGAAAATTCGTCTGTAATTAAATGAACAAAAATGCTGCATTTATTAAATTATTACAGATGAAAAATCTGTCTGTAATTTAAAATTTTCCATCGGAAATATTAAAATAAAGTTCGGCGTTACGAACTCCTCCTCATTTCACATATTCTTCCCCGTGCCTCCACACCCTTCCCTCCAAATGCTCTATCGGCGGCGCTACTCAGCCTTGCACCGCCGTCGCACCTTGCGCCGCCGCCGCACCGAACCTCCATTGCACTGAACTTCCATTGCCCCATCACACCCCTTCCCGGTTCTTCTATGTGTGTTGCTCGCGTCGTTTCCTTTCGAACCCTAATGTGCATTTCTCCGCCACCGTCTTCGTCGCCTTGGTCTACCTTCGCAATTTTATAAAACTACAGCACCGATCGCTCATTCAGTGGCACTAACCATAACCAATGGCGTCCGCCGAGCAGCTGTTGAAGAAGCGAAAGCACGACAGTCTCCCGGAATCCCCACTACCACACCACTACCGCTAGCACCGCCGCCACAATATCCTCAAACCCTAGCTCATCCGCCTACTCCTCCTCCTCCGCCTCTGTCACAGGATTAGGTCGTCACCAAGCAGAGGAACAAAGATGAGGTTCGAACCATGTTTGAAAGCTACCGTCGCATCAAGCTCTTCTTGTCAAAGAAGGAAGGTGATTTCATCCATGACCTTGAACAGAGCTTCTTCGCTCTCGTCAATGCTTCCAGAGGTAAACACTACTAAACAACACTTCATAGTTCATTCTCTATCTTTATGGAGAGTATAAATTTGAAATCAAGGTTAATAAATTTGAGTTTGTTTATACCATTCAGACCCTAATGTACCATTCTTCTCTTCCTCAGAATATAGCATTTTCTCATATCTTTCTAATTCAGTATTGCTTGCATCACCATTTGCAGGTCTGTGAACTGGACTTGATATTCAACTTCCATAAGGTTTGTCCCCACAACTCCATGTCATGATTTATGTTAATAAACAAATAAATTGTAATAATAATTAGTTATTTCCATTGATTCTTCAAGGTGGCCACCCTGAACAAAAAATGCTATGTTTCCCTAATTCCCTTATCAAATACTGTTTTGTGTTTTCAATGCTTGGTTCATTTGCCATAACTAAATAATCTTATAAGAGTAGATGCTTTATTTGAATTTTGATCTGAGCTATCATTTCCTGTGTATAATATTGCCTGAAAATTATTCCCAACTATTAATAATGTTAGTGTCTTGCTTCACGATGCAAAACTAGAAAGAACAAGTTGCTAACATAGACCTTAATCATGCTAACACGATGATCTTCACGGTTAACAAATGGATGTATTTTCTCAGGAATAGAGAATTAGGGGAATAACAAAGTACTTCCAAGTCTGCAACGATAAAAAGGTAGGTCAGTTTCAATTGATTTGATAATTTTTTTTCCAAATTTTGAACCATCAAAATGCCATGTTACAGAGGAGAATAATCTGAATGAGATATGTTTCAAGCATTAAGCAATAAATTAAGTACAAACTCATGAGAAATTGTAAGTTTACATTTAGAGAGAGTTTTAGGAAAATTGAACTTATAATAAAAATATTGAATGTAAGCTAGTTCATTGGGAATAATTTATAAAACTTGGCACTTGCTAGTTCAATATGAGTAGGATGCAACAGAGAGCTTCAAAATTCAATATTATTATTATTATTATTATTATTATTATTATTATTATTATTATTATTATTATTATTTAACATATAAAATGCTCTACCGTGTTGTTCACATTCAGTTACTGGTACCCACTCTTCATTACTTCCCTGGCTTGTCTGTTTTGTTTGTCCTTATTTTTTCATTAAAGTTTGATGGTTGTCTATTTTTTTCTTTCATTGAAAACCATAATTTTTTTCTTTCAGGTATGCTGCGACTCCTAAAAGAGCTGTGGTTCAAAAAGTATTTCATGATTTTTCAAATGAAAAATCTAAAGCTAAAGAACAAAAATTAGCAACTATGCTAGTATCATTTCCTCTTCATCTCTATAGCTGCTTGGTTGTGATGCTTTCCCTAGTTTTGATGATGTTTTATAACATAGTTGTACAAGTGTTGGTGTCTGTTTAAACATGTGACAGTTGCGATGGCTGGTTTGAGGCGGTTTTAGTAGTTTTGATGATATGTTGTGACCAAGTTAGACTAATCTTAGTGTCTGTGTATGAACATGTGAAAATTGCAGTGCCTGGTTTGTGTTTGTTCTAGGAAATTCAATGTGACTAGGCAAGTTTTGACATGTTCTGTAACTACTATCTGTTTTTATTGCTAGTTCTTTACCTGCATATGGAGCCTATGTGCGCCCTATGCCATATTCGAATGAGGTTGGTTTGCGAATGCTTATAGGTGGAGCTACCAGGGAAGATACATTCTTAGGGTATCATATTACTCCCTTGTTTTCGTACTATGGGTATCACAGACCTGTTTTCAGAGTCTTACTCAGATTAAATCGTGGCAAGATTCATGACAGTAGGTAATGTACTTCTCTGCTTGTGTTGCACTTTTGATCTTGTTTGTGTTACTCCCTTGATTTGATTTATAACTCATATGGTTATTGTAGGCATTATGCTATATTGGTTACTGCCACAAATGTGGAAATTCTCATGAATATTCTTGGGATCAACTTGGTCAGATTAGTTGCTCTTGCAGTATGCCAATGGTATATTTCAGGTTTTTCATAAGATTTCATGAAATTTGTTTGTTTGAATCCTAAGTTCTAGATATATTAGTTGCTTTTTCCTATTGAATATGCTTTGTAAGTTATGTAGCAGCGATGAATTTATGTTATGTAACACTTATTTTTACTCTTCCATTCTGTTAGTTGCTTAAATTGTTGACTTATATAACTATTGAAGCTTCTGTAACCTTTTATTACTTTTCATTTTCAGTCTGGCAATACAGAAATCCAGTCATCAAGCTTGGAAGGGCCTTTCTTGGGGTATGGTGAGTTTTTCTTCCTTAATTTCTTCCTTTTATTATTAATTAGCTCTTATTTGTGTGTATGTGTGTGTTTCTTCTGATTGATTGGTTCTAGGTACCTCTTCTTGGTGGAGCACTTTGTGCATGTACATGACATTTCTTTTAATATACACTATACACCTAGCATGATTGAAAAGAAATAGGAAGAGTCTGAATCAATTTGTAGCCCTTTATTCTAGTGCCAGTGAATGCAGCAAAGTAATGAATGCATATAAATAGAATGAACCTGTGCGTACGTGCGTGTGTTTTTTTGTTTGTATTTTTTGGGATGGAGAAATTGAATAGTAGAAGAAAAGTATAATAATGGAGAAGTTTATTATTTATTTGCTTCAATGGCAAAAGAAGAATCAAACTGGAACTTAGCTTTAACAATTCAGTTTTGAATCAATAGGAACCAAAATTCTAGATATGAGAATTAAAATACTTGAAAAGTGAGGTAATGTTCTTTTTTTTTAATTTACCTTTAATTAAAGTTGGTTTATAATTATTGTTTAGAGAGTGAGGCCACTTTCACCTTTGATTTTTTTACATTGGTTTTGGAATTTGCTTCTAATGTGTTTTGTTTAATTTATAATATTTTCTGTTTGTTAATTTATGCCAATGCTCCTGTTGAAAGTGTAAACCGACGGTTCACTTCAATGACTTATGATCAGAAAAACGACGGTTCTGTTTCTAAAATCCAATCACAGTTTGCCTAAACCATATTTGAGCTATTAGAACCTGAGAACTACATGGTAGTAAATAAATCTTGATTGCAAAAATTTCACTTAATATACCTCATAGATAACTATTTCCTATTGTTTCATTCTGTGTCAAGTTTGACTCCATATTGCGAAGCTAAAGGTGCTGTGTGCTGGTTCTGGCCTATACGTTGACTCCATATTGGAAAGCCAGGGCATAATTGTCAAAGTTCGTTGCTTAGGTATGTTCTGGTGCAAAGAATTCCAAAAGAAATGGAGAATTTAGGTTAATATGATGCTGGTACCCTTGTATTTTACCCTTACTTTTTTCATGCTACAGGATCCTAAATACTATATGCTAAAGGAAGACGTCAGTCCTTGTATATTTGGTCCAGTAGAGAAGTAGAGATGGTCTTATGCTTGTGCAAAGCAAATGACCGATAGGCTAATATATGGTAAAGAATATACTTTTTCTTTTTTATGGTAAGCTATAATTAGATTTTATTTTCTTTGTTAACTTAATTATATTGCTGTGCAAACCTATAGCTGAGCATGCGGAGAATGGCCTCAAGTTCACAATTGTGAGACCCTATAACTAGATTGGCCCAAGAATGGACTTCAATCCTGGTGTGGATGGACCATGTGATGGTGTCCCTAGAGTTCTAGCTTGCTTCAGTAATGTAACATCAGCTACCTGGTTCTGTTTCTAGTAAATGTCTTTCATGATTTTGATACACATCAGCTACTTGAGATGTTAATTCTCTTCTGGGTCCTAAAGATATGAACTGAACTAGCCCAAATCCTAAAGGGGGTGAACAGGCCTTGGATGCTAAAAAATTTTTAATTTTTTCAGGTACCACTATTTTAGCACATGGATGATGGTCTTAGAGAACATTTGTGACCGTGTGAGGAAAACTGGGATGATGAAGAAGCAGTAGTAGCAGAAAGAGCAAGTGAAGTGAATTTTGCAGATGAGATAAGTGGAATTAACAAAGGACCTCCTTCACCAACTTCATCTAATAAATCTTCTATTACAATTTAAATATTAGAGTAGTGAAAATTGTTCAAATGAGTTAGAAAATTGAATAGGAGTTGCTTGTAGGATAGGTCTTTTAATTTACTAGTATGAGAAAAATTATTTAGAGCTCTTTGGATACCCATTAACAACTTTTAATTTACTCAATAAACTTTGTTGGTGTATGGCTGTTATTTATTATTATAGTTGATGTATCAATACACTTTGTTTATGTTTTGAATTATATTGACTTGTTTATTTATAATATTTTCTTTTAGTTTGATAATACGATGAATTTGTTTATTTTTTGAAATATTATAAATATTTAAATACAAATTAGATAAAAATTTGTATTTATTAAATTTATATTTATTTTGTATGAAAACAAGTTTATTTTGCAATGAAAAATAAAAAAATTATTTTACCTTACTGATGGATTTACAGACGGATTTTCTGTCTGTATTTAGAGTTTAGAATGGTTTTCCAAGGTTCCAATTACTGATGGAAAATCCGTTGGAAAATCCGTCTGTAATTACTGACAAAAAATCCGTCAGAAAATCCGTCTGTAATTACTGACGAAAAATCTGTTGGAAAATCCGTCTGTAATTACAGACGAAAAATCCGTAAAAAAATCTGTCTATAATTACCGACGGAAAATCCGTCGAAAAGTTTGACGTTCCAGGAAAATGGATGGAGAATTTATCGAGGGAAAATTCGTCAGTAACTGGTAAAAATCCGTTGGTAATTTTTCGACGAAAAAAAATTCGTCGGTAAATAATTTCCGACGAGGCTTTTACAGAGGGACAAAATCCGTTGGTAACCAAAAATCCATCTATAATAAAGACTAAATCTATCTGTAAATTTGTCTGTATTAATCCATTTTCTAGTTGTGTCAATAACATAACATACAACTATAACCAACACAAAAGTTTTCTTTAAGAAAAATTGCAGCAATTCTAACTATAAATAAGGGCTTTCAGAAAAGCACAACAACTATGGCGGCCGTGGAGCTGAGCAATGAGCAACAAGTTTAGTCACCAGAGAGAAACAGAAGAGCAACAACAACCGTTGGCGATGGCGACAACAACAAAATCCTGCTAAATTTCAGAATAGAGAACTAATCGTTTATTGGCTAGAGAAAATGAAAAATATCAATGTAAAACTATGAAACATGCAAGAAAGACCAAATAGTGAATCACAGATCATAGAAGCAAAATTGGTAGAACTCAAACCTATATAATTTGTTACTATTATATTCTAATTCCGATTTCTCTGAGTCCCTCACAACCGCAAATTTGAAATCCTATGATATTTGCACAATTAACACAATTATTCACAAAATCAGCAGTAGAATCTTCAAAGTTAAAAAGAAATTGCTGATATATATATATATATATATATATATATATATATATATATATATATATATATATATATATATAATAGAGAGAGAGAGAGAGAGAGAGAGAGAGAGAGAGAGAGAGAGAGAGAGAGAGAGAGAGAGAGAGAGAGCTTAGTTGAGACAAAGGGGGGCCACAGTCCCCCAAACTTTTTATAAAAAAATTAGTAGTACTTCGAAAAATAAAAAAAAAGGTTCAAGTTGACTCAAATACTTTACTATGATTTAAAGCACTCAAGCTTAATTCTCATCCCTTACTTTTATTACACAATAATTTTTAATTTTAAACATTAAAAACATGTTGGATTTGGACTGAACTGGATGGGCTTTTATTAGCTTTCACAACACATCAAAATTAAAAGATAAAATCAAATAAAAAAAGTTATCTAACAAAAAAAAGAAAAAAAAAAGATCATCTAACAATCAAATCAAATAAAAGAAGTTATCTAACAAAAAAAAAAAGAATAAAAAAATCATCTAATAAAATAAAAAATAAAAATCATTGTTACAAAAATACGCTGCTTTGCTAGCAGCTTCTGTATTCGCATTTCGTAGCTCTTTATTCAACAAGCAACACTTCTTTTACTTTTGAGTTCAAATATAAAAAATTAGATATTTTTATTTATTTAATTTAATATTATTTTATATTTTATTATTTATTTAATTTAATTTTTTATATGATAAAAATACTAGAATATCTAATAAGTATTGATATTATTGTATTTGTATAAATTAATAAAAAAATTCAATAAATATTATAAATTGCTAAAAAGTTTAGTTCTTATTCAATTATTGAAGATTTCAAGTCACTAAAGACTCGAAGAGTTCTATTATAAATTATTTTGTATTTTTTATTTGTAGAATTATTTATTTATTATCTTATTAGTAACAAACTTAAAGAATAATTATATTTATAAATTTTATTTTAATATAAATATTATTATTAAATTTTTATGTTAAATTTTTGGCCCCTCCAAAATTTTGTTTCAAGATCCGCCACTGGAGAGGAGAATTGTCGAACCTTTTCGCGAACAGTGCCGGAATTGGAGAGCATGAGCTCAAGTTTAGAATTTCGCAGAAAGCCAAACGAGCGAGCATCCGGTTAATAACCTCCTCAACCTCCTTGTCGAGCTTCCTTGCCGCCATTAACGATACTTTTGAAGATGAAAGTGATGCTGGGTCTGCCGTAGCAACATAGATCTGAGACGAACGAAGAAACAAAAACAGTAACGTGGATCTGAGGCAGAGGATGAAAATAGGAACAACGATGTAGTTTGAATGATGGACGGTTGTTGGCGATGGCAAGATCTGTGGTAGTGGTCGGTGATGGAGGAAAGTGCTTGAGGTTGTGCTGTTTTGAGTTTTTTATTTTAGGTAGGAGAGTTTTTTACTATGTTTGGTATTTGATGAAAGAAGATGATAAAAATAAAAATAAAGTTAAAAATTTAGCGACAATAATGGTAATTGCAGTTATTGATGGAGAAAATTAGAACTAAAAGTAGAAAGACAATAATAATTTAGTGATAATAGTAATAATTATCATTACAAAATATAATAATAATGACAAATGTATAATTGCTACTAAAATATAACTTAAACAAAATTAACAGTAGCCATTATATTATGGCCACTAAAAATTTGTCACCAAAATTAATTTTTTTAGTAGCGTTAACAGATGGAGATTAAAGTAGTTGGACATGAAAATTATTGAGACTATATATTGAGTGTGTACTTCTCTTTTTATTTATTAATGCATAATAAAATTACGTACAACCCCTCCTATTCTTTTAAATTAGTATATAAACCTAAACCACTCACACATATATGTGTGGATATATATATTTTTGGATTTTAAGCCATGATTGATAGATCTGGTGGAATACTCTGCTCATGTCTAAAGACATTTTCAGGATCCATTTTATTCTTTATTTTCACTAACTTTTTGAAATTTTCTTGATAATATGAAATACCCCATGCAGCTGCTTCTGTAAAAATTGTGGCATTTTTCTTATTCACTCCTAAATCAAGATCCCTATAATTCACATATGCTATCCTGCCTAGATTTTGAGTATTTGTATAAGGGGTCATGTACTTGTAGATCTTTCTAATCCAATCTAAATGCTTTGACCCATCCTCGGATGCATTATGCCACAAAGTTAAGTACTCGACCAAAAAAAGATTTTCAAATCCATAAGGAAATGGCGTAACAGAATTTGAGAAATATGTTCTTCCTCCGGCCCATGGGTTCCAAATTATTAAAGGGTTATCTTCTTTAACCAACCTTGCGAATAACCCTTGAATGGGCGGTGTCGAATATGGAAAAAAATCCGACTTGCTTTTGAAGTAGTTTCTGAATATTGGTTTTCCTTGAAGCAAGACATCAGGGTTTGTATCATTAGGGTAACCAGCAAGATAGAGTACCGATTTAATCCAACTCATTTGCAAGCAATCTTTTTCTGTCAAACCCAACTTAGGAAAGTCATGTTGCATAATTTTGAGGAGTCTACTCGCATCACCTACATTTGTTATAAAAATATAAATACAAACATTAAATACAATACAATCTGATGCTCAATGTTAGATATATGATATCTTATGTCTTAAATTTTTGTGAAAAATGATTTCATGATATGCTATTAGAATTTTTATGACTTAAAATTTTATAGTTATTATTTTTGTATAAGATAAAATAGAAAGAGAAAAATATATATATACAAATTCCCACTCTAAATCTAAGAAAAAAAAAATCTCTAGTGTAAAAAGCATAATAAATATATATAACTATAGTTAATAATGATTTAAAATTTTGTGATACATGTAATTTTATGACAAGCTCTGAGATGCATAAGCATACGCAGATACATTATAGAGCATCACCAAGGAAGGAAAATTGTATGTAACACGTTTTAATAGGGGTGCATTGTGCATATTAGAGAGGCTTACCAAGGAAGAGGGCATTGTAAGAAGTTGAGACGGTTCTCCCAGTTTTATTGGCAGCACTAACTGGTTGAAAGATGACTCTTATGAAAAGATCATTGTCAATGGAAGCCACAACTTTCCATGCAAGGAAAATGTCTTCCGCACCTTGCTCTATTGTCTTGGTAACTGTGAACACGGTCACAGTTTCTGGCACAGGAACAAGCTTTATCTTCCACCAAAGAATGATTCCAAAGTTTCCACTTCCACCTCCTCTAATGGCCCAAAACGGGATTTCTCCCATGGCTTCTCTGTCCAGCAATCTCCCATTGGCATCAACTAGTTTTGCATCGAGGACATTGTCAGATGCAAGCCCATACTTCCTTACCATGGCTCCGAATCCACCTCCCGCAATGTGCCCTCCAACACCTATGCTTGTGCATATGCCTCCAGGGAATCCGTGAACCGCACTTTTTTCTGATATTCTATAATAAACTTCTCCGATTGTGGCTCCGGCTTGAACCCAGGCACTATTGTCTGTTATGTTTACATTGATTATACGAAGTTTAGCCAAATCAATGATTATGAAAGGAGTTTCAATCTCAGAAACATATGAGACTCCTTCGTAGTCATGGCCGCCGCTTCGTATTCTCATGTGAACATCAATTTTTTTTGAGCAAATAACTGCAGCTTGAACATGAGATTCATTTAAAGGTGTGAATATAAATTCTGGCTTTGGCATTGAAGGCGTCAAATACCTTAGGTTTTGTGCTGTGGAATTAAGGGTACTCATGAATGATTCATTTTTCCTAGTGATAACTATTGTAGAAAATTGTTTTGGATTGCTTGAAAAATATGAGCTTAGACATTGGATAAAGTTTTCTTCAATTGAAGCTGAAGTTGTCAATAAAACTAATAACAAAAGCACTATAACCAACAAGTATGAACTTGGTGATGACACCATGATTTTATGATCGAACATCTCAAATGTATAATCTATTGTTCCAATATATAGTACAACTTCAATACTAATTCATAGAATTAATGATATAATTTTTCACTTAGCTTGTACTCCCAAAAATTGTCTTAAATTTAAAAAAAAAAAAAACAAAACTACTATATAAAGTCTTATTACAAAATAATTAATTATTTCTTTATTTGAAAATTATAAAGATATTTATTAGAATTGAGTGATAGGATATGAAGAATCATATCTCCACTTTATAATATGTTAAATGAGTAGAAATCACAAAGAACAAAATTCAAATCTCATTAAATTAAACATTTAGGAAATAAATCACAATATAATAACCTTACCTTTGTAACTATTTTATTTCTTGACAAAGTCGATGTGTATCTCTTTTTTATTAAGTTTCTAAGTAAAATAATAGTAGTATTCAAATGATACTAAATTATTTTAATTTGTTAAGATCCACTATTGGTAACAGAATGATAGAAAGATGTTATTAAAGCACATGAACAATTTAAAGACAAGAAAATAATTTTATCTTGTTGAAAAGATATGTTTTATCTACCATAAAGTTAGCCTATTTATAGATTAAGAAAGAAAATATAAAATATAATGCCAAAATCAGTCGATTTAATAATTATCAACGCGTAAATTGATTTATTGAAATATTTTTCTTATAAAATTTAATGAGACTCTATTTATATATCGAAAGTAATTCTATCTTGACAAGTCAAATATTTTTCGGTTCTTATCCATTACATTTAAGTGTCTTATCAATTTATAGGAAAAAACTATTGTAAAATTTGTGACCTATCACTACAATAAAATAGTATTTTCACAATGTTTTTTTTTAATGTTTTGTGACAATTTTGTCATCGCTAAATTATTTTGTGATTGGTAAAAAAGCATCACGAATTTCACTATAAATAAATGTTGAGTACCATCGGAATTACTATCGGATTTAGTGTTGAGTTATACTGGCGAATTTACCATCGAATTTTTCAACGAAAAAGAAGAGAAAATCGTCGCCATAAAAGATTACCGATGTAAACCATGCGAAATTAATAAATAATTAGTCAATAAATTAATTATTATTAAAAAAATTAAAAAATTAAATTTTTATGATTTAGAGGAGTAGAAATATTAAAAATATAAATTTTGACATTAATTTTAAAGATTTTAGTTCAAAACAGACCAACAAGCCGAATCGGTCGGACCGGATCCAACTGGCCCAAAAACCCAACCTATTAATCACCGAGGACAAGCTTTTCTTCACCTTCATTACTAAGCATACGCTGAAGGAGAGGGAATTAATGCCGTAGCAACCCTAACCCCCACTTCGGTTTTCAAATCCTTATAACTTTCAATCCGAAGTTCTAATTGACGAGCTGTCAGTGGTCACGTTCTTCGTCTCAGAATTCTCTTCAATTCTATTTGAACAAAGTGGTAAGAAATTAGCATTTCTCTCCTAGTTCTCTCCCTTCTCAATTTTGTGACTTTATGGTTTGGATATTGTGGAATTGAATGATTTTAATGGTTTAGGTGAACTCAAACAGCGGATAACCACTGAGTTTTGTCCAATAGATCTGTGGGTAAGGTAAGAAACTGTTAAACGCTTGTGAATCATTGAATTAGTGAACTCTATGATGATTATAGTGATATTGTGTGAAATAGATTATGTTCTGATTTATTTGGCATTCAATTGGGCAGTTTGAAATGAAATATGGGTAATTAGGTTTGAAGAATTGACATTTGGAGGCTTGGAGGTTATGAAAGGAGAGGTTTTTGAGGTGTTTCGAGCTTAGGGAGGAATCGGCCAAGGTATGGTTTTGGTTTCTCGTAGTTAATGTTTAATGTCACGTGAAAACTTAGGCTAGAAGACCTTAAGATAGGAATGAACTGAATGAATTATTGATGGATTGTGTATATTGTATATGATGTATGGTTCGATTTTTGTAAATAATTTTCTATTGGAGTTGGTTGATTTTGAGAAAAGATTTAATATTGGAAGTGGTTTGATTTTGAAATTATTTGATACTGAAAATGATTTGAATGACTGAGAGGTGTTTGGTTTGGTGGTTGGGACCCTTTAAGGGTGGCAGAAGTTTAAGTTTTAGAGGAGATACTGCTAAAATTTCTATAAGAATTGGAATTGGAGTTTTGATTTGAAGTGTTATTTTAAAAAGAAAAAGATTGTTATGTGGCTTGTGTATTTGAGACTATTTGTTGACCCTTTGTCACAAGATGTGACTGGGCACTTTAACTCTCCAGGTTCCCCCATAAGCATGCATATATATATATATATATATATATATATATATATATATATATATATATATATGGATTTTGAATATTATATTATTGAACTTGGAGTTTGACTCCATGGAATATTAAATTATTGATCTTGGAGTTTGACTCAAAGGATATTATTTTTGAGCTTGGGGATGCGCGCACAGACGGACTGTCCAATGGTTAACTACCAGTACATGTCGGGCTGGCTATATAACCGACAGATAAGACTCATCAGCCATAGGACAGGCATACATCATGTACATTTGTATGTTTTGCTTGGGTGTGCATTGTTTTGGTTTGCTTAATTGCTTAACTCTGCTTATCTTCTACTTGTTCTATTTGCTATAATTGTACCTCTGTCTGTGTTTTTCTTGCTTGAATTGTATGTGTATATTTTTTGAGAAATCCCTCTTGGCAGAGGTATGAGGAGGGGGGGTTGTTCCACCAGTGATTCGGAGGGTTGAAGGAGACAGAAAGTGAAATGTTAAGTTAAAGTTAGATTTAAAACTTGAATACCTTAGATAACTTACTTAATTTCTGGTTTAGTTGGGTCTTTAAGTTGAAATCTGAGTGTCGAAGTTCTAGGAATGCCTTTGGCTTTTCCGAGACCTTTTATATTAACTATGTGGGCACCTTTACCATGCCAAAAACCTCTATTTATCATTCCATATATATTCTGTTGTTTTTCAGATGCAAGTCGAGAGGCACCTCGCTGAGCGTCTGGAGTTTTTCGTGCAAGCAAAGTTTGGTTATTTTAGGGTGTTGTATTTATGCTATATATATATATATATATATATATATATATATATATATATATATATATATATATATATATAGATTTTCCTCTGTATAAATTTTATATTTGTCCCTCCAAGAGGTTGATTTGGAGAAACAGGTGTTTATTATGTAGTTTGAGTTTAATTTTTGGGTTGTATATATATATATATATATATACTATGGCCGCCCTTAGCTTCGCAGGTCGATTCTAGAGCTTGATATCTATGTTTTTGGAACTCTGATATGTAAATAATATTTTTAGCCTTATTTTGAGCTTACCTATCCCTTTTACGATTATTCACACGAGTTTGAAACAATTTTCTGTTTTCGCTTGTTTAGGTTATTCTTTAAAAGTTCCTAGATATAATTTCTTTCAACTATATTTATATAAGTTTTTTCTTTTAAAGGTCGTAATACCTTGTCACCTCTGCTTTACGACTTAAGCGTAAAGCTCTGTGTGGTAGGGTGTTACATTATGGTATCAGAGTAGTTCGTTCTTGTAGAGCCTGAGGAATGGACTGACTATGCTTCTGCGCATACTCTGGGTGTGTGTATATGCTAATTAGGATATCTAATTAATATATGTGGCATATTTGTTTATAAGTACGCATTTGGAACTTTGAAGCATTAGACTTGAGATATTGAGACTGGTCACCTTAATATCACTTGTTTGGTGTGAACAGGAACCAAATGATGACTCGTGGACATGGACGCGGTCGAGGCAGAGGCCGAAATATTAATGCAGAACCTGAAACCACTATGAATAATCCGGTGAACCTTACAAATGTTTTGGAAAATATGGCAGCTGCTATGCAGTCAACGACTGAGGCCATTGGTCAGCAAGTTAATAACGGAAACGAGGGTAATGGCAGAAATGGGCCGATGACCTTAGCAACTTTTCTAAAAATAAACCCACCAACTTTTAGAGGAACTACGAATTCCACAGAGGCTGATAATTGGTTTTAGGTAATGGAACGAGCTTTGCGAGCACAACAAGTACCTGAAGATAAGTGTGTTGAATTTGCTACTTATCAGCTGATGTGTAAAGCTCAGTATTGGTGGTAAGGGACCCGACGCTTTCTTCAGCGAGATAATGTTGCAATCCCTTGGGATGTATTCCAATCCAAGTTTTATAAGAAGTATTTCCCAAACTCAATAAGGACAGCGAACGAGCTTGAGTTGCTACAGTTGAAGCAAGGTCCTATGTCAGTGGCAGAGTACACCAATCGGTTTGAAGAGTTGTATCAGTTCTCTAGGATTTGTCAAGGTGCTCCGGGGGATTTTAAAGATTGAAAATGCATAAAATATGAAGGTGGTCTGCGGAGTTACATCCTGAATACAGTGGGCCCGATGGAGATCAGAGTCTTATCTGAACTGGTAAACAAGAGCCGAGTTGTAGAGGACTGTGTGAGAAAGGTAGCATTAGACAGGGGTGATCACCGAGCTTTTGTTAGGAGAGATCAGGGGAGGAACTTTGCGCCTAGAGGACAGAATTTCAAGCGAGGCAGTTATGTCCCACAACAACATCTGGGTTAGAATAAGTTCATAGATTCAATAATAACAATAACCAGGGAAGAGGCAAAGGAAAGCAGATTCAGAATCCTCCCAATAACTTGACATGTAGGAGATGTGGGGAATATCATCCTAACACTCCCATTTAGAGCTGGACAGGGTGTATGCTACTACTGTGGTGGAGTGGGACATTTATCCTAGAATTGTCCAAAGAGGAAGAGACAGGAAGCTGAGAGAGTTTAGCAGCAGAGACGTGTATTTACCATGTCAGCGGATGGTGTTGAAAGGTCAAACACTCTGATTAGAGGTAAATGTGAAATTGGTGATAAAATCTTAATTGTTTTATTTGATACTGGGGCATCACATTCATTTATATCGTTTGAGAAAGCTAGTAAGTTAGGATTGAAGATAACCATGCTAACCTATGATTTGCAAGTACATAGTTCTGTCTCTGAGGCTGTCGTAACTAGATTAGGCTATCAACAAGTTCTGTTTCGAATTAAGCACCGAACTTTTGTCCATGACTTGATTTGCTTGCCGATGACTGGACTTGATTTATGTCTGAAGGGTCTGAAGGACCTGTGGTGGCGAATGGATATTACCTGAATTCTGTCATAGTGAATTGTAGTAGGAGTGAGTGTTCAGGATTCATACTATTGGCTGCCTGTGTATCGGACGTTGAACAAAGTTTGAATCACATTCCAGTTGTGAATGAATTTCCAAAAGTATTCCCTGAGGATATCCCTGAATTTCCTCCTTCTCGAGAAATCGAGTTTGCGATTGAGCTGGTTCCTGGAGCAGGACCAATTTTAATTGAGCCTTACCGAATGTCGCCTTTGAAGCTGGTTGAACTTAAGGCTCAACTGGAGGAGTTAATGAGTAAGAACTTCATTTGTCCGAGCGTTTCTCCGTGGGGAGCACTGGTGTTGTTGGTGAAAAAGAAGGATAGAGGTATGCGGCTGTGCGTAGATTACAGACAACTGAACAAAGTAACCATAAAGAATAAATACCAATTGCCGAAAATTGATTATCTGATGGACCAATTGCAAGGAGCTGGTATCTTTTCCAAGATTGACTTAAGGTCTGGTTATCACCAGATAAGAGTGAGAGATGAAGATATCCCAAAAACGGCTCTCAGAATTTGATATGGTCAATACACTATGATGTCATTTGGATTAACCAATACCTCTGCTGTGTTCATGGACTATCTGAACCGGATATTCTGTCCTTTCCTGAATAGATTCGTCATCGTCTTCATTGATGATATTCTAATCTACTCTAAGACTGAGGAAGAGCATGCGGAACACTTGCAGATCGTGCTGCGGATTCTGAAAGAGAGGAAGTTGTATGCAAAACTTTCTAAATGTGAATTCTAGAAGAATGAGGTGAAATTTCTGGGTCACATAATGAGTAAGCAGGGAATAGTAGTGGATCCTTCTAAGGTTGAGGCAGTAATGGATTGGGGACAACCTACATCAGTGATGGAGATTAGAAGCTTCTTAGGTTTGGCAGGATATTACCAGAGGTTTATCAAGCGCTTTTCACAAATTGCATTGCCTTTGACAAAGTTAACTCAAAAGGATGCGCCATTTGTCTGGACATCAGAATGTGAGGAGAGCTTTCAATTTTTGAAGCAGAAACTGACTATAGCGCCTGTGCTTGTGTTACCCGAACCTAATGTGCCATTCGAAGTGTATTGTGATGCTTCGTTGAAAGGTTTGGGGTGTGTTTTGATGCAACACCGGAATGTGGTAGCTTACACATCGCATCAGCTGAGACCTCATGAGATGAATTACCCAACTGATGACTTGGAATTGTCTGCGGTTGTATTTGCATTGAAGATTTGGAGGCATTACTTGTACGTAGTGAAGTTTTGAGTCTTCTCTAATCATAAGAGTTTCAAGTATCACTTTGATCAAAAGGAGCTCAACATGCGGCAAAGGAGGTGGATGGAGTTGCTAGAAGATTATGACTTTGAGTTAAGTTATCACCTAGGGAAGGCAAACGTTGTAGCGGATGCCTTGAGTCGAAAGTCATTGACGGTCGCTTGGATGATGATTAAGGAAGAGGAGTTGGTGAGCAAGTTTGGGGATTTAAGACTGGGTGTCGGAGAATTTAATAGGAGTGTCTGCTTAAACCAACTGCAGATCTCTAGTGATTTCAAGTCTGAAATTTCAAAAGCTCACAAAAGGATCAGGAGTTACAGAAGGTATTGCCGACAATCGAAAAGGGAAAGCGATGGAGAGTTTCATGGGATGGAGACGGAATATGGATGTACAAGGGTAGGATTTGCATACCGAATATTAGGAATTTGTGGTAAGATATGTTGAAGGAGGCGCATATGAGCAGATTCTCTATCCATCTGGGAAGTACCAAGATGTACGATGATCTAAAGGCGATGTTCTGGTGGCCGGAAACGAAGAATGATGTGGCATTGCATGTTTCAAAATGTTTGAATTATCAGAAAGTAAAGATTGAACACTAGAAATTCCGCAATGGAAATGGGAAAGCATCGCCATGGATTTTGTGTCGGGTTTGCCAAGAACTTGAGTTGGATTTGACACAGTTTGGGTGATCGTGGATCGGCTGACGAAGTCAGCTCACTTTTTGCCCGTTCGGATCAATTATACCTTAGAGGACCTAGCACGTTTGTACATCAAGGAAATTCTAAGGTTGCACGGTGTGCCTACCACCAAAATCTCCGACAGAGATCCTTGTTTCACTTCAAGATTCTGGGGGGGCATTTTAGAAAGCATTTGGAACTCAGTTGAGTTTAAGTACTACGTACCATCCTCAAACCGATGGCCAATTAGAGAGGATAATTAAAACCCTAGAGGATATGTTGAGGGCTTGCGTTTTGGACCAATCAATGAGTTGGGATCGGTATATGCCGCTAGCAGAGTTTGCATATAATAACAGTTACCATGCAGCATTGGAATGGCTCCATATGAGGCTTTGTATAGGAGAAAGTGCCAATCTCCACTATGTTGGTATGAAGCTGGGGAAACAAGTTTGTTAGGGCCTGAGTTAGTAGCTGAAATCGCCGAACAGATTAAGAAAATCCGAAACCGAATGCAAACCGCTCAGAGTCGCCATAAGAGCTACGCTGATCAGAGACAAAAATCGTTAGAATTTGATGAAGGAGATCATGTATTTCTAAGAGTTACTCCAATAACAATAGTGGGTAGCGCAATCAAAGCAAAGAAATTGAATCCTCGTTATATCGGTCCAGTTCAAATCCTGAAGAGAATCGGGCCGGTGGTGTATTAGATAGCTCTACCACCGCATCTTTCAAACATGCACGACGTATTTCATGTTTTGCAGCTTCGAAAATACACTTCTGATGCTAGCCACATTTTAGAACCTGAATCAGTTCAATTAAAAGAGGATCTGACGCTTCAAATGACTCCGGTTCGAATTGACGATGCTAGTATTAAGCGATTACGTGGAAAGAAAGTCTCATTAGTAAAAGTTGTTTGGAGTGGAGCTGAAATTGAGGAACACACTTGAGAACTTGAGTCAGAAATGAGAAAGGACTACCCGCACCTATTTTCAGGTAATTGAATATGAATTTTGGGGGCAAAATTTATAATTAGGTGGGTAGGATGTAAACCCCACAAAATTAATAAATAATTAGCTAATAAATTAATTATTATTAAAAAAAATTAGGAAATTAAATTTTTATGATTTAGAGGAGTAGAAATATTAAATATATAAATTTTGACACTAATTTTAAAGATTTTGGTTCAAAAACGAACCAACGGACTGAATTGATCGGACTGGACCCAACTGGCCCAAAAACCCAACCTATTAATCACCGAGGACAAGCCTTTCTTCACCTTCATTACTAAGCATACGCTAAAGGAGAGGGAATTAATGCCGAAGCAACCCTAACCCCCACTTTGGTTTTCAAATCCTTATAACTTTCAATCCGAATCTCCGATTGACAAGCCGTTTGCAGCCACGTGTTCGTGTCGGATTTCTCTTCAATTTTATCTAAACAAAGTGGTAAGAAATTAGAATTTCTCTCTCAGTTCTCTCCCTTTTAAATCTCGTGACTTTAGGGTTTGGGTATTGAGGAATTGAATGAATTTGATGGTTTAGGTGAACTCTGGCAGGGGATAATCACTGGATTTTGTCCAATAGATCCGTGGGTATGGTAAGAAAATGTTAAACCCTTGTGAGTCATTGAATTAGTGAACTCTATGACGATTATAGTGATATTATGTGAAATAGATTGTGTTCTGGTTGATTTGGAGTTCAATTGGGCGGTTTGGAACGAAATCCGGGTAATTAGGTTTGAGGAATTGACGTTTGGAGGCTTAGAGCTTGTGAAAGGAGAGGTTTTTGAGGTGTTCTAAGGTTAGAGAGGAATCGGCCATGGTATGGTTTTGGTTTCTCATATTTAATGTTTAATGTCACGTGAAAACTTAGGCTAGAAGTCCTTAAGATAGGAATGAATTGAATGAATTATTGATGGATTGTGTATATGGTATATGATGTGTGTGGTTTGGTTTTTGAAAATAATTTGCTATTGGAGTTGGTTGATTTTGAGAAAAGATTTATATTGGAAGTGGTTTGATTTTGAAATAATTTGATACTGAAAATGATTTGAATGACTGAGAGGTGTTTGGTTTGGTGGTTGGGACCCTTGAAGGGTGGTAGAAGTTTAAGTTTTAGAGGAGATACTGCCGAAATTTCTATAAGAATTGGAGTTTTGATTTGAAATGTTATTTTAAAACGAAAAAGATTATTATGTGGCTTGTGTATTTGAGACTATTTGTTGACCCTCTGTCACAAGATGTGACCAGACACTTTAACTCCTCGTGTTTTCCCATGGGCATGCATATATATATATGGATTTTGAATATTAAATTATTAATCTTGGAGTTTGACTCCATGGATATTATTTTTGAGCTTGGGGGATGCACGCATAGAGGGACTGTCCAATAGTTAACTACCAAGACATGTTGGGATGGCTATATAACTGATAGATGAGACTCATCAGCCATAGGATAGGTATACATCATGTGCATTTGTATGTTTTTCTTGGGTGTGCATTGTTTTGGTTTGCTTAATTGCTTAACTATGCTTATCTGCTACTTATTCTATTTGTTGTCATTGTACCTCTGCCTGTGTTTTCCTTGCTTGATTGTATGTGTATGTTTTCTGAGAAACCCTTCTTGGCAGAGGTATGAGGGGAGGGTTGTTCCACCGGTGATTCGAAGGGTTGAAGAAGATAAAAAGTGAAGTGTTAAGTTAAAGTTAGATTCAGAACTTGAATACCTTAGATAACTTACCTAATTTCTGGTTTAGTTGGGTCTTTAAGCTAAAATCTGAGTGTCGAAGTTCTAGGAATACCTCTGGCTTTCCCGGGATCTTTTATATTATCTATGTGGGCACCTTTTCCATGTTGAGAACCTTCAGTTCTCATTCCATATATATATTTTGTTGTTTTTTAGATGCAGGTCAAGAGGCACCTCGCAGGGCGTCTGGAGTTTTCCGTGTAAGCGAAGTTTAGTTATTTTGGGGTGCTGTATTTTGTATTTATGCTATGTATATATGTATATAGAATCTCCTCTGTATAAATTTTATGTTTGCCCTTCCTAGAGGTTGAATTGGAGAAACAGGTGTTTATTATATAGTTTGATTTTAATTTTTGGGTTGTATATGTATAGGATTTCGAATCTCTAAAGTTTGAATTTCACTTTAGAGAGTAAAGTGTGATCTCTCACCATTTATTTTATAGGTGGGACCAAGAATAAATATGAGAGAGAAACCATTCAAGGATAGAAGATCACACTTTATCCTCTAAAGTACAAATTTAAAATTTAGAGGATCCAAATTCATATATATATATACTCTGGTCTGCCTTGGCTTCGCAGGTCGAGTCTGGAGCTTGATATCTATGTTTTTGGAATTCTGATCTGTAAATTATATTTTTAGCTTTCTTTTGAGCTTACCTATTTGTTTTACGATTATCCACGTGAGTGTGAAACAATTTTCTATTTTTGCTTTGTGTAGATTATTCTTCAAGGCTCTTAGATAGAATTTCTTTCAACCATATTTATATAAGTCTTTTCTGTTAGAGATTGTAATACATCGCCACCTCTACTTTACGACTTAAGCGTAAGGCTCTGTGTGGTAGGGTGTTACAACCGTCAAAAGACATTTTTTGAATACAAGAGGTTCTAGATGAAATCCACAATGAAATATGTGGAATTCATATAGGGGCAGGTCACCAGCAAAAAGGTGTTACGAGCTGGCTTCTACTGACTGACTTTTCAAAGCTCACAAAAATGCTATAAGGATATGGAACGACTCTAACTACCACTGAAGAATCTCCCTTTCGACATACATATGATACAGAAGTTATGATTCCCATCGACATAAATAAAGAAAAACCAAGGGCAACATTCTACAATGAAGTCGAAGCAGAAAAAGAAGAACTCGACCTCCTTCTAGAAATCTGAGAGCAACCTCAAGAGAAGAGGCTTTGAGAAATTCTACAATGAAGCTAGTAACATTCAAGCTCAAAAAGAAGAATTCGACCACTTTCCAGAAATCCAAGAGCAAACTCGGATAAGAAAAGAGGTTTTGAGACAAAGAATGGCTACGAGGTACAACAAGATTTGCCACAAAAGCCCCCATCCTGATAAGAAATAATATCGGATTACAGAGGTTAGGCGAAGAAAAGCTAACAGCAAACTAGAAAGGACCCTGAAGTCTCAAAAAAGGGCTACTACAAAATATCCGATCTCAAGGGTGATGAACTGTCCAGGTCATGACATGCTTCCAACATGAGAAGATACTGCAATTTTTTATGGAAATTGATTTCCTAAAATTAAAACACACTAATGGAAGCTTGGCAAACCGCAAAAATCACAGACTGACCCTATAGAGGTTGTTCGGATAAAATCATGAGGAACCAATTGGTGGAAAGAAGTGACATACGCGAATTTGAAAAAAAAAACACCTCGAAACAGCTCGAGCCAAATAGGTTGAAAGAGTTATATTTAGAACAAGTCACAAAAGTAACTTAACTAAATATGCCCTCAAGGCATAAATATGATTTAACAACTCGACCCACACGAGTAAAAAATAAATCGTACAAAATTCCATGCCCACGATCTCATATCTAAAATTTCCAAAAATAAATGACCTAGTCGTATAAAATGCAACAACTTCACAAAAACAAGTTGTCCAAAGAAAACTTGTTCAAACATGCACACCAATATAAGGACAACTCGATTTAAACGAGTTGTGCCAGTCAATCATATTTTCGACGAACTTGTATCAAGCACAAGTCGTGTCAACCTGAAAGCAAAGCTTTAAAAGTTATTTGTATGAATCACTAAAGCTAAATTGAAATAACTCGATATAAAATGAGTTGTAAAAAAAATCAAAAGGGTAAAAGAAAAAATGACAAGAAAAACAATTCCTCAACCAAAAGACTCGTACAGAAACGAGTTGGAAGGATGGTAAAAGCATTTCGAACAGAATCAAAACGTAAAATCAATTCTCCAATTAAAACAGCTCGGATAAAAATGAATTGTATCATACAAAAGGATAACAACCTTGTAAAAGCTAGAAAGGGGAGGGAATAAGCATATAATTCCTTCACCTAAGGCGCCAATTTATGCTTGATAAAGTGCGAAAATCACGAGTCGACCTTTTTAATGGTGGCTCAGATAAAGCGACGAGGTTCAAATTGGTGTCCAATAGTTATAATACGGCTTGATGAATTAAACAACTGAAGCTCATGAGAACGAAATCGAGCCAAAAATAACTATACGATCTAAGCGATTGTATTAAAAACAAGTAGTATAAAATTCTATCACTCTAGAAATAACTTGAATCTACAACTTTCAAAATAATTTGGTATAAAATGAGTTGCTGTGTAAAATCAGAATAAGTTTTAGAAAGGTGATTTGTATTAAAACACGTCATGTATAACACCCTGTTTCTCCACAGAGTTATTCTCAAAAATTCTGTGATGAGAAATTCGATAAATATCTGAGAATCACCTCATCATAAAATAATAAGGCAGATTTAGACTTGATAAGTGAAAAGAATAGATATACCGTGAGAGATAAAAGCATGTCCTAAGCCAAAAACCATATCGATAACGATGAATTTAACTATCGAGTTAAATTCATCTATTGAATCTTTACTACTAGCTTTTCTTGACTGTATTAGCTTAGTAGAATGTTCTACACTTGATCTAAAATAGAGATACTCTTTGGGGCTAATATTTCAATTGCCGGTTGTTCAAACCGATACGGTTTGAAAACGGTAATCTTACGGTTTAGTTATTGAACAGTTTCCTTTCCTTTCTTCGGCAATTTGGACAGACCTTTAAGGAAGCTACCTTTAATATAAATTCATGAAGCCACTGGTGCGCAAAATTTAGAACTCTGCATAGCTTGACTGGCAAGTGCACCGGGTCATCCAAGTAATACCTTAGGTGAGTGAGGGTCGATCCCACGAGAATTGTTGGATTGAGCAAGTAGTGGTTATCCTGCAGATCTTAGTCAAGCAAATAGAAAAGGTAGCTGTTGTTGAATGCGCATAAAATAAGATAATAAAGAAAATAAAAAAGAGAAATCAAGACAATTCTTAAAGAGATAATATATAGAAACAGTTAAGGCCTCGGAGATACTTATCCTTTTGGATTAATGCTTCTTATGGACTACTTCAACAACGATTGATTCATTTAATGACAAGGCTGTAAGTGATCATCGCCCCGCCAATGGTCATTCATCTCCTCAGATCCACATCAAACGCCACGCCAATAGTCATCCAATCTGAACGAGGGTGAAGCTCACACATTCAATCACTGATGATCCTACTCAAAATACCACAGACAAGGTCAGATCTTCCGAATCAGAGAATGAAGCTCTATGGCTCTAGCCTTAGCGCCACAGAAACCTCAGTTATCCATGACTAACGAGATTTTATGTCACTTATCCAAATTAGCCTAGATACGTGTTGGAATCTATGATGCATTCTCAAGTTGCAGCTTAATACTCTCCCGCCAAGGATTTAGAAGAACTCATGTAGAATAAGGGGTCATACGCCAGTTCTACCCCAGATTCATAAGGATGAAGAACGACAATGCATCATAGAATGGAATCACAACGTTTACTGAAGTAGAAAAGTAATAATATTAATCCATTGAGATGAGCAGAGCTCCTATCCTTAACCTAGGAAGTTTAGTTGCTCATGATTTACAGGAAAAAATATGAAAAGTGTAAAGGGTCCAAAGTTCCTAACAAGGGTGAACTCTTGTCTATATATACTAATTTAATGACTAAGGATTATAAAAATAAGATGAACTGGACTCCTGGTGCGAAAATCCACTTCTTAGGCCCACTTGGTGAGTGTTATGTCTGAGTTTGGGTTGAATTCACGTGCTTGGACTCCTCTTGGGGCGTTGAACGGCGGATTTGGTCCATTTTGGGTGTTCAACGCCGAGCTTGCTCCTTTTGGGGCGTTGAACGCCGGGCAGGGGGTGATTTGGGCGTTCAACGCCCGTTTTGGGCCATCATTTCCAAAGTTAAGTATAAACTATTATATATTGCTGGAAAGCCCTAGAAGTTAGCTTTTCAAGGCCGTTGAGAGCACGTCATTTGGACCTCTGTAGCTCCAGAAATTTTCCTTTGAATGCACTGAGGTCAGAATCTGACAACATTTGCTATGCTTTCCTTGCCTCTAACTTGGACTTTGCCAAAACTCTTCAATTTCAGTCAGAATTTACCTGAAATCATCAGAAAACACAACAACTCAAAGTAGAATCCAAAAATGTGAATTTTGCACCAAAACCTACTAAAACATAATAAAACTCAACAAAACATAACTAAAGCAGCATGAAAACAATGTCAAAAAGCGTATAAAATATCCGCTCATCAGAACACCAAACTTAAACTATTACTTATCCCCAAGCAACAAAATAGGATTAAAAAGAAGAGAGAGATACAATAAGTCTTGAAGTTTCCAATAAAGCTCAGTTTCAATTGATGAGCGGGGCTAGTTGCCATTTACTTTTGAACAATTTTGGCATCTCACTTTCCTTTGAAGCTCAGAAGTATTGACATCTTTAGGAACTCAGAATCCAGATGATATTATTGACTCTCTTAGTTTAGTTCTTCTTGATTCTTGAACACAGTTTCTTTTTGAGCCTGGCCGTGACCCTAAGTGTTTTGTTTTCCCTTATTACCACCGGATACATAAACGCCACAGACACTTAACTGGGGGAACCCTTGGATTCGACTTTAGCTTTGCTTAAAGTCCCAGACAGTGGTGTCCAGAGTTCTTAGGCACACTCTTTTGCTTTTGGGATCACAACTTTAACTGTTCAGTCTCAAGCTTTTCACTTGACACCTTCACACCACAAGCATTTAGTTAGGGGAAGCAGCTCATTTGAACTTTTTAGGCTAAGATTTTGTTTCTTTAGACCCTCCTAACCATTGATACTCAAAGCCTTGGATCCTTGCTCTTGCCTTTTGGTTTTAAGAGCTTTTGGCTTTTTCTTTTTATTTGTTTCTTTTGTTTTTTTTTCACTTTTTCTTTTTTATTTTGCTGCTGTTTCTTGCTTTAAGAATCAAATTTTTTTTTTTGGATTTTTCAAATTACCAATAACACTTCTCCTTTTCCATCATTCTTTAAAGAGCAATACACTTAACTCCAACATCAAATATGCACTGTCAATTCATGCATTCAGAAAGTAAAATCAAAGCCACCACATTAAAATAATTAAACTACTCTTATTATATGACTCGAGTTTATGTATCTCACTTTTCTTTTTCAAATAAATTTTCTTTTAAGCTTGGTGAGGGATACATAGGATATCTTATAACCATAGAAATTTCAAAAATAAATTACTAAAGCAAAGAAATCCTAAGAGTGATCATGCAAAAGCTAGAATAAAAAAAAAGAAATATAGAATGAAATACTGAAAACACAAAGAAAGGGGGAATGATACTCAACAACCTTAGTGCTGATGGTTGCTCAAGCTGTGCTCCCTTTGCTGCCATTGATGATAGTATACACCTAGAGCTCGCTTTGCAATACCAAACTTAAAAGTTTGCTTGTCCCCAAGCAAAGAGATCTTGGTCCCCTGTTGGCGTTGAACGCCAGGACTGCCTCCCTTATGGGCGTTGAACGCCCATGCTCCCTTCCTCCTTCTGGCATTGAACGCCAGTAAGGGGCACCCTCTAGGGTGTTCTGTTTCTCGCCTACCCATTTCTATTTCTGTTGTAATGGCTACACATGATCACAAACGTTAGAAAACCTGGGAAAACCTTGAAAATAAAAAATTAAACTGAGACAAAACTGAAATAAACTAAAAGATACTTATGGTTGGGTTGCCTCCCAACAAGCGCTTCTTTAATGTCATTAGCTTGACATTACTGCTGTCATGTAAGTAGTAGTGTAGAGGTGTCTTGCTCAATGTCATCCCCCAGGTAATGCTTGACTTTCTGTCCATTAACGTGAATCTTTCGTCAGAGTGTCTGTTTTGGAGCTCAATACGACCATAAGGTGACACGTCAGTGATCACATAAGGTCCCGTCCATCGTGACTTGAGCTTCCCTATGAAGAGCTTGAGTTTGGAGTTGAAGAGCAAGACCTTCTGGCCATGCTCAAAGACTCTGGAAGATATCTTCCTATCATGCCATTTCTTGGCCCTCTCCTTGTAAATTTTAGCATTCTCAAATGCAGCTTGTTGGAATTCATCCAACTGATTCAACTGGAGCAACCTCTTTTCTCCTATTGCCTTGGCATCTAAGTTGAGGAATCTGGTCGCCCAATAGGCCCTGTGTTCCAGTTCCACTGGTAAATGACATGCATTGCCATAAACCAGTTGGTAAGGGGACATCCCAATAGGAGTCTTGAAAGCTGTTCTATATGCCAAGAGGGCATCATCAAGCTTCCTTGCCCAATCTTTTCTAGAGGTGCTCACTGTTCTCTCCAGGATTCTTTTGAGTTCTCTGTTGGAGATCTCGACTTGCCCATTTTTTTACGGATGGTATGGAGTTGCCACCCTGTGGTGAATACCATAACGATGCAGAATTGAGTCAAGTTGTCTGTTACGGAAATGAGTGCCTCTATCACTGATCAGTGTCCTTGGGATACCAAATCTGCTAAAAATATACTTCTGGATAAATTTTATCACCACTTTGGTGTCATTGGTGTGTGATGCGATTGCCTCAACCCATTTAGACACATAATCCACTGCCACAAGGATGTACATGTTTGAATATGAGGATGGAAAAGGGCCCATAAAGTCTATTCCCATAAATAGAATAGCTTAGTTTCTAAAATTCCTTGCTGAGGCATCTGGTGATTATGAGGGAGATTGCCAGCCCGTTGACAACTATCACAGTTGCGGACAAACTCTCTAGAGTCCTTGAAGAGCATTGGCCAGTAAATGCCGCTTTGAAGGTCCTTGGTGGCTGTGTGCTCACCTCCAAAATGACCTCCATAATCTGAGCCATGGCAATGCCATAGAATATTCTGCGTTTCCTCCTCAGACACGTAGTAGCAGATTATACCATCTGCGCACCTTTTAAAAAGGTATGGCTCATCCCACAAGTAGTATTTAGCATCATAGATGAGTTTTTTAACTTGCTATCTATTGTATTCCTCTGGGATGAACCTTATTACCTTGTGTTCATACCCAAGGTCGAGCTATCCGACCTGGGATGATCGACGACAAAGCGATCGACCTCTTCAGGTCAAGCGGATCGACTTCTTCTTAAAGAACTCGGTCAAGTTGACAGGAAAGCCCATAAAAGGGCCCAAGTAGAGGAACACGACCCAAGTCCAAAGGCTGTCCAAGCCTATAAGAGATAAGGGCGGTTCCCTTGAAGATAAGCTGACCTCAACTCAAAGATAAAGATAAGATAAGATAACTAACTTATCTTATTCAGAAAGGTCACTCTACAACTACTATAAATACACTGGAGCACCCAGGTATAACTCATACTCTGATTCAACATAAAACCTGTTTAATACCCATGCTAACTTAAGCATCGGAGTCTCTTGCAGGTACCCCCCACCCTCCGGTGACCAAGGATCAGCAGTGCAGCAAGTCCAACAACTCGGACACAACAGCTCCGGCCGCCACCAGCCAGCCAGACACGTCATCTCCGACCAGTACAGAAGATCTCATCCGAGATCGACCTCTAGTTTCAGGTAACCCACGGAACATTGGCGCCGTTGCCGGGGAACCTGAAAGTCATCCCATCACCATGGCGGACAACCATGACAACGATCACGATTCAGGTCTGGAGGATCGAACACCGCACAAAAACGCGAACGTCACGCTACAAGACGCTCCGGAGACCAACCAAGACAAAGACTCGCCAAATTCAGGGGCCATAGAAGCACTCCTAGATCGCCTAACACAACTGGAAAAAGAAACCCACCAACAAAGGGAAATCGGAAGAGATCTACAAAGAGAGATGCGGCGACGTCGGGAGTTGGAAGAAAAACTGCAGCAATTGGAAGCCGATCTCAAATCAAAAGCCCCTCGCGCTAATCTCGAAGAGAATTCGCACAAAGAACAATACCCCTTCACTAGGGAAATCATGAAAACCAAAATTCCAAAAGACTTCAAACTCCCGGATATGGCTCTATATGACGGCACCACGGATCCTAACCACCATCTCAGTAACTTCAGAAGCAGAATGTATCTTACTGACGCCCTAGACGCCATTCACTGTAAAGCCTTCCCAACAACTCTGACAAAGACAGCTATGCGGTGGTTCGACAACTTACCACCAAAATCCATCTCAAGTTTCGACGACTTAGCTAAGAAATTCTTAGCCAGATTTTCCATTCAAAAGGATAAAGCTAAGCACGCCCCCAGTTTATTAGGAATCAAACAAGGAGATCGGGAGAGCCTTCGCAACTACATGGAAAGATTCAACAAAACATGCATGGACATACAAAGTTTACCCACGGAAGCCGCAATCATGGGACTCATCAATGGCCTACGAGAGGGACCTTTCATCCAATCTATATCAAAAAAGTACCCGACTGCCCTCGACGAAGTTCAGGAGAGAGCAGAAAATTATATCAATATGGAAGAAAACGCTCGTCTAGGAGAGTCCTCAAAATCGGGAGCTTCCTACCGTGATAGAGACAAAGAATCCAAAAGAAAAGACGACAGGCAAGGAGAGAAAATTAAGAAGTACCATAACTACACTCCTCTTAGGGCATCACTGGTCGAAATATATAAAGAAGTCTGCCACACGGAAAAAATGCCCCCAGCTCGGCCACTTAAAGGCAAAAAGGGAGGAGGAAACCGAAAAGAGTATTGCGAATATCATCGGGTCTGGGGACACTCCACTAACGAATGCTTCGATTTAAAAAACATAATAGAAAAATTGGTAAGGGAAGGAAAACTAGATCGATTCCTGGCCATCCGAGATGACGAGCAAAGAAAGAGACGAAGGGATGATGATACCGAACGAACAGAACGATCACCTCGGACGTCAGAAAGACACGTCCATATGATACATGGCGGTTTCGCAGCAGGAGGAATCTCCAAATCCTCTCGTAAGAGATACCTCAAAGAGATATACCACGTCGAAGGAGAGGAAGAAGCACTCAGCATCCCAGCAATAACATTTACTAAAGAGGATGCAACTGGTATCATTACCGGATATGACGATCCTATGGTTATCACCGTCATCTTGGCAAACGCCAACCTACACCGGACATTAATAGACCAAGGGAGTTCTGCCAACATCTTATTCAAAACAGCCTTCGATAAGCTCGGCTTAGAAGAAAAAGAACTTAAAGCGTATCCAAACAGTTTGTTCGGGTTAGGAGACACTCCGGTTCGACCACTAGGATACATACCACTGCATACAACCTTTGGAAAAGGAGACCAATCAAGAACTCTCAAAATAGACTACATCGTAGTCAGCGTAAGCTCAGCCTACAACGCTCTCATAGGTTGGACCACGCTCAACCAACTCAGCGCAATAGTCTCGACCCCACACCTATGCATGAAATTCCCAACTCCAAAAGGAATAGCTACAATAAAAGTAGACCAGAGGATGGCGCGTCGCTGTTACAACGAGAGCCTCAACCTCAGAGGCAAAGGAGAAGAGTTCCACACAATTGAACTGGGCGGAGTTCAACGACGAAAGGAGTTCCGTCCCCAACCAGAGGGCGAGATAGAAAAAATTCAGATCGGAGACACCTCGGAAAAAACAACTAATATCGGCACAATCCTCAAAGGAGATCTAAAAGAACTGCTAATACAATTTTTGCGAGATAATGCCGACCTGTTTGCATGGAAAGCTGCAGACATGCCAGGTATAGACCCTAAGCTAATGTGTCACAAGTTGGCAGTCTATCCAGGATCTCGACCAGTACAACAGAGACGAAGAAAGCTCGGGCCAGAGCGATCCCAGGCTGTGGAAGAGCAAGTGCAGGCACTATTGGAAGCTGGATTTATAAGAGAAGTCAAATACCCACTATGGCTAGCCAACGTTGTCTTGGTGAAGAAATCAAACGGGAAGTGGCGAATGTGCACCGATTATACAGATCTCAACAAAGCTTGCCCAAAAGATCCATACCCACTCCCGAGTATCGACGCTCTGGTAGACGCTTCCTCTGGATATAAATATCTCTCGTTTATGGATGCGTATTCGGGATACAACCAAATCCCCATGTACCCACCGGACCAGGAAAAGACTTCGTTCTTAACGCCAAAGGCAAACTAGTGCTACATTATAATGCCTTTCGGCCTTAATAACGCAGGAGCCACTTATCAAAGATTGATGAATAAAGTCTTCTCGGAGCACATCGGGAAAATCATGGAAGTTTATGTGGACGACATGCTAATTAAATCAAAAAGCGAACAGACACTGTTGACCGACCTAGCCCAAGTGTTCGACACCATCAGGAAACATGGTATGCGACTCAATCCAGCTAAATGCACCTTCGCGGTAGAAGCAGGAAAATTCTTAGGCTTCATGCTCACACAACGGGAATTGAAGCAAACCCAGATAAATGCCAGGCCATATTGAACATGAAGAGCCCAACCTGCATGAAAGAAGTACAGCAACTCAACGGGAGGCTGGCCGCCCTATCCCGATTCTTAGCAGGAGTTGCAATAAGATCTCTCCCCTTCTATGCAACTTTAAGAAAAGGAAAACAGTTCGAATGGACGACAGAATGCGAACAAGCGTTCCAAGACTTTAAGAAGTTTTTAGGACAGCCACCTATCCTATCCCGACCTCAAGAGGGAGAACCACTCATACTATATCTTGCAGTAGGAGAAAAAGCAATAGCATCAGCATTGATCCGAGAAAGCGAAAACGGGCAACAACCCATCTACTTCATTAGCAAAGCACTACAGGGATCCGAGCTGAACTATCAGAAAATAGAAAAGTTTGCTTACACTCTCGTCTTAACATCTCGGCGACTCCGCCCCTACTTCCAGGCCCACACCATCAAAGTTCGAACTAATCAGCCCTTAAAAGGAATACTACAGAAAACGGATTTAGCCGGTAGAATTCTACAATGGGCAGCCGAGCTGTCAGAATTTGACTTCCAATATGAAGCTCGGACCGCCATCAAATCACAATACCTAGCCGATTTTATCGCCGAGTTCACAGATGCCCTAGAGGCCCCCATAGAGTGGAATTTGTATATGGATGGATCTTCAAACAAAACAGGAAGTGGCGCAGGAGTGATAATAGAAAGCAACCAGGGAGCCCAAGTTGAGCTTTCCCTCAAGTTCGGATTCCCGGCTTCAAATAACCAGGCGGAATATGAAGCGTTACTAGCTGGCTTGAAACTGGCTGAAGAAGTGGGAGCGCAAAAACTCAACATCTATAGTGATTCGCAAGTAGTCACATCACAGATAGCAGGGAGCTACCAAGCCAAAGATCCCATCATGAAAAGATACCTGGATAAAACATACCTGGATAAAACCAAGCAACAGCTCGAACAATTCGGGGAATACAAGATCTGCCACATACCCCGCGAGCAAAATGCTCGAGCTGACGCACTCTCAAAGCTGGCTAACACCAAACCAGGAGGCAATAATAGAAGCCTCATCCAGGAAATGCTACAGAACCCATCAATCTCGGAAACAGAAAAAGTCCTAAACATAACAGGCCAGGACCAAGACTGGATGATCCCCATAATCAACTACCTCAAGTCAGGAACGCTCCCCGCAGAAGTAAAGGAAGCAAAGAATCTAAAAAGAGAAGCACAATACTACACTGATGAGCGGATAATTTATACGCTTTTTGATATTATTTTTAGTATATTTTTAGTAGAATCTAGTTACTTTTAGGGATGTTTTCATTAGTTTTTATGTTAAATTCATATTTCTGGACTTTACTATGAGTTTGTGTGTTTTTCTGTGATTTCAGGTAATTTCTGGCTGAAATTGAGGGACTTGAGCAAAAATCAGATTCAGAGGTTGAAAAAAGGACTGCTGATGCTGTTGGATTCTGACCTCTCTGCACTCAAAGTGGATTTTCTGGAGCTACAGAACTCGAAATGGTGCGCTTCCAATTGCGTTGGAAAGTAGACATCCAGGGCTTTCCAGAAATATATAATAGTTCATACTTTGCCAAGAATAGATGACGTAAACTGGCGTTCAACGCCAGCTTTCTACCCAAATCTGGCGTCCAGCGCCAGAAAAGGAGCCAAAACCAGAGTTGAACGCCCAAACTGGCACTAAAACTGGCGTTCAACTCCAAGGAGGACCTCTACACGTGCAACACTCAGGCTCAGCCCAAACACACACCAAGTGGGCCCAGGAAGTGGATTTATACGTCAATTACTTACTCATGTAAACCCTAGTAGTTAGTTTATTATAAATAGGACCTTTTACTATTGTATTAGGCATCTTTGGATTACCTTATGATCCTTTGATCACGTTTTAGGGGGCTGGCCATCTCGGCCATGCCTGGACCTCTCACTTATGTATTTTCACGGTAGAGTTTCTACACTCCATAGATTAAGGTGTGGAGCTCTGCTGTTCCTCAAAGATTAATGCAAAGTACTACTGTTTTCTATTCAATTCATCTTATTTCGCTTCTAAGATATCCATTCATACCCAAGAACGTGATGAAGGTGATGATTATGTGTGACGCTCATCATCCTTCTCCCTTATGAACGCGTGCCTGACAAACACTTCTGTTCTACATGAAATAAGCTAGAATGAATATCTCTTAGATCTCCTAACCAGAATCTTCGTGGCGTAAGCTAGAATGATGGCGGCATTCAAGAGAATCCGGAAAGTCTAAACCTTGTCTGTGGTATTCCGAGTAGGATTCAATGATTGAATGACTGTGACGAGCTCCTAACTCGTGATTGCAGGGCGTTAGTGACAGACGCAAAAGGATAGTAAATCCTATTCCAGCATGATCGAGAACCGACAGATGAATAGCCGTGCCGTGACAGGGTGCGTGAGCATATTATTCACTGAGAGGATAAGATGAAGCCATTGACAAGGGTGATGCCTCCAAACGATTAGCCGTGCCGTGACAGGGCATTGGATCATTTTCCCGTGAGATGACCGAAAGTAGCCATTGACAGTGGTGATGTATCACATAAAGCTAGCCATGGAAAGGAGTAAGACTGATTGGATGAAGATAGCAGGAAAGCAGAGGTTCAGAGGAACGAAAAGCATCTCCATCCACTTATCTGAGATTCTTACCAATGAATTACATAAGTATCTCTATCCCTATTCTATTATATAATATTCGAAAACACCATTATCACTTTATATCTGCCTGACTGAGATTTACAAGGTGACCATAGCTTGCTTCATACCAACAATCTCCGTGGGATTCGACCCTTACTCACGTAAGGTATTACTTGGACGACCCAGTGCACTTGCTGGTTAGTTGTATCGAAGTTGTGACAATTATGAATTAAGATCAGAGCACCAAGCTTTGGAGCCATTACCAGGATTTGTTCGAGCCTGGAGATCACAATGTCGTGCATCAAGTTTTTGGCGCCGTTGCCGGGGATTGTTTGAGTTTGGACAACTGACGGTTCATCTTATTGCTCAGATTAGGTAATTTTCTTTTCGTTTTGTTTTCAAAAATTTTTCAAAAAAAAAAATATTTTCAAAAATCTCTCATCTGTTTTCGAAAAAAATAAAAATGTTTTCAAAAATTTTATTCAAGATTTTTAAGAATGAATTCTAGTGTTTCATGAAGCATGTGAAGCCTGGCTGGCTGTAAAGCCATGTCTAAATTCTTTTGGACTGAGGCTTCCAAACCATCAGAGGTAAGTTACATACTTGATAAATGATGAGCAGCAATTTGTTATCAAGAGCAATATACTCTGGTGTTACATGCTAAAGCTTGGCTGGCCATTGGCCATGTCTAGTGTTTTGGACTGGAGCTTTCATTGAAAGCTTGGCTGGCTAGTGAGCCATGTCTAATTCCTGGACTGAAGCTTTAGACTAAGAATGCAAGATTCCTGGAATTCATATTAAAAATTTTGGAATCCTTATTTTTCTTTTTCATATAATTTTCGAAAAAAAAATCCAAAAAAATTAGAAAATCATAAAAATCAAAAATATTTTTCTGTTTCTTGTTTGAGTCTTGAGTCATATCATAAGTTTGGTGTCACTTGCATATGCATCTAGCATTTTTCGAAAATTTCATGCATTCATAGTGTTCTTCATGATCTTCAAGTTGTTTTTGGTAAGTCTTCTTGTTTGATCTTGATGATTTTTTGTTTTGTGTCTTTTCTTGTTTATCATATGCATTCTTGAATTCTGAGTGCCTAAGCATTAAAGAATTCTAAGTTTGGTGTCTTGCATGTTTTCTTTGCATTAAAAATTTTTTAAAATTGTGTCTATGATGTTCATCTTGACATTCAAAGTGTTCTTGGTGTTCATCTTGACATTCATAGCATTCTTGCATGCATCACATGTTTTGATCTAAAAATTTCATGCATTGCATTATTTTACTTGTTTTTTCTCTCTCATCATAAAAATTTCAAAAATCAAAAAAATATCTTCCCCTTTTTTCTCTCATCAAATTCGAAAATTTGAGTTGACTTTTTCAAAAATTTTTAAAATCAAGTTGTTTCTTATGAGTCAAATCAAAGTTTCAATTTGAAAATCTTATCTTTTTCAAAATCTTTTTCAAAAATCAAATCTTTTTCAAAATTCTTAGTTATTTTCGAAAAAATTCCAAAAATATTTTTCAAAAATCTTTTTCTTATTTTTATATCAAATTTTCAAAAATAACATAATCAATTAATGTTTTGATTCAAAAATTTGAAGTTTGTTACTTGCTTGTTAAGAAAGATTCAAACTTTAAGTTCTAGAATCATATCTTGTGATTTCTTGTGAATCAAGTCATTAATTGAGATTTTAAAAATCAAATCTTTTTTTCAAAACTAATTTCTATCATATCTTTTCAAAAATATCTTCTCATCTTATCTTTTTCAAAAATATCTTTTCAAAATATCTTTTCTAACTTCCTAACTTCTTACCTTTTCAAAATTTGTTTCAACTAACTAACTAACTTTTTGTTTGTTTCTTAACTTTTTCAAAACCACCTAACTAACTCTCTTTCTCTCATTTTTCGAAAATATCTTCCCCCTTTTCTATTATTTTAAATTTTAAATCTTAATTCTCGAAAATTACTAACAATTTTCAAAAACCAATTTTCAAAAATCACTAACTCCTTTTCAAAAATAATTTTCGAAAATTCCCTCCTTCTCTCTCATCTTATTTTATTTATTTATTCATCTACTAACATCTCTTCCTCACATCATCACCAAATTCGAACCCCCTCCTCTATCTGTGTTCGAATTTCTTCTTCTTTTCTTCTACTAACAATAAGGAACCTCTTTACTGTGACATAGAGGATTCCTCTTCTTTTATTTTTCTCTCCTCTTTCTTATGAGCAGGGACAGAGAAAAAGGCATTCTTGTTGAAGCTGATCCAGAACCTGAAAGGACTCTGAAGAGAAAATTAAGAGAAGCTAAATTACAACAATCTAGAGACAACTTGATTGAAAATTTCGAACAAGTAAAGGAGATGGCAGCCGAACCCAACAACAATGCAAGGAGAATGCTTGGTGACTTTACTGCACCTAATTCCAATTTACATGGAAGAAGCATCTCCATTCCTGCCATTGGAGCAAACAACTTTGAGCTGAAACCTCAATTAGTTTCTCTGATGCAGCAGAACTGCAAGTTTCATGGACTTCCATCTGAAGATCCTTTTCAGTTCTTAACTGAATTCTTGCAGATATGTGATACTGTTAAGACTAATGGAGTAGATCCTGAAGTCTACAGGCTCATGCTTTTCCCTTTTGCTGTAAGAGACAGAGCTAGATTATGGTTGGATTCTCAACCCAAAGACAGCCTGAACTCTTGGGATAAGCTGGTCACGGCTTTCTTAGCCAAGTACTTTCCTCCTCAAAAGCTGAGCAAGCTTAGAGCTGATGTTCAAACCTTCAGACAGAAAGAAGGTGAATCCCTCTATGAAGCTTGGGAAAGATACAAACAGTTGACCAAAAAGTGTCCTTCTGACATGCTTTCAGAATGGACCATCCTGGATATATTCTATGATGGTTTATCTGAGCTATCAAAGATGTCACTGGACACTTCTACAGGCGGATCCATTCACCTAAAGAAAACGCCTGCAGAAGCTCAAGAACTCATTGACATGGTTGCTAATAACCAATTCATGTACACTTCTGAAAGGAATCCTGTGAACAATGGGACGCCTATAAAGAAGGGAGTTCTTGTAGTTGATACTCTGAATGCCATATTGGCTCAGAATAAAATATTGACTCAGCAAGTTAATATGATCTCTCAGAGTCTGCATGGAATGCAAGCTGCATCCAACAGTACTCAAGAGGCATCTTCTGAAGAAGAAGCCTATGATCCTGAGAACCCTGCAATAGCAGAGGTAAATTACTTAGGTGAACCTTATGGAAACACCTATAACTCAACATGGAGAAATCATCCAAATTTCTCATGGAAGGATCAAAAGCCCCAACAAGGCTTTAATAATGGTGGAAGAAACAGGTTTAGCAATAGCAAGCCTTTTCCATCATCAACTCAGCAACAGACAGAGAACTCTGAACAAAATGATTCTAATTTAGCAAATCTAGTCTCTGATCTATCTAAGGCTACTGTAAGTTTCATGAATGAAACAAGGTCTTCCATTAGAAATCTGGAAGCACAAGTGGGCCAGCTGAGTAAAAGGATCACTGAAATCCCTCCTAGTAATCTCCCAAGCAATACAGAAGAGAATCCAAAAGGAGAGTGCAAGGCCATTGACATAAGCATCATGGCCGAACCTGAGAGGAGAGGAGAGGACGTGAATCCCAAGGAGGAAGACCTCCTGGGACGTCCAGTGGTCAATAAGGAGCTTCCCTCTGAGGAACCAAAGGACTCTGAGGCTCATCTAGAGACCATAGAGATTCCATCTGAGTATTCCTCTTCTGAAGAGAATGAGGATGTTACTGAAGAGCAAACTGCCAAGTTTCTTGGTGCAATCATGAAGCTGAATGCCAAATTATTTGGCATTGATACTTGGGAAGTTGAACCTCCCTTGTTCATCAATGAACTAAGTGATCTGGATCAACTGACATTGCCTCAGAAGAAACAGGATCCTGGAAAGTTCATAATACCCTGTACCATAGGCACCATGATCTTTAAGGCTCTGTGTGACCTTGGTTCAGGAATAAACCTCATGCCCCTCTCTGTAATAGAGAAACTGGGAATCTATGGGGTGCAAGCTGCTAAAATCTCACTAGAGATGGCAGAAAGCTCAAGAAAACAGGCTTATAGACAAGTAGAAGATGTGTTAGTAAAGGTTGAAGGCCTTTACATACCTACTGATTTCATAGTCCTGGATACTGGAAAGGAAGAGGATGAATCCATCATCTTAGGAAGACCTTTCCTGGCCACAGCAAGAGCTGTGATTGAGGTTGACAGAGGTGAAATAGTCCTTCAATGGAATGAGGACTTCCTTGTGTTTAAAACTCAAGGATCTCCCTCTACAACTATGGAGAGGAAGCAGAAAAAGCTTCTCTCCAAGCAGAGTCAACCAGAGCCCCCACAGTCAAACTCTAAGTTTGGTGTTGGGAGGCCACAACCAAACTCTAAGTTTGGTGTTGAACTCCCATATCCAAACTCTAAGTTTGGTGTTGGAGAGTCTCAACAAAGCTCTGCACATCTGTGAGGCTCCATGAGAGCCCACTGTCAAGCTATTGACATTAAAGAAGCGCTTGTTGGGAGGCAACCCAATGTCTATCTAATTCTTATTTTTATTGTTTTTCATGTTTTCTTAGGTTCATGATCATGTGGAGTCACAAAATAAATATAAAAATTGAAAACGGAATCAAAAACAGCAGAAGAAAAATCACACCCTGGAGGAGCATCTGTCTAGCGTTCAGCGCCAGAACAGAGCATGGTTCTGGCGTTGAACGCCCAAAATGGGCAGCTTCTGGGCGCTGAACGCCAGAACAGGCATGGTTCTGGCATTCAACGCCAGAAATGGCACACAAATGGGCGCTGAACGTCCAAAATGGCCACCAACCTGGCGCTGAACGCCCAGAGTTGGGTACAAAGGCATTTTTACATGCCTAATGGGTGCAGGGATGTAATTCTTTGAACACCTCAGGATCTGTGGACCCCACAGGATCCACTCAGGATCTGTGGACCCCACAGGATCCCCACCTACCTCCACTCACTTCTTCTCACCACTCTCTTTCACACAACCCCATAAACACTCTTCCCCAAAAACCCTTCACCAATCACCTCAATCTCTCTTCCCCATCACCTCTTCACCACTCACATCCATCCACTCTTCCCCATAAACCTACCTCATAAACTCCACCTACCTTCAAAATTCAAAACCAATTTCCCACCCAAACCCACCCATATGGCCGAACCTTAACCCCCCCTCCCTTCCCTATATAAAGACCTCCATTCTTCATCAAATTCACACAACACACCCCTCTACACTCCTCTTGGCCAAAACCACATCTCCCTCTCCCCCTCCATATTGCTTCTTATTCTTCTTCTATTCTTTTGTTTATTGCTCGAGGGCGAGCAATATTCTAAGTTTGGTGTGGTAAAAAGCAGAGCTTTTTTGTTTTTCCATTACCATTGATGGCATCTAAGACCGGAGAATCCTCTAGAAGAGGGAAAGGGAAGACAAAAGCTTCCACATCCGAGTCATGAGAGATGGAAAGATTCATCTCCAAAGCCCATCAAGACCACTTCTATGATGTTGTGGCCAAGAAGAAGGTGATCCCTGAGGTCCCTTTTAAACTCAAAAGAAATGAGTATCCGGAGATCCGACATGAAATTCAAAGAAGAGGTTGGGAAGTCCTAACAAATCCCATCCAACAAGTCGGCATCCTAATGGTTCAAGAGTTCTATGCCAATGCATGGATCACCGAGAACCATGATCAAAGTAAGAACCCGGATCCAAAGAACTATGTTACAATGGTTCGGGGGAAATACTTAGATTTTAGTCCGGAAAATGTGAGGTTGGCGTTCAACTTGCCATACATGGAAGAGAACGCACGCCCCTACACAAGGAGAGTCAACTTTGATCAAAGGTTGGACCAAGTCCTTATGGACATATCTGTAGAAGGAGCTCAATGGAAGATTGACTCCAAAGGCAAGCCGGTTCAACTAAGAAGATTGGACCTCAAGCCTGTAGCTAGAGGATGGTTGGAGTTCATTCAATGCTCAATCATTCCCACTAGCAACCGGTCTGAAGTTACTATAGACCGGGCCATCATGATCCATAGCATCATGATTGGAGAAGAGGTGGAAGTTCATGAGATTATACCTCAAGAACTCTACAAGGTGGCTGACAAGTCTTCCACTATGGCAAGGTTAGCCTTTCCTCACCTCATTTGCCACCTATGCAATTCGGCTGGGATTGACATAGAGGGAGATATCCTCATCAAAGAGGACAAGCCCATCACTAAGAAAAAGATGGAGCAAGCAAGAGAGCCCACTCATAGAGCTCAAGAGGCGTATGAAGCTCATTACCATGAGATCCCTGAGATGCCTCAAATGCACTTTCCTCCACAAAACTATTGGGAGCAAATCAACACCTCCCTAGGAGAATTGAGTTCCAATATGGGACAACTAAGGGTGGAACATCAAGAGCACTCCATCATGCTTCATGAAATAAGAGAAGATCAAAAAGCAATGAGGGAGGAGCAACAAAGACAAGGAAGAGACATAGAAGAGCTCAAGGACATCATTGGTTCCTCAAGAAGGAAACGCCACCATCACTAAGGTGAATTCATTCCTTGTTCTTAACTCTTCTGTTTTTCGTTTTCTATGTTATGTGCTTATCTATGTTTGTGCCTTCATTACATGATCATTAGTAGTAGTAACTTTGTCTTAAAGTTATAAATGTCCTATGAATCCATCACCTCTCTTAAATGAAAAATGTTTTAATTCAAAAGAACAAGAAGTACATGAGTTTCGAATTTATCCTTGAACTTAGCTTAATTATATTGATGTGGTGACAATGCTTCTTGTTTTCTGAATGTATGCTTGAACAGTGCATATGTCTTTTGAAGTTGTTGTTTAAGAATGTTAAATATGTTGGCTCTTGAAAGAATGATGACTAGGAGACATGTTATTTGATAATCTGAAAAATCATAAAAATGATTCTTGAAGCAAGAAAAAGCAGCAAAGAACAAAGCTTGCAGAAAAAAAAATAGGCGAAAAAAAATGTAGAAAAAAAATAGAAAGAAAAAGCAAGCAGAAAAAGCCAATAACCCTTAAAACCAAAAGGCAAGGGCAAATAAAAAGGATCCCAAGGCTTTGAGCATCAGTGGATAGGAGGGCCTAAAGGAATAAAATCCTGGTCTAAGCGGCTAAACCAAGCTGTCCCTAACCATGTGCTTGTGGCGTGTAGGTGTCAAGTGAAAACTTGAGACTGAGCGGTTAAAGTCAAGGTCCAAAGCAAAAAAAAAAAAAAAAAAAAAAAAAAGAGTGTGCTTAAGAACCCTGGACACCTCTAATTGGGGACTCTAGCAAAGCTGGGTCACAATCTGAAAAGGTTCACCCAATTATGTGTCTGTGGCAATTATGTATCCGGTGGTAATACTGGAAAACAAAGTGCTTAGGGCCACGGCCAAGACTCATAAAGAAGCTGTGTTCAAGAATCATCATACTGAACTAGGAGAGTCAATAACACTATTCGAAATCTGAAGTTCCTATAGATGCCAATCATTCTAAACTTCAATGGATAAAGTGAGATGCCAAAACTATTCAAGAGGCAAAAAGCTATAAGTCCCGCTCATATGACTGAAGCTCTGTTTCACTGATAGTTTGGAATTTATAGTATATTCTCTTCTTTTTATCCTATTTGATTTTCAGTTGCTTGGGGACAAGCAACAATTTAAGTTTGGTGTTGTGATGAGCGGATAATTTATACGCTTTTTGACATTGTTTTTAGTATGTTTTTAGTAGAATCTAGTTACTTTTAGGGATGTTTTCATTAGTTTTTATGTTAAATTCACATTTCTGGACTTTACTATGAGTTTGTGTATTTTTCTGTGATTTCAGGTAATTTCTGGCTGAAATTGAGGGACTTGAGCAAAAATCAGATTCAGAGGTTGAAAAAGGACTGCTGATGCTGTTGGATTCTGACCTCCCAGCACTCAAAGTGGATTTTCTGGAGCTACAGAACTCAAAATGGCGCGCTTCCAATTGCGTTGGAAAGTAGACATCCATGGCTTTCCAGCAATATATAATAGTCCATACTTTGGCCAATAATAGATGATGTAAACTGGCGTTCAACGCTAGCTTTCTACCCAAATCTGGCGTCCAGCGCCAGAAAAGGAGCCAAAACCAGAGTTGAACGCCCAAACTGGCACTAAAACTGGCGTTCAACTCCAAGGAGGACCTCTACACGTGCAACACTCAGGCTCAGCCCAAACACACACCAAGTGGGCCCAGGAAGTGGATTTATACGTCAATTACTTACTCATGTAAACCCTAGTAGCTAGTTTATTATAAATAGGACCTTTTACTATTGTATTAGGCATCTTTGGATTACCTTATGATCCTTTGATCACGTTTTAGGGGGCTGGCCATCTCGGCCATGCCTGGACCTCTCACTTATGTATTTTCACGGTAGAGTTTCTACACTCCATAGATTAAGGTGTGGAGCTCTGCTGTTCCTCAAAGATTAATGCAAAGTACTACTGTTTTCTATTCAATTCATCTTATTTCGCTTCTAAGATATCCATTCATACCCAAGAACGTGATGAAGGTGATGATTATGTGTGACGCTCATCATCCTTCTCCCTTATGAACGCGTGCCTGACAAACACTTCTGTTCTACATGAAATAAGCTAGAATGAATATCTCTTAGATCTCCTAACCAGAATCTTCGTGGCGTAAGGTAGAATGATGGCGGCATTCAAGAGAATCCAGAAAGTCTAAACCTTGTCTGTGGTATTCCGAGTAGGATTCAATGATTGAATGACTGTGACGAGCTCCTAACTCGCGATTGCAGGGCGTTAGTGACAGACGCAAAAGGATAGTAAATCCTATTCCAGCATGATCGAGAACCGACAGATGAATAGCCGTGCCGTGACAGGGTGCGTGAGCATATTATTCACTGAGAGGATAAGATGAAGCCATTGACAAGGGTGATGCCTCCAGACGATTAGCCGTGCCGTGACAGGGCATTGGATCATTTTCCCGTGAGATGACCGAAAGTAGCCATTGACAGTGGTGATGTATCACATAAAGCCAGCCATGGAAAGGAGTAAGACTGATTGGATGAAGATAGCAGGAAAGCAGAGGTTCAGAGGAACGAAAAGCATCTCCATCCGCTTATCTGAGATTCTTACCAATGAATTACATAAGTATCTCTATCCCTATTCTATTATATAATATTCGAAAACACCATTATCACTTTATATCTGCCTGACTGAGATTTACAAGGTGACCATAGCTTGCTTCATACCAACAATCTCCGTGGGATTCGACCCTTACTCACGTAAGGTATTACTTGGACGACCCAGTGCACTTGCTGGTTAGTTGTATCGAAGTTGTGACAATTATGAATTAAGATCAGAGCACCAAGCTTTGGAGCCATTACCAGGATTTGTTCGAGCCTGGAGATCACAATGTCGTGCATCAAGTTTTTGGCGCCATTGTCGGGGATTGTTTGAGTTTGGACAACTGACGGTTCATCTTATTGCTCAGATTAGGTAATTTTCTTTTCGTTTTGTTTTCAAAAATTTTTCAAAAAAAAAATATTTTCAAAAATCTCTCATCTGTTTTCGAAAAAAATAAAAATGTTTTCAAAAATTTTATTCAAGATTTTTAAGAATGAATTCTAGTGTTTCATGAAGCATGTGAAGCCTGGCTGGCTGTAAAGCCATGTCTAAATTCTTTGGACTGAGGCTTCCAAACCATCAGAGGTAAGTTACATACTTGATAAATGATGAACAACAATTTGTTATCAAGAGCAATATACTCTGGTGTTACATGCTAAAGCTTGGCTGGCCATTGGCCATGTCTAGTGTTTTGGACTGGAGCTTTCATTGAAAGCTTGGCTGGCTAGTGAGCCATGTCTAATTCCTGGACTGAAGCTTTAGACTAAGAATGCAAAATTTCTGGAATTCATATTAAAAATTTTGGAATCCTTATTTTTCTTTTTCATATAATTTTCGAAAAAAAAAATCCAAAAAATTAGAAAATCATAAAAATCAAAAATATTTTTCTGTTTCTTGTTTGAGTCTTGAGTCATATCATAAGTTTGGTGTCACTTGCATATGCATCTAGCATTTTTCGAAAATTTCATGCATTCATAGTGTTCTTCATGATCTTCAAGTTGTTTTTGGTAAGTCTTCTTGTTTGATCTTGATGATTTTTTGTTTTGTGTCTTTTCTTGTTTATCATATGCATTCTTGAATTCTGAGTGCCTAAGCATTAAAGAATTCTAAGTTTGGTGTCTTGCATGTTTTCTTTGCATTAAAAATTTTTCAAAATTGTGTCTATGATGTTCATCTTGACATTCAAAGTGTTCTTGGTGTTCATCTTGACATTCATAGCATTCTTGCATGCATCACATGTTTTGATCTAAAAATTTCATGCATTGCATTATTTTACTTGTTTTTTCTCTCTCATCATAAAAATTTCAAAAATTAAAAAAAATATCTTCCCCTTTTTTCTCTCATCAAATTCGAAAATTTGAGTTGACTTTCTCAAAAATTTTTAAAATCAAGTTGTTTCTTATGAGTCAAATCAAAGTTTCAATTTAAAAATCTTATCTTTTTCAAAATCTTTTTCAAAAATCAAATCTTTTTCAAAATTCTTAGTTATTTTCGAAAAAATTCCAAAAATATTTTTCAAAAATCTTTTTCTTATTTTTATATCAAATTTTCAAAAATAACATAATCAATTAATGTTTTGATTCAAAAATTTGAAGTTTGTTACTTGCTTGTTAAGAAAGATTCAAACTTTAAGTTCTAGAATCATATCTTGTGATTTCTTGTGAATCAAGTCATTAATTGAGATTTTAAAAATCAAATCTTTTTTTCAAAACTAATTTCTATCATATCTTTTCAAAAATATCTTCTCATCTTATCTTTTTCAAAAATATCTTTTCAAAATATCTTTTCTAACTTCCTAACTTCTTACCTTTTCAAAATTTGTTTCAACTAACTAACTAACTTTTTGTTTGTTTCTTAACTTTTTCAAAACCACCGAACTAACTCTCTTTCTCTCATTTTTCGAAAATATCTTCCCCCTTTTCTATTATTTTAAATTTTAAATCTTAATTCTCGAAAATTACTAACAATTTTCAAAAACCAATTTTCAAAAATCACTAACTCCTTTTCAAAAATAATTTTCGAAAATTCCCTCCTTCTCTCTCATCTTATTTTATTTATTTATTCATCTACTAACATCTCTTCCTCACATCATCACCAAATTCGAACCCCCTCCTCTATCTGTGTTCGAATTTCTTCTTCTTTTCTTCTACTAACAATAAGGAACCTCTTTACTGTGACATAGAGGATTCCTCTTCTTTTCTTTTTCTCTCCTCTTTCTTATGAGCAGGGACAGAGAAAAAGGCATTCTTGTTGAAGCTGATCCAGAACCTGAAAGGACTCTGAAGAGAAAATTAAGAGAAGCTAAATTACAACAATCTAGAGACAACTTGATTGAAAATTTCGAACAAGTAAAGGAGATGGCAGCCGAACCCAACAACAATGCAAGGAGAATGCTTGGTGACTTTACTGCACCTAATTCCAATTTACATGGAAGAAGCATATCCATTCCTGCCATTGGAGCAAACAACTTTGAGCTGAAACCTCAATTAGTTTCTCTGATGCAGCAGAACTGCAAGTTTCATGGACTTCCATCTGAAGATCCTTTTCAGTTCTTAACTGAATTCTTGCAGATATGTGATACTTTTAAGACTAATGGAGTAGATCCTGAAGTCTACAGGCTCATGCTTTTCCCTTTTGCTGTAAGAGACAGAGCTAGATTATGGTTGGATTCTCAACCCAAAGACAGCCTGAACTCTTGGGATAAGCTGGTCACGGCTTTCTTAGCCAAGTACTTTCCTCCTCAAAAGCTGAGCAAGCTTAGAGCTGATGTTCAAACCTTCAGACAGAAAGAAGGTGAATCCCTCTATGAAGCTTGGGAAAGATACAAACAGTTGACCAAAAAGTGTCCTTCTGACATGCTTTCAGAATGGACCATCCTGGATATATTCTATGATGGTTTATCTGAGCTATCAAAGATGTCACTGGACACTTCTGCAGGCGGATCCATTCACCTAAAGAAAATGCCTGCAGAAGCTCAAGAACTCATTGACATGGTTGCTAATAACCAGTTCATGTACACTTCTGAAAGGAATCCTGTGAACAATGGGACGCCTATAAAGAAGGGAGTTCTTGAAGTTGATACTCTGAATGCCATATTGGCTCATAATAAAATATTGACTCAGCAAGTCAATATGATCTCTCAGAGTCTGCATGGAATGCAAGCTGCATCCAACAGTACTCAAGAGGCATCTTCTGAAGAAGAAGCCTATGATCCTGAGAACCCTGCAATAGCAGAGGTAAATTACTTAGGTGAACCTTATGGAAACACCTATAACTCAACATGGAGAAATCATCCAAATTTCTCATGGAAGGATCAAAAGCCCCAACAAGGCTTTAATAATGGTGGAAGAAACAGGTTTAGCAATAGCAAGCCTTTTCCATCATCAACTCAGCAACAGACAGAGAACTCTGAACAAAATGCTTCTAATTTAGCAAATCTAGTCTCTGATCTATCTAAGGCTACTGTAAGTTTCATGAATGAAACAAGGTCTTCCATTAGAAATCTGGAAGCACAAGTGGGCCAGCTGAGTAAAAGGATCACTGAAATCCCTCCTAGTAATCTCCCAAGCAATACAGAAGAGAATCCAAAAGGAGAGTGCAAGGCCATTGACATAAGCATCATGGCCGAACCTGAGAGGAGAGGAGAGGATGTGAATCCCAAGGAGGAAGACCTCCTGGGACGTCCAGTGGTCAATAAGGAGCTTCCCTCTGAGGAACCAAAGGACTCTGAGGCTCATCTAGAGACCATAGAGATTCCATTGAACCTCCTTATGCCCTTCATGAGCTCTGCTGAGTATTCCTCTTCTGAAGAGAATGAGGATGTTATTGAAGAGCAAACTGCCAAGTTTCTTGGTGCAATCATGAAGCTGAATGCCAAATTATTTGGCATTGATACTTGGGAAGTTGAACCTCCCTTGTTCATCAATGAACTAAGTGATCTGGATCAACTGACATTGCCTCAGAAGAAACAGGATCCTAGAATGTTCATAATACCCTGTACCATAGGCACCATGATCTTTAAGGCTCTGTGTGACCTTGGTTCAGGAATAAACCTCATGCCCCTCTCTGTAATAGAGAAACTGGGAATCTATGGGGTGCAAGCTGCTAAAATCTCACTAGAGATGGCAGACAGCTCAAGAAAACAGGCTTATGGACAAGTAGAAGATGTGTTAGTAAAGGTTGAAGGCCTTTACATACCTACTGATTTCATAGTCCTGGATACTGGAAAGGAAGAGGATGAATCCATCATCTTAGGAAGACCTTTCCTGGCCACAGCAAGAGCTGTGATTGAGGTTGACAGAGGTGAAATAGTCCTTCAATGGAATGAGGACTTCCTTGTGTTTAAAACTCAAGGATCTCCCTCTACAACTATGGAGAGGAAGCAGAAAAAGCTTCTCTCCAAGCAGAGTCAACCAGAGCCCCCACAGTCAAACTCTAAGTTTGGTGTTGGGAGGCCACAACCAAACTCTAAGTTTGGTGTTGAACTCCCATATCCAAACTCTAAGTTTGGTGTTGGAGAGTCTCAACAAAGCTCTGCACATCTGTGAGGCTCCATGAGAGCCCACTGTCAAGCTATTGACATTAAAGAAGCGCTTGTTGGGAGGCAACCCAATGTCTATCTAATTCTTATTTTTATTGTTTTTCATGTTTTCTTAGGTTCATGATCATGTGGAGTCACAAAATAAATATAAAAATTGAAAACGGAATCAAAAACAGTAGAAGAAAAATCACACCCTGGAGGAGCATCTGTCTAGCGTTCAGCGCCAGAACAGAGCATGGTTCTGGCGCTGAACGCCCAAAATGGGCAGCTTCTGGGCGCTGAACGCCAGAACAGGCATGGTTCTGGCGTTCAACGCCAGAAATGGCACACAAATGGGCGCTGAACGCCCAAAATGGCCACCAACCTGGCGCTGAACGCCCAGAGTTGGGTACAAAGGCATTTTTACATGCCTAATGGGTGCAGGGATGTAATTCCTTGAACACCTCAGGATCTGTGGACCCCACAGGATCCACTCAGGATCTGTGGACCCCACAGGATCCCTACCTACCTCCACTCACTTCTTCTCACCACTCTCTTTCACACAACCCCATAAACACTCTTCCCCAAAAACCCTTCACCAATCACCTCAATCTCTCTTCCCCATCACCTCTTCACCACTCACATCCATCCACTCTTCCCCATAAACCTACCTCATAAACTCCACCTACCTTCAAAATTCAAAACCAATTTCCCACCCAAACCCACCCATATGGCCGAACCTTAACCCCCCCTCCCTTCCCTATATAAAGACCTCCATTCTTCATCAAATTCACACAACACACCCCTCTACACTCCTGTTGGCCGAAACCACATCTCCCTCTCCCCCTCCATATTTCTTCTTCTTCCTCTTCTATTCTTTTGTTTATTGCTCGAGGGCGAGCAATATTCTAAGTTTGGTTTGGTAAAAAGCATAGCTTTTTTGTTTTTCCATTACCATTGATGGCATCTAAGACCGGAGAATCCTCTAGAAGAGGGAAAGGGAAGACAAAAGCTTCCACATCCGAGTCATGGGAGATGGAAAGATTCATCTCCAAAGCCCATCAAGACCACTTCTATGATGTTGTGGCCAAGAAGAAGGTGATCCCTGAGGTCCCTTTTAAACTCAAAAGAAATGAGTATCCGGAGATCCGACATGAAATTCAAAGAAGAGGTTGGGAAGTCCTAACAAATCCCATCCAACAAGTCGGCATCCTAATGGTTCAAGAGTTCTATGCCAATGCATGGATCACCGAGAACCATGATCAAAGTAAGAACCCGGATCCAAAGAACTATGTTACAATGGTTCGGGGGAAATACTTAGATTTTAGTCCGAAAAATGTGAGGTTGGCGTTCAACTTGCCATACATGGAAGAGAACGCACGCCCCTACACAAGGAGAGTCAAATTTGATCAAAGGTTGGACCAAGTCCTTATGGACATATGTGTAGAAGGAGCTCAATGGAAGATTGACTCCAAAGGCAAGCCGGTTCAACTAAGAAGATTGGAACTCAAGCCTGTAGCTAGAGGATGGTTGGAGTTCATTCAATGCTCAATCATTCCCACTAGCAACCGGTCTGAAGTTACTATAGACCGGAACAACATGATCCATAGCATCATGATTGGAGAAGAGGTGGAAGTTCATGAGATTATACCTCAAGAACTCTACAAGGTGGCTGACAAGTCTTCCACTATGGCAAGGTTAGCCTTTCCTCACCTTATTTGCCACCTATGCAATTCGGCTGGGATTGACATAGAGGGAGATATCCTCATCAAAGAGGACAAGCCCATCACTAAGAAAAAGATGGAGCAAGCAAGAGAGCCCACTCATGGAGCTCAAGAGGCGTATGAAGCTCATTACCATGAGATCCCTGAGATGCCTCAAATGCACTTTCCTCCACAAAACTATTGGGAGCAAATCAACACCTCCCTAGGAGAATTGAGTTCCAATATGGGACAACTAAGGGTGGAACATCAAGAGCACTCCATCATGCTTCATGAAATAAGAGAAGATCAAAAAGCAATGAGGGAGGAGCAACAAAGACAAGGAAGAGACATAGAAGAGCTCAAGGACATCATTGGTTCCTCAAGAAGGAAACGCCACCATCACTAAGGTGGATTCATTCCTTGTTCTTAACTCTTCTGTTTTTCGTTTTCTATGTTATGTGCTTATCTATGTTTGTGCCTTCATTACATGATCATTAGTAGTAGTAACTTTGTCTTAAAGTTATAAATGTCCTATGAATCCATCACCTCTCTTAAATGAAAAATGTTTTAATTCAAAAGAACAAGAAGTACATGAGTTTCGAATTTATCCTTGAACTTAGCTTAATTATATTGATGTGGTGACAATGCTTCTTGTTTTCTGAATGTATGCTTGAACAGTGCATATGTCTTTTGAAGTTGTTGTTTAAGAATGTTAAATATGTTGGCTCTTGAAATAATGATGACTAGGAGACATGTTATTTGATAATCTGAAAAATCATAAAAATGATTCTTGAAGCAAGAAAAAGCAGCAAAGAACAAAGCTTGCAGAAAAAAAAATAGGCGAAAAAAAAATGTAGAAAAAAAATAGAAAGAAAAAGCAAGCAGAAAAAGCCAATAACCCTTAAAACCAAAAGGCAAGGGCAAATAAAAAGGATCCCAAGGCTTTGAGCATCAGTGGATAGGAGGGCCTAAAGGAATAAAATCCTGGTCTAAGCGACTAAACCAAGCTGTCCCTAACCATGTGCTTGTGGCGTGTAGGTGTCAAGTGAAAACTTGAGACTGAGCGGTTAAAGTCAAGGTCCAAAGCAAAAAAAAAAAAAAAAGAAAGAGTGTGCTTAAGAACCCTGGACACCTCTAATTGGGGACTCTAGCAAAGTTGGGTCACAATCTGAAAAGGTTCACCCAATTATGTGTCTGTGGCAATTATGTATCCGGTGGTAATACTGGAAAACAAAGTGCTTAGGGCCACGGCCAAGACTCATAAAGAAGTTGTGTTCAAGAATCATCATACTGAACTAGGAGAGTCAATAACACTATTCGAAATCTAAAGTTCCTATAGATGCCAATCATTCTAAACTTCAATGGATAAAGTGAGATGCCAAAACTATTCAAGAGGCAAAAAGCTATAAGTCCCGCTCATATGACTGAAGCTCTGTTTCACTGATAGTTTGGAATTTATAGTATATTCTCTTCTTTTTATCCTATTTGATTTTCAGTTGCTTGGGGACAAGCAACAATTTAAGTTTGGTGTTGTGATGAGCGGATAATTTATACGCTTTTTGACATTGTTTTTAGTATGTTTTTAGTAGAATCTAGTTACTTTTAGGGATTTTTCATTAGTTTTTATGTTAAATTCACATTTCTAGACTTTACTATGAGTTTTTGTGTTTTTCTGTGATTTCAGGTAATTTCTGGCTGAAATTGAGGGACTTGAGCAAAAATCAGATTCAGAGGTTGAAAAAGGACTGCTGATGCTGTTGGATTCTGACCTCCCAGCACTTTGATTTTCTGGAGCTACAGAACTCGAAATGGCGCGCTTCCAATTGCGTTGGAAAGTAGACATCCAGGGCTTTCCAGCAATATATAATAGTCCATACTTTGGCCAAGAATAGATGACGTAAACTGGCGTTCAACGCCAGCTTTCTACCCAAATCTGGCGTCCAGCGCCAGAAAAGGAGCCAAAACCAGAGTTGAACGCCCAAACTGGCACTAAAACTGGCGTTCAACTCCAAGGAGGACCTCTACACGTGCAACACTCAGGCTCATCCCAAACACACACCAAGTGGGCCCAGGAAGTGGATTTATACGTCAATTACTTACTCATGTAAACCCTAGTAGCTAGTTTATTATAAATAGGATCTTTTACTATTGTATTAGGCATCTTTGGATTACCTTATGATCCTTTGATCACGTTTTAGGGGGCTGGCCATCTCGGCCATGCCTGGACCTCTCACTTATGTATTTTCACGGTAGAGTTTCTACACTCCATAGATTAAGGTGTGGAGCTCTGCTGTTCCTCAAAGATTAATGCAAAGTACTACTGTTTTCTATTCAATTCATCTTATTTCGCTTCTAAGATATCCATTCATACCCAAGAACGTGATGAAGGTGATGATTATGTGTGACGCTCATCATCCTTCTCCCTTATGAACGCGTGCCTGACAAACACTTCTGTTCTACATGAAATAAGCTAGAATGAATATCTCTTAGATCTCCTAACCAGAATCTTCGTGGCGTAAGCTAGAATGATGGCGGCATTCAAGAGAATCCGGAAAGTCTAAACCTTGTCTGTGGTATTCCGAGTAGGATTCAATGATTGAATGACTGTGACGAGCTCCTAACTCGCGATTGCAGGGCGTTAGTGACAGACGCAAAAGGATAGTAAATCCTATTCCAGCATGATCGAGAACCGACAGATGAATAGCCGTGCCGTGACAGGGTGCGTGAGCATATTATTCACTGAGAGGATAAGATGAAGCCATTGACAAGGGTGATGCCTCCAAACGATTAGTCGTGCCGTGACAGGGCATTGGATCATTTTCCCGTGAGATGACCGAAAGTAGCCATTGATAGTGGTGATGTATCACATAAAGCCAGCCATGGAAAGGAGTAAGACTGATTGGATGAAGATAGCAGGAAAGCAGAGGTTCAGAGGAACGAAAAGCATCTCCATCCGCTTATCTGAGATTCTTACCAATGAATTACATAAGTATCTCTATCCCTATTCTATTATATAATATTTGAAAACACCATTATCACTTTATATCTGCCTGACTGAGATTTACAAGGTGACCATAGCTTGCTTCATACCAACAATCTCCGTGGGATTCGACCCTTACTCACGTAAGGTATTACTTGGACGACCCAGTGCACTTGCTGGTTAGTTGTATCGAAGTTGTGACAATTATGAATTAAGATCAGAGCACCAAGCTTTGGAGCCATTACCAGGATTTGTTCGAGCCTGGAGATCACAATATCGTGCATCATACACCATTATAAATAACACCTTGTACAAAAGAGGGATATCGGTGCCATTACTAAAGTGCGTGCCGACCTCCCACACCAGGGAAGTGCTAGAAGAGGTACACAGCGGCATCTGTGGCAGTCATCTCGGAGCGAGGGCTCTTGCCAAAAAGATACTCCGGGCAGGGTTTTACTGGCCAACTCTACAGAAAGAATCTACAGAGTTCGTAAAGACATGTCCACCATGTCAGAAGCATGCCAACTTCCACATTGCCCCACCAGAAGAACTCATCAGTGTAACCGCACCTTGGCCTTTTGCGAAGTGGGGACTCGACCTTCTCGGCCCCTTTCCCCAGGGATCGGGGCAAGTTAAATTCCTCATAGTAGGGGTAGATTATTTCACAAAGTGGATCGAGGCAGAACCCTTAGCCAACGCCACTGCCCAAAGAAGCCGGAAGTTTTTATACAGAAACATTGTCACAAGATTTGGGGTCCCATATTCAATAACCACAGACAATGGCACCCAATTCACAGATACCGGCTTCAGGAAACTAGTATCCGACTTGAATATAAAGCACCAGTTTACCTCTGTCGAACACCCTCAAGCCAACGGACAGGCCGAAGCCGCCAATAAAGTCATATTAGCAGGGTTAAAACGACGACTACAAGATGCAAAGGGAGCTTGGGCAGAGGAGCTTCCACAAGTCCTATGGGCCTATCGAACGACGCCACATTCTACCACCAAGGAATCCCCATTTCGGTTAACATACGGAACGGAGGCAATGATTCCAGTAGAAATTGAGGAAGGATCGCACAGGGCAGTCCATTATAATGAGGGAGCAAACCCCCAACTTCAGAGGGAAGAACTCGACCTACTACCTGAGATCCAGGAAAGAGCTCGGATCAGGGAAGAAGCGCTAAAATGTCGAATGGCATCCAGATATAACCAAAGGGTAGTACCAAGGAGTTTCGCTGAGAACGATCTCATCTTAATCCGAAACGACATAGGAACAACTCGACCCGGAGAAGGAAAACTGGCAGCCAATTGGAAAAGACCATACCGGGTCACAGAAGTACTCGGGAAGGGCTACTACAGAATATCCGAACTCAACGGACGGGAGCTTCCAAGGTCATGGCATGCCTGCAACCTAAGAAGGTACTACAGTTAGAAAGGGTAAAGGATCTCACCAGTGGATGCGCTCTTTTTCCTGAAAAGGTTTTTTAATGAGGCACCAGGTCGAGACCCAGACCCAACTTAAGAGGATGAGAAAAATTCCACATGTATATATTTGCATTTTTCTTTGAATAAAATATTACCTAGGTATTCTACAAAGATTTCAAGACGCATTATTCTGAAGCATTCATCGTCCGATTATAAAGCTACAGGTCGGCAAAAAGTGAAAAACAATTTCACTGCACGACCACGATAAAGACAAATCGTCCAATAAAGGTGAAAACGCGATTCACCCAAAGGACGAGCTCGATATGCCAACCACTTTCTACAAATCGGCAAAAATGAACACAGAATAATGTAAGAAGTTATCGAAAGCAATCTAAAAAGAACCTGACGAGGTCTTACGGATAGCTAATATAAATAACTTAAAGAGACTGGCCGACATCAAAAAGTCGGACCAAGTCAACCCAAGTTATCAGCGAATCCCTGGAAAGAGGTCTGATCAACCCTATTAAAGAGGAATTGCTATAACTTAGAAGAGATTGACCTAACGAAGTCGGTTTCCTACAAAAACAAGTTATAAAAGTAATCCCTGAAAGAGACCTAACAAGGGTCCAAGAAAGAGGATTACGAAATAACTTAGAAGAGATCGACCTAACGAAGTCGGTTTCCTACAAAAACAAGTTATAAAAGTAATCCCTGAAAGAGACCTAACAAGGGTCCAAGAAAGAGGATTACGAAATAACTTAGAAGAGATCGACCTAACGAAGTCAACCTCCTACAAAAGACAAGTTATAAAAGTAATTCCTGAAAGAGACCTAACAAAGGTCCAAGAAAGAGGATTACGAAATAACTTAGAAGAAATCAACCCAACGAAGTCGATCCACTACAAAAATCCAGCAATCCCTGAAAGAGACCTCACGAAGGTCCAAGAAAGAGGATTACAAAAAGGAGTCTATCAGGGGACCAATGCAAAGAAGTCGGTCACAAAGCACTAAAAAACACACGCAAAGCAAGAAAACCAAATTGGACCCCTACGACTACAAAGAGTCAAAAGACTCAAAGAAGTTCAAATTGGGAGAGTTCAACATCAGCAGGTTTTATATAAAATTATAAAGGCCTCGAAGGATCACCAACACTTACTACCCAAAGGATAGCAAGCTACTTGTCTGTTTCTAAAAGTAATAAAAGCTGCTAGGAAAGCAACTAAGAAGAGTCAAACATCTAAATAAAGAGATCAAAAGGCCAAAAAATCGGGCCATCTACACAAAAGTTATAAAAAGTTCCCACAAAACGCCCACAAGCCGGGCCAACTACAAATCAACAGGCATCAGAAGTTTTCTCGGCACCATTAGGAGCTTTCTTCGCGGCATCAAGACCAGGGGAAGGAGGGCGAGCTTGAATCGGCATCGCATCAACAGTCCCATCCTCCTGATTCAGGATCTCGCAATCCAAGTCAGGCACAGCAGGAGGAGCGGAAGAAGTCGGCGCCTTGGTGGAAGACACGAGGGGAGGAACAACTTCATCATCATCACCCTCATCATCAGGGACAATTTTGCCATCTCGGACAACATTATCCAAACTGAAAAGGGTGAGATCGGCCTCAGGAGCAATGATCCGGACTTGTTCTTTCAAGTTCTCGTAAGCAGCAGTTACGCTACCAACAAGATGACCCTGGAGGTCGGCATAATCCTCCCGGGCGTTGTCCAGCTCTTCCCTCAAGCGCCTCCCCTCCCTATAGGATGTCACATAGCTTTCCTTATGCATCATGGCTGCATCCTCAGCCAACCTCAAGGAAGCAGCCAGCGACTCAGAGCTCGCCTTCTCATTCTCGAGGTCCTTCTCTAATTTGGACACCTTCACCTCGAGCTCCTCCTTCAACCCCTTCATCCGGTCGAACTCTCGTTTTGCCTCCTCCATAAATGCCTTAGTAGCATGAAGAGGAAGGTTCTGGGCAGTTCGATGAATCGCAGCCGCCATATAGGCCATCCTCACATGATTCTGAGCCATAAACTCCAAATGATGAAGAATGGACACATCATCCATGGGAATGGTACCATATGGCCCAATCTGTTGATCTATAAATTCAATAGCGTTGAGGTTAGGAGCATTGAGATCAAAGGGCTTGGAAGTCTTTTGCTTTTTACTTGGAGGAACAATGGGTGGAACAGCAGAAGAAGAAGGGGAATCCACCAAACGGACCCGAGGTATTGGGATCGTCTTCTTCACCCCGGGAGAGCTCGGCACGGCCGGCTTCTCACGAGGCTGAGAAGACCCCTCCCCAGCAGCCCTGGCCGCAACATTCCTGGCAGCAGTCGCCTTCTATGCCCTTTTAAAAGCTTTCATAGACTCATTGTTCTTCATTGCCTCTGCAAATAAAATAGAAGTCAAGCTACAAATCAAACAAGTCGAAAATACAGCTACAAGCATCATAAGACAAACAGCAAAGGAAACACAAGATACCCAGTTCAGATTGAAGAAGAGAAGGGTTGGTTAGAAATTTCTTTGTGTCAAGATGGGGAGGCTGACCCCAACGCTCCTCTAAAACAGTCACAAAGGCTCGCTCAGCCTCATCCAACATATCCCAAGAGTACCTAGAGACCCTAACATCCTTCTGCCACTCTAGGGGAAAGGCGGGCTCATCATTTTCATCCAAGAAAAAGGGCCGAGATCCTTCAATAGCTCGGACCTTGAAGAAATAGTTTTTAAAATCCCGAAACGATTCGTCAAACATGGAAAAAACCTTCTTTCCTTGGGTAGAACGGAAGGAGACCCAAGCTGACTTCTTTTTCACCACACCAGGCTTAGTCAAGACAAACAAATAGAAAAAGAGAGATTGGGAAGCAGGAATACCAAAACTATTACACAACAATTGGAAGATTTTAATAAAACCCCAGGAGTTGGGGTGAAGTTGAGAAGGGGCAACATTACAAGACCATAACAGGTCGATTTCAAATGGAGTAAAGGGAAGAGTAACTCCGAGTTGACCAAAGAAAAAATCGTAAGCATAAAAGAAAGGGCGATCGTCAACAACTCGAGTCGAGAAACAGACTCTCTCGTCAGAGGAAGGAGGAACAAGCTCATAATTCTTCTCATCACCAGAGTTACTACAGACGCTGTGAAACTGCCTAAGCTGAGAACAAAACTCAGAATCAACCAGCGAGACACACATGAGGACCATGGAATCCACCCAATCGGCCATACCCGCAGGGACTTGAGAAGGCGTCGCTACGACGTTATTTCGGGAAGACATGAGGTCAACTAAGATCCTACAAAAGAAAAGAAGAGCGGATTACTCAAAAAACATCTTGGGCACGGGTCAAAACATCTCGATGGGCGGATAAACAAAAGGAAAACCCCAAGACTAAAGCCAAAAAGTCCTGGGGCATCCTTTGGGGGCAATAACAAAGCAAGATTTCTAGGAAAAACCTACACCCCAGTATCTCTCAAAACAAGGAAAGAAGACCTAAAGCAGCAAGCATTTCGTCCATCAAAGTTAAGAAACGCAAAGTCATCAAAGCAACTATCTTTCTACAGTCTACCAGCGAAAGCACTGTTAACGTCAGCAATACCAAACAGAAAACCATCAAAAGCAGAGAAACAGCAAAGACGCAAACTTTTTCGAAATCAAGCAAAAATCATCATCAGAGAACAAGCACCAACATCGAACATTCCCAAAATCGTCAAAGGAGCAACCTTTTTCAGAGTCAAACAGAGTCATCATTCCAAAGCTTCAAATACAAAAGCATTCACAAAACATGCAAAGTCCTTAAAGTATCAAAAAACAGAGGGAGAAACTACAAGACACACAATGATCAGCAAAAAAGACAGAAAAACCCAAACTTTCTCAAAACAGACACAAAAAATGGCATAGAGAAAGATAGAAAGAAAAATCGAACCTAGAGAAATAGAAGAAATATTGTAAAAGAAAGCCGAAGAGCAGAAGCAAAACCACCCCCCTCGAAGCAGAAATTACGAAGATAGAAGGAGAAATCAGGAAATCGCCCCTTTCCCACAAAAAGCAGTAACAGAACAGGCGTTGCAGGAGAAATTGCGAAAGAAACAGAAAATGAGATAGTAAAGGGAGAAGTTACGAAGAGGAGCGAAGAAGAGAAACCGTTTTTGATTAAGAATTTCAAAATAAAAGCCAAGAGAGAACGAGGGCAATTAATAACCAATTAATGAAGGCATTAAACCCTCTCACGTTCCCAAGAACAAAGCGCTGGTATAAAAGCGCGTGTTTTTAGAGGAAAACGTTCTACATTCAAAAGCTCTACGTAGAAAGGAATCGACAAAAGTGCTCGAGTTCGGCTTCGCTGTAAAGAAGTTCGAAGTCAAGAAACTCGACTTCAAAGCAGAAGACCGAGCTCAAGCAGGGGCACTGTTCATACCCAAGGTCGAGCTATCCGACCTGGGATGATCGACAACAAAGCGATCGACCTCTTCAGGTCAAGCGGATCGACTTCTTCTTAAAGAACTCGGTCAAGTTGACAGGAAAGCCCATAAAAGGGCCCAAGTAGAGGAACACGACCCAAGTCCAAAGGCTGTCCAAGCCTATAAGAGATAAGGGCGGTTCCCTTGAAGATAAGCTGACCTCAACTCAAAGATAAAGATAAGATAAGATAACTAACTTATCTTATCCAGAAAGGTCACTCTACAACTACTATAAATACACTGGAGCACCCAGGTATAACTCATACTCTGATTCAACATAAAACCTGTTTAATACCCATGCTAACTTAAGCATCGGAGTCTCTTGCAGGTACCCCCCACCCTCCGGTGACCAAGGATCAGCAGTGCAGCAAGTCCAACAACTCGGACACAACAGCTCCGGCCGCCACCAGCCAGCCGGACACGTCATCTCCGACCAGTACAGAAGATCTCATCCGAGATCGACCTCTAGTTTCAGGTAACCCACGGAACACCTTGTAATTTTTAATGTCAGCAAACCAAGGTGCTTTGCGTATTGCAAAGAGTTGTTCATCAGGGAAGGCCTCAGATATCTCCGTGGTGGGAGGAGACGTCCTTGCTGCAGGTTCAATCCTGGACAGGTGGTCAGCCACCTGGTTCTCTGACCCCATCTTGTCCCTTATTTCTATGTCAAATTCTTGTAATAGCAATACCCATCTTATCAATCTGGATTTAAAGTCCTGCTTGGACAGAAAATACTTGAGAGCATCATGGTCTGTATAGATGATGACCTTAGATCCTATTAAATAAGATATAAACTTGTCAATGGTGTAAACCACTGCAAGTAGCTCGTTCTCTGTGGTGGTGTAGTTTTTCTGTGCATCATTTAAAACACGACTGGTATAATAAATGACGTGTAATAGCTTATCATGTCTCTGTCCCAAGACGGCACCAACTGCATGATCACTGGCATCACACATTAGTTCGAAGGGAGGTTCCAGTCAGGTGCAGAAATGACAGGTGCAGAGACAAGATTTGCTTTCAGAGTTTCGAAGGCATCCCTGCACTCTTTATTAAAATGAAAAGGAGTGTCAGTGGCTAAGAGATTGTACAGGGGTTTCGCAATTTTGGAAAAATCTTTGATAAATCTCCTATAGAATCTAGCATGTCCTAAGAAGCTTCTGTTTGCCTTGACATTAGCAGGTGGTGGTAATCGCTCAATTGCCTCCACTTTGGCCTGATCGACCGCTATCCCCTTGTTGGAAATTCGGTGTCCAAGAACAATGCCTTCAGTCACCATGAAATAGCATTTCTTCCAATTTAAAACTAGGTTAGTTTCTTGACATCGTTTCAGAACTAAGGTCAGATGGTCAAGGCAGGAATCAAAGGAATCCCCAAAGACAGAGAAATCATCCATGAATACTTCAAGACACTTTTCAACCATGTCTGAAAAGATGGAGAGCATACACCTTTGAAAGGTGGCAGGTGCATTACAAAGGCCAAATGGCATCCTTCTGTAAGCAAACACTCCAAATGGGCATGTGAATGCTGTCTTTTCTTGATCTTGGGAATTTACTGCAATTTGATTATAGCCTGAATATCCATCCATAAAGCAGTAAAAAGCATGTCCAGCTAGTCTCTCTAGCATTTAGTCTATGAATGGTAGAGGGAAATGGTCATTCCTTTTGGTGCTATTGAGTCTTCTATAATCAATGCACATGCGCCACCCTGTCACTGTCCTTGTGGGGATCAGTTCATTCTTTTCATTATGGACCACTGTCATCCCTTCCTTCTTAGGTACAACCTGGACAGGACTAACCCAAGGGCTATCTGAGATGGGATAGATAATCCCGGCCTCCCATAGCTTAGTGACTTCTTTCTGCACCACTTCCTTCATGGCGGGATTTAGCCGCCTCTATGGTTGCACCACAGGTCTGACATCATTCTTGAGCCTTATCTTTTGCATGCAACGAGCTGAGCTTATCCCCTTTAAGTTACGTATGGTCTAGCCTAGAGCTATTTTGTGTGTCTTTAGTACCTGAATCAGTGCTTCTTTCTCTTGTGGCGTCAGGGAAGAACTTATGATCACAGGGTAAGTGTTACCATCTCCCAGAAATACGTATTTCAAGGATGGTGGCAGTGGCTTGAGCTCAAGTTTGGGAGGTCCATCCTCCACTGTAGGAGCTTTTGAGGCCTCCTTCTGCTATTCTGATTCCTCCTTGCCAGAGCTGGCATCCTCAAGGATGTCATTCAGCTCCTCCTCTAGGCTCTCAACTGCATGTATCTCCTCCACCAGAGAATCGATGATATCGATCCTCAAGCACTCCTCTGATACATCAGGGTACTACATTGCCTTGGTGGCGTCCAGTACGAACTCACCCTCATTGATTCTCAGGGTTACTTTCCTCTTTTTTACGTCAATGAGGGTCCTTCCTGTGGCTAGGAAAGATCTCCCTAGAATGATGGACACATTCTTGTGTTCCTCCATATCCAAGACTACAAAGTCTGTAGGGAATGTAAATGGTCCAACCCTTACAATCATATCTTCAATTACTCCTGATGGAATCTTAGCTGAGCCGTCAGCTAATTACAGGCATATGCGGGTGGGCTTGATTTCTCGATTTAGACCAAGTTTCTCTATCAATAAGGCAGGTATTAAGTTGATGCTTGTCCCAAGATCACATAGAGCCCTCCTTGTGCTGGCGTCTCCAAGATTGCATGGTATCATAAAGATTCCAGGGTCCTGTAACTTTTCTGGTAGATTCCCTTAGATGACTGCACTGTACTCTTCAGTAAGGAAGACGGTCTCTGCCTCCCTCCAGTCCTTCTTGTGACTTAATATATCCTTCATGAACTTTGTATAGAAAGGTATTTGTTCAAGGGCTTTTACAAATGGGATTTTGATTTCCAGAGTGCTGAGATAATCTGCAAACTTAGCAAATTTTTTATCTTTCTCTGCTTGACGAAGTTTCTGAGGATATGGCATCCTGGTCTTGTATTCAGGTGTGCTGAATGGTACAGAGTGGTTGTCTATCTTACCAGAAAGAGGAACACTAGCTTGCTTAGAAGGGGTTTTCCTTGGGTTTACACCTGCTTGACTTCCCCCTTCTGGGCGTTCAACGCTCAGGCTAGTCCCTTCCTAGTGTTGAACGCTAGGGCTACCCTCTTCTGGGCGTTTACCGCCCAAGGTGATCCCTTATGCGGGTTGGATGCCCTCTCTGCCCCCCTTCTGGGCGTTGGACGCCCAAGGGCATGCCCTGGGTTGTTGTGTTTTAGCCTTCTGACACTTCCTCCCCTCCTTGCCTTTCTCTGTCGAGAGAGTGGCTGTTTAATGTCCTGCCACTCCTTAATTTGATGGCTTGGCACTCTTTTCTTATTTGTGCAGAAAAATGTTGCTCTGCCTGGTTCAACCGTGCTTCCATATTTCTGATGGAGGCTTTGGTCTCCTACATAAAGCCTTGCTGGCTCTTTACAAGTTCTGCTATTGCAGGTGCCAGGTCAAGAGTACTCTGAAGCTGCGGAGGCTGAGGAGGAGGGTTGTTAACTGAACTTTGCAGGCTCAACACTTGTTGTGTGAGAAAGTTCAGCTGCTGGACTAAAGATTCATTTTGTTCATGAATAGCAGGTTCGGTTGACACTCCGTTGACTTCCCTTTTCATTGGGGTCTTCTCTGATGAGTATAGGTATTGGTTGTTAGCCACCATCTCAATGAGTTCGTTGGCCTCCTCTAGTGTCTTCTTCATGTGTAAAGAGCCACCCGCAGAATTATCCAAGGATACCTTGGCTCTGTCAGAGAGTCCGTCATAGAAGATATCTAGCTTGACCCACTCTATGAACATTTCAATGGGACATTTTTTGAGCATCAACTTGTACCTTTCCCAGTCGTCATAGAGAGACTCGCTCTTTTCCTTCTTAAAAGTCTGAATATCCCATCTGGCGCTTAGTCAGCTTCCACGGCGAAAAGTACTTGTTTAGAAATTTGCTGATTACCTCACTCTAGGTGTTCAAGCTCTTCTTGGGTTGGACATCTAACCAATCTTTTGATTGATCTCTCAAAGTAAATGGGAAGAGCATCATCCTATAGGCTTCAAGATCCACTCCATGAGTCTTTACAGTGTCACAGATCTGCAAGAAATCTGATATAAACTTGTTGGGGTCTTCCTGCGAAAGCCCATGAATCTGACAGTTCTGTTGTACCAGGATGATTAACTGAGGATTGAGTTCAAATTTTTTTTACTTCAATAGGAGGTGCATTAATGCTCCTTCCATAGAAGTCAGGAGTGGGAGCTGTATAAGACTCCAAAGTTCTTCTGGGTTATGCATCCTCATTTGGATCCATAGTGATTTTTGGTATTCCTGCACAAGCAAAAGACAAAGAAAAGTGGGGGTCTCTATGTTAAAGTATAGAGAACTCCCAGTGAGATACCCAAAAATAACAGGAATTAAAATAAGTTTTTTTTTTTAATTTCGAAAATAAATAAAAAAATGGAAAAGAAATAATTAGAAATTTCAAAAATTAAAAAGAAAAAGTCAACTAAAGATTTTGAAATTCAAATTTGAAAAAAAAAGAAAGACCAATGAAACACCAAACTTAGAATTAAAACAAGATAAAGCAAACAATTAATTAAAAATATTTGAAAATAAGATAAAAGATTTTATTTTGAAAATTTTTAAAATTTTGAAAAGAAAGAGTCAATCAGAGATTTGAAAAATTGAATTTGAAAAGAACAAGTCAAACAAGATAAGATAAGATTTTAAAATTTAAGACCAAAGATTTGATTTTGAAAATTTCAAATTTAAAAAGAGAAAGTCTAAGAAAGATTTTGAAATTCAAAAGAAAGAAAAGATAACAAAATACTAAACTTTTAAAATTTGATTTAGAAAAGATTTGAACTCTAAAATTTGAATTTTGAAATTTAAAATTTTTATTTTAAAGTTTAGAATTTAGAATTTTGGATTTAAAATTTTGAATTTGAAAATTGAATTTGAAGTAAGATAAGATAAAATTTTAAAATTTTGAATTTAAAATAAGATAAGATAAATTTGAAATTTAAAGAAAAAGATAAGATAAAGATTTGAAAAGATAAACAAGAAAATTTGAAATTTAAAAAGATAACAAAAAAAGATAACTAATAGGACACCAAACTTAAAAATTTTTGAAATCAAAGCACTAATTTTCGAAAATTTGCAAAGACAAACACAAAAAGACACCAAACATAAAGATTTTGAAATCAAAAACTATAATTTTCGAAATTTTGGAAAGAAAAAACATAAAAAGGCACCAAACTTAAAAATTTTAAGATCAAACAAAGAAAAACAACAAGAACAATTCGAACACAATGAAGAACAATCAAGAACAATTTTCAAAAGGCTCAAGAAAAGGAAAACCAAAAAGACACCAAACTTAAAAATTGACACAAGACTTAAACAAAAGAAAAAGTTTTTGAAAATTTTTTGAAAAAGAAACCAAGAAAGTTTGGGACTTTTAACAAGAAACAAGAACAAAAGACTCAAACAAAAAGAAAAACAGTAAAAAGTACCTGATCTAAAGAACAAGACAGCCGATCGTTTGTCAATCTCAAACAATCCCCAGCAACGACGCCAAAAACTTGGTGTGCGAAATTTAGAACTCCGCACAGCTTGACCGGCAAGTGCACCGAGTCGTCCAAGTAATACCTCAGGTGAGTGAGGGTCAATCCCATGAGAATTGTTAGATTGAGCAAGCAGTGGTTATTCTGCAGATCTTAGTCAGACAAATAGAAAAGGTAGTTGTTGTTGAGTGCGCATAAAACAAGATAATAAAGAAAATAAAGAAGAGCAATCAAGACAATTCTTAAAGAGATAATATAAAGAAACAGTTAAGGCTTCGAAGATACATATCCTTCCGGATTAATGCTTCTTACGGACTACTTCAACAACGATTAATTCATTCAATGACAAGGCTGTAAGTGATCAACGCCACGCCAATGGTCATTAATCTCCTCAGATCCACATCAAACGCCATGCCAATGGTCATCTAATCTGAACGAGGGTGAAGCTCACGCATTCAATCTCTGATGATCTTACTCAAAACGCCACAGACAAGGTCAGATCTTCCATATCAGAGAATGAAGCTCTATGGTTCTAGCCTTAGCGCCACAAAAACCTTAGTTACCCATGACTGATGAGATTTTATGTCACTTATCCCAATTAGCCCAGATACATGTTGGAATATGTGATGCATTCTCAAGCTATAGCTCAATACTCTCCTGCCAAGGATTCGCAAGAACTCATGTAGAATAAGGGTTCATATGCCAGTTCCACCCCAGATTCATAAGGATGAAGAACGACAATGCATCATAGAATGGAATCACAACGTTTACTGAAGTAGAAAAGTAATAATATTAATCCATTGAGATGAGCAAAGCTCCTATCCTTAATCTAGGAGGTTTAGTTGCTCATGATTTAGAGAAAAAAATATGAAACGTGTAAAGGGTCCAAACTAATTTAATGACTAAGGATTACAAAAATAAGATGAACTGGACTCCTGGTGCGAAAATCCACTTCTTGGACCTACTTGGTGAGTATTTGGTATGTGTTTGGGTTGAATTCACGTGCTTAAACTCCTCTTGGGGCGTTGAACACCGGATTTGGTCCATTTCGGGCGTTCAACGCCGAGCTTGCTCCTTTTGGGGCGTTGAATACCGGGCAGGGGGTGATTTGGGCGTTCAATGCCCATTTTGGGCCATTATTTCCAAAGTAAAGCATAGACTATTATATATTGCTGGAAAGCCCTGGAAGTTAGCTTTCCAACGCTGTTGAGAGCGCATCACTTGGACCTCTTTAGCTCTAGAAATGCCCGTTTGAATGTACGAAGGTTAGAATCTGACAGCATCTGCTATGCTTTTCTTGCCTTTAACTTGGACTTTGCCAAAACTCTTTAATTTCAGCCAAAATTTACCTGAAATCATCAGAAAACAAAACAACTCAAAGTGGAATCCAAAAATGTGAATTTTGCACCAAAACCTACTAAAACATAATAAAACTGAACAAAATATAACTAAATCGCCATGAAAATAATGTCAAAATGCGTATAAAATATCTGCTCATCAGTCACTGGAAAGATTATCTAGACGAAAAATAAAGAACCAAAACACTTAACTTAATTAAAATCTAGCCGAACTTAAACTGAACCTATATTTCCTTAACCAAACCACTCTCTCTAGATTAACCACTTAATCACAATTAACCACACTCTCTTCTCTTTATGCTGGCTAAACCTCCTCCACATATTAGCCAAGGGTGATGAATCATAGGAAATAATTAATGATGACACACATGCATTTAGACAAGTGTGCATTCCCTTGATTATTGTCACCGAACCATACCTCTTTTTGATCACCCAATCCTTTATTATCAGGTCATTTTTCATATAAGTCATGTTAGTATTAAGTGTGAACAAAAAAAAAAAGAAGAGATAATAAGAGAGTTAGAGAAAGAGAGGAGTTCGAGAGTTAGAGTGTACCAAGGAAGAGAAGGGAGTTCTTCCAATCTTCACCACTTTCACATGATTCCTCAAGCCTTTAGCTACACATCTTCATGGAGATGATCAAGCTAAGCAAGGAGAGCAAGGGAAAGTGAAGAAGGGGCTGGCCAAAGTTTGATATAAAATTGACCAAAGGAGTAAGAAAAAGCTAGAACCAATTTCTTGAACAAGCTAAGGGTGAACTCCATTCAGGTAGGGGTTAGGTTAGTATAATTGTATATTTGTGTTTATGTGAATGATGCTTGTTGATGATGAAATGATTAATTTCTGCTATCTATGATGTTGGTTTGTGTTTGATAATGATGAAGATGATTAAGAGATGATAAGAAGCTTAGAAAACCAAAATGATTAGTTAGAATCTAAGCCAAATTCTATCGATATGGTTACTGAAAATTAGGCAGCGACTTGCGCAAATTTCTGGGAAAAATCTAACCATTCAAAAATCGTGTAATAATTCTCTGGTAATCCTTGATGAGGTTAAATCATTTTATCAAAATTTCAGAATTTTCGGATGAGTAGGTTGGAAGATAAAAATATTTGAAAATAAATGGTTTCTGCTGAAAAATCTGATTTTGAATTAATTTAGTAGCAACTTCCAACCTACACAACTTTTGATTCTGATGAGTTTTTAGGTTGAAACCAAAAAGAGTTGAAATATTGGCATGTAAAGAACATTGTGTTTAAATTTTGGGGTAATCCCATTTTTGTAGAATTAAATACGCAATTTACAAAATGGAAGGTTCATTGTTTTATTGACATGCAATTCTGAAACTCGTTGATAATTCTAGTAATTTGTTTGAGTTACTGGTATTGATCCTAAATTCCAAATTGAGTGAAACTAGTTTTGATAGGACCCTCATGATGTATATTTTGTTCCCTCAAAAGTTCAAAATTTTAGAACCTATGGATTAAAAGTTATAGGCTTTAACATTTTACTGCTCACTAATGGCTAAACAGGATTTCAAAACTTAGAGCAATGATTTCCTGAATGGATATCTCCTGATGTAGAAAAGCTTTTGTGATGAAAATAAAACCAAATAAAATCCTATGGTGTCTATTTCATTTAGTTTAAATTTCAAAGCCATAGCTATTCTAAAAAATTAGTTGTGCACTTTGGAAGTTAACCAGGTCCCTGGTTAATCAAATAGAAACCTCTCAAAATAGAATGGGTATAACTTTTGTTCTGGAAATGATAATGCTTTGAAACTTAAAATGAAACTTGAGTTCAATACAAACGCGTGGACATAAAGTTTGCGTGAATCTAAGTTCGTTTTCTATATTAATTATTAAATAGAAGACTGGTCATCAAGAAAGTAATAGGCTAGACAAGTCAGGAAAATGAGTAAGAATGTAAGTTGTCCATAGGAAGACTTAAAGTTAAAAGGTGATGCGGAGGTATACTTAGTTATATGGTGATGCGGAGGTATGTGTATTTATAAGGTGATGCGGAGACATGATGAAAAGAAAGAAAATGAGAAACCATGAATGGATAATGAATCATGAGAACTATTTGTTTGAATGGGCCTTTGTGCCAAAGTGCTAATGCGGAAGTGCTCGCCTAACTGATAGCCTGAGATTGCTAATGCGGGAATGTCCACCTAACTGATAGCACATTATATGTTGAATGGGCCTTGTGCCAAATTGCTAATGCGAAAGTGCCTGCCTAACTGATAGCCTGAGATTGCTAATGCAGGAATGTTCGCCTAACTGATAGCTTGTTTCTACCGTGATGCCAAGATATCCTAACTGACATACCCATGATGATCATTGTTCCTGATTGACACGGTAAAGAAACCATATTCGGGGTTCGCCTCGAGTAACGTCAAGTTGCGGGTAGACAACCGACGCATGAGCTCATGGCCTGCATTAGATACAGGCATGCATCATAAATTGTTTGCGCATTTGATTGTGATTGTTTACTGTTCATTCTTTCTTCTATGTGCTATCTGCTTCTTGTTAATTTTCAATTCTCTATTTCTTGTTTGTATTTTTAAAATTATATGATTTATTTCTCCAAAGCTTAGAATAAGATAATAAAGTTAGGAATAATAGTCATAGAGAATAGCGTGAGAACGGCATTGATCCCAAAGAAAGATGCCAAGAAAGAGTTATGTCAGAACCCACGATACGGAAGTAGTCGAGAGACTTAGTAAGCGACTTATTACGATAGAGCTAAAACTCTAAGTTTCACGAGAGAGATGCGCTTTCACGATGTTACCTTACTGGGAACCATATAGGTTCTCACCCCTTCCTTTTCCCTTTCCCCCACAGATGGAAGATCCAGACTTGATCGCCGCCACTGGAGTCATATTCAGAGAGGTACCAGAGGAGCACGTGTTGTCGGACCCTATAGGAGATGCTCGAAACTAGTCTTGAGCTGATGGTTGCAGACTTGTGCATCGACGTTTGAAAGAATGTACGATAGATGGTATTCATTCCATAGACTTTGCTTTTCCTCACTTTTGTAGTATTTTTGAGGGATAGGACTTGATATTTTCTTTTCTTTAGTCCGAGTACCAGTTTAGGAATTTTTCTATATGAACCAAGTATCTGAAAAGTTGTCAGTTATATATATATATATATATATATATATATATATATATATATATATATATATATATGTCAAATTTGTACGAACTAACCTGAGATGTATATATACATGAGAGTTTTCTGTAATCTCGTTACTAATTTAATTTTGCTGTTAGTTTGGTGTTTATTTTATATTGTATATCTCTGAAGATTGCTAATAGGTTTGTTAAGAAAGACATATGATAAAAATAAGCTAACATATACGCTTCCGTTAGTACGAAAGGCTCATATGTAGTAAGTATTACCGAGTCTAGAGTATTATAGGGCTACTAAGAAGTAATACCTGACGACTGACAGTGATCTGGACCTGCTGAAAATCGGGTCATTAAATCATGCATCTCAAAACAATTCGAACTGAACGAGTTGTATAAAACTAGGTCAAAAAATATTCTTTGGTTAAGCAAGATGTGCTAAAACCAGTCATATAGAGCATACAAGCTTTAAATAACTCGGAAAGAACGAGTTGTACAAATCAGATCTAGAAAAAAGACTTGGCCAAAAACAAGTCATATAAAGAGAGCAAGTCGCACAGAACATAAAAATGACTTGTAATATCGGATTACAAAACGACAAAGTAACAACTACACTACAGCAAAATGATAGTGCAAGGAAAAGATGCGCAAACAGTTATTGAGTGAGAAATGTTACAGAAATGTCACATCATTCAAATCATGTTGAGTTGACCGACCTCCTTAGCTTCATACCACAAACTACTTCTTTACAACTCAACATTTCGACTTGATCCATTTGATTGCTCGAGTCCGACTTCATAAAGCTCGACCTTGAATAGGCGCACTGTTCATACCCTAGCCCACAATTTAGCCAGGCCCAAAATGATTAAAAGCCCAGTCTACATAGCAAGAGTCTAGACCACACTCTAGGACCTACCCGACCTTATAGAGATCGAACACAGCGATAAGTCTAGTCCTACTTATCTAGATAAGTAACTGACTCCTAAGATATCTCTTATTCATCTAGAAAGGGGATCTTAACAACTTTTCTAACAAAAGGGAACGGTTATCCACTCTCAAAGGTAGAACTACTCTGATAGGTGGTTATCTATTCTACTATAAATACACTAACACCATCAGGTATATTTAAAGCCCAATCTATTAAAAACCTGCTAAAACCTGCTTAAACCCTTGCTAACTTAAATATTAGAGTCCCTTGCAGATACCACCCCTACCTTCTCACGAGGAACTCGAACAGCGGCATCTCTATATCATAAGAAGTTAGATGTTGCATCAAAAGAAGTCTGGACCTCACGTTTAAACCCAAAAACAACCCAGTTTTAACTTATCCTCAAAACAATTATCAATATCCAAATTTTAAATCTGAGAAAGAAAAATTAAAGAAAATAAAACTTAAGAAGGCTTTCCAAAGTCACTTTTTTTTCTTTTTATTCATGAAAGTCACAGTTTTTTTTTTTTTGGTCATTGTCTAGTGCCTAAAAAGACCCAGACCAAACCCCCCCCCTAACCCAACCCGACCCGGAATTGGAGACTCTTCTTCAAAATTGCACGCTGCAACTGGGTTCCATTTTCATGGCTAATACACTAAAAATTCCATTTTTAGTAACTTCCAGTAGCATTAATTGGGCTCCGTTATTGAGAGTGGCCCTAATGTTTATTTCGGATTTTATTTGTTGCCTCTGGACTCTGGAGTTGGGGTTACGGAACTTTTTGTTTTTAGAAGCAAAATATAGGAAAGGATTAGTTGAAAAATTCGAACGAAAATAGAAAAAGAATTGGTTAAAAAATTAATACATGAAACCAGCAACATGGAAATACCACATCAAACTCATTTCACAAATACTCCTATATTAAAAAAATTCAAATTTCAATAATGATTAAAATACCCATGTAATTAATTTTTAAAAGAATAAAATAATATTTGAAGATTAATTATAAAAAGACTAAAATAATTTTTAATTTATTTTTGAAATACTAAGATACCCGTTAAGCATCAAGTCATTAACTAAAATTATTGATCGATTGTGTTAGTAATTAGAAATTCAAATTTAATATTAAAAAGACTAACCCTTTTAGTTAATTTTAAAGGATTAAAATATTTTTTTAGAATTAATCTTACATTGATTAAAATAACCTTTTGAAATTAAAGTTATTTGATTGTATTAGAAATTATAAAATTCAACTTTAAAAAAAATTAAAATACCGATAAAAGTTCGTTAACCAAAACGTATTTAGCATTAATTTAAAAAATTAAAAATAACATCATAGGATTAATTAGGATTATTTGATTGTATTAATTAAAATTTGAATTTCATTTTGAAAACATTAAAGTACCCTAGTGATTAATTTTTAAAATACTAAAATAAAGTTTTAAGATTAATTATAATCAATAGAATCTGATACAAATTTAGGATTAAGGACATTTAAATGTATTAATAAAAATTAGATACTTTAATTTTTTTTCTCATATGAAAAAATACCTTTTTCAGTTTATTTTTCTTAACATTTGAAATAAATGAATGATAAAGTTTACTCCTATAATTATCTTTTATCTTAAAGTTGAATTACTAACATCTCTTTCTCTCTTTTATCTTAAAATTTTTTAAAATGAAAACCTAAACAATGTTTGTTAGATAATTACACTCTATGTACTCTTTATATATATATTCTTACTATAAAATTAATTACAATTAAATCTATATTATTACTATAATCTAGATAACATACACCTAAGAATCTAGGATAGATGTGCAAAACACTGCCAATTTTTCCGCAATCCATCAAGTTGTTCTAGTGATGGAGGAATAATAATCTCCTGGATTTGGTCCCATTCGACAACAATTACTATTCAAATTTTCCAAAAAATAATGACACCATCCATACTGATGCACCCCGGTAAAGACGGGAACATATAAGTTCTAGTTGGAAAATAAGGACAAATTAAAAAGCATTGTAATTTTATTAATACTTAACAAAAACTTATATATAATTATCACTATAAAAAATAAAATGCAGTGTATTTCATTTTTTTTTTTTTTTGTGACTTAAAAAATGCAGTGTGTTACCTTATAATTACCGTTCACTAGAACGAATAGTATGATATTAATATATTTTATATAGGTGTTGTTTAATTGTAATACACATTAATTTTTTAAAATGAAAACCTAAAAAATATTTATTTGGTGGTTATTCTTTACATACTCTTATTACAAAATTAATTACAATTAAGCCATATTATTACTAATGAAAAATGATAAGTAATAATTAATAATGCTAATGTTGATTTATCTTACCCAAAATTGTGAACAATTGTTTAAGTAAAATTGTGATGCTTTCTTTTCGATTAAAACTTTTTAGTATAAAAGAAATTTAAGATATACAAACAATAAAAAAAATTAAGAAATAATGGACAAATAATTATTTCACAAAAAAAAAATAATAATAAAAAAATCCAAAATCATAAAATATTATAAAGGTCTTGGAGTTGTAGAAGAAAAAAAAATGATTCAGTCTTTTTTTGGGTATATAATGAGTTCATATTGGACTCCAATGAAAAATAAAGATCCATTGTTGAGCTTCGTCCACACTATCATAATCTTCCTTCTTTATTTCTATTCTACAATTTTTTCTTTTTCTCTTGTGATCTAAATTTTTTATGGTTAAGATTTAATTACTGTATACACATGTTATAAAGAAAAGATCTATACTTTCATCAATTTTGACGGCTAACGGGATTTGTGTTCTTTAGTACTAAACCTTCACATAAATATTATCTTTCAATTGCTTGGCTTCATAAACTAGAGATACACATAGTTCTCTTCTATCTGTTATTTTAACTTTTGCTATAGATTTGACAAATTCTAACATGTGTATCAGAACGGACTATGCTGAAATTAGAATTCAATTTGAGAAATTTTCGATTCAATATTTCTTTGAATTTAAAATTAGAATAATTTTAAAATAGAAATATGTGATTTACAAATTATTTTTCACTTTTGACTTTGTAGAGTACTGCAACAAGTCAAATGCTATCAAATATTTGTTTAAGTACGTGAATAAAGGTCCAGACAGGGTAGCAGTTGGAGTTTCAAAGGAAGCTTCTAGTGGAGAGAATGTTCAGATTATTGATGAGAATAAACAATTTTATGATTGTAGGTATTTGTTTGCATGTGAGACTGTGTGGAGAACTTTGACTTATGATATTCATCGGAGGTAGCCTTTAGTGATGAGATTAACCTTTCATTTGCCTGGAGAGCAAAATATCATCTTTAAAGATGACGATCTTGAGAAAATCGTGGAAGAAGAGGAAGAAAAATGTACGATGTTCTTAGAATGGATGGAGGCTAACACAGAACTTGAAGCATGTCAAACTTTGACGTATGCTGAGTTTCCAAACAATTTATTCATGATAGAGAAGCAAGGGAATGACATCCATGCAGAAGAGGGTATTCTATCGGGCGGTTAAATTATATTCCACCGGATACAAGTGATATCTACTATATGAGAACTTTGTTAACTGTTCAGAGAGGTTGCACAACATATGAGTCTATTAGGATAGTTAATGGAATTACATATTCTAACTTCCAAGATGCTTGCTATTCCATGGGACTATTGTGTGATGATAGAAAATTCATTGCAGCTATTAATGAGGTAGCTAAACTTGCATCTGGTCATCAATTGAGAAAACTATTTGTGATGCTACTGATATCTAATAGCGTTAGCAAACCAGATCGTGTTAAGAATGCAACTTGGACATTATTAGTTGACAAAATACTATACGAGAGGAGAAAAACATTTAAAAATCAAGGTATTTCACTATGTCTTTTTTTATATCAAAATTATATTCTCTAATTACTTTATTTTTATTAATAATATTAATGCTTTTTATTTTAGAATTACTTATTAAATATTTCATAAAACCATCATGTGCTTTTGCTAGGACTAAGCATGACTAATGACGAATTAAAAAACATCTGCCTTATTAAGATTGAGAAGATACTCAACAGCAATATGAGATCTTTAACAGACTATCAATCAATGCCATATCATGAGGTGTCTGATATTTGCCTTTTTCAGAATAAGCTAATATTAGCATATGAAACAAATGAGTTGACTCATACAAACTTATATACAGAACAAAAGATGACTCATAAGCAAAGATTAGTATTCAATGAGATACTCAATGCTGTTATTACAGACTCTGGTGGTTTTTACTTCGTTTATGGGCATCGTGGGTGTAGTAAGGCATTTATTTGTAATGGACTTTCTTCTACTATTCGGTCTAGAAGAAAGATTGTTTTAAATATCGCATCCAGTAGAATTGTGTATTTACTCCTTCTTGGTGACAGAACGGATAATTCTAGGTTTTCAATACCCATTACAATTACTAATGAATCTACCTGCAATATCAAACATGGTAATTTGAAGGCTGAGCTACTCATCCAAAGTAGCTTAATAATTTGGGATGAAGCTCCAATGCTCAATAAAATGTGCTTTGAAAGACTTGATCGGACAATCAGGGATCTTATGTCAATTACCCATCAACATAAGACACATCAACCATTTGGTGGTAAGGTTGTGATTCTAGGAGGTGATTTCAGGCAGATACTTTTGATGATTCTAAAAGGGAGTAGATACGATATATTATCATCAGCTATTAACTCATCCCATCTGTGATCGTTCTGTAAGGTTCTGAAGCTACATACGAACATGAGACTTCTAATGTCTTCTTCAGATCAACATGATGGTAAAATAAATAGATTTGCTAATTGGATACTAGATGTTGGAAATGAAAATATTGGTTTTACTGTTGGTGATGAGTCAGAAGTTAATATTCCAGATGATCTGCTAATTACAACTGTTGATGACCCTCTCTCTCATTTGATAGATTTTGCATATCCAGATTTATTGTAAAACATGTCAGATTACAGATATTTTCAGAGTAAGGTAATTCTTGCACCAACGCTTGAGAGTGTCGAGAAGGTAAACGATTTCGTCTTGACAATCTTCCCAGGGATGGAAAAGGAATATCTAAGTTCTTACACAACATGCAAGCTAATGAGAATGAAGATGTACAACAAGAGTGGTTCATACCAGAGTTCCTAAATAAAATCAGAAGTTTAGGACTACCTAATCACAAGTTGACTTTAAAACCAGGAGCCATTGTAATGCTACTGCAAAACATAGACCAGACTTCAGGTTTATGCAATGGGACAAGGTTAATAGTTAACGAACTTGACAACAACGTAATTGGAGTGACGGTAGTGACCGACTGACCGGTAGAAATATTAGTGACAAAATGTACATTCTAAGAATGAACTTGGTCTCTTCAGATTCAGGATTTCCATTTAACTTCCAATAGAGACAATTTTCATTAACAGTGTGCTTTATAATGACCATCAGAGTCAGGATCAATCATTATGTCATGTAGGTCTTTGCTTGCCAAAATCAGTGTTCACCCATGGACAACTTTATGTTGCTTTGTCGAGAGTTAAGAGTCGTAGTTGCTTCAAGGTTCTAATTTTGGATGAAGACGGCAATCCAAAGTTATTAACAACAAATGTCATGTTCAAAGAAGTTTTTAATAATATTTAGGTAAGAAAAATAGTATTTTCATTTTAATAACATGTTATGATTACACTTTTGTGCAAATGTTTATTTTAGATACAACTAATTATCTATAACTCTACTTTCAGACTTGAAATGAAATGTGTAACAAGGAGCACAACATTATATGCCAATTATTTTTCTAATGATATTAGTCAAACACTATGTTGTCGATAAATTTTTATTAGCCTTTTGATATAAAGTTTAGTGTAAAATTGACATACAAATAGTTATATATATTATTATTGTAACACCCTACCACACTCAGCTTTATGCTTAAGCCGTAAAACAGAGGTGATGGGGTGTTACGACCTCTAAAATAAAATGAGTACATATAATAACAGAAAGAATATAATAAACTAGGAGCCTTGAAGAACAGGAGAAATAAAAATCGCGTAATAAAAGCATAATGTCCAAAAAATGAGTTAACTTGCGTACAAAGAAAACTGTAGCCATGAAACATAAGATAACAAAAGTAGGAATAGAGGGCCAAAGATACAAAATAACAAGCTCCTAACTTAGCCCGCAAAGTCAAAGCTGGCCACACACACACATATATATATCCAAAACCCAAATTTACATAAACAAAATCCTGTCTCTCCATAAGCCTCTAAGAGGATCAAAAAGAACAAGTCATGCGGAGAGTATACTAGGTACATACATATATATATGACTATACAATCCAAAAAGTAACCCGATAACTACTTCGCTTTAGGAGCTCAGATTTCTAAGGAGGTGCCTCTCGACCTGCATCTGAAAAAATAACAACATAGTATAGGGTGAGAACCAAAGGTTCTCAGCATGGTAAAGGTGCCATACATATAAGATATAAGGTCTTGGGAATGCCAGAGGCAATCCTAGAATGCTGACACTCAGATTATACAGCTTAAAGTATTAAACAAAAGTCATAAAAGGTGGTTTTCTAAGATTATCTAAGCCTAACTTAACTTAATCTTAAATATAGTCTTACCGTCTTTCCACCATACCTCCATCTCTGACAAAATATCACAGACAAATAAGCAAATAAAGGCAAACACAAGAAGGTTACAAGTGCTGCAGATAGCAAGTATACATTTAACATAGTAAATACACTTAGGCACACCCAGTTAATGCACAAACAAGTAATTCAAGTAATATGCACATGATGCATGCCTGTCCTATGGCTGATGAGTCTCATCTGTCGGTTAGCAAGCCAACCCGACAAGTCCGGTTTGCTAAACCTTTGGACTGTCCCCCGACGCACATCCCCGTGAGTCTATGCATAGCTTTTTTTCATATATATATATCAAATCGCTCAATGGGGGTACCATTCCCAGGAATTTATAAGTGCTCGGTCACTCTTACGTCATAGGGTCAACAGAGTATCGAGTTTTCGACCTGGTACATGTAGTGGCAAGCCACAGTACTTTACCCAGAAAATCTCGTATCTCAGATCATTTGATTATTCAAGCCAAGTATCATACATGATCATCCGTAACATTTCATAATCAATTTATCACTTTTTAGCTTTACTTCACCTCCAAGTTATCCCCATTTCCTAACTTCATCTAATTATCAGGTTTAATACTATTATTTATAGCTAAAGGAATGAAAATAGAGGTTTAGAAGTTTGAAATAGGATTTAAAACTCAGAAAAAATATAGTTGCTGGAATAAAGGCTACGCGTATGCGTGGGAGTGTAAAAATGCGGCTCGCGCGCGCGTCCCTTTGTCATGCATACGCGTAACTGAATATTTCATGTCACGTGTACGCGTGGACATGCATGCTAGTCCATTACGCGTACGCATAAGGCTACTCGCGTACGCACAGTTAAAAATTTCATGCCACGCGTACGCGTGGGCGTACATTTTCCAAAAAAAACCTGATTCAGTTGAAAACTGCAGAATTACCTATTTCAAACCAAAATTTTTGTAGAGCATAACTTAATCATTTTAAATTGTTTTTCATCCGTTTTTCGAACGGCGTAAACTTTATAAATCAAATTTTCATCTAAAATAAGTTGGAAACAAATTGAGGGTCCGAAAGCCAAGTTATAGCTCGCCGAAGTTCGGCCCAATACCAAGTTTTGCAAAACTCCCCCAAACCTCATTTTCATTCAAAAGATCCATTCTATTCACTACCAAACCTGCCAATTCAACAAAACATACCCTTTCTCATCACGATAACAATCACCACAATAATCATGCTCCAAATCATCAACAAATTCATCAAATCACCACTAACCATCAAGCATCATCAACCATAAATTTACATCCTCAAATCTTTAATCAACAAACTTATCAATTCACCAATTAGTTAACAAACACCAAACCAAAACCAACTAGTTAACAAGATACTAAGCAATAATTATATACACATACATTCCAACCTATAATATGGTCATCTAGCCTAAGTTTTCACAGAACATTATATATTAAATGCAAGAAACCTAAACCATACCTTGGCCGATTTCTTCGTAGTGATCAAGGAAACTTATTAAAACCAACACAGCCCCAAAAACCTCAACAAAATACTAGTGTTCAGCTTCTTCCAAGTTCCAATATCCACAATTTTAAGCTCTAATTATTTATTCATAACCTAATACGCATTCATAACACATATATCCCCAATTTAATACTCAAAGCATAAATTAAGTAAATTAAATAGGATTTATGGTATCCTCACCTTACCCAAGCTTCGTATAAGCAAGAGTGAACGTTTTTCTCAAGCTAATTAGATCCTAAAATATCAAAGAGCAAAGAAATTCAATACCTCCACTTAATTTTTTCAAAAATTGGGGAAGAAGAGGCTGAGAGTGAATAAGCGGGTTACCTATGAAATTGTTCTGGTAGAAATATAGAGCTCAGTGCGGTGGTCGTGTGGCCACAAATGGTGCAGCGATCGGAGTTCAGACGGAGGAATTACGGTGATTTGAATTTTGCCATAAGGGTTTGGAAACGTTTTCTTTTCTTCCCTCCCCTGATAGCTTTCAGCGTCACTTCTGCTGAATTGGGGAAAAGAAGTGGCTTCGGTTTACTTTAGTGCTGGGCCGGTTGGGCCCACGGGATCGATTTGGGATTGGTTCAACTGGTCCGACCCGTTCGGTTCAATCTTGGACCGAATTTCTTAAAATTAGTGTCAAAATCCTCGTTTTGACGAGCTCAATCCTAATTTAATATAATATTTACATTTTTAATTTTTTTATTAAAAATTAATTTATTGACTAATTATTTACTAATATAACGGGGTTTACATCCTACCCACCTAACAAAGAATTTTGCCCTCAAAATTCATATTTAGTTACCTGAAAAGAGATGTGGGTAGTCCTTCTTCATATCTGATTCAAGTTCCCAAGTATGTTCCTCAATACCAGCTCGACTCCAAGCTTCTTTTACCAGTGCTACTTCCTTATATAAGAAGAAGGACGGCAGTATGCGCTTGTGTGTCGATTATCGGCAACTGAATAAAATTACGGTAAAGAATAAATATCCATTACCTAGAACTGATGACCTAATGGATCAGTTACAGGGTGCCGGTGTGTTCTCTAAGATTGATTTATGATTTGGATATCATCAAATAAGGGTTAGAGGTGAAGATATTTCGAAAACTGCTTGTAGGACACGATATGGTCATTATGAATATACGGTGATGTCTTTCGCGTTAACCAATGCTCCGGCAGTATTCATGGATTATATGACGGGATTTTCCGGCCGGACCTAGACAAATTTGTTATTGTCTTCATTGATGATATTCTTGTTTACTCTAAGACTGAGTATGGTAGGGTGTTACAATTATTTTTTTTAGATCTCTTTTCTTATGGTTCAAAAATATTATAGACTCCAAATGGTTCCAATTGTATTTTATTTTGAATAAAGATAAAACAACATATTAAGTACGTTTATTATATAATAACGATGATAGTATTATACTAAACTCAAAAAATTTATGATTATAATTAAAATGTGTAAGCCCGTGTATCGCACGAGTTTAACACTAGTTATGTACAAAATAATAATTTTCTTGGCAAAATATAAACACACTTTAATTTTTAAAAAATATACAAAAAAAATTAGTGACATATATTAATATAATTTTATTTAATAATTAAACACAATATTTTTTAAAAATATAGATGAATACAAATTTATCATCTTAGAAGATATTTCAGCTGCAAGTGCAAGGATGTCAGTAAGGGAAACAACACTAGGACAAATTTTTTCCATTTCTTGGTATGGAATTGAGATTTGAAGGTGCACGCTACTTATGTTGAGATTTGGAGGTGCACCTACTTATGGCAACAGGATCGATGCTTCACATCCCTATATATATATATATACGTACTTGTACGAAATAATAGTGAAAGTGGAGTCTGATGAGATTAGCAAAAAGCGGTAATTAAAGTTATATATTAAATAGTATTATAAAAATTAAAATATGTAATTATTTAAATTTGGTATGTATTTTATCTTATTAATTAGGTACTCTAAATTACTCGTGTGTATATAAATTATTAGAATATATTTATTAGATAAAAGGTGTCTAAAGTTTTTGTATATATATTGTTAGAATATATTTATTAGACACATTTAATGTAATATATTACCTTTGTTATTTTTTTTTAGATCAGTAATAAATAACTCGACCTTTTTAGGGAGTACAGAGTACTAATGTCAAGTGATTAAATTTAATCCCCTTCGCCATTGCCATCAAGGACCAAATCAACCACAAGAAACAGATCAGCCAATAAACATAAACTAATAGTCAAGTAAACAAACATACATAATCAAAACATTCCTCAAATGCAATAAGTTGAAATGAATTTTTTGTTGTGTACTTCCACCACCTGTGCTGCATAAGAAGTCAATGTACTCACTTTCCCCACTTTATCCATCTATGCTCCTCAATTATTGCCTTTGATTCCCATTCTTTTTTTGCCTTGTATTCACTTTCTCCTTTAAACTCCACAGTTGTATTCTGGAATATATGTTTTATGTTGCTTGTCTTGTTTCTTAGAAACCTCAACTCCCAATTTGTATCCATATTTCCATGTAACCACTTTACAATGTTTTTATTATCAACCATCTTTTTTACATCTTCTTCTTTTACTCCTACTTCTTCGAGAACAAATTGTAAGGACATTTGTAGTCCAACCAGTAATGCATCTCCCATTGACTCATGACTCACAAATTCGCCCATATAACAGTGTATTTCTTCATTTGGTTCCTGCAAATATCCACCCACACAAAATATATTTCTATCTGATTTATACCCAATACAGTTCCACCATATCCATTTCCTGTCTTCTTCAAATTGCACTTCTCTCCTATGTACACAACTTCTCACTTTTTTCACCTCATACCATTGGTTAACTAATGTTTTTACTTTTTCCCACTCACTTTTCCATAAAACAACTTTATTCTCAAAGATTTTACTATTCCTGCAATTCCAAACAGTCCACAAAATAGCAAAGAATAACATAATCTATTTTTTTTTTGACATATTGCACACATCACAATTGATCCATCCCTCAAACCAAGTTCTAACATCATTTACTTCTACCCAACACACACAACCCGCATTCAAGGCCATAGACCACAATTTTGAGCAAAAAGAGCAATGAAGAAAAAGGTGGTTTACCGACTCCTGTGCCTTCTCACACAAAACACAAGTCCCTTCACCTTGGCTTATGATTCCCTTCCTTATTAATTTGTCCTTTGTATTCAGCCCATCTGTTATCACAAACCACACGAGCATCTCAACTCTAGGTGGTACCAATCCTCTCCATAGATCATCAAAGACATGCTTCATAGTTGGCTTTCCATATATTTTTCCTTCGGCTACATTGATGAATGATTTCACATTGTATCTTCCATCCGAACTAAATCTCCATGAGGCATTATCTATGTTACCTGCACATAAGAACACACTATCTAAAATGTTATTTAATTCTTCTATTTGTACTCTCTCCCTCTCAAAAAAATTTCTTCGCCATTGGAGACTCCATACCCATGATGAACCGATCCACACCCCACACTCATATATAGTGCTATTCTTCTGATTTGAAACCGCAAAAATTCTTGGAAATTTATCTTGAAGTGATACATTTCCAACCCATATATCTTTCCATAACCTTGTTGCTTTACCATTTCCAACACATTTTCTCCATCCCTCTTTGCAAATTTCTCTGTACAGCTCATTCTTCTTTGTAAGGTTCACAATCTCCTTCCATGGACCATTGGATCCTTTATCATTGTGTTCTTCAACCGGCATGTTCTTGTCTACATCATAACATGATCCAATTACTCTCTTCCACAGTGGTTCATTTTCATCCGAGTACCTCCACCACCACTTAAACAACATGGCTGCATTTTTCATTTCTATATCCCCAACTCCAAGTCCTCCGTGCTCTCTAGGCTTTTGAATAGTGCTCCATTTGATTGTTGGCATAAATTTCTTTTCGTTTTTGTTTCCCCAGAAAAATCTCCTTTGCACCTGTATAATTTTCTTTGCAACTTCTTTTGGCATCTTAAAGAGGCCAAGAAAATACATAGGCAAGCTATTTATCACCGATTTTATAATTACCAATCTCCCTGTCTTTGTTAACAAACTCGACTTCCAGCTACTTAGCTTACTTTCTATCTTATCCAAGATCGGTTTCCACGTTGCAGCTCTTCTTGGACTTGCTCCCAATGGAATGCCAAGGTATGTAATAGGTAGTGTTCTTACCTCACAACTCATTGCCTCATTCAATCCTCTTATATCCTCTTGTTTGCAATTCACCGGGATGATGATTGACTTTTGAAAGTTGATATTTAGCCCTGACATCAAGCCAAACCACTTCAGAATTCTTTTATGATTTCTCAGGACCCCAGGTTTAGGAGGACAGAAGAGAATAGTATCGTCCGCAAACTGAAGGTGCGAAAGCGATACTCCTCTTTTACCCACCATTAAACCATCTATCATCTGTACACTTAATGCTCGTTCCACCAGTTTATTTAGGACCTCAGCCACCAGGACAAATAAGAACGGTGATATCGGATCACCCTGTCGGAGTCCTCTTTCCATGCGGAACGGTTTAGTCGGGGAGCCATTTACCAAGACTGACATAGTTGCTGTCTCCAACATTCCTTGTATCCATGCCCTCCACATAACCCCAAACCCCATTCTCTGAAGCACATGATCAAGAAAACTCCACCTAACGGAGTCATATGCCTTTTTGAAGTCTAATTTTACCACCACTCCTGCATTATTTGTTTTTTTCAACCAAGCCACCGTTTCACATGCTATAAGTGCCCCATCTAAAATCTGGCGACTCTGCACAAATGCTGTTTGAGACTCCCCAATTAACTCTTGCATGAGTGGTCTCAGCCTTGCTACCATCAATTTTGATATCACCTTATAAACGCACCCAACCATGCTTATTGGTCGTAGGTCATTTATCTCTTTTCCGCCTCCTGGTTTTGTAGCTAAGACCACCCATGTTACATTGATTTCTTCCGGCATCTTCCTTTCAACAAAGAAACCCTTCACCATACCTGAGAACTCCTTTCCCAATGTATCCCACGTTTTCTTTATAAATCCAAGGTTGTACCCATCTGGACCCGGCGCTCTTGTTGACTCGCATGACCATACCGCATTCCGTATTTCTTCATCAGTTGGGATTATTTCTAGCTTCTCCGCCTGATCAGCTGTAATTCTTGGTAGGAGACCATCTTCAATGTAAACTTCTGGCACCTCTTTTTGTGTATATAGTTCTTTAAAGTATCTCCGGGCAATTTGTTTTATTCTGCTAGGCTCTTTTACTGATCTTCCTCCAACTTGTACCTCTTCAATCCTGGTCTTTCTCTGTCTAATAGTTGATCTCACATGGAAGTACTTAGTGTTCTTATCGATGTCCTTTATGAACTTGTCCCTAGATTGCTGCTTCCAAAACTCTGCTTTTCTCTTGTACCATATCTCAACTTGTTTCCTCAAAGCATCCATTCTAACTAAATTTTCCTCCGTGTTAGTGTCTTCTTCAATCATTTTTTCTGACTTTTCAATTTCTTTTTCAAAGCATTTTATTTTTTCCTCAATGTTGCCAAACTTTTCCTTGTTCCATGTCTTCAAAACACCTTTCATGTTTTTTAGTTTTTCTGCCACCGTGCTTCCTTGAGTCTTCTTCCACTCTTGATCGAACATTTTCTTGAAATGGGGATGTGAGAACCAGACGTCCAAAGACCTAAAAGGTTTCGGTCCCCAGTCCTTTGTCTCTTCTTCTAAGATAATAGGTACATGATCTGATTTTGCACATCTTAATGCTCTAACTTTCAAACTCGGGAGTCTTTGTATCCACAGCGGGTCCAAACAGAATCGATCAATCTTACTGGCTGTCTTACCATTTCTCCACGTATATTTCCTCCCCCCAAGCGGAACGTCCACAATTTGCATATCTTGTAGCCATTGCCTAAAATCTCTCATGCCTGCTGTACTAGCCCTTCCACTACTCCTTTCATTTGTATGCAAAACCTCATTGAAGTCACCAAATGCTACTACTGGTACATTGATCTGGCCCTTAAGAGAAACCAGTTCCTCCCAAACTTTTCTTCTCTCTGTAACAGAGTTTGGTGCATATACTAGCACAACCCAAATCTTTTCTTCTATTTTCTTTACAGTTCCCACCAGGCACAACCATCTAGTTCCTTTAAAAACTTGTTCAACATCTAAGAACCCCTTTTCCCACACACACACTAGCCCTCCACTATTTTGAGATGCTGCCACCATATCCCATCCATACTCAACATTACCCCATAACCTATTAATTTCATAATCTTTTATAGTAGATGCTTTTGTTTCAACAAGACCTAAAATTTTCACACAATTTTTACTCACCAAATCTCTTATCACCCCCATTTTCCCCCCTCCTTTCAATCCTCTACAATTTCATAGCAGAATCATTTAGACAAATTGATAGAATCACCTGTCTTCCTTTTGCTGCGTTTTGATCGCTTTTGGTGGCCCACTTCTGATCTGTTGTCTCTGTCCCTTCTAGCTTCGGTTTCCAATCTTCTAAGGTATTTCTTTGCTCTTTCTTCATCTTGTACAACTAATCCAAGCTTGCTTCCTACTTCCCATGTCTTTTGCATCTCTCTCTCTAGTCTGTCTCCATTGCCATCACTTGAGGAACTGTTATCTTCATCATCCTTTGTGCCCTGTTCTTCTCTGGTTCTGTCTACTTTTTTCTTCCGCATTACACTCTTGGTGTCATCTCGTTTTTTCGCCTTCTTTATAATTTTCTTTATTTTTCTTTTTCGCATCACCATTGTTCTACCACACGTTTTCTCTCTGCCCTCTTTTGTCTTGCTGCAATGCTCTTCTTCATATCTTGGCTTCTCAAATCCAGGTGGTACTAATGGGCCCGATATTGATTCTCCCTCCTCCTGCATTTTATTCCCACTCATACATTCTACCCCAATTGTTTTGTTTGCATCAAATTGGGTTTCCTCCTCCTTATTGATATGAAGCCCATATGATAAGCCCAAATTAGACTCCTTGACAATATCTTCAGTAACCCTATCATCTAACCACGTTTTTGTTTTGGAGGTAGAATCTCTTTCCTTCTCATTTTTATCACAATGAATTTCCACATATGCCCCCATGACGTCACACAGCTCATTCTCTCCATCCACAGCTGTATGCGACTCAGAAACCCTCGACGTTTCAGCTTCAATTTGCGCCGCTCCCCCATGCCTTTCATCCTCTTCGCAGTGGTTTCCATGTTGTGCGCCATTCATCTTCTTCATGGTTCTTCCATTTTTTATAATCCGCACATCATTCATATATATATACAAAGGCTTTAGACACATTCATCCTAATAAACATATTTTAACAATTTATATACATAAAGTATTTTTAGAAGTACCCAAGGAGTACCTAATTAACAAGATAAAATAGATATTAAATTTAAATAATTATATATTCTAATTCTTATAATACTATTTAATATATAACCTTAGTTACAGCTTTTTTTTTTTTTTTTGCAAATCTCATCACTCCACTCTTACTATTGTTTATACAAGTACATATACAATGTGAATATATATACCTATCATAATCTTGTTTATTTCTATTATTACTAGAAAATAATTCTAATGCATGTATATATATGTATACATATAGGAATGTGACAGATTCGATTTTATTGCCATAAGTAGTGTGTACCTCCAAATCTCAACTTCATACGAAGATTGGATGTTGTGAATCTAATCAAGGAAAAATAGAAAAAAATTTGTCCTAATATTCTTGTACTTACAACTGAAATATCTTTTAAGATGATAAAATTTGTATTTATTTATATTTTTAAAAAATGTAATATTTAATTATTAAACAAATTTATATGAATATGTCACTCATTTTTTTGTATGATTTTTAAAAATTGAAATATGTTATATTCTACTAAGAAAATTATTACTTTGTACATAACTAGTGTTAAACTCGTACGATACACAGACTTATGTTTGAATTTGACATAATAAATTGAAAATAATATATATACAAGAGTATTAACCCCCTTTACCATAATAAATATATTCTAACAATTTTGATACTTCAGGAGTACCTATAAAGTACCTAATTAATAAGGTAAAATGCATACCAAATTTAAATAATTATATATTCTAATTCTTATAATACTATTTAATATATAACATTAATTACAATTTTTTAGCTAGTCTCATCATATTCAACTTTTACTGTTAATTCGTACAAGCATGTATACAATATGGATATGTATACATCTATTGTGATTTTGTTTATTTATGTTACCACTGTTTATTAATGTGAAACAATTCTAAAGCATATATAAATATATATGTATGTAGGATGTAATGCATCAATCCTATTGCTATAAGAAGCGTGTACATCCAAATCTCAGCACTATAAAAAGATTGGTAGTTGTAAATCTCATCAAAGAAGAAATAGAAAAAACTTGTTCTAGTATTCTTTTATTTACAGTTAAAATACTTTTAAGATGATAAAATTTGGATTCATTTATAATTTTAAAAAATATAATGTTTAAGTATTAAACAAATTTATATTAATGTCACTAGTTTTTTTTTAATATTTTTTAAAAATTGAAGTATGTTATATTCTGCTAAAAAAATTATTACTTTGTACATATCTAGTGTTAATGCATGAGTTTACATTTTAATTCGACATGATAAGTCGAAAATAACATATATACAAGTGCATTAGACACATTTATCCTAATAAGCATATTCTCACAATTTTTATACAATAGAATACTTCAGGAGTACGTAATTAATAAGATAAAATACATACTAAGTTTAAATAATTACATATTCTAATTCTTATAATACTATTTAATATATAACCTTAATTACATTTTTTTGCTTGTCTACATTTATCGTGATCTTGTTTATTTCTGTTCTTACTGTTAATCAATGTGGAACAATTCTAATGTATGTATATATGTGTATGTATGTAGAAATGTGACGCATGGATCCTATTGCCACAAGGAGCATGTACTTCTAAATCTCAATTCTATAAAAAGATTGGACGTTATGAATCTGATCAAATAAGAAATAGAAAAAAATTGTTCTAATATTCTTGTACTTGTAGCTGAAATATCTTCTAAGATGATAAAATTTGTATTCATCTATATTTTTAAAAAATTTAATGTTTAAGTATTAAACAAAATTATATTAATATGTCACTATTTTTTTTTGTATGTTTTTTAAAAATTGAAGTATGTTATATTCTGCTAAAGAAATTATTACTTGTACATAACTAGTGTTAAACTTGTGCTATGCACGGATTTATATTTGAATTTGACATGATAAATTGAAAATAATATATATACAAGAGTATTAACCCTCTTTACCATAATAAATATATTCTAACAATTTTTATAATTTTTATACACGATAGTACTTCAGGAGTACCTATAGAGTACTTAATTAATAAGGTAAAATACATACCAAATTTAAATAATTATATATTCTAATTCTTATAATACTATTTAATATATAACTTTGATTACAATTTTTTTTGCTAGTCTCATCATATTCCATTTTTACTATTATTTCGTACAAGTACGTATACAATATGGATAGGTATATATTTATGGTGATTTTGTTTATTTATGTTACCACTATTAATTAATGTGGAACAATTCTAATGCATGTATAAATATGTATGTAGGATGTAATGCATCAATCCTATTCCCATAAGAAGTGTGTACATCCAAATCTCAACTCCATGGAAGATTGGTAGTTGTGAATCTCATCAAAGAAAAAATAGAAAAAACTTGTTCTAGTATTCTTTTATTTACAGTTAGAAATATCTTTTAAGATGATAAAATTTGTATTCATTTATATTTTTAAAATATATTATATTTAAGTATTAAACAAATTTATATTAATATGTCACTAATTTTTCTTTAATGTTTTTTAAAAATTGAAGTATGTTATATTCTGCTAAGAAAATTATTACTTTGTACATATCTAGTGTTAATGCATGAGTTTACATTTTAATTTGACATGATAAATCGAAAATAACATATATACAAGAGCATTAGACACCTTTACCCTAATAAGCATATTCTCACCATTTTTATATAATAAGATACTTCAGGAGTACTTAATTAATAAGATAAAATACATATCAAATTTAAATAATTACATATTCTAATTTTTATAATACTATTTAATATATAACCTTAATTACATTTTTTTACTAGTCTCATCCGACTCTAATACATTTATCGTGATTTTGTTTATTTCTGTTCTTACTGTTAATTAATGTGAAACAATTCTAATGCATATATATATATATATATATATATATATATATATATATATATATATAGGTAGGAATGTGACGCATCAATCCTATTCCCATAAGGAATGTGTACCTCCAAATCTCAACTCTATGAAAAGATTGGACGCTGTGAATCTGATCAAAGAAGAAACAGAAAAAACTTGTCTTAATATTCTTGTACTTGCAGCTAAAATATCTTCTAGGATGATAAAATTTGTATTCATCTATATTTTTAAAAAATTTAATGTTTAAGTATTAAACAAAATTATATAATATATCACTCATTTTTTTTGTATATTTTTTAAAAATTGAAGTATGTTATATTTTGGTAAGGAAATTATTACTTTATACATAACTAGTGTTAAACTCGTGTGATGCACAAGCTTATATTTGAATTTGACATGATAAATTGAAAATAATATATATACAAGAGTATTAACCCCTTCTACCATAATAAATATATTCTAACAATTTTTATACACTATAGTACGTCATGAGTACCTATAGAGTACCTAATTAATAAGGTAAAATGCATACCAAATTTAAATAATTATATATTCTAATTCTTATAATACTATTTAATATATAACCTTAATTACAATTTTTTTGCTAGTCTCATCATACTCCAATTTCACTGTTATTTCGTATAAGTACCTATACATCTATCGTGATTTTGTTTATTTATGTTACCACTGTTAATTAATGTGGAACAATTCTAATACATGTATAAATATGTATGTATGTAGAATGTAATGCATTAATCTTATTGTCATAAAGAGGGTGTACATCCAAATCTCAACTCCATAAGAAGATTGGTAGTTGTGAATCTCATCAAAGAAAAAATAGAAAAAATTTGTCCTAGTATTCTTTTATTTACAACTGAAATATCTTTTAAGATGATATTTTTATTCATTTATATTTTTAAAAAATATAATGTTTAAGTATTAAACAAATTTATATTAATATGTCACTAGTTTTTCTTTAATGTTTTTTAAAAATTGAAGTATGTTATATTCTGCTAAGAAAATTACTTTATACATATCTAGTGTTAATGCATGCGTTTACATTTTAATTTGACATGATAAATCGAAAATAACATATATAAAAAAGCATTAGACACTTTACCTTAATAAGCATATTCTCACAATTTACTTCAGTAGTACCTAATTAATAAGATAAAATACATACCAAGTTTAAATAATTACATATTCTAATTCTTATAATACTATTTAATATATAACCTTAATTACATTTTTTTTGCTAGTCTCATCAGACTCCAATACATTTATCGTGATCTTGTTTATTTCTGTTCTTATTGTTAATCAATGTGGAACAATTCTAATGAATGTATATATATGTATGTATGTAGGAATGTGACGCATCGATCCTATTGCCATAAGGAGCATGCACCTCCAAATCTCAACTCTATAAAAAGATTGTACGTTGTGAATCTGATCAAAGAAGAAATAGAAAAAACTTGTGCTAGTATCCTTGTATTTGCAGCTAAAATATCTTCTAGGATGATAAAATTTGTATTAATCTATATATTTTTTTAAAAAATAGTGTTTTAGTATTAAATAAAATTATATTGATGTCACTAATTTTTTTGTATGTTTTTTAAAAATTGAAGTATGTTATATTCTGCTAAAAAAATTATTACTTTGTACATAATTAGTGTTAAACTCGTGCGATGCATGGGTTTATATTTTAATTTGATATGGTAAATCGAAAATAATATTCTATAATCATAAATTTTTCGAGTTTAGTATAACACTATCATTATCATCATATATTAAACGTACTTAATATGATGTTTTATCTTTATTCAAAGCAAAATGAAACTGAAGTCTATAATATTCTTGAACCATAAGAAAAGAGACCTAAAAAAATTATATATATAACTATAATAGTAGCATGTCAATTTTACATTAAACTTTATATCAAAAGGCTAATTGTAACACCCTCACTATCAGAAATCACGCTTTCGGCTGCGCTACTCTGATAGCAAGAAGTATTACGATTACTTTACATACTAAATATTAAAATAGGAGCCTGTGACTCGATACTGTATCGCTAATTTCTTTTAAAACCGAAAATAAATACGTTATCTTAAGAAAAATACAAGCAGGCATAGATTCATATACAAGACTCCTTACATAATATCTCATAATATAATATACATATAAAACATACAACTCCTATCCCTCTTACAAACTTGTAATAATAAAGATGAGGGAAGAAAATAATCTAATTAACAAAACAACATATAAACCAAATGCAGTATAACTCTTCTTAACGCTTCTTTATCCTGTTCCTGAAAAGGTAAAGCTGTAGGGGGGTGAGAACCTAACCACACGGTCTCACCACGAAGTTTCAAAGTTGTCATAAGAAGATATTCAATAAGAAAACTGTTTTCAAGTTCGGTGATTATCATTGCCTTATGAATCTTTTAAAAACCAATAGGTAGTCGTTCAAAACCTTTTCGAAGAAACAATGTCTAATTTTTCAAAAATCCGAAACATTTTCTTTCTTATAAAAGAATCTCAATCAGAAACTAACCACGCAATCAAACAACACAATCATTAACTCAGCACCAAAGTTCATTCTCAAATGTAGCACGCCAGAATAAACACAGGCAAGACAGACAAGGAAAGCACAAGTAGGCAGCAGTTACAGCAAATAGTTCAAGTAGCAGTTACAAACAGTTTAGCAATTAGGCAAACCAAAACAAGTTCAAACCCAAGGAAAGCATACAAATGCATATGATGCATGCCTGTCCTATGGATGATGAGGCTCATCTGTCGGTTATCCAGCCAACCCGACAAGTCTGAATTGTCCTTAGACTGTCCTCGACGTGCATCCCCAAGAGTCTATGCATAGCTTTTTCTCAAATAATCAATATTGCTCAATGGGGGTAACATTCCCGGGAATTTATATAGTGCCCGGTCACACTTACGTCGTAGGGTCAACAGAGTATCGAGTTTTCAACCCGGTACACGTGATGGCAAGCCACGGCACTTAATCCAGGGAACCTCGTATCTCAGATATTTCAAATTCATAAGCCATATAAATAATTCAAAGATCATATCTCAACATTCTCAACATCATAATCATTCATCAATCCATATCTCATTTTCAAATTCATTCAAAAATCATATTTCAAAGAAAATCCTCATCATCCTTCTTTCCATCCCGTTCATTAACAATCCCAAGTTCAAACATAATTCTTTCTTTGATAAATAAATCAATATTAAAACATATAATGTTTAAAAACAAATTTTTTTAAGTAATTACTTCAAATAAAACTTAAAATTTCGGCAGCACCTCCTCTAAAACTTGGACACTGCCACCCTTTTCGGGTCCCAACCAAATCAAACCAAACGCCTGTTAATCATTCAAATCATTTCCAATAACAATTTTACAACAACCACACTCAACCCAAGGAAATTGCAAAATCCAGAATCCAATCAACCAATCCTATAAATTGCAATCTAAATCAACCTTATTCAACAGCATCAATCAATAATTAAGAACTCTCAGTTTTTTCAAACAGTTTCAGACCAAACCGTTCCTCAAACCCTATTCGAACCATTTCCAAAATAGTAAATTATTCTCAATAAGCAAACCATTTTCAAATACTAAGTCCTTTCCAAATTTGTTTTAAAATCAAATTACGATATCAAATCGGGTTTGATATCAAATTAAATTTTAATACTAAATCTTTTCTAAAATCAAATCGTTTCCAAAATTAAACTAAATGCCAATAATAAATCTCTTTCAATAATTCAAGGAAAACCATTTTAACAACATCAATCAACTAATCAAAATACCCAACTTTCTCAATCGATCAATCTATCAATCAAACTAATAATCTCATTCTTCCAAAACAACTCAATTCAATTCATAAGACTTACGAAATCACAAAAAATGTATCTCACGCATTAATATCGATTTATAACAACTCTGGAAAGTAAAACAAGTTTAAGGAAAAGCACCCCTACCTCGAATAATCAAAATTCATAGATCAAATACGTCAAAGAAACCTTTTTCCCTCGACTCGCACTCAACGGCAGCTGCATCCGCCGCTTCGTTTACTTCCACAACGACAGAAACGGCTTTTATTTCAACCATGCAATTACCGGAACTCGGCCCTAGAACGCCAACATCCCAAAATTCTCAAAAATCTATAGCAGAACAATAGCAGTAAGGGTTTCAAGGCTAGAATAACTCACTGTGTCTAAAAAGAAATGAGGTAACGGAGCGGTAGCAGCTCTGGCGGCTACCTCAAGTGACGGCGGCGGCCCGAGTCTCTACTGACAGCAACTGAAATAGCCAAGCAGCGACAATAATGTTTTCAGAATTCAAGAGAATAGAAACCAAACTCATAAACCTTACCGGCAGTGGCCCTTAACTACGGCAGCACCGTTTTCCAGCAACAAAAGCTCGGCCATCCTCCTCTAACAGCGGCGACGGAGCACGCGGCGGTGACAGCGCGCAACTCGGCGACAGTGATGTGACGGCTCACCTCCTTTCTCGCGTCGCACCGTCTCTGTCTCTCTCAATCTCAGCGTCGCTTTCCCTTTCTTCTTCGAGCTCGACGACATCAGACCCATGGTGGCGACGGCAGCGAAGATGAACAGCGGCGCAAGTTTCCTCCTTCCTTCTCTGATCTGACAGCAGCTTCTCCTTGTCGTGGTGCTTTCTCCCTCTCTGAACAGCGTCAATGGCGGCACGTGGATCTGATGGCGACGACGACATGCAGCTCGGCGACGGTCCACAGACGGCGGGCTCGCGGCAAGGGCTCCTTCTCCCTTTCCTTAGTCGTAGCTTCCCCTCTCTTTTCTCTTTTTTTTTTTTATTTTCTGTGGGTGAGTGTGGCAGGGGCTTTGTGTGCTAGGAGTGAAGGTGGTGAAAGTGAGGAGTGGCGATGGAGGGTTAGGTTAGAAGGGATTAGGGTTTTGTGTTTTATTTTTATAATTAGGGTTTAATTTGGGGCAAATGTGAAATTAGGGATTTTTGGACAAATTGGGGTTTTGTTAAATTTTAATAAAATTAAGAGACATTATATTAAATTAAATATAAAATATCCATCTTTAAAATACCTTTCAATTACAAATTTATAAATTAGTTTCGATTAAATGCTAATTAAATAAAAATTGGAGACATAAATTAATTCTCCTTTATTTATAAAATAAGGTTAAAAATATAAATATTTAAAATTAAGGCATATAAAATATTCACTATTTTTCAATTATAAGAACTCTTAATCAAAAATAAGAGTTTACTCAACTTTTATATAAAAATCTTCGAAATACAGTCTTAAATAAATATAATGCATCGTAAATAATTAATTAATAACTTTTAAAAATTTAGAGGTCTTACACTAATAAAATTTTATCGACAACCTAGTATTTGACTAATCTCATTAGAAAAGCAATTGGCATATGATGTTGTGCTCTCAGTTATACATTTTATTTCAAGTTTGAAAGTAGAGTTATAGATAAATTAGTTGTATCTACAGTAAATATTTGTACAAAAGTATAATCATAACATGTTATTAAAATAAAAATACTATTTTTTTTACCTAAATGTTATTAAAAACTTCTTTGAACACGATATTTATTGTTGATGACTTTGGATTGCCGTCTTCGTCCAGAATTAGAACCTTGAAGCCACGGCGACTCTTAACTCTTGACAAAACAACGTAAAGTTATCCATGGGTGAACATTGATTTTGGCAAGTAAAGGCCTACATGCGATAATGATTTACCTTGACTCTTGTTGACGGTCATTGCAAAGCACACTGTTAATGAAAATTGTCTCAGTTGGAACTTAAATGGCAATCCTGAATTTGAAGGGACCAAGTTCATTCTTGGAATGTACACTTTGTTGCCAATATTTCTACCGGTCACTACCGTCACTCCAATTATGTTGTTGTCAAGTTCGTTAACTATTAACCTTATCCCGTTGCATAAACCTGAAGTCTAGTCCATGTTTTGCAGTAGCATTACAGTGACTCCTGGCTTCAATGTCAACTTGTGGTTGGGTAGTCCCGAACATTTGATTTCATTTAGGAACTCTGGTATGAACCACTCTTATTGTACATCTTCATTCTCATCAGCTTGACATGTTATTTCAGAACTTAGATACTCCTTTTCCATCCCTCAAAAGATTGTCAAGACGAAATCATTTACCTTCTTAACACTCTCAAGCGTGGGTGCAAGAATTGCCCTACTCTGAAAATGCCTGTAATCTGACATGTTTTATAACAAATCTGGATATGCAAAATCTACCAAATGAGAGGGGGTCATCAACAGTTGTAATTAGCAGATCATTTGGAATATTAACTTCTGACTCATCACCAACAGCAGAACCAATATTAGCAAATCTGTTTATTTCACCATCATGTTGATTTGAAGAAGACATTAGAAGTCTCATGTTCGTATGCAACTTCAGAACCTTACAAAACGACCACAAATGGGATGAGTTAATAGCTTATGACAATATATCGTATCTACTCCCTTTTAGAATCATCAAAAGTATCTGTCTGAAATCACCTTCTAGAACCACAACCTTACCACAAAATGGTTTATGTGTCTTATGTTGATCGGTAACTGATATAAGATCCCTGATCGTCCGATCAAGTGCTTCAAAGCACATTTTATTGAGCATTGGAGCTTCATACCAAATTATTAAGCTACTTTGGATGAGCAGCTCAGCCTTCAAACTGCCATGCTTGATGTTGCAAGTAGCTAGATTCATCAGTAATTGTAATAGATGTTGAAAACCTAGAATTATCCGTTCTGCCACCAGGCAGGAGTAAAGACGCAATTCCACTGGATGCAAGATTTAAAACAATCTTTTTTCTAGACCGAATAGCAAAAGAAAGTTCATTCCAAATAAATGCCTTACCACACCCACGATGCCCATAAACGAAGTAAAAACTACCAGAGTCTGTAATAACAGCATTGAGTATCTCATCGAATACTAATCTTTGCTCATGAGTCATCTTTTGTTCCGTATATAAGTTTGTATGAGTCAACTCATTTATGTCATATGCTAACTCCTCCTCTATTAGCTTATTCTGAAAATGGCAAACATCAGACACCTCATAATATGGCATTGATTAATAGTCTCTTAAAGATCTCGCATTGCTGTTGAGTATCTTCTCAATCTCAATAAGGCGAGAGGTTTTCTAATTCATCATCAGTCATGTTTAGTCCTAGCAAAAGCACATGATGGTTTTATAAAATATTTAATAAGTAATTTCAAAATAAAAACCGTTAATATTATTAATAAAAATAAAGTAATTAGATAATAGAATCTTGATATAAAAAAAAGACATAGTGAAATACCTTGATTTTTCAATGCTTTTTTCCTCTCGTATAGTATTTCGTCAGTTAATAATGTCCAAGTTGCATTCCAAACACGATCTGATTTGCTAATGCTATTAGATATCAATAGCATCACAAATAGTTTTCTCAATTGATGACTAGATGCAAGTTCAGCTACCTCATTAATAGCTGCAAGAATTTCCTATCGTCACACCATAGTCTCACAAAATAGCAAGCATCTTGGAAGTTAGAATATGTAATCCAATTAACTGTCCTAATAGACTCATATGTTGTGCAACCTCTTTGAACAGTTAACAAAATTCTCATATAGTATATACCACCTGTACTTGGTGGAACATAGTTTAACCTACTAATAAAATACCCTCTTTTACATGAATGTCATTCCCTTGCTTCTCTATCATAAACAAATTGATTTAAAAACTCACCATACATTAAAGTTTGACTTGCTTCAAATTCTATGTTGACCTCCATCCATGCTAAGAACATTGTACGTTTTCTTTTCTCTTCTTTTACGATTTCCTCAAGATTCTCGTCATCTTTAAAGATGATATTTTGCTCTCCAGACAAATGAAAGGTTAATCTCATCTCTAAAAATGAATATTATAAGCTAAAATTTTCCACACATCTTCACATATAGACAAATACTTACAATCATAAAATTTGATCTCATCAATAGTATGAGAATCCTCTCCACTTGAAGCTTCCTCTAAAACTCGGTGGGATCTCTAACATTCCTATTTAAGTTTGTGCATGCAATTTTTTTTATATATATATATTTTTGGTCATAGCCTTTAGGCCCAAACGGACACTCGGACCCAATGTTGGTAACCCTACCTATGACCTACCCGGCTCCGCAAACCCACCTGAATCAGCCGTCTTCCCCAAATCCAATATCCAGTGATAAACTGATAATAGTTCAGAATAAATAATTACATTTTTTGTTATTAGTTTTTTTAATGTTGTTGACTTTTATCTCTTTTAGTATATATAGAATTATAATTTCCCTCATATTTTGAGTGTTCCGAAATTCCTAGTCCTAGCATTGGAAATAGACACTCAGTTCTGCCAAAGTATTAACGACAAGTCAAACAATAGTCCTACTACGTACTGATTAGTCGAAATGAATAATTGCAATCCAAGCAGGCCCAACAAGGTTCCATAATGAGCATTAATACAAATGATTTCTTAACAATTTGAAGTGTAGTTACTTCTCTCGTATCATGTAAAAATTAATTTCTTCAAATCATTATAGATAATCAGTAATATCAGTATTATGCTGCAAGATTTTCCATAAAATAAACTAATAAAGAGTGAATACATATCCGGCCTCTGACAATTATTATAAAAGGACAACGAGGCCCCCAAGAAAAAAAAATACCCAATCCGGTCCTTGATAATTTTTTTTTTGGGCTGATTAGTTCCTGTGCCAAAAAAAATAATATTGATCTTTTTTTTGCACAGGGGCCTCGTTGTCCTTTCGAAGTAATTGTCAGGACCAGGTTGGGTTTATTTTTTTTGTCAGGGGCCGGGTTGGGATTTTTTTTTTCAGGGACCTCGTTGTCTTTCGAAGTAATTGTCAGGGGCTGATTTGAGTTTTTCTCTAAACTTAGAATACAACTTAAAATTACTAAAATTTTTTTAAATATATCAGTACATTAATATTTCAGTAATTTTTAACTATTAATCTTAATTATAAAAAATATATATAATAGGCTAATTTTTTTATATGGAAGAAATTTCGGTGTTTTTTTGGGAAATGGGATTATTTGGTGTAATTACAGATGAGTGGATTTTGTAAGTGAACAGTCAACACGTGGGGCGTGTTGGACACGTGTCAGCATTCTGGCCAACACGTGGAGGTGTGTTGGACACGTGGCATTATATTGACCAACACGTGGGGGGCGTGGTGCAACACGTAGGGGGCGTGTTGAATGAGTTCCACAATAATGTAATACACTTCAAATATCAATATTCAACTAAAATACCATCTCCATTTTCATATTAAAAATAATTTCTTTATATAATATATATAATTAATATTAACGACAAAAATTTACTGAAATAATGATATACCATATATTTGAAAGCTTTCCAAATTTATTTTTTGCCGAAAGTGGATAAATGCGAGGTATAGCCGTATAGCAGCCATCGGCATGACAAGGAGAGGAAGAGTAGCAGTCATCGAAACTGGAAAGGAGTAGAGACAATAGCCATGAAACTATGGAAGGGAGCGTAAGGATCAATATTTCAGCCAGATTGGGCTAGCTTTGGGCCTCATCCCTTTCTGTCTCGTATTTAGGCAAAGCCGAAAACCTGTGGATGATAATCTTCTAATATAAAAAAAATTTAAAGGGCCATGATACAAGCTTTTCTTTAATGGTACAACTGTATAGAAAAATAAAACTTGTAAACCTTTCACCGAAAAAAAAAAACTTGTAAACCTGTCCAGCTAGATCTAATGGCCCCAACGCATCTGCAGGCTAAAAGAACAACACCAAAAACACACACACACATATATATATATATATGAAACACACATTTTAGCCTAATTGAGCACCGCAAGGCTTAGTTGAGTGGCAATTATGTTTGCCTTGCTCTAAGGTACACCGGGTTCAAATTCCAGCTGAAGCTGGTTGTTGTTTAAGAATCCATAGTATTTATGGTAGTGTGTGAGTGTAATGCCTAAAATTAGGAGTTGTCCAATCTGTTTGACCCCTAAAAAAATATTAGCTTAATTGAAGGATTTTTTATAAATAAATAATTTAAATATTTTTTTTACCAATATAAATAATTTGGAACATATTTACAAATTTTTATTTTATTATATATTTCGTTTACAGTGTAAACAAATTAATTATGAACATATTTCGTTTATACTATAAACAAAATATTATTTATGAAATGAAAGATGTGGAAATTTTTAAATGCGTAATACGAGTGCACACTTAATACGTGAAAATTGATGTACTTCACATATTTTGTTTACAGTGTTAATGAAATATACTCATAATTAGTTTACTATAAACAAAATATGAGTACTGTGAGTCTGTGATTACTAAAAATTTATTTTTTATAAGTATAAAAATATAATTTTTTAAAATAATAAAAAGTATTAAAAATAGAATTTTGACCAATTTAAAAAATAAAATTCGATATATTTTTGTTACTATTTAGATCTACCTTAATTAATTTATATCTCATCTATATTTTAAATTTTAAACTAGTGTATATTTTCGTACTCTGTACGGGATAATACATAAAATTATATAAAAAATTTTATTAAAAAATTAAATAAAATATATATAATATTATAAATACTTTACAAAGTTATAATTAAAATCAAACTATCAAAATTTTTAATATTAAAATATTAAAAATAATTAATATTTATCTTAATCAATTTGAGTTTGTTGAGTGATCATCTCATTCGTTTGCTTAAACAACTATTAAGAATTAGAATCTCACCTTGTGTGTGTAGCAATCCATTGGCTAGCAGTAAACCCTTAATAAATGGAGCATCAATCCGTGGTTAGACTTGGTAGGAGTACCCGAATACGCGGGTACCCGACCCGTCCATACCCAGTTGGGGAGGGTAATAACTTGACCCAAGTTGGAGCTGATTTTGCTTAAGACAGAGTATGGTCGGGTTTAAGGTGTACCCGCCCCGGATATACATATAAACACTTTTTAGCAATTAGGATTTGTCTCACATCACAGATTCAGTGATTCATAGCTTCAGTCCATACTTATAACCATGCAAGAGAAACTCAATCATCCTCACCCAAAGTCTTTTTGGCTTCTTCAAAAAAATCCACATAGCTCCCATCATCGTCGTTGCTGAGCCTATCGCCGTCTACCACTTCACAACTCCCATCTTCCTTCACAATTCATGTCGTCATTGCTGCTTATCCCGTTACCATCGCAGTTGAGCCCGTCGACACCTTTTTCCTGTCGAGTCCCTTATACATGAGATCATTTTTGCATGTAATTTCTGAATTTTCTCATCTAAATTTGATCTATGTGGTTGAGTATTTTAGTATGGTGATCATCGTGATGGTTTCATTGTGACACTAATGTGATAATAAAAGCGGCGGTAATTTCATAACTTATATGTATGAGACAGACCAAATTATTAAAGTAATCAGGGAAATAACATTCAAATGTGCGCATAAAATTTATAAGATGTGATAGGAAAATATATATGCATAGCCCAAATAAAATATTATTAGAAAATTATTATTTCTTAATATATTTATGGGTAATACATATATTAATTATAATTATGCATTAAGTAATTTCACATTAAATGACTTATATAACGGTGATCTCATTTATTGTCATAAATATTGAATTAAATAAGTCATTATTATTTTTTATTTGGATAAATGAGATTAAAATCATAGATACTATTTTATTTGAGTTTTAGGGTTTAATGAGTGTCACACTCAGATATAAATAATGACTTTAGGATTTTGGTCTTCAACACATCAAACTCGCCTCTGTAGCTCTTTTTCCACGTTGGAGTTATGATTCAGTCCTATCAGGGATACAAAAGGTTTTTGTCGACGAAGATCAAAGAACCACAAGTTCCAAACTCTCTGATCTCAATCATGCTCTCGAATGAAGAAATGCTTCCGTGCTCTCAGTTATATATCTTAATGATTTAACATGGATGATCTTAAGGTTGAAAAATCCTAAAATTTTTAGATAAAATAAAATTTTTATTTGATCAAATGATGATAAATAAATTTATTGAATTAAATTATATTAATGTGATCATTGGATGATAAAGAATACTAGAAAAATAAATAAATAATATTTTAAGAGTATAAAATATTAAATTGTCATTTCAATTTACTTTTTTAATTAACCACAAAAATATCTTGAATTAATTTAATTTTTACAAAAAAATATATACCTAAAATTATTTCATTTCTTTAAAAATCTTTTGAACATACAATGGTTTAGCGAGAGGTTGACTATTGAAAATTGAATATAATATTTTTAAATTTGTATTTTCAATAAAAAGATGTACTTAGTTCTATCTATCCTAAATAATTCTATATTCACTATTACTTATCCATTTAAATAATTCTAACATTGAAAGAATATTGTTTTTAGATACAAAAAATTTAAAATATATTTATTCTATTTCAAAAATCAATATTCATATTTAACTTAGAATTTCAACAAATATGACAAAAAAATATTACATTTTTTTGTTAAAAAAGTAAAATATCTATAAATATATTTTTGTGCATTAGCTTTAGATTTTTTAAAAAAATTTGGTAAGTGAATGGAATTAAATCATATTTCTATAACATATATAAGAATGTATATTACACACAAATAAAAAATGTTAGATATAATAAGAATAAATACATAAATTAAAGTAAAATTTAGAAAAATAAGAACCAATATAATATTGAAGAAAAGAAATATAAATAGAAGAGAAACAAAATTATTAGACAGAAGAAAAATAATTTAATAAATTTTATGTGTATATAAAAGAGGAATAAAAAAAATATAGAATACCTTGTTTAATTTAGCAATTAGCAAAATTTATGAGAATAAACACATAGAATAAGAGAATAAAAATAATAAAAAAATTAAATATTTGAATTAACATAAAAAATAAAAAATAATAAAATAATTATAATCCATCATAATCTTAATCTTTTAATATAATTAATTAATAACAATATAATTAGTCGTCTACCATAATTTTAATCTAATCTTTTAATATAATTAATTCTAATTAAATAATCAAATAAATTGAATATAAATATATCTAATCTAATCATGTAAAAAAATAGTAGATTTTTTATAATTATATATATATATATATATATATATATATATATGAGATAAAATGTCACTTTAAAATAAAATTATTATTATTAATGACATATAAATATTAAAATTGTATTAATGCATTAATGAAAATACATTATATGAATAAAAAGTTACTTTAATTAATTAAATTAACATAAAATAAGAAAGAGATGATTAATCAGATTAAATAAATTAAAAAATATAACATCTTAACTTTTAGTACGTCGTACCAATTTCAATGTCAAAATCTTTCCGACCCTCAGAATCATTTTCGATAAATCAATAAAACTCATTCCCAATATCTCAAATCGATTCAAATGCGAATTTATTTTCAATATCAAATTAATCCCAAACAAAAAAAATTATTTTACATAGTATTTAATCAAACTGACTTTCTAACTCAATAATTAAAATTTTCAGCACTCTTAATCAATCAAGAAATCAAATACATATTCATTAAATTCAGTCACAAACACAACTCAAACTCATCATTCAGTCATTCCAAACAATCATAAATTATTTACAAATATTTACTAGACTTCCATGACATTCATAGTTTAAAACAATTAATTTAAAAATAAAATCCCCTACCTCCATACGAAATCAAAACAATGGAAGTTCTGGAGAAGCTTTCTGATCGAGCTGCTGAAGAAGAAAATGTCTAAAATCGTCTGTACCTCATAGAACTCCAATTGGTCGAACTCAAGGGGAAGAGGAGTTACGTCACCATCAGCTTCCACTGAATAAAAGTAACGTCATCGTGTGAAGGAGAAAAATACGAATACTTTTAACAGATTAGATTTTTAATTGGAGTTACAAATCTCAAGAAATCGAACTCAAAAGATTTACGGTGCCATGGAATTCTTTCTTTCTTTCTCTCGGTTCTCTCTCTTTTTTCTTTCTTGTTGCTTCGGTTAAGAAAAGAAAACTTGATGTTGATGGTGATGAACTGATGATTAATTAATAAGGGGGCTATGTGTCATAATATTTATGAAAGAAATGGAGTCATTGTTATATTAATGTATGGGCATATATTTACATTACTAATCTTTCTTTTTCTTTTATTATGGTTCGGTCATGCAATAGTGATCCTAACTAAAGCATGATGATTAGGTGTAAAAGGTTATATATATACACATTAAGCCTACGTATATATGCATTAAGCCTGCGTTTTCTTACTTCTTTCCTTTTCATTCTTTTATTGGCTTCGGCCAACTAATCTAATAATAATAATAATAATAATAATAATAATAATAATAATAATAATAATAATAATAATAATAATAATTTTACTTATTAAAATAATTTTTAATAAATAGTTTAAATTAATAAAATAAATTATAATTAATTTAAACTTTAATAATCATAAAATAATTTAATTATTTTTAGTAAATTAGTTTCTAAAAATAAGAGACTTCAATTTATAAAATAAATTATAACTTATTTATATTTATATTTTTAAAAATATGGGTCGTTACAAAAAATATTACTGAGCAAAGCAAATGTCACAATAATTATATTACTAATTTAAAAAAATCAATTCAATTAATTCAAATTTTTATTTAAAATAGACAATTAAAGATCACCAATGAATAAAAATAAATGGGATATAATAAAGAATAATTTTAGTAGTATAAATAATTAAATTAAATTATTATATATAATTTTTATTTTTTACCTTATTATAATTTAAGTTAAAATTAATGGTAAAAAAAATTTTAAATAGCTCCAATTTGTATTTTACAACATAATTAAAGCATAATTCATAATTTTTTATTTTGTGATTAATTAATATTTTTAAATTTTTTGGTTAAGTCTTTTGTATTTTATGATTGATAAATTTTTTCTACAAAAAATAAATTTGTGATGAATTATTACAATCATAATTAATTAAGATAATCAAGAAAAAATTATAAAAAATCAAATAAAAGATAAAAAAAATAGAGTAAAAATTTATTTTAAAACTAAAAATTTGTCAATTGTGCTAGAAATTCTAAAAATTTGTATCTTATTATATAATTAATTTTGTTACTCACTTCAACTTCATTATCTCTTTGTATCCAAAAAAAAATATATAATGTCACACTTATTTTAAAAAAGATGAAACTTTTCAAATACACGGTATAATGTATAATTTAAGAACAATAAGACAAAAATATATCTAAAATTTTATAATAGTATTTAAAATTTTCAATGAGGATAATACAAAGAGTTTAAATCTACTAAATGAATTCAATAGTTACCCTTTGTACATCTTATTTAAATTTGAATTTTAAAATTTAATTTATATCTTCTTTTTTCTCCTAATATAAATTATTTTTGACAAAAAAAATCTATTAGACTAAAAAAATATTCTATCAAATAATTATTATAAGAAAATTTATAATTAAATATCAGAAGAAAATAATAAAAGCATTAATAATAATAAAAAAGAAATGAAACTCATATTAAAGAATGTTAGAAAAGAAATAATAAAGTTCATATTAATAATAATAATGTTGAGAAATGATGTTGCTGTTAGGCTTCTAGCATCTGCCTTGGGTCATTTTTTTTCTTTTCTTTGTTTTTTTATTTAAATTATCAAGTCATAAAAAAATAAAGAATAATTCAAGAAAACGAAAACAACAAGATCAATAGTAACTATACACATCAAAATACATAGGAGAAAAATAAACTATTATATGATAAAATTAACATGAGTACATTTCATCATTAAATAAACAAAGTTAACCCAAAACAAAATTACACGTAAAGAGAAAAGAAAAAGGAAAAAAGAGTTAAAATATCTAAAGTGATAAAAAAATTATTTTTACAATTTTATCCTGTCATGTTTATATATATAGAAGACTATAAAATAATGACCTTCTAACTAAATTAAATTGTGTTTATTATTATTAAAAAGGGTAAGAGAAAGCAATAGAGAAAATGTTTGTGTGTATTTAAGTTGTATAGAATGATACAATATAGAAGGGTATTTATAGGTGCTAAGAGAATCAAAATAATAAAGACATAATATCCTATAATAAATATTCAGATATATTAAATAATGCTAATTGATTGTAATTATGCTCTAATAGCCCTCCCCCCTCAAACTCAAGTGGCAACTTGAGTTTGAAACTTATTTGAAATAACTAAATAAAAAAAATACATAAACTGATAGAACGGGTGCAGACGAAACTGCCTGAAGGAAGCGCAGACGAAACTGCCGGAAGGAAGCGCAAACAAAACTGCCAGAAGGAAGCACAGACGGAACTGTCGGAAGGAAGTGCAGACGGAACTTCTGGAAGGAACCGCAGACGGAACTACCAGAAGGAAGCGCAGACGAAACTGCCAGAAGGAAGTGCAGACGAAACTGCCACAAGGAAGCGTAGACGGAACTGCCACAAGGAAACACAGACGGAACTGCCGGAAGGAAGCGTAGACAAAACTGCCGGAAGGGAACGCAGACGGAACTGCCAGAAGAAAACGTAGACGAAATTGCCTCAAGCGTGGCCAACTGCTGAAAAACTGCTGAAAAGATGGCGAAGTGCCGGAAAACTACTGAAAAGTGACAAAGTGCGAAGAGATGACAAACTATCGGAAGGTGACGAAAAGTATATGATTTCTCTATGAGAATAAGTAGTGGATAAGCTAATCGGTGAGGTCAGAAAAGTATCAAAGCATTGACCAAAGAGAAGGGGAAAAAAATGGCACGGAAGAAAAGTATGAAAAGTACGGTGATTTTACCATAAGGAAATCAACTTATCCTCCTCAAGGAGGATACGATGGATCTGATACCATGTTAAAAAGGGGAGAGGGAGCAATAGAAAAAAATTTTGTGAGTATTCAAGTTGTGTAGAATGATACAATATAGAAGAGTATTTATAGGTGATAAGAGAATCGAAATAATAAAGACGTAATATCTTATAATAAATATTCAAATATGTTGAATAATACTAATTGATCTAATTGATCCTAATTATACTCTAACAATTATATTCAATTAATTGATATATATAATATTAAATTATGTGATACTTAAATATCTAATCAAATCAATTAGTTGATATAATTAATTAATCTACGTAATGAATTATATTTAATGAGTTAAAGGAAATAAATCAAAAAATACTTTCAAAAGTATGACACGTTGTTGAGTTAATAAATTAATTAATAAAATTGATGATGACAAACATTTGATTAGTGGGCTAATCATCAAATTAGTTTTGATTATTTTTGATAAGTGATGCAGGCAAAAAACAAGTGTTGCAGTAGCCCAACATCAAACAAAAGATATCTGCTAATGGGCTGAATGGTAAGTGAAAATAAAAACAAGCCCAAGCCATTCATCTCAAGCTAAATTCTTCAAAGAAGCAAAAGCAAGGCACCAACGGGCTGAACTTGAGTAGAACTCGATCCAAGCCCGAATTGAATTTCAATTCCCTCTCTCTTGCTTTCACCAAATCAACGTTCCTTTCTTCTCTGTCTCAATCAAATCAGAAAATCAGAAAAGTGAGAAAGAGAGAAAGAGCTTCTTCCTTAAGCTAGTCACCAAAGAAGCAAGAGAGAGAATGATTAAGCTTGAAACACTGAAGTCTAATAAAAAAATCCAAACCAAATCAAGCTTAGGTTAAAGGTAACTCATTTCCTCTTGCATGCATCAGATCTTCTTCTCTTCTTCCCAACTCTCTGCTCTGTCTGAAATGGGATACAAAGAAAAGTTATTTTCTATTCTTCTTTGCTGTATATCCACGGTCTCAAACTTGTCTTGGGGACCAAGTTGGTTTTCAAGGGTTCAAATTAAGTTGACCATTGGAAGACCTTTGTGGTTGCTGCTTTATGGCTTTCAGTCAAGATGAAGAAGTCAGAAGCAAAGTTTCTAATCTAAGGTTTAATAAGAAAAAGTGAATCTGTGGGTTGGTGAAGCTCAAGGCTCAAGGTATTGACCTTGGAAGAAGAACTCAGCAACATGCAAGGAAATAAAAGAGGTTTGCTGTTCATTCAGAAACCAAGGAGAGATAACCAGAGTGTTGAGGTTTTGTTCTGAGAAGAAGTCTTTGAAGAAGTTCAACTAACTGGACAGTGTAACCTAATCAAAGGTGCATTCCGCCAATATGAAGAACTGAATCAGAGGCTTGCTAATCTGGTTTTCCGCATAGCACAGAGGCTGTTGATGAAGTCAATCTCCTTCATGTTTTACAGATTGTAATGTACTTTTCTATGTTTATCTTTCTATAATTTCTTGTGAGAAAAGGCATTGTGAGAAAGCTCAAGTAAAAGCCATGAGTGGAAAAAGGCTGAGTGAAACACTTGAGAAAAAAGCCTAGAGTTATTTTCAGATTTCTTTAGGTATGTCTATGTCTTGTATCTTGTACCTGTGAGGTATCACTTTCTTAGTTGGGTTAGCACTAAGAGTGAATAGTTAGGTATTAGCATAGCCAATGTCAAGTTAGGTTAGAACTTGAGTGTGAAAGGATTGTGTCAATCCGGTGAAATTGGTGTATGTAATACTGTTAACTATAGTGAAAATTCTTCCACAGTTGTGGAGGAGACTGGATGTAGGTTGCATAGCACAAGGCAACCGAACCAGGATACATGCTGGTGTTAGCTTTTTTTTCTCTGCTATATTCTATTTTCTGATATTCATGAGACAAAAATAAATTGTCTCATAAATTTCTGCTGCTGAGTTCAAACATAATCAGAATTGTAATTTTGTTTAAAAAGGGTCATAACAGCAACTTAAAAGGAAGGCATAGATTCAACCCCCCTTCTCTAAGCCTACCACAACCTTCAATTGGTATCAGGAGCTAAGGTCTCAAGAATAAAGCTTAACCGCTTGGAGCAAAGATCCAATGGCGAACAACTTGGACACAACCATAGTTGCCTACACCCTCACTGAAGGTCAGTCAAACAACCGGCCACCTTTCTTCAACGGGAAGAACTACTCCTACTGGAAAGAAAGGATAAGGATCTTCATCCAATCCATTAACTACAACATATGGAAGATTGTTGTGAGCGGTCCCAAGATCCCAACAAAAATAAGTGCTGATGGAGTGGTGACTTCAAAAGAAGAAGCTGAATGGAATGACGATGATAAGAAGAAGATAGAGCTGAATGCTAAAGCAATCAACCTTCTTCACTGTGCTATCAGCTTTGAAGAGTACCAGAAGGTGTCTAGATGCAAGACAGCCAAAAAAATCTGGGAAAAACTCCAGGTTACACACGAAGGCACTAAACAAGTCAAAGAAATGAGGATTGATATGCTGCGAAAAGAGTACGAGATGTTTAGCATGAAGGATGGAGAAAGCATTGATGAAGCGTTTGAGAGATTCTCAATCATAATCAACAACCTTGATGCTATGGGCACAAACTATGCAGAACAAACCTTGGTGGCAAAATTCCTTAGAAGCCTCACAAAAGAATGGGAAAACACTGTCATTGTCCTAACCGAGAGCAACAACATAAGTCCCATAACCTATGATGAGCAGAGAGGAAAACTCCTTGCCTATGAAGCCACGCACATAAACACAGACTCAAAGAAAAAGGGAATAGCCCTCAAGTCACAAATAGAACCAAAAGAGAGTGAGTCTAGTGATGGTATTTCAGATGATGAGCTTTTGGTTTTTGCTAGGAGATTTAGAAGGATGATGAAGAACAAGGGCAAATACAAGGGTTCAAGTTCAAAGGAGCACAAGATCGACTTGAGCAAGGTGACGTCCCATCACTGCAAGGAGGCTGGACACTTCAAGCTAAACTGTCCAAAGCTCAAAAAGAAGGACAAAGGAAAGAAGGAAAGGAAGAGAGTACTCATGGCAGCTTGGGAGGATCTTGAGAATGACTCAAATGAAGAAGAAGAATCTGAAGGCTGGAAACAACAATCTTGATGAAGTAAATTATTATGATTTGACCATTGAGGACTTACATGCTATTATTGATGATCTCACTTTAAACACCTCAAAACTGCTTGACAAGTACAATGAATGCAGATTTGAAAGAGATGTGTTGAGAGTTGAAAATGATTTTTTAAAAGAAAAAGTAAAGGAAACTGAATGTGCTTTGGACATTATTGAAGAAAACAGATTTCTAAAATCTGAACTTGAAAAATTAAAAGGAAAGCACATTGTGGATCCTTCCCATGAGTTAATTGCTAAAAATGAAAGATTAAATGATATGATTAAAATGCTGAATGGTGACTTAGCAAAATTTGCTCAAGGTTCTAGTAACTTGGACAAATTACTTGCAAGTCAAAGACCATTGTTTGAAAAATCAGGTTTAGGCTACATAGCCAAGGAAGATGTAGTTTCCAAGACTTCGTCTATAAAATTTGTGGCTTCTTCATCAAATACCAAATCCATACCAAACAAATCAGGTATTGGATATGTTTCAACTTTTGAAGAAAAATTTGATGAAGCATACACAAGTGAAACTGAGCCTTCACCAAGATCTGATCCGAGTTCAAACCGGCCAGGTTTGGGTTACATTTCGAAAAATGAGGCTATTTTCAAGAAACCACCATTTTACAACAAAACCTCATATTCGAAAGGTAAAAATGTTCAAAGAAATTATGGTGAAAATGCTTTTACAAAGAGGAATAACTTCAATAAAAATCAGTTTATCAAAAGAAATGCATCTCCTCCAAAAACCAGAAAATTTCAACACTTTAATCATTTCAAGCAATATAACTCACCTCAATTTCAGCGACACACATCAGAAAATCATTGTGTCAATTGCAAGAAATTTGGTCACTCATATGCACAATGTTTCATTGAAAAGAGAGTTGTAGGAAACAAAGTTTACAATGTTGTTTGTGATTTCAATGCACTTGGGCAACCAAGATGGATTAACTTCAAAGGATCCAAATTAATTTAGATACCTAAGGCTACTTGAAACTCATCATGCAGATTTGCCTAGCATCTAAGAATAAAAAGGACATGTGGTACATGGATAGTGGATGTTCAAGGCACATGACTGGAAGGTCAACCTACTTCATCAAACTAAATAAGTATGATGGAGGTTTTGTGACATTTGGAGATGATGGTAAAGGTAAAATTATTGCTGTTGGAAAAGTAGGTAATGAGCAATCTACTTTCATTGATGATATACTTTTGGTATGTGGTTTGAAGCACAACATTTTGAGTATAAGTCAGCTGTGTGATTTAGGATATTTAGTGACTTTTAAAAGATTTGAATGCTGTGTTGTTAATGAAAAGACAAATAAAGTGATGTTTGTTGCCAAGCGTTTTAATAATATGTATGGAATTACTCTTGATGAACTAAAGGATCAAAATGTAGCTTGTCTTCACTTTAAAGAATCTGAAAAGTGGTTATGGCACAAGAGATTGGGCCATGCAAGTATGTTTCAAATAAACAATCTTGTAAAGAAAGAATTAGTAAGAGGTCTTCCTTTGATAAATTTTGACAAAGATATCACTTGTGATGCTTGCCAAATGGGAAAACAAACAAAAAGTTCTTTTAAACCAAAGGAAAACATCTCCACTAAAAGACCACTTGAGTTGCTACACATTAATTTATTTGGTCCAACAAGAACTCAAAGACTAGGTGGTAAACATTATGGTTTAGTAATTGTGGATGACTATACTAGGTTTGGTTGGGTTTTATTTCTTGCACACAAAAATGAAGCCTTTTCGGCCTTTGAACCTTTTTGCAAGAAAATTCAAAATGAAAAGGATTCAAAAATCTCTTCTATAAGAAATGATCATGGAACTGAATTTGAAAATAATTTGTTTGAATCCTTTTGTGAGGAATTTGGAATATCTCACAACTTCTTTTGTCCAAGAACACCACAACAAAATGGTGTTGTGGAAAGAAGAAATAGAAGCATACAAAAAATGACAAAAGCTATGCTTTGTGAGAGTAATGTTCCAAAATTCCTTTGGGCTGAAGCAGTTAACACGGCTTGCCACATTTTGAATAGAACAATCATAAGGAAATTTTTGAAGAAAACCCCTTATGAACTTTGGAAAGGCTACCCACCAAACTTAGATTACTTGCACATCTTTGGATGCAAATGTTTTGTTTTAAATAACAAGGATAATTTGGGTAAATTTGATCCAAAGATGTATGAGTGTTTGTTTGTAGGATATTCCACAACTAGTAAAGCATATAGGGTTTATCATCAAGATGCTAGGATTATTGAGGAGTCCATACATGTTACATTTTGTGATACTAACTTGGTACAAAGTATTTTGAAAGATTGTGATACAGGAAATCAAGCTCAAAAAGAAGATGAAACTACTTAGAATCATGACAAAGAAAATTCTGATCAAGCTGAACTAGAAACTGCAACTGCTGAAAATTCAAGAGACAATTCTATTTTATCTCATGAATTTGAAAGAAATCCTGAAGTCAGTAGCACCCAAAATCCCTTGGTATCTGAATCTGCCTCCAAATCTACCAGACCTCGTGAATGGAGATTCTTAAAGAATTATCCTGAGGAATTTGTCATTAGGGATGTTTCTCATGGAGTGCAAACACGGTTTTCCACTAGAAAGGCAAATGAAGGATCAAACATTGCCCTTCTTTCACAAATAGAGCCTCAAAATGTCAAGGAAGCCCTTAGTGACCCTTCTTGGGGTAAAGCTATGAAGGATGAGCTTCTTGAGTTTGAAAAGAACCAAGTGTGGACTTTGGTTCCAAGGCCAACTGGAAAGAAAGTGACCGGCACCAAGTGGATATTTCGGAACAAGTTGGGAGAAGATGGTAGCATTGCAAGAAACAAGGCAAGGCTAGTGGCACAAGGATATGACCAAGAAGAAGGAATAGACTTTGATGAATCCTTTGCCCCTGTTGCCCGAATGGAAGCCATAAGACTTCTCTTAGCTTATGGTACATTTTGTGGTTTTAAATTATATCAAATGGATGTGAAATGTGCATTTTTGAATGGTATGATAGATAGAGAAATGTATGTGGAGCAGCCTCCTGGTTTTGAAAATAAAGAGCATTCTAATCATGTTTTCAAATTATCTAAAGCTCTCTATGGTTTAAGACAAGCTCCTAGAGCTTGGTATGAGAGACTTAGCTCTTTTCTTTTGAAAAATGGTTTTCAAAGAGGCACCACTGACACAACTCTATTTATCAAGAATTCTAATGATTCCTTCATTTTAGTTCAAATATATGTTGATGACATTATTTTTGGATCAGCCAATGGGTCTCTTTGTTTTGAATTTGGAAAACTCATGACAAGTGAATTTGACATGAGTATGATGGGGGAACTTAATTTTTTCCTTGGGCTGCAAATTAAACAAACTGAAAAAGGTATTTCCATTCATAAAGAAAAGTATGCCAAGGAATTAGTTAAGAAATTTGGTATGGAAAATGCCAAACCTATGGGAACTCCCATGCACCCTAATTCAAAATTAGATAAGGGAGAAACTGAGAAAGATGTAGATGAGACTAGGTATAGAGGAATGATTAGTTCTCTTATGTACTTAACTTCCTCTAGACCCGATATTGCGCAAAGTGTTGGATTGTGTTCAAGGTTTCAATCCAAACCAAAAGAGTCACATCTTTCTGCAGTTAAGATGATCATTAGATATGTTCATGGCACATCTAATTTTGGTCTTTGGTATCCTAAAATTGATGATTTTTCTGTAGTTGGTTATTGTGATAGAGTTGATAGGAGGAGTACTCCAGGCCTATGTTGCTTCCTTGGAAAGTCATTGAATGTTTGGTCAAGTAAAAAACAACCAACAGTGGCCTTATCCAATGCTGAGGCTGAGTATATTGCTGCTTCTTCTTGTTGTTCTCAGCTTTTATGGTTAAAAATACAGCTTGCCGATTACAAATTAAATGCTAAAAATATTCCCTTGATGTGTGATAATATGAGTGCCATTAATATTTCTAAAATCCAGTTTTGTACTCTAGGACTAAGCATATTGAAGTGAAATTTCACTCAATAAGAGAACATGTCCAAAAGGGATATATTAGTATTCAATTTGTTAAATCAGAGGAGCAATTAGCAGATATTTTCACAAAATCATTAGCTGAGGATAGATTCTGCATGCTTAGGACCAGTCTAGGAATTTTGAGTTATGATTCCTTGTTCGATAATTGCTAATGTATTTGCTGGAGCATTTTGTCTCATAAACAGGTATGAGACAATTCTGGGTGGATGATGAACGTTCCCTTCAATCAGCGCAGTCTGGATTTGTTGCAAGTGAAAAATCAATCTGGGCCAACCTCAAGTCAGATCTGGGTAGTCCTATGTGTTTCCTTAATTCAAACCACATCTGGGCCCAATATGAATGTTACATTTTGTTTGCTAGATTTTTTGATGACTTGTGTGTTTAAGTTTTCTTTAAAGTTTTTTTTTGTTTTGTAGCCCAAAAGGTTTTCGAGCTAATTTAATTTTTTCATTTTGGTCCAAAAAAAGGTTTCAGTTTATTTTTGTTGTTTTTCAAAATTTAAAATTAATTTCTTGTTTTATTTTAAAAATCAAATAAAATCATTCTTGAATGAGGTCATGTCTTTTCAATAGATGATGTAGTTGCATGGTTTGAGAAACTTTCTTTTGGGTACGGTTACCAACACTCCCTCTCTTCCTTCCATAACTTCTCCTCCAACTCTTCGGTTTCTTCCCACTCACTTTACTGCTTATCTTCCCTCAAAAGATTGAAACCAACCAAATGAAGAAGAAAACCATTGCTAAAAGGCCTCCTCGTGAAAAAGTGTACAAGCTTCCCACAAAGCCTTCCACTCGCTCCCAAGACCGGACCTTTACATCATCTCCTTCTCCTTCTACCTCTCCTTCTCGCACTACTCCCATGGCACGAACCAAGACCACACCAAGGTACCCTGCCACTGCCAAACCGACGCTACCACCGAAGGCCACACCTTCCAAGCCAGGCTCCTCAAAACCTGGTTCTGCAAAGCCTAACTCCTCCAAGGGCAAACGTCCGGCGGCTGAAGAACCTATTCCCGAACCAACACAACCCAAATCCAGGTCGGTTCCTGTGCGCTCTTAACGAGGTAACACTCAAGTTCCTCTCAAAAATGTTAAAGAACCAGACATTGGACCTTTTGATCACAAAGCTCACTTTTTGACCTCTCATTCGAACTATAACCCCTATAGATTCAAATCTGCCATGAATAATAATTTTTATGAGGGAGTTATCCAGTATCGTACCCTGTGTCCATCTTTTCTTGCTGATTTGCCATCTTTGAAAAGAAAAAGTTTTTCATTTGTTGATAACTTGATTTTTCTGGACTGGAATCATCTTTTTGACATCAAAAAGCCTGTTTATCCCTTATTGGTCAAAGAATTTTATGCAAACATGACTTATCATGAAGGCACTGCTCATTCATATGTAAAGGGCCGAGACATAGTTTTAAACAATGAAACTATCAGTGATGCTTTGAAGTATACTGATGTTGGGCCTTGTGCTTACACTTCAGTTAAGTGGGATGAAGGAGTTGGAATTTCTTATCATGATGCATTGGCTCACATTTGTGAACATGTTTCTTTAATTGATGGTATTACACCTACTCACAAAGCCCTAGGATATGAGCGTGCTCAGTTGCACCGAATGGTCAACCACATTATTCTGCCTCAAAGTGGCTCATATCAAAGGGTTTCCTACACTGATACTCTTGTTTTATATGCCCTTCTCACCAAAACTAAAATTTCATTTGCATACTTGATGGTTAGATATATGTTTGACTCTGTTAGGAGTGAAAAGGACAAAGCACTTCCTTATGGCATGTTTCTAACTTGCATATTTGAGTATTTTGGTGTTGACTTGACCAATGAAGAATATGAAAATAGACATTCATACCTAAAAGGAGGTGGTTCAGTGAAACAGAACAAAGGACCTACTCGATCTGAAAGGGTGGTCTTAGATGATGAAGATGATGAATTTGTTCCTGAGGATTCTCCTTCTCTCTCTACTGAGGGTACATCCATCTCTACTGGGAAGAAATTTGCTTTGCTGAATGTGGTAAAAGATGTTGTTCAGAAGTTTATTTCTCAATCAAATCACTTGATTGCTATGAGCAAAGAGCAAAGGAAGCTGGCTAGCAAGCATGAGAATTTCCTAAAGAAATCATGGGATAGAGTGGCTGTGTTCATGATCTTCATTAATAACCTTCAAAAGGATGAAGACCCTGCCACTGATGTCGAAGAGGAAGCTGATTCGAAGGGAAATGGTTCTGATGCCTAGGATTTGTCTCATGAAAACTGCTGCTGTTGCTCACTTTCTGTCTCATCAATTCTGTTCATTTTGCTACTTTTGAACTGTTTTTATCTTGGGTAACTGTAATAACTCTAAATACTGTTTCATCTTTGTTAGTTTAGCTAGAACTTTGGACTGTGATCTAACCTTTTCTTGCAGGGTTTATATTGATGTTTTTGTTGATCATGCTTATTATTCGCCCTTGATGAAAAAAGGGGGAGTAATAGCACTAGGATAATAGGATGGTAGCTACAGCTACTAGTAATTCTTTTGGGATTTTTGTCTGATTGCTGCATTAAAACTTGATTTCACATGCTGAATTCTTTTGCTGCTGATATTAGCTTGTTGTTGGGCTGATTATATAGTGTTGTTTGCTTGATATCCCTTTAACAAGATAATTGTGTACAACTCTCTATTGTGTTCTCTTTAAGTACAATGTAAAACAGGAATAAAGAGGAAAGCATAAATCCAGGGGGAGCTAATCTTGAAAAGGAAAGGGGGAGCAACACTAAAGCAAGTAACATCAAAGGGAAGTTTTCTAACTTTACTAAAAATTTAATTCCTTTTTATCATTGCTTGATTATGTTTGTCATCAAGGGGGAGATTGTTGAGTAAAGAAATTAATTAATAAAATTGATAATGACAAACATTTGATTAGTGGGCTAATCATCAAATTAGTTTTGATTATTTTTGATAAGTGATGTAGGCCAAAAACAAGTGTTGCAGCAGCCCAACATCAAACAAAATATATCTGCTAATGGGCTGAATGGTAAGTGAAAATAAAAACAAGCCCAAGCCATTCATCTCAAGCTAAATTCTTCAAAGAAGCAAAGGCAAGGCACCAACGGGTTGAACTTGAGTAGAACCCGATCCAAGCCCGAATTGAATTTCAATTTCCTCTCTCTTGCTTTCACCAAATCAACGTTCCTTTCTTCTCTATCTCAGTCAAATCAAAAAATCAGAAAAGTGAGAAAGAGAGAAAGAGCTTCTTCCCTAAGCTAGTCACCAAAGAAGCAAGAGAGAGAAGGATTAAGCTTGAAACACAGAAGTCTAATTAGAAAATCCAAACCAAATCAGGCTTAGGTTAAAGGTAACTCATTTCCTCTTGCATGCATCAGATCTTCTTCTCTTCTTCCCAACTCTCTGCTCTGTCCGAAATGGGATACAAAGGAAAGTTATTTTCTGTTCTTCTCTGCTGTATATCCAAGGTCTCAAACTTGTCTTGGGGACCAAGTTAGTTTTCAAGGGTTCATATTAAGTTGACCATTGGAAGACCTTTGTGGTTGCTACTTTATGGCTTTCGGTCAAGATGAAGAAGTCAGAAGCAAAGATTCTAATCTAAGGTTTAATAAGAAAAAGTGAATATGTGGGTTGGTGAAGTTCAAGGATCAAGGTATTGACCTTGGAAGAAGAACCCAGCAACATGCAAGGAAATAAAAGAGGTTTGCTGTTCATTCAGAAACCAAGGAGAGATAACAAGAGTGTTGAGGTTTTGTTCTGAGAAGAAGTCTTTGAAGAAGTTCAACTAACTGGACAGTGTAACCTAATCAAAGGTGCATTCTGCCAGTATGAAGAACTAAATCAGAGGCTTGCTAATCTGGTTTTTCGCATAGCACAGAGGTTGTTGATGAAGTCAATCTCCTTCATGTTTTACAGATTGTAATGTACTTTTCTATGTTTATCTTTCTGTAATTTCTTGTGAGAAAAGACATTGTGAGAAAGCTCAAGTAAAAGCCATGAGTGGAAAAAGGCTGAGTGAAATACTTGAGAGAAAAGCCTAGAGTTATTTTCAGATTTCTTTAGGTATGTCTATGTCTTGTATCTTGTACCTGTGAGGTATCCCTTTCTTAGTTGGGTTAGCACTAAGAGTGAATAGTTAGGTATTAGCATAGCCAATGTCAAGTTAGGTTAGAACTTGAGTGTGAAAAGATTGTGTCAATCCGGTGAAATTGGTGTATGTAATACTGTTAACGATAGTGAAAATTCTTCCACAGTTGTGGAGGAGACTGGATGTAGGTTGCATAGCACAAGGCAACCGAACAAGGATACATGCTGGTGTTAGCTTTTTCTTCTCTGCTATGTTCTGTTTTCTGATATTCATGAGACAAAAATAAATTGTCTCATAAATTTCTGCTACTGAGTTCAAACAGAATCAGAATTGTAATTTTGTTTAAAAAGGGTCATAACAGCAACTTAAAAGGAAGACATAGATTCAACCCCCCTTCTCTAAGCCTACCACAACCTTCACACGTCAGCTTTATCATTAAATGCAAAAATTTGATTTTTATATAATAGAATAGATTAAAAACTTTCTCATGTTGTTACTCTACAAATGGAAACGTTTCAATTAATATGAAAGATAGACAATTTTAATGGATAATTTTAACTCAAGTCACGTAATTTGAAACAGTCTGTTTAATTGCGTAGTTTTTTCTAGATCACTCGATACTTGCCTGAGATGAAATTGAATGTTTCTTTGTGGCTCATTTAGATATTTCACTTGTGTTTTAGTGGACGTTTCTTTTGTGCTCATTCAAATGTTTCTTTTTTGCATTGACAATTTTTTTTAAATTTAAATTTATTTTGGAAGCAATCAGATATTTTTTTTTTAGGTGTGGCGGTTAGTCGCGATCTACATCAAGCATTCAGCGGCACAGTGAAATGTGCTACATAGAGAGTCGTGCGGCTATGGAAGAGAGAACCAAGGGGTTGTGTGATGGTTTTTTCAAACTTTCAATAAGTATAAGTGAAAGGTGAAAATAAAGTTAATTTTGGATAAGATTATAAGGTGTTTTTTCATTTTTTTTTTCCAACGATAATTAAATTTCATTAAGAAAGAGAAAGGTCCAATTGGACTACACACAAAAGGGAAAAAAAGGAAAAGTTCCACCAAAAGACAAAACCTGTGCTATTACAGTGGACTCAATTGTAGGGATTTAACATGTTCTTGGTCTCTCATTTGCTATCCTTCGAGCCTCTTCGAGACATATCCATGGAGTCTTCCTTCGCTGCTCAAATATAAACTCATTTCTAGCTTTCTAGTTCTGCCAGGTAAGATTTACGGCCACCATTTCCATGTTACTGCCTCCTTCGATGTTATTCTGAAATTTAGGCCACCATTTCCAGGTTTCTACTTCGCGAGTCGGTGAAGGAAGTCCAGCTACTCTCCATGCTTCCTTCGAGTTTGGGCACATCCATAAACAATGTACTACTGTTTCTTCTTGCTCGTTGCACCGAGGACAAATTGGACTGATTGAAGGGATTCTTGAGTGGAGCTTCACTTTTACAGGTAATCCTTTATGGAGGGCTTTCCACATAAAGGTTTTTATCTTCGGTTGACTCTTTGAATTCCATATTCCTGACCATAGCTTCTTGGTTTTACACTGTTCAGGTAGAAAATCAATTAGGGGATGATTGAATTGAAAGGTTATATGGTAACCTAAGGACACAGAGTAGCATCCATTATTTTCCTTCATCTAGGTAATAGTATCTTTCCCGTTGTGTATATTGGTTTGTATAATTGCTTGAGAAATTTCCGGATTGAACCATTCTCTGATCTTACTCTGATTCCATTGTCTGTTTGGTAATATGAGGTCTGAAACCCAAATTGGTATTGGTTCTGGTCTGACATTAGAATTAGGAGTAATTGTAGTAAATTCCTTGACCCAAGAATCTTCTCTGATCCTACTGAGATACCTCTTCCAATTTTCCATAGTAGGCCTTTTTCTAAGATTTTTCTTCCTTCTAATACACTTTTTCAGCCCCATGATAGGTTGTTCCCTGCTTCTGCTCTTAGGAAATCAGTGTATTTACAGTATTTACTTTTGTACACCTTTGATATCAGGGAGTTTGGCCGCTTTAAAAGTCTCCACCCTTGTTTTGCTAACATTGCAAGGTTGAAGGCCTTTAAATCTTTGAAATTCAGTCCTCCTTGAGCCTGCGGTCTGCATGTAATTTTCCACCCAATCCAATGTATTCTTCTTTCATCCCTTTGTTGGCCCCACCAAAATTTGAGCATAGAAAGTTGTATATCTTCTAGTAGGGAGTCTGGTAGCTTGAAACAACTCAAAGTGTATAATGGAACCGCTATGGCTACTGCCTTGATCAAAACCTCTCTGTCATTCGAAGACAAGAAAACTCTCTTCTAGTGTTGTAGTTTTTGATTTACCTTGTCTCATATGTAATTAAATGTTGCTCTTTTCAATCTCTGAACAACCGAAGGCAAGCCAAGGTATTTGTTCTGATTACTGACATGGGAAACTTGTAATATCTCTGCTAATCGGTCCCGAGTCCGAATTGGAGTGTTGTTGCTGAAAAAGACTGAAGATTTATCTAAGTTAACCACTTGTCCACTGACTTCTTCGTATACTTGTAGAATACTCAGTAAGTTCTGACAATCTCCTTCCAAGACCCTACTGAATAGGATAGAGTCATTTGCAAAAAATAAATGACTGATTCTAGGGCATCTGTGATTGAGTCTCAATCCAGAAATATCATGTCTCTGTTCTCCTCTGTGGAGCAGATGGGAGAGTCCCTCTGCACAAAATAGAAATAAATAGGGAGAGAGAGGGTCGCCTTGTTGCAGCCCTCTACATGGCTTGAAATAGCCATGAGGTTGACCATCCACAGTAACAGAGTAAGAAACCGTCATCACACATTCCTAAATCCAATCTAACCATTTTTTACAGAAACCCAACTTCTTCATGACATTCCAAACAAAAGACCATTCCACCCTGTCATATGCTTTGCTCATGTCCAGCTTCAGAGCTAAATCCCACTCTCTATATCTCTTATTTTTCAGAGAGTGTATGAACTCATGAGCTATAAGAACATTGTCGCTTATTAACCTCCCTTTAACAAAAGCGCTTTGATTGTCACTGATTAGTCTGTTCATAACAAACTGCATTCTATGTACTAGAATCTTAGAGATGATTTTATAAAAGACACTACTAAGGCTAATAGGCCGAATTTGCTTCATGCAACTAACATTAGGAACTTTAGGAATAAGACATATGTGCATATGGTTAAAAGCCTTTAACAATTTACCTCCCTGAAAGAAACTTCTGACTGCCCGAATCACATTGCCTTTAATTGTCTCCCAAAAGAATTGAAAGAATTTCGCTGTGAAACCATCGTCTCCCGGGGCTGAGAATGAATTTATTGAAAAGACATCCGTTTTAATATCCTTTACTGTAACTGGTTGAGTCAAGTTCCTATTTGTTGCTGCATTGATTTTCTTGGGGATCCCTTGCAGCTCCTCTTTAGGGTCTCTTGGATTGTTTGAAGAAAACAGATTCTCAAAATATTATTGAGCAATAGCTGCGATCCCTTTAGTTTATCTTCTATATGACCTTCATCATCCTGTAAAAACTAGGTCTTATTTTTCCTACTCCTTGTTTTGAACTTGGAGTGAACAAATTTTGTATTCCTATCTCCCAGTGCAGCCACTGCACCCTTGACTTCTCCCTCCAATATCTTTCCTCAAATTCTAAGGCTTCTTCTAGTTCAGCCTCCATAATCCTCAATGCAATCGGGTCAGCATGCTCTCTTTTTTCTTTTTCGGCCTTGAGTCTTTCTTTTTCTTTTTCTTTTTGCCATTCCACCAACCTATGTCTGCACTTTTTTAATTTTCCAGCAAGTTTGAACATAGGTGAACCTTCTATTTCTTCACTCCATGAGTCTTTGATCAAAGACACCACTTCTTCTTTGTTGCACCACCTCTCTTGAAATCGAAATCTCCTTTTATATCTCCTGTTGTTTCTCTCAAGGTTCAGCAGTAGTGGTTTATGATCAGATCTCCAATCTTCTAAATGAGCCACATATGCGTTCGGCCAAGTCTCTTTCCATTCCATAGTGGCAAGGACTCTATCTAGCCTCTCTTTGATCAGATTTTCTCCAAATTGTCTATTGCTCCAAGTAAATAACTCACCTTCAAATCCCAAATCAATAAGTTCCCCCATGTTAATGAAGTCGTTGAACTCCCTCAAGGAGGATTCTGATTTTTTTTCTTCCACCTTCCTTTTCATTGTGAGTTTGAATTGCATTAAAATCTCCGGTCAATATGATCTTCCTCCTAGTGCCTTCTACTCTTTGAAGTAGCTCCATGAATTGCCCATTCCTCCCAGCATCATCCGTGGACAGATAAACTCCTATTGCCTCCCATGAGTGATTTGTTTGCTGGTCCTCCACCTCAAAGTGTATAAAGAAACTTCCATGGTCCATTACTTGGATAGTAACTCCTTCTTTCCATGCTAATGCCAACTCTCCTATTATCCCAGTTGGGTCCACCAAGAACCATGATTGAAACCCAATCCTCCTCAGAAAGCTTTCTACCTTCGAGGCATTATTTTTTGTTTCGCATAGAAACAATTCTTCGGGGGAATGAGATTTAACAATCCCTTTGATGTTGTGAACTATGAGGGGTTTTCCCAAGTCCTGACAGTTCTACGTCAGCATCTTTATCCCTCCTGGGGTGCCCATTGTAGGGTGGCACCCTCCCCCTTCTCAGTTGATATAGTTCCTTCCTGACACTGCCTCTTCCTTCTATCTGCTTCTTCTATCTCTTCAGGCCCTCTCTTAACTCCAGCGATATAACTAACTTCTCCCCCCTTCCTTGCTAGTTTTTTCAGTTTTATCTTCTTCCTCACATCCCTTCCTTTCTGTCTCTCTATAGAATCAGAATTAGGGAGGCTTCTTGAGTTATTTGTATTATCCGAGATCTGTTGGAAGCTTTTCTCCTTTCTTCCTGCCTCCAAGACTCTCTCACTTTCGGCTACTTCCTCCTCTACTTCCTCTTCTACCAAAGTTTCTTTTTGGTTGCTTTGAACTTCTTTCTCCTCTTTTGGCTTTTGTATATTACTCTCATTCATCGATAAACTTGCAAAGACCCAGATTAAGTTAACTGGAGTTGGCTTCTTACTTGCTGTCTTCCTTCCCTCCTCTGCTGAGAATCTGTTCGGATGTTGATTTTCCTTCTGCTCTTCGATTTTTCTCCCAACCCACTCTGCCTGTAACCACTACCCCTATTTTTCTTCTGTTGCTTTCCAGTTGCAGAGTCCTCTAAGTACTATTTGCATACTTTATTTTCATGTCCAAGGAAGCCGCAGTAATGACAGAAATTACCAATCCTTTCATACTTTGGCTGAACCTCAATAACCTTCTGATTTCTTCCTGCAATTTTTAGAGTTCTGTGCAGGGGTTTTGATATGTCCAACAGTACTTTAACTTTCAGTAGCCTTGCTTCCTTCCCTTTGATATTAAACAAATCAGCCTCCAGGACCCTTCCCATCGCCTCTCTCCGACTCTCCTACCTAGTCCCTTGGTTTTGCATTGCTATGGTAATCCTCAGAGTTGGATCCATACTGGGACGTGGGTAAATTATGCATCTGCTATTTGTATATCCTCGCTCCAACGCTTTAGGTTCAAGATATAATTCTTGAAAAGTGTCATGCCTCTGGGGTTTAGTCATCCGCTCTGTTAGGATTTGGTAGGGAATCCTAATTTGTGTGATACATTTACCGAGTCTGTTTGGACTCCAATGGCAGCAAATACTGCAGTTTCTGATCACATAAATTTTAATGGAGAAGAGGAAGATGACAAGATAATTTAGTTTGAGGATGAGGATATACAGGAAGGACTGAAAAAATGCACAAAGAATTTAGTGAGAAGACTATTTTTAGATCGACATTTTAGCTCTAGGCACGGGAAGCCGCTCTATATGCAATATGGAGACAGTCGGAAGATTTTAAAGTTGTAGATCGAGAAAAAAACCTATTCCAATTCTTTTTTGACAATAAGATCGACCTAATAAGAATTGAGAATGGTGTTTTTTCATTTAATTGGACCTTTTGTTAGAGTCCATATTATAGTTGGATGGAGTTGACCATATTTTAATTGCTTACCTAGCCAAATTATTTTTAATAATATATAAGATTGTTCCTGTCTTTAAATTGTTCACAGGTTTTGATAACATCTTACTATTATTTAGTGAACAATATAATGGGTCTTAGCCAATGAGTAATAGTTCAAATGGCATAGTCTCCTCATACTCAATTAAGAGGTTGCGGGTTCGAGTCTCATATCTTTGATAAAAAAAAATATATATATATATATATAATGGGTCTTAGCAAATTAAAATAATTTATTATTATTTGAATACTAATATTATTTTACTTGGAAACTTAATAAAAAAGAGATAGACATCGACTTGGTTAAGAAATAAAAACAAAAGTTACGAAGGTAAATCTATTGTGATTTATTACTAAATAATTAGTATGAATATATACTATAATTAATTAAATCGATATGATTGAATGCTTAATTCAATAAAATTTGAATTTTGTTTGTGTTGATTCTACTCAATTAACACGTTCTAAAGTGGAGATATGATTCGTCGTATATATCCTTTTAGTCATCAATTCTATTAAATATCTTTCTAATTTTTAAATAAAGAAATAATTATTTTATAATAAGACTTTAAGATAATAGTTTTGTTTATTCTTTTATTTAAAATTATATCATTAATTCTATGAATTGGTACTTACGTTGTACTATATATTAGAATTAGAATCATAGACATAACATCTGACATGTTCGATCATAAAACCATGGTGCCATCACCAAGTTCTTCATACTTGTCAATTATAGTGCTTTTGTTATCAGTTTTTTTGATAGATTCAGCTTCAATCGAAGAAAATTTTATCCAATGTCTAAGCTCATATTTTTCAAGCAATCCAAAACAATTTTCTACAATAATTATCACTAGAAAAAACGAATCATTATTCACTAGCACTCTTGATTCCACAGCACAAAACCTAAGGTATTTGACACCTTCAACGCCAAAACCAGAGTTTATATTCACACCTTTGAATGAATCACATGTTCAAGCTGCAGTTATTTGCTCAAAGAAATTGGGTATTCACATGAGAATACGAAGTGGCGGCCATGACTATGAAGGAGTCTCATATGTTTCTGAGATTGAAACTCCTTTTATAATCATTGATTTGGCTAAGCTTCGTACAATTATCGTAAACATAACAGACAATAGTGCCTGGGTTCAAGCTGGAGCCACGATCGGAGAAGTTTATTATAGAATATCAGAGAAAAGTGAAGTTCATGGATTCCCTGGAGGCATATGCACAAGCATAGGTGTCGGAGGGCACATTGCGGGAGGTGGATTCGGAGCCTTGGTGAGGAAGTATGGGCTTGCAGCCGACAATGTCCTCGACGCAAAACTTGTTGATGCCAATGGGAGAATACTTGACAGGGAAGCCATGGGAGAAATCCCGTTTTGGGCCATTAGAGGAGGTGGAGGTGGAAACTTTGGGATCATTCTTTGGTGGAAGATAAAGCTTGTTCCTGTGCCAAAATCTGTGACCGTGTTTACAGTTAGAAAGACAACAGAACAAGGCGCAGAAGACATTTTTGCGCAGTGGCAAGAGGTGGCTGCATCCCTTATTGACAATGATCTTTTCATAAGAGTCATCTTTCAACCAGTTAGTGCTGCCAATAAAACTGGGAGAACCATCTCAACTTCCTACAATGCCCTCTTTCTTGGTGAGTCTCTTTAAAATGTGCAATGCATCCCCATTTCAATGTTTTCTATAAAATGAAAATTCATGTGCAATCAACTTCAGGTGAAGTTGATAATTGAGAACTGTTAGACAAATCATTATATATCTAGCATATCCTATATAGGAGAGATTTTTTTTTTTTAACACTTAAAGTGTAAATTATCTCTTTTTTTTTTCAATCTTATACTGAAATTCTATATCTTTTAAGATAAAAAGAGTTGAAATCTAAATTTTTAAGTCACAAAAGTTTTGATCTAGTATCATGATCCTACTTGCTCTAAAAGTTTAAAACATAAGGTAAAATATATAAATAGTTATATATTTAATATAAAACATCAAATTGTATTGTATTTAATGTTTGTATTTGTATTTTTACAACAAACGTAGGTGATACAAATAGACTCCTCAAAGTTATGCAAAAGGACTTTCCAGAGTTAGGTTTGATGGAAAAAGATTGTTTGGAAATGAGTTGGATCAAATCTGTGCTCTATATTGCTGGCTACCCTAACGATACAAACCCTAATGTCCTACTTCAAGGAAAATCAACATTCCAAAACTACTTCAAAGGCAAGTCAGATATTTTTACAACTCCAGTAGGCGCGTTTCAAGAGTTATCAAGAAGGTTGCTTCAAGAAGATAATCCCTTAATGATTTGGAACCCATTGGGTGGAGCAATGTGGGATTTCAATTTTTATGATACGCCATTTCCTTTTAGATCAGATTTCTATTATATGGTTGAGTACTTAACTTTGTGGCATAATGCATCTGAGGATGTATCAAAGCATTTAGATTGGATTAGGGAGATTTACAAGTACATGACCCCTGCTGTGGATGACCAAAGAAGAGTAGCATATGTGAACTATAGAGATCTGGATTTGGGAGTGAACAAGAAGAATGCCACAAACTTTAAAGAGGCAGCAGCATGGGGTAACGTGTATTATGGAGTTAGTATCTTTAAAAGCCTTGTGAAAATAAAGAGAAAAGTGGATCCTGAAAATGTTTTTAGGCATGAACAGAGTATCCCAGTAAATCTATCAATCCAGGTTTAAAATGTTTCAAGGGTTTGTTTTACTAATTTAAAAAATAAAAAAGTTGTACGTAGATAATACTATGCATTAATAAATAAAAAGAGGAATACACACTCAATATATAGTCCCAATAATTTTCATTTCCAACTACTTTGGTCTCCATCTACTAATCCTTCTTTAAAAAAATTAAAAGTTGTTCCATTTATTATGAAAAAAAAAAAGAGAACAATGAATATAATAAAATCTTGCTTTTTATTTTTACCTCGTATTTTTTACTTTTTTTTTCATAAATTTTGCAAACAAAAAATACTAAAAACAGAAACAAAAAATACAAATACAAATTAAATACACTCTTAAAATATTATTTATTCTCAATTTTTCACACACACTTCTAGTAAAATATAAAATTTTTTTCATATTTTTGTAATTGTTAACAGTAAAAATAGAAAAAAAAAGTAACCAACTTGTTATATATCTATCAATCCAATCTTCTCATTATTTTTCTCCTTTTATCTTTTTCAATTAATCCTCATTATTAACTCTAATGTGCATCTGAGTCAATCTCAGAATTCTATTTTTTAAAGCTTTCTTAATTATTCCCTCATTATTAACAATAATGTACATCAAATTCAATCTCAATTTTTTAAAAAACAAATCTTTTATATATATATATATATCCTTCATATTTCTTTTTGAAAGAAAAGATCTTAACACATGTGTATCGAAAGTTACCTGAAACGTTAATTTGGGTCCAAATGTGAGGTCCAGACTTTTTATGAGGCAATGTCCGACTTGTTCATACGCCGAGGTGCTGCCGTCCGAGTTCCTCGTGAGGAGGTGGGAGGTAGTACTTGCAATAGACTCCGATGTTAAAATTAGCAAGGGCTTTCGGCATATTTTTTGTAGATTAGAACGTAAATTATACCTGAGAGGTGTCAGGGTATTTATAGCAGAGTGTCAACCACCTTTGTTAGAGTAGTTCCACATTTATTGGTGGATAACCGTTCCCTTTATCTTGCGAGTTTGTTGGAATCTATCTTTTAGAAAAGATAGAGATAGTTGGAGAGGTTCAGGGAGACGGTTACTCACTTGAATAAGTAAACCATTCCTTTGTCGACACGTCCGACTTCTTTAAAGAGGTCGAGTGATTGGAGGCCCCTTTTATGGATTAGGACCCTTATCCTTGTTAGGCCTGGCTTTATTTGTTTGGGATAGGATATGACAATGTCCCTGTTTGAGCCCTGAGCTTTCAAGAGGTCGGGCTTAAACAATTCATGGCCTTGGTTTGGACGTCAGGTACTCGACGTATTTTTCAAAAATTTGAACGTTGTTTCTTTTAATGCAGGGCAAACGTTGCACGGCAGTTTTCTTGGGATCCGCACATGTTTTTAAAGAGGAGTTAAGAGGCCATTTTGTCCCTTGTCTCTTATAAAAGCGTCTTGCCTCTTCTTCTTCGTCCCCTTTTCCCAACTATTGAAAGCTTTTTCATTATCTTCTTTATTCACAAGAATCTTTCTTCTTTTGTTCTTGCCTTCTGGTCGCTCTTGATTCCAAGATTTCTTCATCTTGGATCCTTTGAAGATCTTACCCTGTGGAGAGGAATGTTTGTGATTTGCAGTTTTGACGTGCCCCTCTTCCTTCCGACACTTTCCTCAATATTGGTGCTTAGTAACTTCGTGTTCTATTTGTGGTGTAGTTGTCTTGAATGGCTTTTGAATAGTAATTTTCACAGTGGACTCTTTGTTTGTTGATATTTGGATTTCGGCGACAGTCTTAGTTATTTTCTTTGAAACTTTTCTTTGAGAAAGTCATTGACTACTGCCCTTTTGTCTAAAAATTTCTTTTGAAACCACTTTTTGTTAATTGAACTGCAACCACTTTTTGTTGATTGAATCATTGTTGGTTATCTGGAAATTTCTGATATTTTGTGGAACTATAAATGTAACCATTTTGTTGTTTGTTGTCGTATTGCCCCCAATGGTATCGCTACTATGTGATGATGTCGTTACTGATAGCATAGGAAAGACACCATTTTGACGCTTTTTGTATGTAGAAGAGCTTTGAAATTGTGTTGATTGGTTTTATTTGTTTTTGCCCGACCTGTTTTGGACGATGTCCAAGCTCTTTTTAGTAACGGTTTCTTTATTTTGCATTTATAGGTGTAGTTTTATGTCGCATTCTGTTGTTCTCAATATGTCTACCAAAGTTCTCCCTGGTCTCTTAAATTTGGAAGATACTCCCGACCTTTCTTGTGTCCCCGTGTTAGATAGAGAGTATATTGATGTTTTTCGTAGGCATCATAAGATATGTGATAATAGAGAGGATGAGAGGAATTACGAGTTGATAGTACCTGATCCCGAGGAGAGAGTGTGTTTTCCTCCTTTAGATAAGTCGGAGCACCTTTTTTCTATGCTTATGATTGCTTCTTCTCCAAATTAGGCATCTCACTCCCCTTTACTGATTTTAAGACAAATATTCTTTGGGCCCGTAATGTGGTCCCTTCTCAGCTTCATCCGAGCTCCTGGGCTTTCTTGAAATCTTCCAGCTTTTATGTTGGGAGCTTAATGTCCGACCTTTTGCTAAGGTCTTTTTTTACCTTTTTGTGTTCACCAAGACCGGATCGTCGAAAGGAAAGTGTTCCTGTTTTTTTTTTTTGTGCCGTTTAGGGTAGAAAAGTTTTTTTTTTCTATTTTTGATGACTCTTTTTATGACTTTAAAAACTATTTCTTTAAAATCCGAGCAGTAGAGGGTACCCGACCTTTCTTTTTAGATGAGAATGATGAACCTTCTTTCTCGTTGTATTGGGAGGAGAAACTGGTAATAGGTAGGTACGAAGTAGATGACTTAGATGAGATTAAAAGAAGTTTTGTGAACGTGTTGAAAGAGTGTTGGGGCCGAGCTCCTCACTTGGACACTAAAAGATTCGTAGAGGACCTTGGTCAGCTTTGGTCCGAGTTAGGTAGTTTTTCGACCTTTAGCTTTTATGGCCCTTTAATCATTTTCTGTTTTTTCTCATGTGCTTCTTGTCTTTGTTTTCAAGAGACCATGGCTCCTAAAAATGCGGCGATGAAACATTTGCGCCAAACTCAGAAGACAGTAGTGGTCCGAGGTCTTCAGGACAAAGAAGCCGGGGGAACTTCCTCCCAATCTTTCCCTAAGAAGTCGGATTCGGGTCCTTTGGCTCAAAAGAAGATCATTCCTACCCTAAGAAGTTGGATGATCCCTCCTGACCCTCCTCCAGAGAGTCCTGTTGCTCCGACTTCTCCGTCATCTCTAGGGCCTGCTCTCAAGAAACAAAAGACTTATGAGGAGGTGAGCATTTACGACAAAGGATTTGACAGATTTGCCTGTAGCAAAAGGAATATCCTTTTTCATAGCCGCATCAGTATGGATGATGTGGCTATTCAAAATTATCTCAACCTTATGGCCCGCAACGGCATTCGGCTGGCAGGAATGTGCACTTCCCTGGCTAAGTAGTTGAGAAAGACTCCTATTAATGTCACACAAAGTTTTTTTAAAGCTGCCCAAGCCGAGGTAGAAAGGCTAAAGGTGCTAAAAGATGAGTTGGAGGAGGAGAAGGTCAGACTAAAATCTGACCTGGAGATAGCTCGGGCTCGAGTAAAGACTGTTGAGGCTGCTGCGACTATGGCAGAAGGAATAAAGAAGAGGGCGGAGGAAAGTTATACCCGGGCCTATGGAGAGAAACTCGACCTCCAGGAGGAATTGAAGACTGTCAGGGAGGAATATGCTTCTCTCCAAGAATCTATTGTTACTCGGATGGATGAAATGTTTAAAAATTTGAAGGCTCAAGTTCAGGTCCTGACTCTCGGGGTCAACCTCTCCTTATTTAGTCTAAATAATATAATAGTTAATGGGAAGATCGTCCCGGCCCAGAGGATGATGAGGAGGATCCTGTGTGTGACCTAAAGTCTCAAGCCGGACAAGCTTCCCAGATTCTCGAGGTTCAATTTGAGGTAGTAAATGTTGAAACTGCTTCTTCGCCTCCGATCCCTGCTGTCCCGGTCTCGGTGCATCCTCCTACCCCTCCTGTCCGAGGTGAAGATGCCAATACCGGAAAAGCCCTTAATCCATTATTTGGCTTTACATTATAGTTTTTCCTTTTATCTGGTTATGTTTGAGATGGCCCGACTTGTGAGTCTTTGAACAATTTTACTTTTGTAATAGCTAGTAGCTCTTTGAACATTTTATTTCAGTTATAATTGTATTTCTAACAACTTTTTTAAAGTTTTATTCAAGTTACTTTTGATCGTTAAAGAACTTTTCTTCCCCTCTGATAAGTGGGTTAAGTATTTTTTGGGAAGTCAAAATTGGTATACCTTAATATTTTTGGTGTTGTACCTTAATGTCTTTTTGAACGTTATTTCTTTCTTGAAACTCGAATAATGGACTTATTTGTATGGATTTCCCTTTTAGATTCCGACTTCATGTAGCCGGATTTTACTAAGTTACTTCTACACTTCGTTTTTATCCACCTTATAATTGAGGTCAGTTTTCACGAGTTGTTTATATAACTTCTTACATTAATTTGTACCTCGTCGCTTCATCTTGCCGACCATTTTAGGTTGGGCAATGATTTTCGCGGTTTGTCAAGCTTAAATTAATGCGTTTTTAATAGGAAACCTTTAGAAGAAAAGTGGAAATTTCATGAATATCTGAAAAATTCCTTTACATAAGCCTACTTACTAAGGGTTTAAATACCCTTATCCCCTTGCTTTGGTGCCTCGTTAAAATCTCGCTTTAGAAAAAATCCTTCATTAGGGAAAAAATCTTAAGGTTGGAAAAAGAGTACACCAGGGAACAAGGATTACTTCCTAGCTGTAGTATTTCTTTAGGTTACTCGCATGCCACGACCTCGAGAGCTCCCATTCTTGGAGATCGGATATTTTGTAGCAACCTTTCCCTAAGACTTCAACAATCTTGTAAGGTTCCTTCCAATTCGTTGCTAGCTTCCCTTCACCTGGCTTCTGAACTCCGATGTCATTTCGGATCAGTACGAGGTCGTTGTTGATGAAGCTTCTTTTGATAGCCTTCTGGATGTACCTTAGAGTCATCCTTTGTTTTGATGCCTCTTCTCTAATCCAAGCTCGTTCTCTGATTTCTGGAAGGAGGTCGAGCTCTTCTTTTTGTGCACGGATATTGGATCCTTCATTGTAGAATATAATCCTAGGTGATTCTTCAACAATTTCTATAGGGATCATGGCTTCTATTCCGTAAGCAAGTCGGAAAGGTGACTCCCCTGTTGTGGAATAGGAAGTTGCCCGATATGCCCATAGAACTTAAGGGAGCTCGTCTGCCCATGCTCCTTTTGCTTCTTGCAATCGGTGCTTCAACCCAACCAGTATGACTTTGTTAACAGTTTCAGCTTAGCCATTGGCCTGAAGATGTTCTATCATGTGAATTAGTGCTTTATTTTTAAGTCGTCTACCAGATTTCTGAAGGTTGAGTCAGTAAACTGAGTTCCATTATGTACATTATGCACATTATGTTCTCTTGTTGAACATTTAATTTTTAATTTGATTTTCAGGGATTATAGAAAAAAAAATACAAATGAAAGGATAGTAAAAGACACATCAACAAAAAAAAACAGAGGATATACTAATTTTTTCTGATTTAATACCATAATATTATGTTATATGTGTTCTTGATTTTATCATTGTTTTTATAAAGTCATTGGTAGATAAGTATGTTACAAGCAAAGTGTATTGAATAAAGGAATTACTTTGTATTTTGGGATATTCTGCATAACATTATTTTACAATTTTCATTGTCGTCATTTTAGTTTGATATTTTTTTTTTGGAAATTATCATTGAAATCATACTAAAAAAATAATTGTTAAACAAATATGTCATTCTACATCACTACAAGACCTTAACTAAATGACATCAAAGCTGATTGATTTGTAAGTTTTTATAATTATAATTTCATAATTATTTATTACTTTATTTTTTATAGACTAATTATTATTTTTTACATAATATATCTCGTATCACTTTATTAAGTTACTACTTTATACTGGAGGATCAGAGCATTGAAAGTTGGTTATTGAACCCTCAAAGAATACTAAAAGCATGGGAATGAATGTGCTAAAAAGTAAAAACAGAGAACGGAAATACAAAATTGGTCTTAAGTAAAAAGATTTTGTGAAAATGCATAAACTTAAAACCACATATTTCTGTGTTTTTAAGATGGTTTCCAAACAAAGAAAATTTAATTCGAGTTTATGTAACTAGAAGGTAATGATCTAGGTAATTTGAAACTTTGTGATATTACTTTTGGGATTGATATTATATTTAGAATCTAGACTTCTTCATACTCAAAGACTTAAAATATATAACTATATATAGTATGTGAAGTTATTAGTTAATCTAGGTACTTTTTGTTTTATGGTATGAATAGTTGTTGTGAAAAATGTGAAATCTTTGGTTAACTTTTTTCTTCGTTTATATTAATAATCAAATTAGCATGGTGTTTCTTTAAGTTATAATATTAAGGGTTAAGTACTTTTTTTGTCCCTAAGTTCTGGGGTCAAAATCAAAATTGTCCCTAACCTTTTTTCCTTATTAAAATCATCCTTAACATTAAAAAACATTATAAAACCTTCCTTTTCTTAATTTTTTTTTACTAAAATACCCTTAACCTCAAATTCTTTTTCATCTTCTACCTTCGTTTAACTCATCACTCTTCACTCTCAAATTCCCAATTTAAAAAACCCTTCAATTTCACCAAACCCTCCCTACACTTCCCTTTCCACACAACCACTACTCGCTCTCCCACCACGCCACTCACCTCCGCCCCCTAGCCGCCTTCGCTGTACCAGAGAATATTGAGGAGCTCGGCATCAAGATAACTGGTCTCACCCTACCCCCCCTCTCTTTCTTTTTCTCTCATTTTCTAAGCTTGTCACCGCCGCCAAGGTCCGTCAGCTCCATCGGGCTTGTTGTCGTCACTGAAGATTGCGGCCTCTAATGGTACTAGGGGTGTTCGCGGTGCGGTTTGGTTCGGTTTAAGGGAAAAAGTCATCCGATCCGAACGTTTAATTTATGTGTGGTGCGATTTGTATTGGATGAATTTTTTTTGGAAATCCGATCCGATTCGATCTGATTACAAGCGGTTTGGATTGGTTTGGATTTGCGATTTTTTAAATAAAAAAATTAAATACATATAACAAGTCTCAACATCAAATTGTAAATAATCAACAATGACATAACAAAGTCTTAACAATATCTTAAAAAGCCAACGATAACATAACAATAGAAATAAAATTATAGATTAGTTAAAATAAATAAATAAATAACATTTTGAACATAAAATATTTATTAAATAATAATAATACATGAATAATAAAAAAAATATATAACAAATTGAACATGTTATAATTGTAAATATAATAATAAAATAATAATATTATAGCACATTGTGCGGTTTGGATTGGACTAGATCGGTTATGAAAAGTAGATCCGAAATCCGATCCAATCCAGCGGTTTGTAAAAAATAGAATCCAATCAAATCAGAATTAGTGCGGTTTTAATTGGTTTTCGGTTTGGATCGGATTAGATGAGGGGTTTAATTTGGATCGGTTTGAATTTGAACAGCCCTAGATGGTACGGTTTCAATAACAATGTCTCGAAGAAAGCCGAAACTCAGATCCAAACTTTCCCTTCAAAGTTGGACTCTCTCTCTCTCTCTCTCGTCGTTCCCTTCTCCTCAGTTCAACAACGACAACAATGGTCTTTCTTGTTGCAAGCATCGTCTTGCTCAACCTCTGCTCCTTCTTCGATTCCTCTTCCTCTCCCCCCTTCTGCGTTTTGATTCTCTCTGTTCGGCTTCTTCGAAGGCACATACATTAGGCATCAGATCCGGTTGCTTCTAGGAGGACTTTGGCAAGAATAAAATCATCATCTTTAGTGCTCCATGGGTGAGGAAAAGTAGGTGTTGGGTGTTCTGGGGTTTGTTTTGAGGAGAAGTGCTCCATCAACTTCTAGTGGTTTTTGTGTTTTGTTGTTGCAGAGAAAAATATTGTGTTTTGGTTTGTCTTGGTACAAAATACAAAAAAAAAATATTGTGCTTTATGGTTTGTTGTTGTTGTATTGTTGTTGTAGCAGCTTTAGAGAGATTTGGAGGAGGGAGGGGCTCTTGTAATGGTGATAGTAATGAACAGATGAAGATGATAGTAGAGCTGGTTAATGGATAGAAGAGAATGTTTTATCAAGGGCAAAATGATCATATAATTAATATTTTAAGTGAGAATGATGTTTTTAAAGCGTTTTTGAACACTGAGAATGATTTTAATAAGAAAAAAAGATTGGAGACAATTTTGATTTTAATGTTTTTTGTTATTTTTTTAAAACAAAAGCTCAACACAACAAGGTAGAGCAAATAAGGACAGTCAACAATCCAATATAAATAAAAACAACACAACTGATCTCCAAGTCATCTCCGGCATAGCCATCAACAACAAAAGGGATCCACACCACTCCACTCGTTAGCGCTGATGAAGGTCATGTTGATAATTTCTTCAACGCCTTTGCTTGTATTCTGGAAGATCCCGCTATTTCTTTCCATCCAGATGTTCTAGAGAATCGCACAGAAGCACCTCAACTGATGCCTTTGATTCTCCTTACTCCTCGATTCGTCTGTCCAGCTTAAAAAATGCTTTCATCGAACCCGGATAAGACCATTGTCGGCCAAAAGCTGATATCCAAGCACTCCACACCTGCCACGCAAAGGTACAGCCTAGAAACAAGTGATGTACATGTTCCACATCATTATTACATAACACACAAACATTATCTTCCTCAGTGATGATACCAAACCGGCTTAGCCTTTCCTTTGTATTCACTCGGCCTATACGCACAAACTAAGCAAATAGCTCCACTTTTGGTAGAACCAAACCTTTCCAAATAGTCCTAGTAAAGCTGAAACTGGTTATCTCCTCTGGTAGCATTTCCTCCTGTATCACCTGCATAAACGAGTTAGTTGAAAAAATACCTTGCCTATCATATTTTCACACCACTTTATCCTCTCTGTTATGTACTAGTTTCACAGGTCTCAGAGCCTCATGCAATTGGCTCAAAAGTTCCAATTCTCATTGAAAGAGCTCATGCCTCCATTGGAAATTCCAAATCCACTCTAACCCATCTCAAAACCTACAATCCCCTATAACAGATCCACCTTGGTTTGAAACAGAGAAAAGCCTCGGGAACCGATCCTTTAGAGGCCCACCGAGAAGCCAAACATCCTCCCAAAACCAAGTCCGTTGCCCATCACCCACCTCCATTGACAAGCCTGTGACCATCTTATCCCTAATCTGTTGATTTGTGATATGTACTTGGCATATATCCTTCCATGGGCCTCCTCTAGTAGGTAGTACTTGAGTTGATAGTAACTCATTTGAGTTCAGATTATGGCAGGAACACACTACCTTCTTCTACAACGGGCACTCTTCTTTTACAAACCGCCACCACCACTTAAATAACAGAGCAGTGTTTTGAATCAAAGCGTCCCCAACTCCCAAATCGCCTAGCTTTTTAGGAGCCTGCACCACTTCTCATCTTACCAAAGCCATACCATTTCGACCATCTTCCTTACACCACAGGAATCTTCTCTGCAATGAAATCAACTTCTCAGCAACAACTTTTGGCATCTTGAATAGACTCAAATAATACACTGACAAGCTATTTAATACAGATTTGATAAACACCAATTTTTCAGCTTTATTTAACACCTTAGCTTTCCACAGACTGAGCTTTTCCTCCACTTTGTCTATGATAGGCTTCCAAGTCTTCACCAACCTCGAATTTGCACCTAAAGAGATTCCAAGATATTTAACTGGAAGAGTGTCTCCCTTACAACCCAACAAGTTACGCATACGCTGGGTCCACTGCTCATCACAATTGATTGGAATCAAGCTGGACTTATCAAAATTGATACTAAGCCCTGACATCAACTCAAAGCACCTCAGCATCCGCTTGTAATTCTTAATAGTCTCCTCCCAAACCTGATTCTTCTCATCTCTATTATGTGCACCATAGACCAGGATAAATGAACAATTGAATAGACTCTTTAATATTACTCCTTCAACACACAACCACCTCTCCCCCTTATAGCAATTATTTATTTTAAACACCAAATCATTCCAAATTAACAATAATCCACCAGAGGCACCATCAGAACCTACATATTCCCAGCCTAAACCATCTTGCCCCCATATTCTTGTAACGTTAAACCTCGTCACTACCTGCTTTTTAGTCTCAATTAATCCAACCATATCTAACTTATGTTTATTCTTAAGGTCTTTCACCATTCGCAACTTTCCATCACCTCGTAACCCCCTAACATTCCATGAACTAAAAATCATTTAAAATATTTTTACACACCTGGTTTTTATTTTTTGGTCTGCACCGTCTCATTTTCGCCTTCTGCTTTGTCACTTTTCTTTTACGAGCTATTTATGCGTTCTGTGCTTGGAGGATTTCCATAATGTCCACATCCTTATCTTGCAACACAGCACCTGACTCTTTTCCCAGCTCCCAGGTCCTTCTGTTTTCCAGCAATTGCTCTTAGGTCCTTCTGTTTTCCAGCAATTGCTCCTCTAACTTTGAACACTGACTGTCGCTGTCCTCTGCATTATTTTCCAAGTCCTCATGTCGAAAAGCACCCCCTTCAATGCCATAGTCAACCTGTTTGCAGACCCTCCTCCTATATCTTTGGATAAGACACTGGCCACTATCTGATCTCAGCTCAAGCAAGGCACCGGTGTCGTCACTTGTCTTTAGGTGCCCGCGGTCCTCCTGGATGCATCCCTCAATCAACGTGATGCCTCCTTCCTCAACCCCCTCATCAACTTCGTTACTCCCACCGTCACCGACGACTTGTCCTTCCACCACCCCAGCCGTTTCAAGCTCAGCCCTGGCCGCTAGTAACTCTGCTTCGCTACCCACTGCACTTCCATCATCGTCAACAGCGTCGGGGAGATTCTGATAATTTTTTATTTGGAAATTTTGAGAAAATATTGATTCCGTGCAGTGTCCTCATATTAGTAAGGATTCACCAAAGATTGAACTCTTGACCTTTCGAATCTAGAGCTCTGATACCATGTCATGATACCACTCATTCCAGAAGCTTATGCTGATGGAAAAAGGTAACAATAATGGTTATATCTCTAATACTCCCTAAACCTCCATCGTACACATTATACAAATATTCCATTGGCTCCCTGTACTTTCTCTTTATAATTTTGTCTTATTTTTTACATTTTAGGTGTGTGATGCAACTTTTTTTATTTAACTAAATGCAAAACCATATATTTTTGTATCCATATTTAAATTGGTAGATAATAATTTTTTTATTTAAATAAAAGCCAAAAACTAATAGAATAATAATATAAATCGTGAATATTATTAATATAAAAGCAACTTTGAAATCGTTAATAATTTAAAATGCAAACAATCCAATTGTCAGTTCAAACATTTAAGCATTACATGGTATATAGTTTTAGAAATTTGTTGTGATTTAAGAATTCATAAACCACCATAATAAATAGTGTGAGCTTACTACCAAACGAAGGTCAGAAAAGGGTGAACTCTTTGAACAAAATAATGAAATGGTGGAATGAAAATAAGGGAGAATCCGATTCTCTAACTAAAATTTCAATAGAAAAGCTAGTAATTTTTTGTTCATTAACGAAAACATACTTTGCATGTTCTATACTTTTGATTATGGTATCCCACCACAGTAGCCATCCAAATCTTTTACAAGATATCATATCATAATCCTTATCTTTGTTTTATTTTTCTTCAAGAGTAACCTTTTGGCAAAAATATGGCCCTTTTTTTTTTGTTTCAAGAATCTCCCTTTTCCCAATTTGTTTGTCTATGGATCAACGAAATAAAGCTATTAGTGCTAACAAAAGAACTTTTCAGGACTAAAACCACAAAAGAAGTTAAGGGCAGGTGTAAAGCTATTCATTCTAACTCAGATTTATGCGGGTAATCAAAGTTATTTTGAAATCAATTTGTTGTTGTAGCAATGTTACTAGCTAGCTAGATACAATCTTAAAAAAGATAAATATAAGAAAATAAAGTTTAATTATACTATTGTCTAGTAATAAGTACTTTACCTAACAATTGATGATATTAGAGAAGTTGAATAATTAAGATTTTAATCAAGTTCATGGACTTTTTATACATTTTTTGCACACGTAAGAACACTATTAGAATTTGAAAGATCCTCAACTATATGTCTTAATTTTTCCTCACTGCACTTACCGTGTGATATTTTTATTTTTTATTTTTCTGGCTGTCAAATTTAGAAAATAACATGAAATCACCAGTATTAATTTATGGATATAATTAGAGTACTTTAAAAATATATATTCAGTACATTTTTTTATTTCTTAATACACTTGTTATCAAGATTTTTAATTAATTTATAGGAAATTCTGTTCAAGATGGATTACTCCCTCTCACTTTTAAAATCAGCCAATTAATATAAAATAATTTACTATAAAATGATGATTTAAGTGCTATTAAATTGATAGGAAAATATCTTTTTTAATAAAAAAATTGTGTCGTTCACAAATTTTTAATAGTAAAAGTATTAAAAAAAAAGTTTTTTTGAGAAGTTACCATTTATGTTTCGGTTTGAATTAGCTTTTTTGAATGAAAAAGTATTTTTTTAAATAAAGTATTTTTATTCAATTTAAAATTTATTTGGATCCGTCTTTTAAAAAAATATTTTTATTAAAAAAAGCAAATTATTTGTCTTTTTTAAATGCTAACAATACCTTACTTAAAAAAATAAAAACAAAAGATATTTTTAATACTTAATTTTTTTTTAAAAAAGATTTATCTAATTGTCAAATAATTTTTGTCTATTAAAAAATATCTTTTTTAAAAAAATAAATACTTTTTTTAAAAGCCAATCCAAACTAACCAACATATTTTTTTTTAATTTAAAAAAAATATTTTTTACATAATAAATAAATAAATAAGTACTTTTATATTTTTGTATCTAAACATAAGAAATTTGTGTGGATGAGCTTATAAGAAAATATCTTTTTTCAAGTTATTTTTTTAAAAGATATTAAAATTAAGTAAAAGTAATTTTATGTTTGAATATCTTATGTAAAAAAATCTTTTTATCTATCAACTATATTTGGGTATAACAATATAAAAGTACTTTTTTGTTTATTTATTATGTAAAAAATATTTTTTTAAGAAAAAAAGATGTAAATTGTAGCTTCTAAAAAAATATATTTTTATTTCTACTACTAGAAATTTATCAAACACGATGAAAAATAAAAAAATATTTTTCATTGAAAAAGAACTTTTTTGTCAACTTAATAGCACCCAAACAAGCACATAATTGATAGATAAAAATACAATTTCGCTGGGTAACCAAGAGGGGTTCTGCCAACTCCTACCAATTTGTATTAGGCTGGACTTTAGAGTCCATTTCAAAAAAAAAAAAAAAAAACATGTCCAATCATTCATGGTAAACCTAATTCACCCCCAATTACCGCTACTAAACATAATAAATCCTATCTTTCACCGTTCAAGTCTAGCCTCATCCCCCAACCACGACGGCTGTCCCTTTTTGACCTCCCTCCTCCATCAGAAGACACATTCATTTAAAAGACACATTCACAAAAGACACTTCCATTAAAAAAATATTCATAACCTACATCAATGGACGATGCATTCGTTCTTTCTTTTTCAAATATACGTTCCATCGACGAAGCCATCAGAAGATGCAGGATTTTTGTTCGTGACCTCGGAATGACGTCAAGGGATACACGTTCGATGGCAATCGGGTGATAGAACACGTACGAGTTTTCGCGATAATCGATTTTACCATCACGAAACAGTGGCCCACCAATGAACCGGCGACGTAGCGGTTATTGCGGTTGGAACGGCAGCGCATCGCAGCGGCAGCGAATCGGCACCTGGGTCACAAGCTCGGCGTACTTCACCTTTCTAGAGAGGGATAGGATGTTGAAGCCATTGTTACGGAGCATGGTATCTCTGAGCATCAGATGCATGATAGCAGGCTACACTGAGTCAGAAGTATTAACATGTTAACCAGAACGATGATCTGGATGGAACGGGAATGAGAGCGAGGTCATCCTCTTCACGTCTAGGGTTGGCAATGGGTAGGGTAGGGTTTGAACTCTACCCTAATCCTACCCGCAGATTGAAAACTTTTTTAAAATTCTACCCTACGCTGTCTGCGGGTTGTGAATTTCTCAACTCTAACCCTACCCGTACCCTAAAGTTCTAAACCCTACCCTACCCGACCCTACCCGCAGAAAAAAAAAATTTTCAAGCACATATTAAAATTAAAATTTTAAATTTCATACATATTAATAAAATAAAAAATAAAAATTAAGTTCAAATTAAAATTAAAATAATAAAATCTTAAAGAAATCTAACATAAAATTATAAATAATATAATCATTAACTAATTTAGTGGCTATTTCAAGTTTTTATAAGAGGAAGATTGTGGATTCAACACTTTTTTTTTTTTTACTACATACATAACTTTTACATATATATTATATAATATATTAGGGGTGCGGGTAGTATAGAATAGGGTACATCTTGAACCCGTACCCTACCCTACCTGGTAAACCCGGCCCATACTGTACCCTACCCTACCCGCAGTGGATCGGATAGACAACCCTATCCGAACGGATTGGTCCGGATTGGATACCCACAGATAGGGTATAGATTACCAGCCTACCATGTCGCAAGAAAATGGGGCGATAAAATCTTGAAAGCCATGAATAACCACCATGCCATTGTTTTAGAGATTAGGTTGCGTGATCTCCACCCCTCCAAAAATAGACGCTGATCACAGTAACTTTGTGGACGATTACTCCACACAATTTTTATTATTCAAATTTCATGTCATTTTTTAAAATTCAAATTTATTAAAATAATTAAAATTATAAATTATTAATTGAATTATCAAAAGTTAACAGATTGACTCTTAATATCTAATACTTTTTCATAAAAATATCCTTTTGCATAAAATATTCTAACATAAAATTATTTTTAATTTTTTAAAAAATAAAAAAAATAATTCAAAAAAAAATATTTTTTAAAAACTCATTCAAATAAGCCCAAAATGCAACCATAAGTTAAAATAATATATTTTCACATTTGTTATCTTACTAAAATATATAAAATATTTTTATTTAAATTTTTTTAAAAATAAATTTAATTAAAAGAAATTTAATATTAATTCAAAGAACGTATAATTTTTCAAGAATAAACTTGACCATTTACTAAGTAGAATTGATTGATTGGAAGTAAATATAAAGTGACTTCACACTCATAATGCATAAGAGTTAAATTCTATAACGATCATCAAAATATTAAAAAGTCGTTACTTTTAGATCATGGTGTCATTTCATGATCCAGATGATTTTGATGTTCAAATAATGAAACACTTATAACTATGTGACTGTTCAAACATTACATTAAAAGAAAAAAAAATGACCTTTAATCCTAGTTTCCCGTACCCACATGATGTCTCAACTCCCATCACATCGCCATTGCCAATCACTTTTTTTTTTTTTCTTCCTCTTAAGTGATTCTTATTCTGAGTCTCAGCTAAGAAAAGTAACCTCCAAAATTTCACAGACAAAAATAAAACCGTCAAACACAGACGCAAATAGTGTCAAGTGTCTCCCACTCACGCCTTTCACCTTCTCCACTCTCTACTCTGCCGTTTCTTGCTTTTTTTTCTTACCACCCCATTTCACCATTCCGTCAAAAGTTGAAACTTTTTCATTAAAAGACTCCATTTTTGCATTCCTTGTGAGCTTTCTCTTTCTCTCTCTCTCTCTCTCTCTGACACGCACACACACATCTTCCCTCATACCTACTTAACTTCAAAGTGTGCTGTTATTGCTGTTTCTTTTGATTGTTCCTTTACTTTGATTATGTGGAAACTGTTTTCTGCTGCAAATTTAAACAAGTGTGATTGATCTTTGATTGGTTATCTACTCTGTATGTACCCCTTTTCACATTTCCTTTTATCTTAAAATAATCCAAAAAAAAAAAAACTGCTGCTTCAAGTAATTGAGGTTTAGTTTTCTTCTACCCATTTCATTGGATATGCTTTTCTTTCTCTGTTCCCCTTTCATTTTTCCCTTAGAATCCAAGTGGGGTATAAACAAATATAATAATAATAATAACTGAATCTTTATTTGGTTTGTTTCTCTCTTGTGACAGTTTCTGCAGGTGAAGAAGCTAGAGCTGGGAAATTCACAAGATGAATAGGGCATTGGTTCGTTTTCTGGTTTCTTTGTGGCTATGTTGTTGTTTTTGGTTGGTTTCAATTGGTGAAGCACAAGCACAAGGAGGAGAGTATATGAAGTACAAAGATCCAAAGCAACCAGTTGCAGTTCGTGTTAAGGACTTACTTGATCGGATGACTCTTGAGGAGAAGATTGGCCAAATGGTTCAAATTGATAGGAGTGTTGCTAATGCTGAGGTCATGAAAAACAGCTTCATTGGTAAGAAGTAAGAAGTAGTTAAAGGGCATATTTGGAAAGTGTTTTATTGCTTGTTTCCCCCCCTCTTATGAGCATTGTATTTGAATTTTTTTTTTTTTTTATGAATGTTTTAAACCATATGATTAGTTGGTGATTGTGTCCTGTCTTTGAAATATTTGCATGACATAATTTCCTTGTCTTGTTTATAGGTTGGGAAATTTTTAGAATGATGTGGCCTATTTTCATACACTTCCATTCCCGTGATTTCCACCAATTTCCCACTCCCACATCCAATCACATTGCAACATACAATTTCAATACTTTTGTCACTTATGTTGAGGGAATTTTTCTGTGTTTGTTACTTAGTGTCTTCATTCTTTCACATTTTAGTTCACTAAACATGACAATTTCTTTATAGATTTTATAATAGATGTTAACATTTTTGCATTTACTTGTAAATATGAATACTTAAGAATCTCTCTGTGGACTTATTACCAAAATGAGAAATGGCATGCTGATTCTATTGGCGGGGAAGGAAAGCCTGAAAAATCGGAAAGTTGCCGATTTTCTGCCATTTTCTTCCTTTGCCTTGTACTTCACTTGGATCTCTGCCCCCTTCATTCCTGTTTGATCTTTTTAGTGAATGATAAATTTTGGGGATTTTTTAGCTTTTTTTTTACAAAAGATCTTTACAAACAAAAAGGCAAGTTTCCAAAATTAAAGGAAGTGATGACATTATTAAGGAACTATCAATTAGCTGGTTCTTTTAATTGCTTGCAGGGAGTGTATTAAGTGGCGGTGGAAGTGAACCACTTCCGAAAGCTACTGCTCAAGATTGGGTTAACATGATAAATGAATTTCAGAAAGGGTCTTTGGCAAGTCGATTGGGTATTCCAATGATGTATGGGATTGATGCTGTTCATGGCCACAACAATGTCTATAATGCTACCATATTTCCCCATAATGTTGGACTTGGATGTACCAGGCAAGTTGAGATTTTGATTGTTTATTTGTCAGCATGTTACATGACAACTTTCGATAGAACTTTCGCACTTCACTTGATATTTAATGATTTATCTGGTTCAAGGATCTTGTTGCCACAATGAGCAAACTATCATTCTTGTGCAATGATGGTACTAAAATAAATTTGCTTATGATATCAATTAATTTAGCCTGAAATATACTTTGGTTTACAAGTCAATATCATTGTGTTTGTAATCTTAATGGTGTTTTATTGATGCATTAGGTTGTTTATATGCTTTATTTAGTTCATCCACCACTTGTTCTGTTCTAATAATCTTTGACTAACAGAGATCCTGACCTTGCCCAAAAGATTGGAGCTGCAACTGCTCTCGAAGTCAGAGCGACGGGGATTCCTTATGTCTTTGCTCCATGTATTGCGGTAAATAAAAAGCAAGAGTCTAATGATAAACTTGTGTAGGAAAAATTCTTGTTAGGCGTAATGTGTTCACATTTCTTCCTTTGATAACTTAACTAATTACTTCTGGAACACTATTTGTAGGTTTGTAGAGATCCAAGATGGGGTCGGTGTTATGAAAGCTACAGTGAGGATCCTAAAATTGTGGAACAAATGACAGAGATAATACCTGGACTACAAGGAAGTCTCCCTGCCAATGCCAAGAAGGGATTTCCATATGTTGGTGGCAAGTAAGAAATTAATCGTAGTAAATCCATTTAAAAGAAAGACTGTGTTTCCTTATTTGTTTTCCTCAAGTGTTTATGAACATATTTCCTAAAATGTTGTCCTTGCCTGGTGGTGAATTATGGTACATAGTTACATAATTTTCATGTTTAGTGCTTATGCATCACTAATGTTGTAATGTAATAATTAACTAATAAGTTTCAACTTTAAGAAATTAATGTTTGAATTAATCTTATACGTTGTGTCGAAAGAGCCATCGTATGCCTCTGTCTCTGTATCTGCAAGGTGTTGATATGTTGTATCTGTCATTGTGGTAGCCATGTGGTTCTCAATAATTGATACTCATTCATAATCTCAACTTAATTTAGATAATAAAGTCTTTTTAGGATGTTCTTGTGAGTAGTGAGCATAGTTTTGGTAATGCTCCAGAGTTCAAATCAGTAACAAGAACATCATATAATACAACAAGTAACGAGGAGTGGAAAAAGAAAGCAAAATCAGGATTATATGATGAAGTTGTATTTTGATGTAGTTGCATGAATAAAATTTTCATTTGTTTTCCCTCTATCATTCATCAAGTTTATACATTCCTTGCAGGACAAAGGTAGCTGCTTGTGCTAAGCACTTTGTTGGAGACGGTGGTACAACCAAGGGAGTTAATGAGAACAACACTGTGATTGACTGGCATGGATTGCTTAGCCTTCATATGCCTGCCTATTCTGATTCCATTATCAAAGGGGTCTCGACAGTGATGGTTTCGTACTCCAGTTGGAACGGGGTAAAGATGCATGCAAATCGTGATCTAGTCACCGGCTTCCTAAAGAACACCCTTAAGTTTAAGGTGATTTGATTACTTTCTAATCTTTTTTTGTGAATTTCACTACTACTATATTGTCTTGTATATCTCTATTATGGATAGAAAAAAATCTGGGAAAGCAACATAATTAAGTTACATTGTGTAGCATTCACTGATATTAAACCTTCTACTTTTAAGCCTTAGTTGTTTATCATCATTTGTTATATCCACATTGAGATGTTTTCATGTCATTTTTCTTTGAAAATTTCAATCGCCATTTGATATTTCTGTCATGCTTATTTGAGGAGGCATATGAAATACCTTCAGGGTGTGTGTGGTTGGGGAAATTATAAATAATTCCTAAGAATTTTAAGATGGGAATATCATATTTCCATGTTTGGTTCAAAGTTTAAAAAGCTATTTCCAAGCAAGTTTGATTCCAAGAAATCAAAATACCATCATTTCAATTCCCACCTTCCCTCTGGGTATATTTGATTCCCGTGGGAATGGAATCTGAGTAACAAAGTAATACTTGAACCACACACCTACTAGTAACAATATTAGATTATTACTTTCTTCTATTTATCTATTATAAAATTTATATTGGATTTGAAGCCTTGAGAAGTCTATTTGACACACATTGCAATAGGTGTATCTTGCATGATGCTTACTAACTAAATTTTTTTATTTATTTATCAGGGATTTGTCATCTCTGATTGGCAAGGTATCGACAAAATCACATCGCCACCAGATTCAAACTACACGTACTCTGTCCAAGCTTCCATTCAAGCCGGTGTTGATATGGTTAGTCTGTTCTTTATGGCCAAATTGTCAGCAGTACTAAATTTCTGCTATAGAACTTATTCTTTCTGTTAATTACTATTATAGGTGATGGTCCCGTACAAGTTTGATGAGTTCATTCAGGATCTTAATCTCTTGGTCAAGAACAATGTCATTCCAATGGACCGGATTGATGATGCTGTGGCGAGAATTTTGCTTGTTAAGTTTACCATGGGTCTTTTTGAAAATCCTCTAGCCGATTTCAGTTTAGTCGACCAGCTTGGAAGTCAGGTGAGAGCTCAAACCATCCCAACCATAAATTGGATTTTGTTGTAACAAACTTGGCAACAAAAGCATGTATATTCTGTAATGATAAGATCCTGTTGTGTATCTAGGGACACAGGGATCTTGCAAGGGAAGCTGTGAGAAAATCTCTTGTGCTGCTTAAGAATGGGAAAAATGGAAGTGCTCCACTTCTGCCTCTTTCAAAGAATGTTCCGAAAATTCTAGTTGCTGGTACACATGCTGACAATTTGGGTTACCAATGTGGCGGGTGGACAATCAAATGGCAAGGGTTTAGTGGCAACATGGACACAAGCGGTAAGCGACTAAAGATATGTCTAAAAGTTTCGGCTCATCCGAGGAACCTTAGAAACAGTTTAAAGTCTTTTTCTTTTCCATGAACAGGAACAACCATTCTTAGTGCCATAAAATCAGCAGTTGATCCAAGCACTGAAGTTGTATTTCGTGAGAACCCGGATAGCGAATTTGTAAAGTCCAACAACTTTGATTATGCTATTGTTGCTGTTGGTGAGCTTCCTTACGCCGAGACTGCTGGTGACAGCACCACTTTGACAATGACGGATCCTGGTCCAAATATAATCAACAATGTCTGTGGGAATGTTAAGTGTGTGGTTATCATTGTTTCTGGTAGACCTATTGTGATAGAACCGTACATTTCTTCTATAGACGCATTGGTGGCAGCATGGTTACCGGGCACTGAAGGCCAAGGCGTGACCGATGCCCTTTTTGGCGACTATGGTTTTAGTGGCAAGCTTGCTAGGACATGGTTCAAATCTGTGGATCAACTCCCTATGAATGTTGGGGATCCTCACTATGATCCACTCTTTCCTTTTGGTTTTGGTTTAACAACTGAATCTGTCAAGGACCTAGTAGCAAGGTAATTCTCATTTAACTCATGAAACCTTTCTCATATTACTAAATTGATCCATTGGTCATTGAACAACTCTCATTTCATTTGATGAAACTGCCTATGTTGTATGTAGGTCAACCTCAAGTGTTGCTAGTGTGAGGGCTTGTATATTTACCATTTTGGTGACACTAATTATCAGCTTATATTTAATAGGTACATTTGTGACTGTGATTTATCTTTAATGCTTCATCATCATATGTATAATGTAAGAATCTTTAACAGTTTAACCCTTTGTTTACATTATTGACAGGTGAAGCACAATTCATTGGAGCTTATTGAAGAGGGTAGCTAGAGAACTAACTTGGGATACTTCTCAGCTTAGTCTTATTTATTTTATCTCATTCATCAATGTATTGGATCACAAATATTGCTCATGAACTAGTGATTGATCTCTTTATTTCAATTTTCTTATTCAAGACTTTGTAAGGAATATCAGACAATTAGGGACATCAACTACTAGGATTTAGGTAGCCAGGCATTGAGCAAATTTGTTAAGAGATTGAATATTTTGATTTCTCATTGGGAAAGGGTGTGAGGGTCTTGTAAGTAAGTTCAGATTTCATTACCTCTACTCACACCATTGAAACTTAGAACTTAATCCAAGGCTTTGGTGTATCCCAAAATTCACAAGAATTAAAAAAGCAAATTTGTGTAGCCCCAGAACCACTATTTTTGTTCCACTATCTTCTATTTTTTAAAGTTATATTAACAAACAATTTGTTCAAAATTTCTTGATGATTTGAGAGCCAAGTGAAACTGCTAATTTGCTATCTCAACCTTTCCCCATTTTTTGGTGGAATTAATGAAAACAAAATATGTAATGCTTCTGCTTCCTAGTAGGAGTTGAAGACACCCAAAATTTAAGACTAATACATATGAACAAATGACCAACTTCAAGAAAATTTTATCATGTATTTCAACCGATTCTTTTGCAGCTCAATTCCTGTATCCTTATCACTTGCATCTACCCGTATAAGGAACATGGTCCTTGCACAGAAAGTTGCATACTCCTTCCTCCGGTCTCGTTAAAAAAAGCAACATGGTTCTTGCACAGAAAGTTGCATACTCCATCGACTAGTCTCGTTAAAAAAAGCAGTCCACAACAGCATGCTGAAAGATTGTATGTGTTTCTAAGTGATTAAATTTTTATCTTCATCCTCAGTGTTGGAACTTCACAGGCAGAGTACCAAGTCATACCAGCGCGAAAGAACTACTCACTCTTGTTTAATCCTTTGTCAGGCAAGCATCAACAGTGAGAAGGTGAAAGAAGAGATCAACCTGAAACAAGAAAGATGGGTTTATTGGACATTCAGACAGGTTGAACTGTTGAAGTAAGAGGCCAGGTAAAACATTTGGCATTGATGAGTAAGTTATAAGAATAAGTTTAACTAAGTTGTCAACTTTCTTCGGCTAATATCTGCTATTTTTTTAATCTTAAATTCGAAATTCTAAATCCTAAATCTTAAATTCTAACCCCCAACACTAAATATTCCAAAAATGAGGGTTAAAAAATAATTTTTCAATAAAGAAAAAAAATGGCTAATATTAACTACTTAAACGTTGGTTCCTATACTTTTTCTACAAGAATACCAAAAATTGAGTCAAACAGATATTCTGACAATGCTGCTAATATGACAAGAAGGAGAGGCAAAACTCGAAAGTCCAGTGTACAACTACAATACGTAGTGATTCATGAGTTTATGATGAACAGCATAATAGAATTCCATGTAGCCAACAACTCATAGTTGGACTAAAGATTGGTTTGTTGATAGTGATCATGGTAGTATCCTACAGTTTATTAAAGTGGCAAATATAACAATACATAAGTATGTTATACCATCACTAGCACCAAACGGAGAGAGGCAGTAGCTAAAAATATTGTCAATTTGTAATGTAAATTATAGCAGGAAACAAAAATAAGACTCAAACTCTCGGCATGTCCAATATATATTGAAAGAACGTATGGGTAATCAAAGAAAGCATAAGCTAAACTAAAATATTGATTTGTGAGTACATTACAAACCTTTTGTTACATTTGTGCTGCATCCATATTTTCATCATTTTCTTCCTCGTTGCTTTTGCGGTCATCTTCATCCTGGTTCGAGCCAACCAGCAACTGTTGATTTCCCACCGTACTTTCATCGCTCTTAACAAAGGAGAGCTGATCCCTAGGAAGAGTACTCCTTTTGTAATTCCAAACAAGCATTGAAATGTAATCTTGTGGTGAAACAAGACCTTGTTCCCTTATGCTGCTTTGTTGCTCCTCCAATGTCTTTGGATCCTCTAGTTTTATATATTCCAGCAATGACTTTTCATGATCCGGTCTCCAGTTACTAGGGAATGGAGTATAATCTGCCTCCGGTACAAGAGACAACCTTGTATATTTGAGCCCATCGATTGACTCGGCAAGGCCCATCCTTAGCAAATTCTGATACTCAGGAGACTGCCCTTTCTTCTCCTTCAATGGGCGGCTCAGGTTACGCGCACCGATTTTGTATACTTTTGCTCTTGACCGGAGCTTGTATTTTGCAGCATATAGCTTTGCAAGCGAGCCCCTCACGATGTAAGAGCAGAAGTTCACAATCTTTTTCCTATTATCTGCATACCTATACCACTCAGCCATGGTGCCCAAAAACTTGTTCATTTGAGCATTTGTATGAGCTTGAGTAGCGTGGAACATTCTAAAGCAAGGTTGGGGATCTGGATCCCTATCTCCCTTGAGAAAGTTCAGCTTTCTAAACTGCTTGATGCATTGCTTCAAGCTCGCCGTGACTGACAGAAGGGTTCCTACACCCTTCTCACTTATGATCTTACCACCGGTGGCAGTGTACCTAAGAGTGGGATAAACAACTCTCCTACACAACACATGGTCAAGAAACATTATACCTTTAGTTATATGTTCTATGGGAAGGCTCTCATTGTCGAGCTTGAGCATGTACTTCTGATCACAAAACTCAATCAACTGCTTCCTCAGCGAGGCTGCATCAGCCCTAGGCCCTCTAACACCAACCAAGATATGACCACCATATCTTATATAATCCATCTTCCTTGTCTTATCTGGTCCACTCGTAGGCACAAACTCCGGCCAAGACGTGTTACCCTGCTCCGCCTCCCCTTCAGGGTTATTCCATATAACATCACTCTTAGAAGGAACATAAAACTCCTTAATCTTCCCTTCCATCCACTTATCCAATTCATCCAAACAAACATTAACCAGAAGCGGGCTAAGAATCCCACAATGCCCCCAATTAGGAACCTTCTCGGCCTCCTCGGGCGCAAACCCGAAGAATGTATCCAACCAATAAGGATCAGGCTTAGGCTCATCCTCAGCCAACACCCTCTTCTTCTGGTACTTCCTCTTCTTCTTCTTCTGGGGCTTCTCAACCTCGGTCTTCACCACCGGAGTAACTAATGCGTCCTTTATCAAATCAACCACAAGCTTATCCCTCACATCCCTCATCACAGCACCAACCACCATTCCAACCTTCATTCCATCCAAAAGGGTACTCAGATCACCTTTCATATACCATAAATACCCTGCAAAACTCCTCCTAATAACCCTCAACACAGTGTGAGGAGTCCTACCGGGGCGAAAGGCAAAACTCTTGCTCGAAAACCGAGCCTCATAAATTGGCTCCAAGATCATCAGCAACACCTCCTGAACAATCTTGTCCTGAAAAGGGGTCGGTTGTGTGGTGGTTAATATGGCTTTGATTTTCCTCTTCGATAGGGATTCATAATCGGTGGTGTCTTTGGGGGACTTGATGAAGAACTTGAGGCGCTGGCCCCATCGGAATCTGCGGTCAAGGACGGCGTTACGGAGGGAGAGGAGGTCGTTGAGGGCGGAGGAGGGGACGGAGGAGCGGGGAAGGTAGGAGCCGGTGTCGTCGGCGACGACCTTCTGGTAGGCGAGGAGCCAGAGGTCGAGGCGGCGGAAGGAAGGGGAGAGGTTGGTGACGGTGGCGTTGGGGTGGCGGAAGTTGTCGACCCAGGAGTTGGAGAGGAATGCGATTGGGTCGTCCTTGAAGAGGGAGGGGGTGGGATCCGGTGGATGCCGGTGCAGCGGAGAAAATGAAAGGGCGCGGTGGTGTTGGTGCAGGTGCAGGTGCAGGTGCAGGGAAGGGGTTATAGTGCGCAGTGTCCGCAGGGGAGTATTGGTGCAGAAGAGGTTGAAGAAGTGGGTGAAGCGTCGGTGATGATGCATAATTTTTCTGTGTATTTTTTCCAGGGATTCATCTCATGAGTGTAGTGAAGCTGGAAATGGAAGCTGCAAAAACCCCTCCTCCACCAAACCCTGCAGCCCGCTGCGCTCAAGTTTTGTTCTTTTTTAATTTTTATTATTTTCTAATAGAAAGAAGTCAAATAACAATTTCGCCAGCCTCAGTAAATAATATTATTTTTTTGTTATGATTAATGATAATTTATATTTATATTAATAAATATTTTATACACAAAATCATGTATTTTATATTTATATTTATATTTTTATTATTTGTATATATAAATTAATAAAATTTATTTATTAAAAATAATTTAGTATTTATGTTAGATAAAATAATAACTAAAATTACTGTTCTGAACATTTCTGATAATAATTGAAATGGGAGTAATGTTTGGGGCTCATTTTTTTGCAAATAACAAAAAAGTATGGTGTAACACTATGAAATGGAGGCTTGGCAAAAATATTCATTGTTATGGTGTCAGATGAAATCATAATTTGCGTCTTGGATTTTTTTTTTTTTTTAATTTCTGAAATTCGCTAAACGGAGGCAACGTTTAGCAATTCGAAATATTTTTTTAGCCCAAAATACAAGTTATTTTTGGAAATGGGCGTCTTTTTTCGTAGTCCAAAACGTAGGTTGCGTTTTTTGTGTATCAAAACAAATTTTGGAAGCTTCAAAACGCAGCCTACGATTTGAATAAAAAAATATTTTAAAAAAGAGTTTTGCCTATAAATACGAAGCGAAACTGATGCTACTGTCCTCACTTCACTTCTACTTCTATTACTCTTTTTTCCATAGTCGAATGATACATAGTGAGTTTTTTTTGGCATTTAATAGTCTAAAAAAAGTCAGATTAGGTGAGGTTGAAGTTATGAAAGGTATTGCAAATATGCGAGTGTATATTTTAACGGTGAGATTATACCAAACACACACGAAGCAGTAACTTTTATATGTGAATATCCATTTTCATTTGCTATTCCATGTACCATGAGTTTTGTAGAGTTGCAAAATTGTCTTTGTGAGAACATACAAAGTCACATTTCGAAAAAAGTGAGCAGTATTTTGTACAGAAATTCTGTATAAGTATTTGGTGGAATGATACAATTTCAACTGACGACGCATGCATGCAGCAAATGTTCTATATTTATCAACAAACCCGATTTCACGTGCCGATGATAGAGTTGTACGTTGAGTTTGAACAGCATACGGGAATGGATGCGATTGGCGACGATGTCAACATTGATGAACTCGGGGATATAGATTAGAAAGAAGATAACAACGATAGTGAAGAGGAGTTTGAAGCTAACTATGAGGTCGATGACGAAAATGATGACGGAGACTTGACAGGCAATCTGGCAATACAGAATGAGGTGGATGCGATTGTAAACCGGCACCCGTTTGGCATTTCGTCTTTTATGTGGACTCTGGATTTCGAAGTCATGCATGCCCCGAAATTTCCTGAGTATGCAGATATTGGTATGTTATCTTATGGTTATTAATTAAAGTTACCACTACCATTAATTTGCCTTGTACTAACAGTGGTTCCTTCGTCGTAGGTGGAGGCAATGTTGCAGCGGAAGATAGCAAGTTTAGGGTCAGAATGGAACTTGGTTCCATGGAGTCGGTGATATCTACAATCAAAAGCTACACTATATTTAGAGGAGTTGATTACACTGTGTATGAGTTTGAGCCGCAGACATTCTATGCGAAATGTAAGGGTTATGGTGCCGTTCTGAAGTAGAGGAAGAAACTTCGAGTTCAGTGAAGTGGTCGACTTATCCGAAAACACAACCGTTCCGAGCACGCAGAAAATGTGAGCCCGTACGTACCGCTCAAAAGATTCCTGCGTGTCACACGGCTCAATATCTCTGCACCGCCGGACCCATGCAAGATTAACCTTACCCAAGACATGATCTTGCGGACCGGACTCTCGACCGAAACACGCGATGCAGTTCTCCACCAAAAACTGGTGACTGCTGTCTAATCTACTCGTAACAGGCGCCCCATTAATCGGGAGGCCTAGAATACACGTCACATCTTCCAGCGTCACCGTCACTTCGCCGACCGGAAGATGAAATGTGTGTGTTTCCGGCCTCCATCGTTCCACCAAGGCAATGAGTAGTGCAGAATGGCTTCTCATTTTGTCAACTCGCGAAACATGTTGAAACCCAATGAGTGCTAATGACGCTGAAGCTACCTCATTAAAGATTTCTGGCGGATATAATTTTCTGGACAACAAATTTCTGATAGCCTGCAATAATAATAACCTGCAATAATAATAATAATAATAATAATAATAATAATAATAATAATAATAATAATAATAATTTTCATGAACGGTGATATTTTTTAAATAATATTATTATAAAAAATAATATTAAACAGTAATATTATATCATAAAAAATAGAATAAATTACCATTTGTACCTATCAAAGATACAGATGCTGACAAATGTACCCATATAAGAATAAAACGACAATTATAACCACGGAAGATAGCTTCCGTGTGCCAAGAGTACCCGGACGTTGGTTACACAATTGGTCCATTAGGGTATTCTTGGCACATGGAAGCTATCTTCCGTGGGTACAATTGTCGTTTTATTCTTATATGGATACATTTGTCAGCATTTGTATCTTTCATTGATACAAATGGTAATTTATTCTAAAAAATAATAATAAATCACTAAAAAATAATAATAAATTAATAAATAATATTATTAATTATTAAAAAATAACAATAAATTATTGTCATTATCATAACCAGTATTATTATAAACAAATAATAATATACTAATCATAATAATAATTACTCAAATATAATAATAATAATAATAATAATAATAATAATAATAATAATAATAACAATGTCACTAATAATAATAATAGTATAATTACAGTAGCAATAATAAACCCAAACAATAATGTTAATAATAACGATAATAATAATATTACCTATTATAATACAAATAAATAATATTCAAATATATATATATATATATATATATATATATATATCATTAAATATTAAAAAAAATTATTTACTCATTGAGGATGATACAAATACTCAATAATATGTTCTTCATGTTTAGTAAAATTACGAACTATTTTTTGTTTTATAATATCTACCCTAAACCTTCTACTCTTCTTCTTCCTCCCACAAACTCTCAGCACAACCTTACAAATTAAAACCCCTCTCTATAACCTCAGCAAGCCTTTCACCTCTTCTACCTTTGCTTCATGTGTTTTACGTTAAATTTGGGTTTTATAGACTCCATCACCATTCTCCTCCAACACGTGGCGTTCATGCAGCCAGGGAGCCTGCCAAATACAACCTGCGTTTTGTTCTTAGCTGCTGCCAAATGTAACTTGCGTTTTAGAAGTTCCCAAGCGGTCAATCGTTTAGTCATTGTCTACATGCAGATAGCAGGGACACATTTCGAGGCTTCAAGCTGCTTCTCTGCCAAACGCAAGCTGCGTTTTGGAGCCTGCATGCAGCTTTTCCTTTTTCCGTTGCACTCAAAACATAACCTGTGTTTTGCAGGTTACTGAGTTTTGCAAATCCACATTTGTGGATTACACTCCATGCAACAATATACTTGAACAACACCATTTTTACTTCTATTCTTTAATTAATTTCTGAATGTTTGGTCTACTAGTGTATATTTTAATAAAAGAGTGAAAAATACTTTTTAATAATGTGAGAGAGAAATGAGAGAGAGAGGGAGATAGAGTGCGAGAGCGGAAGCGTGCGACGTGGAAAAATACAGGGTGGGAAAGAACTAATTAGATAAAACATGAGAAAGATCCTAGGGTTTGGAATAAAGAAGAGTATCAACGATTGGAGTTTGAATCTTTTTCCATTTTTGTCGACAATTTACCAGAAGATATATTAAAGAGAGAACTGTTCAACTTGTTTAAATGGACAAGCAGAATCATAGACATATACCTATTGTGAAAGAACAAAAAGGGCTAGATCTATATCTATTTGCATTTATATGGTACACTACAAAGGGAGGAGCAATGAAGGCTGTTGCAGATATGAAAAGTATGGTGCTACGTAGAAAGAGGCTTTTTATAGCAGGAGCGAAGTATAGAAAGAGAGCTATTATTCGAAATACGGAGGGTAAAGAAGAAACGGAGATAACAGGATATGATGGTGGAGTAAGCGCGGAACAGACAAGGAGTAGAAGAGTAGTTGAAGAGAAAGTCGTAAAACAGCAGAGTGTTGCACTTATTAAAGAGCCGAATAAGAATGGGTGGACAAAGAAGTTAGAAGTACCGATAGCGAATGAGAACGTCACCTGGCTGCAAAGAAGTATTGTTAGAGGCATGAAATCGGCAATCAATTTTCAGGCACTGCGTCAAAAGATTCATAGGAATTGGCCAGGCGTAACATAAGTGCGGAAGTTGGGAGCATATAAGGCAATATTAACGTTTGATACTATGATAAGTGCTGAGGAAGCTAACACTTTTAAGATGATCGACCTTTAAAAAATGTTTTATACGGTGTGGAGATGGGATGAGAACGAGAGAAGTGAATCGAGAAGAGTCTGGTTAGAATGTTATGGAGTTCCAATACATGTATAGTTAACTAAGACTTTTTGAAAGATAGGGGATTAATGGGATGAGGTAGTTAAGTGCGATAAACTTACAGAATCGTGTGCATTTTTCAGTGTTGGTCATGTTCTGATTAATACGTGTTGTTTTGATAGAATTAATGAGCAGATTCACATTACAGTAGGTGCAAGTGGGTTTGGCATTCACGTAAAAGAGGTGGATGGAGAGGTGTACCGAGAAGAATGTATTCGTGAATTAATGCCTGCGGAAGGGGACCAGCGAAGAGTTACTAGAGATGAGATGCAGTACGAGGGTGCTGGTGGCATACTAAACAATGGTGGCAAACTGCTAATGGCTGGATGGGATCAGGTGGCGCTGCTGATGATGAAGGAAGGAAGGAAGGAAGAACACGATACGGACAGAAGGGTAATTTCCTGCATAGATTTGAATGAATGGAATCATATTAATTCAATGTATTATTCTGAGAACAATAATCATGCGGGATTTAAGGAGACTCAGGATCCTCAGGGATCATTTGAAATCAATCAAGAGAAAAATTCGGCAAAAACAGTGTCTTATAATTATGTCACGTGCAATGCAAATCCAACATGTGCACATGGAGGAGCTGAACTTGGGCTAGGAGCAAATAGGCCCAACAATTGGGGACCCTTACCTCATGATCGTGTAAAGGAGATGGCCCATGCTAAAAGGCCTTGCAGTGGGCTCCCAAAATGGGCCGGGGTGACCCAGCTGCTTTGCTGACTCAGCATGAAAGAAACGGGTTCCACAAGGGGACAACGCAGCTTGTGACTGGGTTTGACGATGCCACAGGGGCTGGGAGGCTCGAGCATACGGCAGAGGAAAGCGAAAACCCTAGCGTGATGGAGGAGGACGCACGGGTCGTCGTGATTGCACGGCGCGGTAGAGGGACGAGCGACGAGGCGGAGGCAACCCACGGACGGATAGAACGGCGGTGGGAGGATCAGATGGGCAGAACCGCCAATCAAAGTGCTTCTCACTTGAACGTCTAATGTGAGTCCGAGATGAGAATTGTGCGATTTGAGGCAGTGGCTCCAGGACTGGAGGTTGCTATTGTTGGGCGTGGAAATGGCACAAAAATAATAACAACAAAAACTGCACAGCAGGGACAAAGGAGACCTAGCGCTGTAACAATCTTGCGACTGGAGGAGGAGAAAGGATTGGAGGAGGACGGGGCAGATGCTCAGGGCCATGAATAAGAGGAAGAATGTGAGAGTAACGCAGAAGACGGAACTGACTGGGAAGCTGGCCTAGATGGAGGTAGTGGGTTCCACAGGGAGGATCAACGGCAAAGTTGGCAAGAGGAAATGGTAGAGAACAAAGAGACATAGAAGTTAGGGGTGGCAACACTACCCGAACCCGCGGGTACCCACCCCGCCCCTACCCCACACCGGGGCGGGTTTTAACGGGGCGGGTTCTTGGGCGGGGCGGGGCGGGGTCGGGTTTAGGTTGAACCCGCCCCTACCCGCCCCGGTATATATAATATATATGTAAATATATATATTTTTAATATATAATATACGTAATATATATAAAATAATTAGTAAAATGATTAATAATATTATATCATATATAAATTTTTACTTTAATTTATATTATGTATGTAAATTGTGGTTATATAATTTTTAAAATTTAATCTTTTTGTTGGATTTAATAATTATAAGGGCGGGTAGGGGCGGGGCGGGTACCCGCAGGGGCGGGTTAGGGTTTAACATTTTACAACCCGCGGGTAGGGCGGGGCGGGTTTGATGCGGGTTTTTTGTAGGGCGGGGCGGGGTCGGGTAGAGCAAAAACCCGCCCCTACCCGCCCCGTTGCCACCCCTAATAGAAGTTAGCGGTAGAGTCCAGTGCTCAGTGTAGCAACGAGGAGAACATCATGGCTATTTTACAGGAGCAAAATGAAGCAATTACTCTGAAGCACAGGCTGGCAAAGCAGAAAGAAAAAATTCAAAGGAGTCGGCCAAAAAATCATAAACAGGTGTGTAATAAACTTGTTAAATGATTTTAAGCTCTTGAAATATTAGGGGATTAAGAGGCGTTGAAAAATTTTGTACGATAAAGAATTTTTAAAGTAAATTTAAGCTGGACATGTTGGGTTTGATAAAGACAAAAAAGGAGGTGGTGTCTAAATTTGATGTAATACGCATTTGGGGAAGTGACAGAGCTAACTGGGAGTTTGTAAGCTTTATTGGGGCTTCTGGAGGGTTGTTGTTAATATGGGATGAATTAATTTTTAAATTGACTAATTGTTATAAAGGGGATAGGTGGTTGTGTGTAGAAGGGGTGGTAGCTAAAGATAATTTTCAGTGTGCTATTTGTTTACTGTATGGACCACATGTGAGAGCTGAGAAGACTTCTATGTGGAAAGAGTTGTGTTATCTTGTAGGGTTGTATTAGGTACCATTCTGTTTTTTAGGAGATTTCAATGAAATCCTGTATTTAGAAGAAATGAAAGGAGCAAATAGTTTTCCAGCGTCTGTTGATGATTTCAGAAGATGGATGAATGACTTGGAGTTAGTTGATTTAGCGCTTAATGATCGCAAGTATACATGGTTTAGAGGACAGTCGTGCAGTCGTATTGATAGGACCTTGGTTAGTGTGGGTTGGCTTGATATGTACCCGGAGACGTGACTGAGGGGAAGACTAAGAGGGTTATCAGATCACTGCCCTTTGATAGTGGAGGACAGAAGAAAATTTAAAGGACCTAGACCGTTTTGTAGCTTGGACTCGTGGTTCACACATGAAGGATTTTTAAGAATGGTGAAGGAAGAATGAAGGGAATTAGGAGATGGATAGTTCTTAGAAAAGATGAAAGCGTTGTCAATACCGCTGGGTAGATGGAATAAGCAGCATTTCGGGGATATCACTGAGATGATAAAGAAGTTTGAGGAAGAGATAAAGAAGGTGGATGATATGGTCAGTAGTGGACTTTATGATGGTCAATGGAGGCAAGGAGAATAGCATAAATGAGGTGCTGTTAGAAGTGGTATGTTAGGCAGGATATTCACTAGAAGCAAATGTCTAGATCTCAGCATGATAAGGAGATGGATAGGAATACAAGGTATTTTCACAATATTACTTCGACGAGAAGAAGGAATAACCGGATTGAGTCATTGGTGATTAATGGAAGACAAGTGCAGAATCATGCAAGAATAAAAGTTGCAACCATAGATTTTTATAAAAGTCTGTACCACCAGGAAGCTACTCCAAGTTTGAGTTTTAGAGATGGTTTAGTTAATCGGTTGGAAAGGGAGGAAGTTGAAGCCCTTGAGGTGATGCCATCGATGGAGGAAGTGAAAGAGGCAATTTGGGACTGTGAATCGTCTAAAACTCCAAGATGTGATGGATACAAAATGAACTTCATAAAAAAGTGTTGGCATGGGATTGGAACGGATTTCACTGCTGCTGTGTTGAATTTCTTTGAGACGGTAAGGCTACCAGCAAAGTCTAATATCATGTGGGTAGCGTTGGCTCCAAAATTTGTTGGGCTAAGGAGATAAAAGACCTCAAACCTATAAGTATGGTTGGATGTGTCTATAAAATTATATCTAAATTGTTGACAAGAAAAATGAGGAGTGTAATACCAGGATTAGTTGGAGAATCACAGAGTGCTTAATCAATATCCTTAAGACATAGAATAGTCAAACTCTAAAAAAAGTATGGACAATTTTGATTTTGACCTCAAACTTTAAGGACCAAAACAATATTTATCCTTATTTATAAAGATATAATGATCAATCAATTTGGGTTAGTCGAGTGGTCAACTTATTCATCTGTTTAAGCAAGTGTCAGGAATTTTGAATTCTACCTTGTATATGCAGTAATTTATTAGCCAATAACAGATCATTAAATGGAACTCAAACTTATTATTATCTAATAAATTGTAAAAATACTATTTGTACACTAAAATTAACTACTAAAATCATCTATCAATATATTTATGTATAAATATATGTGTAGTTTAATTTATGTTTAATATATATTTATAGTCTAATATGTATTTTATACTGATAACTGATTTTGATAATTAATTTTAATGTACACGTAATATAATTAAATAAATTGCTATATAAAGAAACATGATAAGTAAATAGAGTTAGTTTCTATATTAAATAGAGTCTCATTAAATCTTCTAATAAAAAATCCAATATATCGATTTACATTGATACCTAAATGGACTAATTTTAGCATTATGTTTTATTTCTTCCTTATTTTTTTATTATTTATTTTTAAATTAATTATATTTTTAATTATGCCTAAATACTAATATAAATATATATTTTTTATTAAATATTTACAAATTAATAAAATAAAAATTTTTACTCATCACAATATATACTTTTTAATAAATATTTACAGTATATAATAATATAATAGATATAAATTAATTTATAAATTACTTTATAAATTATTCAATGACCCAATAATTTAACCGATTCAATTATCAGTTTGATTCTGATCATTATTATAGCATCTTTCTATTATTCTATGACCAATAATTTATCTTAACAAATTAAAATAATTTATTATCGCTTGGATACTACTATTATTTTACTTAGAAAGAATAAAAAAAAATACACATCGACTTATTAAGAAATAAAATAGTTACAAAGGTAAAACTATTATATTTTGATTTATTTAGTATATTGTATTTTAATTTTTACAACAAATGTAGATGATGTGAATAGACTCCTGAAAAATTATGCAGCATGACTTTCTTAAATTGGGTTTGATAGAACAAGATTGCTTGGAAATGACTTGATCAAACATGTACTTTATCTTGTTGGTCATCCTAATGATACAAATTAGGGGTGGCAAATCAGTAATTCGTTCACAAATAAAGTAGTTTTAAAATGTTAGCTTATTTCGTTTTATGGTGAATTGACGCGTCATTGAACTAGCCTATTTAATTCTTTAAAAAAAAATAAAATTAATTAAAATTAATAAAAATATTTAAAAATTAAATATAAATAAAAAATAATCAAATTATAATATAATTTATTATTATTTTTTTAATTTTTAATTTCGATAGAATTATTTAATATAATATTTATCAATAAATTATTTTTATTTTAATAAATAAATTATATAATTTGAACATATATATAGAAGTGTAAAATAAAATTAATAATAAAAAGAAAAATAAAAAAATGTGTTAAAAAATTATATAATTGTTAATTTTATAGTACTAAATACTATTTTATTTAATAAAAAATAAAATAAAATAACTTTTGGCTAGCCCTCCCCACCTTGCTAAAATCCGCAGGTTTAACAAGTTTTTTTTTATTTGGCGGATTCTAATTCTTTTTCCAATTTATTCTTTTTTACGAGTTGGTCCGACTGATTTAGGGCCCGTTTGGGAAGCTTTAAAAATAACTTTTTTGAGTTTTTGACTTATGAAAAGTAGTAGTATTAATGTTTGGTACAATTTTCAAAACCAAATTACAGTTTTCTAAGAATCTATTTAGGAGCTTATAGAGAAGTTAAAAAAAATGATTTCTCTTATAATACTACTACTTTTTATCACATTTCTATAAAGAGTTATTCTCCACATACAAGCGTTTTTCCATACAAGTCATACAAATCATTTATATTCATGCGTTTTTCACGTTTTTCTCTGTGCCTCTTTTTCTTCTTCTTCTTCTTTCTCTGTGCCTCCTCTTTTTCTTCTTCTTCTTCTTCTTCTTTCTCTGTGCCTCTTCTTTTTCTTTTTCTTTTTCGTAATTTTTCTCTCTCGTTATCGTCGCCATCAACACCACCACCTCTTCCTCCTCCTTCTCTTCCTCCTTCTTTTTTCATTGAAATTTTTTCTCCTCTTTTCGTTTTCTCTTTCTCCTTCCTCATCAGTTATCTCGTTTGTTGAAAATAACAAATAATTCAGGTTTAGATTGCCAATTAAACCAGAACGAAATTGATTATTGTTTTGAATCCAAGGCTAAGGTGTGGTTTAATTTAGAAGAAGAAATATAGCATTAGAGGAAAGATTTTTCTACAGCAAATTTGGGTGTAGTACGAAGATATTTGGGTGTAATACGAAGATATTTGGGTGTATTTTAAGAATTTTTGAGTGTATTTTTATTCTGATAAGTTCTGCATAGTTCAAAACTCTTCCTCTTCCTTCTTTTCATCTTCTACTGTTTCTTCTTTTTTTTTTTTATCATCATCACCATCTTCTTTTTCTATTTTTTCTTATTCATCTTTTTTTTTATATTACCTTCTCAAGTTTCTTCTTGTTTTACTCTCTTAACAAGAATAAAAACAAAAAAATCAAATAAAGAAGAAGAAGAAACACATAATGCTGCAAAATTACTTGAAAGAGGATGAACTTACATTCATTTAACTAAAAGAAAGAAAGAAATAAGGAAAAAAAGAAGAAAAAAAAAACGCAGCATTAGAGAAAATATTTTTCTGTATTTGCAGCAAATTTGGGTGTAGCACGAAGATATTTAGGTGTATTTTAAGAATTTTTGGGTGTATTTTTATTCTGATAAGTTCTGCATAATTCAAAACTCTTCCTCTTTCTCCTTCTCATCTTCTACTGTTTCTTCTTTTTTTTATCATCATCATAATCTTTTTTTTTTCTTTTTTTTCTTATTCATCTTTTATTTTTATTTTACCTTCTCAAGTTTCTTCTTGTTTTACTCTCGTAACAAGAATAAAAACAAAAAAATCAAACAAAGAAGAAGAAAAAATACATAGTGCTACAAAATTACTTGAAAGAGGATGAACTTACATTCATTTAACTAAAAGAAAGAAAGAAATAAGGAAAAAAAGAAGAAAAAAATGCAGCATTAGAGAAAATATTTTCTGTATTTGCAGTAAATTTGGGTGTAACACGAAGATATTTGGGTGTAATACGAAGATATTTGGGTGTATTTTAAAAATTTTTGGGTGTATTTTTATTCTGATAAGTTCTGCATAATTCAAAACTCTTCCTCTTCCTCCTCTTCATCTTTTATTGCCTCTTCATCTTCTACTGCTTCTTCTTCCTCATCTTCTTATTTCGTTTTTTTATCATTCTTCTCAGGAGAAAAAATCAAACAAAGAAAAAAATATAATATTACAAAATCAATAAAAAGAGGAGGAGGAAAAAAATGCAGCAATAACAACGGTAATAAAAAAAACAAAGATGAAGATGAAACACGCGAAGAAAAAGGAGGAGAAACGCAAAGAAAAAGGAGAAGAAGAAGGAAGAGGAGGAGGAGAAGGAGGAACGTGAAGAAGAAGAAGTGTCTTCCATAATGGTGAGTGAGAGCGCGCTTTGGAAATGGTTGAGTGACGCGCGTATTATCACGCTCCAGTAGGTGAATGTAGTTTTTGTTATATTTGGTCCAACTTGTAAGACTTATAAGCTAGAAAGACTTGTATGTGTAGCATAACTCTTCTAGAAAATAAGCACTTTTAGAACTAAAAATCCAAACACAAAATAACTTATTTATAATCTACGTCATTTATTGTTTAAACTATTTTATCAAAAAAAACTTAATTAAGCTATTTATCCAAATTTTACCTTAGTCCATTTTGCCAACTCTAATGTCTTGCTTCAAGAAAAACCAACATTAAAGAATTACTTCAAAGGCAAGTCGGTTTTTTTCTTTTTTTTCCCATATCGAATGCCCACGATTCAAGGGTATCGGCAAGGTTGGTTGAAGAAAACGAACCCTTAATAATTTGGAACCTGTGGGATATAGTAGTAACAAATTTCACAAATTTTGTTGCCCCGTTTTTGGATGGATTTGGAATTCTTTATTTGGTCTGAGTACTTAATTTTGTGGCATAATGCATTTGAAGACGGGTCTAAGCATTTAGATTGGATTAGGCAGATATACAAGTACATGACCCCTTATAGTCTTATACGATGAATGCTAATTTAAGCAGGATAGCATAGGTGAACAGTGAACTATAGAGATTTTGATTTAAGAGTGAATAAGAAAAATGCCACAAAATTTATAGAAGTAGCGCTGCGAACTTTCTAATTTTGATATGGGGTAGGATAATAGGATTAGTGTAATGTGGCGTTATTAGAGTGTAGAAAGATTCATCGGATTGTGATGACTGCACTGAAGAAATCGGACGATTCGAATAGAGAATCAGTAATAGGACGGTCTGATTATACAATTTGAACCGTTCGATTTGCGTACCAGATGCCATTTGTCTCGCATGCAGAATATTCTAACCTCTTGACTCGCTCTCTTTAGAAACCTTCGAAGCACTCCTTTACCTATCTTTTTCACTCTCACTCTTCATAACACTTGCAAGGCTTTAACCCCACATTCCTCTTTTCTTCTTCCATTGTTGTACAAATTCAGTAAGAAAAAAGAAAAGTGCTACCATCAAAATATTAACAATGTCAAGGAGATCGAAAAAAAAAATTAATTGTCCAAAATTTTACATTGTTAATTATTGTAAAACCCTCTATTGATGAGTGAGAATTTGAGTTTGGAGAGAGTGCTACCAGTGAGTTAGGAAGAGCAAAATGAATTCTATGTTAGAATGATGAATCACACTACTAACTACTTACTGCCAGGATAGTTTTAGTGTAACTAACTAACTACAAAACTGTTACTGCAAAACTATTGCTAACTATCAGTAACTATACTAGCCAACATCCTACCTCAAGCTAGGAGTGTAGATGTCAAACATTCCTAGCTTGGATTCAAAGAACTTGAAGGGGCCTGGAGCCAGAGATTTTGTTAAAACATTTGCAATTTGCCCAGCTGATGGAATCGGGAGAAGCTTTAGTGCACCCTCTTGGACTTTGTCCTGAACTGTGTGGTAATCTATCTCCACATGCTTCGTATGTTCGTGGAAGATGGGATTGGTGACGATATGCAAAACAGACTATTTGTTACAAAAGATCGTCATAGGTCGAGACAAAGAGAATCCAAAATCACTTAAGATCTTCACAATGCAGGTTCCTTCACAAGTTGCCAGTGCTAAGGCGTGATACTCGGCTTCACAGGATGATCTAGCCACAGTCTGTTGTTTACGGCTTTTCCAGGAAATGATGGAGTTTTCTAGGAAAAAACAAAAACCAAAAATGGGTCGTCTTGTGTCCGGACAAGTCCCCCAGTTGGAGTCAGCATAGCTAATTAAGTGCACTTCAGAATCGGATGAGAATAAGACCCCTTTAGCTGGTGCATGTTTGAGATACTGTAAGATGTGAAGAGAGGCCTTGAGATGATCAGTTGTTGCACAATTAAGGTATTAACTAAGCTGGTTGACTACAAAACTAATGTCGGGCCTTGTATTGGTTAAGTATAGTAACGGAGGGAAATCATTGGTATAGAATTTTCACAAAATTAATCTCATCGAAGTATAGATCTAAACCGACAAACAACCCTCAATCAAAGTTTAATTTGTTTATTACTTAAGCAAACCAATAAAAAACTGAAAGTATTAAACCTCGGGTCGTCTCTCAAGGAATTGCAGGAAAGTGTGCATATTATTGGTTATGGGGTTTCTTTTGGGGTATTTTATACGATGAGCAAGAAAGTAAATAACAAGAAAGTAAAGCTACAACTAAGAAAGGTCTTAACAAGGGTTAAGAATTGGAATTCCTATTCTCGTTATCATCATCAATTGTGATGGTAAGTATAAATTACTTTCACTTAGTTAACCTCTAACAAATGAAGGAAAGTCAAGTGAATACAATTAACTTGAGTTCACAAGTCCTAGTCAACTCATAGTGAAAGACTAGATTTAGTGAAATTCAAGCCAACTAACAACCTTCAATTACCAATCAACACGAGATTTAGATAATTCAAGAGTCTCCAAATTTCCAATCCCAAGTCAAAAATACAAAAATCTACTCTAAAATCCAACCAAACATTTTATCAAACACTTGGAAGGTATAAAAGAAAAGCATGGTAAAATTGCAAGAAATAATAGAATCTAAAACTACCAAATGAAAGAAAATAATAATAACAACTCAAATAAACATCAATAAACAAAGAAACATCAAAATTGCATTAAATGGAAATTAAAATCAACAAAAGTTATGAACATAAAAATGACATAATAAAGGAAATAGCAAATAAAACTAAAGGAACAAAGATTTGAGAACAATAAATTGTAAGGAAACTAAATTAAAGTAAGAATTAAACCTAAACCTAAGAGAAATTTAACCTAATCTACCCTAATTCTAGAGAGAAGAGAGAGACTAGAATATGACCTAAAGCATGTTACTAAACTACACCTAATTGCTCTCCCCTTGTCCATTCTTGATTTTGGCTTCAAATACTTTAGAAATGAGTTGGATTTGGGCCTGAAGGAGCTCAGAAATTATCCCAATGTGTTCCTTTAATGAGGTCACATGGTACGCGTGGGTGACTCGTGCACGTCGCTTGGCGAATCTTCTTAGTCACACGTATGCGTGGGTCACGCATGCGCATTGCTATAATTTTCACAAATCCTCATTTCTTCATGAATTCTCCACTTTGCATGTTTTTTTCTTCACTTCTTCAATCCAATTCTTACCTTATAAACCCGAAATCACTCAACAAACATAACAAGGCATCGAATGGAATTAAAGTGAATTAAATTTAGCAATTTTAAGGCCTAAAAAGCATGTTTTCACTCTTAAGCACAATTTAGGAGAAATTCACAAAACCATGCTATTTCATTGAATAAATGTGAGAAAAGTTGATAAAATCCACTAAATTCAACACAAGATAAACCTTAAAAATAGGGTTTATCAACCTCCCCACACTTAAACTAAGTATATCCTCGTGCTAAACTAAGAAAGACAAGAAAGGGGTATTACTTATTCAATGCAAAATATCTAAATGCAACTATCTATATGTAATGTATTCAACTACTTGGTCAAAATAAATCAATTTTCAAGAATGCATATACAAACATAAGGGCTAAAGCAATCACAATTAAATCAAATCCACAATTGAATTGAGTTATTGAAAAGTATTATAAACTTGCAAGATAAGAAATAATAACTGGTGAAAACATAGAATTTAAGCAATCGAACCCTCACCGGATGTGTATCCGCTCTAGTCACTCAAGTGTATAGGGTTGATTCACTCAATTATCCTCTAATCATGCTTTCTAAGATTTATTTTTCATCTAACAATCAACAATTATTCAATGCATGCATAAAAATATCATGAGAACTTTTCACAAGGTTGTAATGTGGCTAGAGTCAAGGTAAGGATATATATGGTTAAGTGAGCTTGAAATTTAAACCTTTGATTAACCTAAGCTCTCATCAAACACATATAACAACCTATACAATTCTAATACAACATCTAGCTACCCATAATTCTCACTTTTTCACACACTCATGCATTCTTTTCAATCATAACATATATGCATTGTTATTATTACTTTACTTTGAGGCATTTTGTCCCCTTTTCCCTTTTTATTGCTTTTTTTCTTTCTTTTTTTTTATATATTTTTTTTCTCTCTTTTTTTCAAAATAATATATATATAAGAGTATCATTGCATATGGTTTAATCATTTAATACATGAGTGTGTACCCAATTCTCAAGATCTTCAATAAAAATACACCTTTATCTCAACCAATATTTTCAAGCTTCCCCACACTTAAATGATACACACTCTCACTAGGCTAAGCTAATCAAAGATCCAAATGAAGGATATTTATTATTTTTCACTTAGGGTACTGATGTGCTAAAATAAAGAATAAAAAGAGATTAAAATAGGCTCAAAATTGGCAAACAAAGGTAGATAAAAGGGTAAAGCTATTTGGATAAGTGAGCTAAATGAAATAAAGGCCTCAATCATATAAATGCATTCATACACAAAATAATGGATATAAAAAATCAAACAAATAAAAGATTGCAATCATAGAGAGAGAATAATATACACAAGAAGGAAAATAGTGGTTATATGATGCAACCACACAATTAGGCTAAAAAACTCACAAGCTTATATGTTCTTAACTCAAAAATATGTTCCACAATATATAATTCAAGAAAGTTCAATAAATTTTTTTTACTCAAATCAATTGGAGTGCCCTATAGATAAATTCCTTGGAGAATCTCATTATTTTGACTAAGCTTATTATATATATGCAAATTAAGAAAATGCAACTAAGAATTCTAAAAGACATGGTAATAGAAGAAAATGAAAAAATAAAATGTGAAAGTGTTTGGATTAGAAATTTTCACCCAAAAAATTGGTTGATTGGTCGGACGACCTCCCCACACTTAAAAGCTTGCACCGTCCTCGGTGCATTCAAAGATGAGCAAGGGGGTACAGCGACTTCACGAATTGCCACCTTCAGCTGGTGGATCAACCGATGGGTCATCCTGAAAGATAGAAAACAGGATAGTAAGACGAGTAAATGCAAAAGCAAGGAAGCATATATTGTCGAAATGAGGTGAGGATCACTAAAATGAAGCGAAGTAATAAGTGTGTGACAATAAGGAAAATAATGTGTGAGTTCTAAGTTGCATGCGGTTTAGAACACACACACTAACATTTAAAAGCTATGTCACAACTACACAAAAGAAGTATGTACTTCACTCATTTTAGTGTGCTTGAGATGCTTTAAAAGACTTGTAGGTTAAGATAAATAAACAAGTAATGAAGAAGCATACAAGTACTCAAGCAAGAATCAAGCAAATGTGAAATAGATGAAGAATGGACATTGGTTGATGTGCAAGAGAATTCAATGAATCAAATGAAATATAGAACTCACACATCAAACAATGACACACATTGAAGTTTGTTTGCATCACCTAATTGACATGATGTTGGATACATGGTTGCTATGCAACTTAGGAAAAGAGAGATAGAAGTGAAAATCAATCACATAGCAAGCATGGTCCATATAGTTTGAGAATTTCAAAAAATGTCCCTAGATGAGCTTACAATCCAATTTCACAAATGAAGCATTATGCCAAAATGACTAGTTTTAAATATGTGTAGAGCACATAGTTAAACAATTGAGGGTCAACATGTCATTAAGGCACAAGCATAACATATGGATGCATATGATCAAGCAATATAATGCATTAAGATAAATGCACATCATTCAACATCAAAAATTGCCTAGTCAAGGTAAAGAATTCAAATCACATGTGGCCAAATCATACAATTCAAAAGATTTAGAAAGTTTTGAAGGCAATGTCATAAGTACTTCACAAATGTTAAGCATGAAAAACTCAGTACCAAGCAATAAAGTATAACTTCAATAAGAAAATTCAACAATGAATATTAACAATAATGATGCTAAAATAGCATCCTATCAATAATCAGCAGCAATTTCTCAGCACAACCAGATTAATAATCCAACACTAACCACCAAAATAGAAAATTAAACAAAAAATTAAACTAACTAACTAACTAATTAACAAACTGACTAACTAAAGAACATGATGGCGGATGGTAAATGGTGGTGGAGGATGATGGTTGAGAGAAGAAAAGAAGAGGAGAAAAGAGAAAAGAAGAAAAGAAACGGAGAGAAGAGAAGAAAATAAGTATGTGAGACAAGGGTGGTCACGCGTAAGTGTGACTTGGGATAAATGGGGGTGACGCGTACGCGTGGGAAGAAATTGTGCTAAATGCACAATTTCCACACACCACGCGCACAACTCTCTGTTTGGACCGTGCGATGGCACAATACCACGATCCTGGCACGGTCATATTTTGGAGGTCACGCGTACGCCTGGGGCATGCGTACGTGTGAGGGGACCCTTTTTTTTTAATTGAATAGAAATAGGGCACTCCCACCCACTATTTACATGTCTAACACCAACCAAAATCAAAATTACCAAAATTCCTAACTTCTAAAAACTATTTAAACATGCAACTAAGCAATTCAAACAAAAAATGCAATTCAAAACAAAGATGCAATTCAAAACAAATAACCTACAACTTAAGGCATAAATCTAAACAAACGAACTAATACATAAGGCAATATATACAAGAGTATGGAAAGAAGAAAAGTACCAAACAAGGATAACTCAATTCATTCATTGATTATATGTACAAGAGAATGGAAAGAGTTTATCATGGTGGGGTGTATCCCACCTAGCACTTTTATTTAGAGTCCTTAAGTTAGACATTTTGGGAAGCTCCTTGTCATATTGGCTTGTGCTTGTACTCTTCCTTAAACTTCCACCAATGCTTGAACTTCCAATAAGCTCTATAGTTCAAAATTAATAGTGCCAAGTTTTGATGAAGTTCCACACAAGCTAAGGCTCCCAAAATTGACATTCATCTAGTGATCCGGGATCTTATATCTTATTTTCACACCCATTTTCAAGTTGATCCTTGTGGTTTCATTTGGGTGGTAAACAAGCCAAATGCTCAATTAAATACCAAACTCTTCTCTTAGACCCATCCAATTAAGCACTAGTCCAACCTTTACATCTAATCCTTGAAATCTTAACCATAATGAGCCTTGATTTATTACGCCAACTACTATTTATCCTTCTCTTACGCTTCATTTTTCACAAAGCGCTCTAAGTTGACCATCCGTTTCTAGCAAACCATACTCAAGAGGGATAAAAAAGCTAACAGAAATAAGTTTTACCCACTCAAATAAAGGAATAGATGGTGACCTAGGTAGAGAAGTTTTCAATGGTCTTGACAAAACGTATTCCACTCCCGTCCATCCTTTCCGAAGGACTTTCACCTCTTGACAAGACAATTCTTCACCTTCAATACTTTCCTCACTAAATTCATCCAACTCTTCTCCATCACTCAAATCATAATCGGAGGTTGAGAAAAATCTAACTCAACATCACTCTCAAACTCAATTGGAGAAGATTCCTTAAACTCAAGGAATTCATTCGCGGATGCAAATTCATCACTCGGAGGACTTGATGTGGGATCATCATCATCACCAAGGGGACTTGTTTCTTGCTCCACTCTTTCCGATTCTTCATGCGGAATATATTTTGGAGGTTGCGCACCCTCCTTAATATCAAATTCAGATTTCTTGGAAGGAGGGTCTATGACTTGAGATTCCCATGGGCTTTCAATATCTCTTAAGTCTTCAACCTCTTCTTCCTCTTCAACAATTATGGCTTCCTCCAATTATTCCAATATAAAGTCTTATTCCTCATTTTCTACCGGAGTTTCTAATCTCTCTTTCATGCTATGCTCTTCAATTGATTCTTCACATGTAGCCATGGGAGTGCTTTGAGTGTCTAAGCATTGGGAGACTAAGTTGGTTATTACCCCTTGAAGAATAGTATAAAGCTCCCTTTGCTCTTGGAGAATTCAAATGAGAGTGTCATCCATTGGGATTTGGGGTGGATATGAGGGTTCATTGTTTGGGAGAAAGGGTTCATAATAGAAAGGTGGTTCATCTTGGTAAGCATATGAAGGTGGTGTATACTGAGGTGGTGGTTCTTAGGGGTATTGATATTGGAGTTGGGGTGGTTCTATGTATAGTTCATATGGCTCATAAGGTTGTTGGTATGGTGGATATGAGATATGGTTATATTGAGGTATTTGATGGTATGAGGCTTGTGAGTATGGTGGTTGAGAACAATGTTGAAGAGGAGGTTCATAGGCATATGGTGGTTGTGATTGATAATCACAAGGAGATCTACCATATCCATTGGATTGGTATGCATCATGGTATGGTCCTTGCTCATAGTACATTGGAGGAGGTTGTTACCATGAAAATTGATCATATGCTTGAGGCTCCTCCCACCTTTGATTGTCCCATCCTTGATGCATATCCCCATTGTAATTTCCATTTCCTACAACATAGTTAGAACCAAACTCATAGCTAAAATGGTGAGAATTCATAGTAACAAGAGAAAATAAAAACAAAAGTCAATAAGAAACAAAGAAAACAAACTCCTATAACTAGCAAAAACTAGCAAACAAACCAAAAATCAAGCTATTCACAATATTAACATATATACAATAACCAATAACAAGCGCACATTTGAAATTTTCTGACAACAGTGCCAAAAACTTGACGAAGGGAAATTGTCAGTATATAATTTTTACAAAATTAATCTCATCGAAGTATAGATCTAAACCGACAAACAACCCTCAATCAAAGTTTAATTTGTTTGTCACTTAAGCAAACTAATAAAAATCGAGAGTATTAAACCTCGGGTCGTCTTTCAATGAATTGCAGGGAAGTGTGCATATTATTGGTTATGGGGATTCTTTGGGGTTTTTGATATGATGAGCAAGAAAGTAAATAATAAGAAAGTAAAGCTACAACTAAGAAAGGTCTTAACAAGGGTTAAGAATTGGAATTCCTATCCTTGTTATCATCATCAATTGTGATGGTAAGTGTAAATTGCTTTTACTTAGTTAACCTCTAACAAATGAAGGAAAGTCAAGTGAATACAATTAACTTGAGTTCACAAGTCCTAGTCAACTCATAGTGAAAGACTAGATTTAGTGAAATTCAAGCCAACTAGCAACCTTCAATTACCAATCAACAAGAGATTTAGATAATTCAAGAGTCTCCAAATTACCAATCCTAAGTCAAGAATACAAAAATCTATTATAAAACTCAACCAAGCATTTTATCAAACACTTGGAAAGCATAAAAGAAAAGCATGGTAAAATTGGAAGAAATAATAAAATCTAAAACTACCAAATGCAAGAAAACAATAATAATAACTCAAATAAATATCAATAAACAAAGAAACATCAAAATTGCATTAAATAAAAATTAAAATCAACTAGAGTCATGAACATAAAATGACATAATAAAGGAAATAGCAATAAAACTAAAAGAACAAAGATGTGAGAACAATAAATTGTAATAAAACTAAATTAAAGCAAGAATTAAACATAAACCTAAGAGAAATCTAACGTAATCTACCCTAATTCTAGAGAGAAGAGAGAGCTTCTCTCTCTAGAATATGACCTAAAGCATGTTACTAAACTACACCTAATTACTCTCCCCTTCTCCATTTTTTATTTCGGCTTCAAATACTTTATAAATGAGTTTGATTTGGGCCTGAATGAGCTTAGAAATCGCCCCCAGCGTATTCCTTTAATGAGGACATGTGACCAGTGGCATGCGTATGCGTGGGTGACGTGTGCGCGTCGCTTGGCGAATCTCCTTGGTCACACGTATGCGTGGGTCACGCGTGCGCGTCGCTATGATTTTCACAAATCCTCATTTTTCATGAATTCTCCACTTTGCATGCTTTTTCTTCACTTCTTCAATCCAATCCTTGTCTTACAAACCTGGAATCACTCAACAAACATATCAAGGCATTGAATGAAATTAAAGTGAATTAAATTTAGCAACTTTAAGGCCTAAAAAGTATGTTTTCACTTTTAAGCACAATTTAGGAAAAATTCACAAAATCATGCCATTGAATAAATATAAGAAAAGTTGATAAAATCCACTAAATTCAACACAAAATAATCCCGAAAAATGGGGTTTATCATATAGCAAGCGGCCAATCAATCTTTTAAAGGGTTTCAAGTCCTCAAGTGCTGTTCTAGAGGTCTTGGAGAGCTGTGAAGTGTAGTTCATAGGCGTAGAGATATGTTTGGAGTCTATTATTAACCCAAATTCTTTGATTAACTCAAGAGCATACTTGCGCTGATATAGTAAGATCCCTCTTTTGCTTCTTGCAACTTCCATACCTAAGAAATATTTGATGCTTCCCAGGTCTTTGATCTTGAATCTGTCATCTAGCACTTGCTTCATGTGCTGAATTTCACCTAGATCATTCCCTGCAAGCACTTAGTCATCAACATACACAAGAATAGATGAGAATTTGCCGCCAACTTTCTTACTAAATAGGGAATAATTGGATTTTGATTGTGTATAGCCATGAGCATGTAGAACACAACACAACTTGGAATTCCATTGACGGCTGGCCTGTTTCAAACCATAAAGGGATCGCTGCAATTTGCATACATGACCTGAGGGTGCTGTCAAACCAGGTGGTACCTTCATAAACACATCTTCAGGTAAGTCTCCGTGTAAGAATCCGGTATTAATGTCTAATTGTTGTACAAACCAATTATTCTTAGCAGCCAAAGCTAATAAAATCCTCAAGGTAGACATTTTGACAACTAGACTGAAGGTGTCAAAAAAATCAAATCCAGGAACTTGAGTATAACCCTTGGTGACTAAGCATGCTTTATGCCTCTTGATGGTACCGTCCGTCTTGTGTTTAATCTTGAACACCCACTTGCACCCGATTGCCTGCTTTCCCTTTGGAAGAGGGGTAAAAATCCAGGTCTTGTTATCTTCTAGGGCCTTTAGTTTTGCCTTAAGTGCATCCTTCTAACAATCATGTAAGACAGCTTGCTCATATGTTTGTGGTTCAGTGTTGGATGAGATGTTGCTGGATAATGCTTTATGTGACTCAGACAGGGAGTTGTAACAAACATACTTGGAGATAGGGTATTTTGTTTGAATAAGAGATGATTGGCAATCTGAGGTAGTTTTTTGTAAACATTGAAAGTCTGGTAGGTATTGTGGTTTGTGTCTAATTCTATTAGATCTTCTAAGAGGGGCGGGTATGGTAGTTTATCCTAATTCTAATGATGTATCCATGCTAGTAGATGGGTTGGAGGTTGTTGCTTCTGGTCTATATGCAGACGGTGAATTTGATGCATCTAAACTACATGTTGAATCATTAATGGATGCATTATCTATTCTACGTGGTGTATTAGTAGTGTTGCCATGATTATGAGTAGTAAGTGTGTTAGCCGAAGCCAAATTGAAAACCTGATTTGAGATTTCATTAATTTTCAGTAATTGATCCAAGTCATCAATACGTGGTGGAAAATTGTGTAATCTGGGAGAAACTATTGGATGAGTAGAAGATTTAGAATTAATGATATCATGGTGCATCTGAAAAGGAAAAATATCTTCATAGACCACAATATTTCTTGAAGTTAAAATTTGTTTTCAAGATAAGTCTAAAAGAGTAAAACCTTTGTGCCTATTTTGAAACCCAAGAAGACACACTTAGTTGCTCGTTTTTCAATTTTAGTCCTATGTACTGTGAGGGTTGAAGCAAAAGCCAAACAACCAAATACTATCAAGTGATCGATGGTTGGAATTTTATTATGAAAAACCTGGTATGGGCTGAGATTATTCAAAGATGAGCTAGGAACCCGATTTAAAATGTGTATAGAATGTGCAATTGCATATGTCCAATAGCATTTTGGCAAATTGGATTGAAAAAGTAGGGCCCTAGTCATATTTAGAATATCTCGATGCTTTCTCTCCACCATTTCATTTTGTTGAGAGGTTTCAACACAAATGGTTTGGTGTAGAATACTAGTTCTTGAATAAAAATTCGATATAGCAAATTCAGGTCTATTATCAGATCTAATGGATTTAATAGCAACATCAAACTGTGTTTTAATAAATTGAACAAAATTTTGTAAAAAAATAGATGCTTCTCCTTTATTTTTCAAGAAGTACAACTATGTAAATCGACTTTTATCCTCAACTATAGTAAAAAAATATCCATGGATGGATGTGGTGCACAAAGGTCCCCAAATATCTACATGAATCAAATAAAAAATTTTTTCAGTTTTGCCACTACTTAAACTGTAAGGAAGCCTCTTCTGCTTAGCAAAGTGTCAAAAATCACATAGGCCATTGCTAATTGGGGGGTTTCAAAAAACTGTACATACTCTTCATGGCAATTATTTTGTCTTGTGCAATATGTCCTAATCTATGGTGCCAATTGATTGAATTTGACTTGTGGAGATGTGAAATCTAGTGAGTTGTGTGCTTGTGTTAGACTCATGTTGACAATCTGTGATGCATGGGACTTTCTTTGCAAAATGTATAATCCATATTGTACCCTAGCAGTGCCAATCATCTTCAGAGTCTGCTGTCCCTGGATCTCACAAGTATCCTCGTTAAACAAAAATTGACAAGAAAGGGTTTTAGTGGATGCAGACACTGATATGATGTTGAAAGAAAATGCAGGAACATATAGGACATTATTGAGATAGAAATCATTAGAGAAGAAAATAGTTCCACTTATGGTAGTAACTGTTTGAGAACCGTTTGGCATTTTTACAAGAACAGGATTGATTTGATGATGAGACACAAAATTTGTTAATGAATATGATATGTGTGCAGTGGCACCCGTATCTAGAATCTAATCTTTGGGATTTAATTTGTGTTTAAAGATTGATAATATGTGGAATATACCTGGAGATGGTGCTTGAACAGTATTTGCCAAACTTTCACAATGAGAATATGCTACATGATTGTTGAGTAATGCAATTATTGCTTGTTGCTGTTCTATTGAGAACAAGTTGTCCACATTATTACCGCCTTCTTTAGAAATCGAAGGTGTGATGCTGTTATCAAAGTAAGACCCGTGATTAAATCGACGGTTTGGATAATATAAAATGATAATTTTTAACTGTCCGAAATAGGTTCGAAAATATAGAAATGATATTTTAAAAATAAAAAGGCGAATTTTGAATTCAATGAATTTTTTTAAGTGGGAAAATGTATCTTTTATGAAAAGTTTTTGTAAAAATGCGTATCGCCACTTAAACTGGCAGTACCGGCTCTAGTCTGATCGGAACCGCGTATTGAGAAAAATAAGATTTTAAAAATTGAATTTATTGTTTTAAAAGAACAAAAATAATTTATTATTGAAAATTGGACACTAATTTTAAAGGTTTTTGCCCAAAGTGGGTCAAACGAACCTAAAATACTAACGGGTTTGACCCAATCCCAACATATATAAGTGCCAATTAATGAGCATTCAGCTCATTTTACCCTAGAAATAAAGAAAGGGGTCGCTGAAGTGAAGAGATGAAGAGAGAATGAGATTTCACTATTCATCTCCTCCTTCAATTGGTCATATCTTGAGCTACGGAGCTCCGATTGACGAGTCGTTTGTGGCCACGCGTCGCTCTCGCCGAGCCCATCATTTCTAACGAAGATTTTCTGGTAAGAACTCACATCTCCTACTCCAATTTTCTGCCCTAAGTAATTTCGCATTTTTACGTTTGGTTTTTGAGTAAGTTTTGTGATTTTATTTGTTTAGGGATGATCTAGCATTGGAATATTGTTGGGTTTTGCCTCTAATGCCATTGGATAAGGTAAGGTCTCACTAAAACCCTGTGTTTAGTTATTTTTATGAACCCTATGTTTGATGTTGGTATGTGAAAATGTGATGTTAGATTGAGTTTTTTAAGATTTTTGGTAAAAATAGATTTTGGGCCAACTTTGGCAGATCATATCTTGAGCTTCAGCTTTTGAAAATTGATTGAATTTTGTATCAAATTAAAGATAATTTAAAGAGCTTTAAAATGGTATAGATTTCGTGGAAATCGGAATTTTGTAAAAAAAGATATGATCGTTGGAAGTTGGTGTAAAAAATCTGAATTCTGTAATATTGCAGAAAATTGTAAGTTCTGGTTTGTGTGCCCACACACACACCTGTGCCTACGCTACAAGCAGAACGAGTGTTGTGACTCATGCGTACATGCAAGGGGTGTGCGCACGCACACTCTGTGAAATCTGCAAGTTGTGTGTACGCACAACATCATGCGTATGCACAAGCTGAGAAGAGCCTTCTGTTGATTGCGTCCGCACGTATTCATACGTACGCACAAGTTAAGAAAACTCTACTGGTGCGTGCGTATGCACAACCCTATGTGTACGCACAAGCCCTGCTTTTCAAATAAAAATTTTGTTTTTAACCGTATTACCTTCCCGACAAGCTTGCAAACTTTCATAACACTTGTTTAAGATCTCTTAGCTTGATTTTAGGCTTTGAAACATAGAGAATACCATAAGTGAGTTTAACTAGATATTTTTCTGGTAATAAATTAGAAGACGGAGACTTAGATTTTTTATGTACGGGGTTTGGACTAGTTAGGTATTTGACGGTGTACTATATTGATAATGAACTTGTGATATTCAGGATGGATGATGAGTTTGAGACTTGGAATTGAATGATTATGGTTTATGAGATGAGTATGAACGGAAGTGTGCTATGCATAGTGGCCTCTAAGATGGACTATGTGATTATGATATGCATTGTTCTCCGTTGTAGGGGCTGTGACAGTCTCCCGCCTACTTTTGGATGTGAAGGTTGAAGCAGGGCTTCCCACTCACATTTCTCGCTAATGGAGAAGGTGGTAGGGCACTCATCCCTTGAAATTATTCCTCCTAAGTATGCGGTTTCTCTCTGGTTGCAAAGTGGTAGGTCACTATCCCATGGAATCATGCGACTTCCAAAGGAAGGTGGTAGGGCACTCTCCCTCGGAACGTTTCCCTTTGAATGGAGAAGGTGGCAGGGTACTCATCCCTTGGAATTATTCCTCCTGAGTATGCGCAACAGAGAGACTAATTCAGGAGTTGCCGACTGGATTTTATGTCAGGATCGGCACTATAACCGATAAGTGATATCACAGCCAATAGGACAGACATTCATCATATGTATCTCTTATGTGCTTGTTTACTTTGATTACTTGCAGTTTGCCTAAATGTATAATATGCCTACTTGCTTCTTGAATTACTTGCTATACATGAATATTACCTGTGTATTATTTGTTTGAATATACTTGTGATTGTCTGATGCTGAGGAGGTTAGGTAGGCGGTGGCAATGAGATCGCACGGAGGTTAGGTTGGCGAAGGCTGTGGGATACAGCGGTGTGACTAGTTTTAGTTAGAAATCCCCTAAGTTTAGATAACCATGTTTATAGTTTATGGTTTAAGTTATTTATTTTGTTAAGCTTGAATATTCTATATCGATGTGAAGTTCTATGATTGTCTTTGGGGTCCTGGAACCTTATATCTTATATAGTGGGCACTGTTACCATACTGAGAACCTCCGGTTCTCATACCATATATTGTTGTTTTTCAGATGTAGGTCGCAACCCACCTCGGTGAGTTTGCGGATGGTGATAGAGCAGAGGATCTTTTGTTATCTCTGTATTTTGATTATTTGTTGTAGTACTTTCTCTCACCATTTTATTTTAGATTTTATGGCCTTAGAAGCTTCATTTGAGAGATAAGTTGTATAAGCTGTTTTAAACTTCTAAAACTCTTTTGTATTTCAGTTTGACTAGCCGGCCTAAACTCCGCAGGCTGTGACTAATCCTCTTTTTGAATATCATACTTATATATATCCTGTTTAATTTAATTATTACCTTGTGTATCATGGAGCTATCTACAAGGTTTTATATATATTAAGTCTTGTTCTGTTCGTACTTACGTGTATAGTTATCGTGTGAGAACGCTTCGCATTTCGTAATTCTGTTTTATGCGACTTTGAGCTTTACTCCTTCGTCGGGCTTCTAGCTATATAAATTCTTGGATATATATTATATATTAAAAGCTTTAGGACTGTCGTGGCACTTTGTTATCCTTTGCTTTACGACTAGAGGTAAGGCTTAGGGTAATGGGGTGTTACAATTAACAAATTCATCAGTGATCATGTTGTTTATAGACTTTAGTAGTGCCCGAGCCTACATATGAGCTGGGAATCCAGGTTTGAAATAGCAAGTATCCACTAAGTGGCCTGATTTGCCACAATGAGAACACTTCTTGTGTGAACCACGTCCACCAAAATTGCTGATTCTTCCACGACCGCATCCTCTGCCTCTATTATGCTGAGATGAGCTAAATGAACCATTCGTTTCATTGCCCCAACTGAATTAACCAGGATTTTGGCCTCTCTTTGATCTGTTGAGTTGAGTTGTCGTTCCTGCTGAAGAAGCAATGAGAATGCGCCATTGAGGCTGGGGAGGGGATTCATAAGTATGATCTGAGAATGAACACCGCTGTATTGGTCGTTTAATCCGCACAAGAATCTAATAAGATGAGTTTGTTGTCTGTAGGTACGCCCAGTGGAACAAGTGTAAGAGTTCGAGCACTCACATTGTGGAATTGGTTGAAATTCCTCCAATTCTTCCCAAAATCCTTTGAGTTTGGTGAAGAATGATATAATTGATAACTCACCTTGCTTGAGTGAGAACATTTCTTCCTCTAATTCTGCGATGCGAAAGATATCCCCTTGATAGAATCGGTGCTTCAGGTCTGCCCATAGTTCTGCTACGACGTTGCACCAAAGAACACTTTGAAGGATCTCAGAGTAAGGTGAAGCGTGAATCCAAGAAATGACAAAGGTGTTGCAGCGATCCCATACATTGAAGAGTTCATCACCTGGTTCTAGTCTTGGTATGGTTCCATCAACGAAGCCTGTCTTGTTCTTGGATTTTAGCGATAGCCAGAATGAGCGTGACCAGGAGTGAAAATTTTGATTGGTTAATAGAACAGAGGTGAGAGCGATTCCAGGGTTTTCGCTCGGATGCAAGAAGAATGGGCTTATTGGATCTTGAAGGAAATTCAATAGAGGCCGTGGAGCGTGATTTTGGAGACTTTGGAATTGTGACATGAATTTCGCAAAGGTTTGGAAGTCCATGGTGGAAAGCAAATCATCCGTGGAATCTTCTGGACTCGTCATTCGTGAAAGCTGAATCCGTCAAAATTGGACGTGTTCTTCAGCAATACAGAACCCACGCTTCTTAACCGATGCTGGTGGATACCACTCGGTCCTCACCTTTGTAACACACGTTCACCGCACCATGTAAGACCCTCTATTGATGAGTGAGGATTTGAGTTTGGAGAGAGTGCTACCAGTGAGTTAGGAAGAGCAAAATGAGTTCTGTGTTAGAATGATGAATCACACTACTAACTACTTACTGCCAGGACTGTTTTAGTGTAATTAACTAACTACAAAACTGTTACTGCAAAACTATTGCTAATTATTAGTGACTATACTAGCCAACAATTATCTTGATCATCCTAATTATTATGTAAGTTTCAATAACAATAACAATACTATATATATATATATATATATATATATATATATATATATATATATATATATATATAGTATTGTTATTGTTTGTTAGAAATCGTTAGTAAAATAAAATAAATTTAAAATTTTTTTGAATAATTATTGAATTAATTATTATTATAAATATATTATTTAGATATTTAATTAAAGATTAACCATTTTTTGTTGTGTATTGTTAGTTAAATATTTAATTAATATATTTTTTTAGGTTTAATTACTCTGTTTGTCCATATAGTTTCGTGAAATTTTCAATTAGGTTCCTATACTTTTTTTTCTTTTTAATTGGGTCCATGCATTAATTTTTTTTCAATTAAGTCCCTCTTAGAAGTAATTGACTTAATTTTATAGGGACCCAACTAAAAAAATTGGTATAGGGACCTAAATAAAAGAAAAAAAATGTAGGGACCCAATTAAAAAAAAAATTGGTGTAAGGACTCTATTAAAAGAAAAAAAAGTATAAGGACCTAATTGAAAATTTCGCAAAACTATAGGAACCAACAAAGTAATTAAATCAATTTTTTATTTACTGGAAGTAAAAATTTTGAAATTGTTTAAATATAATAATTAATCATTTTTCATTCTTAGTTAGTGAAGTAATTAAGGTATATTATTATTATTGTGCGTGCGTGTAATAATAATATTGAGGTGTTTAATACTTTTAAAAATTATTCTGGTTATATAAATAGAAAATAATAAATAATTATTATTATAAAATAAATAGGTTTTAAACATTAAAAAATATAGTTTTAATGTATCTAATAATAATTTTAATAAATAAATATCAAACAGGTAATTATATGCTATATTTTAGCTAAATAAATAACTTTTAAATATTTGTCACAAAAGTTAAGGTTTATGCATAAATCATAGATTATAATTCAATATTTGTCATTATCCAAATATAAATATAAATAAATAATCAAATATTATTTACTAAATTAAAAAATATACATAAATAATTACTAAATATATATAAACAGATAATTATCCTATATTTTAACTAAATAAATAAGTTATTCAATGATATTTAATAAATTATATTCTACAAATCACATATGTTGGTCATGTACTGTAATCGATTTACAATATTAATCTATCATACAAATATTTAAACTACATATCTGTATTTATATATTGAAAAAATTCTGGTGCATGCATGGCCTCCAAATCCAACAATCGCATAGAAGTCGGCTCCTCAAACAGATGCTAGTTTGCTAGTGCATTTGCCACATCCACCACATCTACCTCCATAGTACCGCCAACTTGATCTTCGTCTACACCTAAATCAACGACCTCATAGTTACTTTCAAACTCCTCTCGTTATTACTGTTATAATCTTTCAATTCAATATCTCGGTCCGCTTCAGATTGCTCAAACTCAATATACAGTTCGATGAATGATATTTGGGACCGAATTTCAATATACATTGAAAATATTTTTTGCATGCTCACTTTATTGGTTACATATTTGGTTTGAAATTGAACGAACCCACCAAACACAAATATAGGGTATCTGTACAAAATACACGACATTCTCCTAGATATTTGAGAATCAATCTTCTCACAAATCAAACATTTTAGCTCTTCAAATAACCGTGTGAATAGAATAATAATATCTAATGAATTCTTACATATAAATTTCACTCCTTTAGATATTTGAAATAAAATCTGTCTATGATAATATATATACTTTTAACATAACTCTATCATCCATGATAATATACTCACATTGAACACTCTCAACTTTGGTATTATTTCTTTTAAAACAATGGAGAAAAAAATAAGAGAGGATGAATTTCAGAAGATCTAAAAATTGAAAGATGAAGAAGAAGTAAAAAGTTCGGCTAAACTAAGATATATATAACCAAAGAAATCGGACGGTCCAAACATCTTTTTATCATTTCAAATTTTTTAAAGAATTCAAATCGGACCATTCGATCAGCATTCTATCAAAATTAAAAGAAAGTTACATACATAAAATCGGTAGGTCCGATTTTCTTACGCAAAAAATCGAATATTTTTGCCCCACATAAATCAAACTATCTTATTTTTTGTCGTCAATTTAAAAAATACCGTCGTCATAACAATGTATAATCCTCCTAACGTCCATAACTCAGTGTAACATCCATCTAATTTTTATATGAAAAAATTAACCTTTATAATCGCATGGAATAATTTATATTATCAGAAAAACTTTAAAAAAATCCATAAAAATAAAGAATACAATGAATTTTCAAACATAAACAGAATATTTCACCAGATATATAAATCATGGCTTAAAATCCAAAAATACATATACACATATGTGTGTGAGTGATTTAGGTTTATATACTAATTTAAAAGAATAAAAGGGTTGTACATAGACTTTATTATGCATTAACAAATAAAAAAGATAAGTACAAACTCGATATATAGTCCCAATAATTTTCATCTCCAACTACTTTGATCTCCATCTATTAATCATGCATTCTTGAAGAAAATAAAAAAATTGTTTCCCTTATTGTATTAAGGGTAAAGTATTGTTTTTGTAGTTTTAAAGTTGTCCCTAACGTTTAAATCGTTCTATTTAAGTCCCTAACATTTTAAAATTGACTTAATATTGTACTGCCGTTAAAAATCTGTTAACATAATTGACGGCATGACAAAATTGAGATGATTTTAAAATGTTAGGAACTTAAATAGAACGAAAACAATGGAACAAAAACAATATATGAAATTAAATTTTAATTTTATCCTCTAATAATATCATTTTTTACGGTACATAGTTATTCAATTATTTTTTAATCACATCTAAGTAAATTACACATAATCACATTATTTTCATTCTAAATAAATTTATTTTTTATAATTTTACTCTTAGAGATTTTTACTCATAATGAAATGTTTGTAGAATAACTAGTACATAAACTAGCGAAAAAGAAAAAAATGATACATATACAATAAAGTATAAATTGTACCTTTTGTTTCTAAAATTTCGAAATTCTTTAGGTTGCATTTGTTTTTGAGAATAGGACAAGACAAGACATAAAGGATATAGACACAAAATTTTGTGTTCTTATATTCTGTTTGGTGATAAACTATAATAAATTATGAAAATTTAATTTATTCTCATTTTTGTTCATTCAAAAATTTGAGACGCAAAAATATAATAATAAAAAATATAATTACAAAAACTTAACAAGAATAGTGAAAGAAAAAATAAAAAAATAAGTTGTATCCTTTGTTAGTGTCTCTGTGTCATTCCTGTCAGGATGGACACAAAATACATTAATTCATTGTCTCTGAACACATTGTCTCTGTCCATGTCCCCTCTGTCAAACACAATTTTGTGTCTCTGTGTCCCTGTCCCAATGTCCTGTCTCTGTAAACAAACGCGACCTTAATGTTTAATTTAGTTAAATTTTATTTTTAATTTTATTCTTCAATAATATCAAATTTTTATGATAAATAATTATTCAATTATTTTTTAATTTTATTTTTAATCATATTATTTTTTCTAAGTGAATTTATTTTTTATTAAGAGCAAAATTAAAAAATAAATTAAATAATTATTTGTCGCAAAAAAAATTAAAATTATTGAAAAAAGATTAAAATTTATTAAAAAGTTAAAATAACTTTTCTTCAATAATTTCAATAATTTTAATTTTTAATAAATTTTACTCTTTTCTTTAATAATTTTAATTTTTTATGACAAATAATTACTTAATTTATTTTTTTATTTTGCTCTTAATAAAAAATAAATTCACTTAGAAAAAATAATGTAATTTAAAATAAAATTTAAAAAAATAATTAAATAATTATCTACCGTACAAATTTGATATTATTGAAGGATAAAATTAAAAATAAAGTCTAACTAAATTAGACATTAAAGAATTTCGATACATTAGAGATAAATGGTACAATTTATACTTTATGTATATGTATCATTTTTTTCTTTTCCGCAAGTTTATGTATTAGTCATTCTACAAACATCATGATGACTAAAAATCTTTAAGAATAAAATTATAAAAAAAAATAAATTTATTTAGAATGAAAGCAATGTAATTAAGTAATTTACTTGGATGTGATTAAAAAATAATTAAATAACTATGTACAGTAAAAATTGATATTATTAAAAGATAAAATTAAAATTTATTTCTATGTATCATTTTTGTTTCTAACGTTTTTGTCCTATTTAAGTCCCTAATGTTTCAAAATCGTCTCAATTTTGTCTCGCCGTCAATTCTGTTAACAGATTCCAAACGGCAGGACAACATTGAGCCAATTTTAAAACGTTAGGGACAATTTTAGGACTTACTACAAACGTTGAAGACAAAAATAATACTTTACTCTTGTGTTAAAATACCACATTAAGGGCCTGAGGTAGCATTTATTTGCAAGACAGAGGTTGAGAGACTGAGATTCAGAGATAGAGACCGAGAGACAGAGACAGAAATAAATATCAGTATTGTGTTTGGTGTAGAAGTATACAAAACTAAATTATGTATCTTGTTTGGTTTAAAATAAAAGTAGAGACTAAAAATCTTAAAATTACAAAAATGCCCTTAATTTTAAAATACAACCATAACCCCCAAATCCAGTTTGATTTTTCTCATAATGCAACCTTAACCCTCGACGATGCAGCTTTTTGATTAGGTATTTTATGACCCTTCGATACCTATAATTTCTAATTATTGTTTTTCGATTTTTAAATTTTTTTCTGGGGGCAAAATTTTCAGGTGTTGAAAGACGACGGATCTATGATATAGTAAACATCTTAGAGAATGTCGAGGTGAGGTTTCTTGTTATATTTATTTAGTTTAGTTATTTCTTGAAACAATCTTAATTTTTGTTTCAAAACCTTATATTAATGATAATAATTGGTTGAGATAAACGAATGGTAGAACTTTCTTTTCAAAGAATATGAGAGAAGAAAAAAGAATGGAAAAAAGATCGTAGTGGTGATGGTGATGCGGAATATGGCGCATCAGTCAAGTGAAATATCAAAGTTAGAATTTATGATAATAAGGATGAGCGAGGTGGATTTTTACAAATGAGAGAGAAGGGTCGAGAGAGTGTGAGGTGGGGAAACACAAGGGGAGGGACAAATACACAGGGTAAACACGGTAAAGATCCTTGGGTTTGGAACAAAGAAGAGTATCACCGATTAGAGCTTGATTCTTTCTCAATTTTCGTCGACAATTTGTCGGAGGATATATCAAAAAAGAACTTTTCAATTTGTTCAAATGGACAGGTAGAATCATCGACATATACCTGTCGCGTAAGAATAAAAATGGCCAGATATATCTATTCTCTTTTATACGATACACTACAAAGGGAGGGGCTTTGAAGGCTGTTGCAGAGATGAATGGCATGGTGTTGAGAAGGAAAAGATTGTTCGTTGGTGAAGCCAAATATAGAAGAGGAGCTGGGATACAAAATACGAAAGGTAAAGCAGTCGAGGTGGTGACCAGGCATAATGCTGGAGGAAGTCAATCACAAACAAAGAGCGGGGGAGTAGGTGAAGAAAGAGTGGCTAAGCAGCAATCAGGTAAACCAGTCAAAGATCAACGAAGTAATGGATGGAATAAGAGTTTAGAAGTACAGATAGCAAGTGAGAACGTCGTATGGATACAAAGAAGCATTGTCGGCAATACAAAATCGGCAATTGATCTTCAGTCACTGAAGCAAAAGATCCATAGGGACTATCCAGGGGTAACTCAGGTAAGGGAGTTGGGGCCATATAAAGCTATGATTACGTTCGACACGGTGATTAGGGCTGAAGAAGCTTACACCTTCAGAATGAATGAACTATTAAATTGTTTCATATGATCTGGAGATGGGATGAGACTGAGAAAAGTGAGTCCAGAAGAGTGTGGTTGGAGTGTTATGGAGTTCCTCTACACGCATGGTCGAAAAATACATTTTGCAGAATAGGAGAGTTATGGGGCGAAGTGGTGGAATGCGACAAGCTAACGGAAGCGTGCAACTCATTTAGTGTGGGTAAAGTCCTAATTGATACGTGTGTGTTCGATATGATCAACGAATGGATCCATGTTACAATAGGGGCAAGTGGATTCGACGTCATGGTAAGAGAAGTGGGCGGAGAGGTTTATAGGGAGGAATGTTTTGGACAAAGCATAGCGGAGGTAGGGGACTGGCATATGATAAACATAGAAAACACACAACAAGTAGGGCCTAGTGGAATATCGAATCCTGAAGTTGAACAGAGGGTGGTAGCCTGGGATCCGGCGGCGGTGGTGATGACGGAGGATAATAGGAACAAAGAACAAGATGAGGTTAGGATGGTAATTTCAAGCATAGATTTGAATGAATGGAATTTCAGAATTTCAAATTCGCTGGACAAAAAAGGCAGTTATACGAAATTAATGGACAGAGAAGATTCCCAGGGATCCTATGCAATAAATACGGTTGCTGATTCAGAGGAAACGGCCTCTTATATTTATGAAGAATGATTTGGTTGCAATCTTCATGTTGGGTCAAGGTGTGGAAGTGGGCTAGCAAAGGTAAGGTCTAACAAGCTAAAGATGCAATCCACATGCTGGGACGCGGACTGGGCCTGCTGCAATAGGCCTTCAGATGGATTCCCTAACCGGGTTGGCCCTAACCCGGCCTCCTCCATGACCCGGCAGGGACTAGCGACCCTGAATCAGGGCCTGTTGAACGCGGCGCTTCCAAAGGGGCAACGAGCTGATGAGGCGAGACATGATGGGGAGCAGGTTCATGCGTGCCTTGATGTGCAGGAGAGGGGGACGTCTGCCAAGACGAACCAGCAAGGAACGAAGCAAGTGACGCCGGCTGAGTTCGGTTGCTGGAACGAGGCAGGGGTTGGTTCACGAAGCAGAGGCGATGAAGGGTGTGGATGCGAGGATGGCGCACCGGAGGCGGTGGCTGGTGGGCTGGCGGAGGACTTGACAGCCGCAGTGGTTGGCGGGCTTGATGAACATAACAACGTAAACAGGCCCGCCGAGACGAACCGGCAAGCAAGGAAACAAGTGACTACGCCTGCTGAGTCCGATCACTGGAAATATGCATGGAATGGTGTGCGAGGTAGCGTTGTTGATGGGGATGGACGCGAAGAGGGTGCACCGGAGGCTGTGGCTGGTGGGCGCGCGGAGGACCTGACCGCCGGAGTGGATGGTGGGATTGACGAACAGGAACATGTGAACAGGACCTACTTAGCACCAGATGACTCGAAGAGGCTGCAAATTGCCGAAGCTTTGAGACAGACTAGTTCTGACTATATGACAAGGAGGTGCAACACGCGAGTGGAGGGCAGGAGGCAATTTCGAGACCGCGCTGGGTTAGAGGAGGGGGAGATTGCACCGGCTGGATTGGCTGATAGTGGCGAAGGTCAGGAGGCAGAAAGGGAGAATGGTGCTGAATATAGGCCAGTGAGGGGGGATCAAGTGGATGATGGCAAGGAAACAGACCACGGGGAACATAGGCCGAGTTGGGAAGAGGAGATAGCCGAGACAAAGAGGTTTGGAAACTAGCCGTGGAGTCAGAAGCTCAGTACAGTGATGAGGAGGATATCATGGCTATTTTGTAAGAGCAGAATGAAGCTATCGCTATGAAACGTCGGCAGGCTAAGCAAAAAGAAAAAGCTCGAAGAAGCCGGCCAAAAAATCGGAAACAGGTGTGTAATAATTTGGTTGCATGATTTTTAGTGCTTGGAATATACGGGGGTTGGGAGGTGATGCAAAAATTAGTATGCTAAAGTCTTTCAAAAACAAGTTTAGGTTGGATATGTTAGGTCTGATAGAAACAAAAAAAGAACTAGTAACTAAATTTGATGTGGTTCAAATCTGGGGAAGCAACGGAACATGTTGGGAGTCTGTAAGTTCTACTGGGATGTCTGGGGGATTGCTACTCATGTGGGATGAAGGGGCATTTAAACTATATAATTGCTATAAAGGGGATAGATGGATGTGCATTGAAGGAGTTGTGGTAAAAGAGAACTTTCACTGTGCTATTTGCTTAGTGTATGGACCACATGATAGAGCCGAGAAGATCGCCGTGTGGGAAGAATTGAGCTATATTGCAGGATTGTGTCAGGTACCGCTCTGTTTTATGGGGACTTTAATGAAATTTTGCACTTGGAAGAAAGGAAAGGAGCGACTACTTTACCAGCGTCTGCGACAGATTTCAGGACATGGGTGAATGATATGGAACTGGTTGATTTGGCTCTGAATGATCGAAAGTACACATGGTTTAGAGGGTAGTCATGCAGTCGTATTGATAGAAGTCTAGTCTCCGTGGAGTGGCTGGACATGTACCCGGAGACGCGCCTAAGGAGTGGCCCGAGAAGTTTATCAGATCATTGCCCGTTGGTTATGGAAGATAGCAGAAGATCTGATGGTCCAAGACCGTTCCATACATTGGACTCATGGTTCACGCATGTAGGATTCTTGAATATGGTAAAGGAAGAATGGAGGGAACTAGGTGATGTACAATTCCTACAGAAGATGAAAGCACTAACAGAACCTCTAAGTAGATGGCATAAGCAGCACTTTGAGAATATGGATGAAAGGATCACCAAGTTTGAGGAAGAAATAAGGAAGGTAGATGATATGGTGAGCAGTGGAAGGTATGACGCCACAGTAGAGGCAAGGAGGAGGGCACTAGTGAGTTGCTACGAAAAATGGTATATGAGGCAGGAGATGAACTGGAAGCAGATGTCAAGGTCTCGGCATGCTACTGAGATGGATCGGAACACAAGGTACTTCCATAATATTGCATCGGCGAGAAGACGGAATAACAGGATTGATTCGTTGGTGATTAATGGGAGGTTAGTGAGGATCAAGCAAGAATCAAGGTGGCTGTCCGGGAGTTCTACAAATGCCTATACCATCAGGAAGCATCCCCAAGGGTGAGCTTTAGGGACGGTTTAGTGAATCGGTTGGAGAGGGAGGAAGCAGAAACCTTAGAGGCGTCACCATCAGTAGAGGAAGTGAAGGAGGCAGTATGGGACTGTGAATCTTCTAAGGCTCCAGGGAATGACGGCTACAATATGAATTTTATTAAAAAGTGCTGGAACGAGATAGGAACGGAGTTCACTGTAGCTGTGATGGAGTTCTTTGAGACAGCACGACTACCAGCAGATGCCAATGTCACATGGGTAGCGTTGGCCCCGAAGTTCGTTGGTGCTAAGGAGATAAAAGATCTCAGACCTATCAGTATAGTGGGCTGTGTATATAAGGTTATCTCTAAATTGCTGACACGAAGGATGAGGAGGGTTATGCCAAGCTTAGTCGGAGAATCACAGAGTGCCTTTGTGAAGGGGAGAAAGATACACGATGGAGCGCTAATTGCATGTGAAACCGTGCAATGGTTGAAACAGAAGAAGAAGAAATCAGCGATCATCAAACTGGACTTCCAAAAAGCCTATGACAGAGTCAAATGGTGTTTTGTTGACACTATGCTGGAAAAGATGGGCTTTGGTAGGAAATGGAGGGCATGGGTTAGGGAGTGTGTTACTTCGGCCTCTATCTCTATTATGGTTAATGGTTCACCATCGAAACCGTTCAAAATGGAAAGGGGATTACATCAAGGCGACCCATTATCGCCGTTCTTGTTTGTTCTGGTGGTGGATGTACTCAACAGGATGATTGGGGAGGCAGTTAGAAATGGTCGGATATCTCCACTCTTAGTCGGTAGGGATAATATAGAGTTATCACACTTACAATTCGCAGATGACACTATATTATTCTGTCCACCGGAGGAGGAGACACTGAGGAACTATAAGAGGCTTTTGAGGTGCTTTGAAATGATGTCTGGGTTGAGCATTAACTTTGAGAAGTCTCACTTGATACCAGTTAATTGCAGCCAGGACTGGGTTAATCGGATGTGCCAGCTACTAGGTTGTCAAGAGGCAGCTCTACCGGTTCGATACCTTGGCATTAGTCTAGGAGCAAATCCGCGACTGGTTAGAACTTGGAAACCGGTTATAGAAAAGGTGGAAGAGAAGCTCAGCTTGTGGAAAGCAAAGATACTTAGTAAGGCTGGTAAGTTGGTGCTTATTAAGTCGATAATCAATAGCCTGCCTGTTTACTACCTGAGTCTGTACAAGATGCCCAATGCGGTTGCTCGAAGAATTATATCCTTGCAGAGGAGGTTCTTTTAGGGGAAGGATGATGGTCGACCTGGCATGGCCCTTGTGAAGTGGGAGTTGGTACAGGCACCGAAGAAGCTAGGAGGTTTGGGGGTGGGTGATGCGGTGGTCCGTAATTCGGCTCTACTGTTTAAATGGTGGTGGCAGTTCTCTAAGGAGGAATGTCCTTTATGGAAGAAGGTTGTGTGCTCATACAATAGCTTGAACCCAAATCACTTGTTGTCAACCCAGACATTACCAAAGAGGGGGGACCGTGGAAAGACATATGTCAAGTGCAAATAAGGGAGCAACATGTAAAGCAGAAGATGATTGATGGGCTGGCCATGGAAGTAGGTGATGGAAGATCCACCAGATTTTGGGAGGATACTTGGTTACAAACGGGAAAGCTTAAAGACTCCTTTCCGAGACTATTCTTGATTTCAAACCAAAGAAGATCGGTAATTGGGGATTGTGGGTTTTGGGATGGGATAGAGTGGGTGTGGCACTTACAGTGGAGAAGAGAATTGAGACAATGGGAGACTGATACACTGAACCAACTGCTTAATGTCTTGCAATCTGTTAGACTGATAGCGGACATACAAGACAGAGTGGTGTGGAAATTTGATAAGGAATGTGTTTATTCAACTAATTCATTTGTTCAAGTTTTGCAGGAAGAGACTTTGGATGAGGAGTTTCTGCAGTTCAAGTTCACCAAGGAGGTATGGAAAGGCCTAGTTCCGCCTCGGGTGGAGCTGTTTGCGTGGTTTACTTTGGTAGGCCGGGTCAACACAAAAGACAGACTGAGTAGACTGGGTCTCTTACAACAGAATGATGTGATGTGCGTGCTATGCAAGAAGGATGTTGAAAATATACAACATTTATTTATTACATGTGAGTTCTCTTGGCAGGTGTGGTGTGCTTGGATATCGGCGTTTGGACAGACATGGATTGTTCCTAGTACGTTGAAGGAGCATTTTGAAAGTTGGAGATCCGTGCCAATGAGAAAAGAGAGGCGCAAAAATTGGCTAATTGGGTTCTTTTCAGTTATATGGATTATCTGGTTACGCAGGAACGATGCCATATTTCAGAGTAAGACAACAGGGGTTGGTGACTGTGTAGAGCAATCATTCTCATGTGCTAAGGAATGGTATTGTAAATAACTCATGTTGTCGATGGCTATGTCGGAGATGACATAGGAGTTGTTTAGCTTGTTTGTTCTTGTAACTGGCTACAATGCTCCACTTTAGTGTTGAGCTCTTACTTTAAAAAAAAAATGATAATAATTGGTTCTTAGTTGTTTGTTTGTTTCGTTTAATGTTGGTTAACTTGTAGGTGCTTTTTAGAAAAGCTAAGAATCAGTATACTTGGAAAGAGTTTGCTGCTATTCCACCTTCAAGTATCTTGAGCTGATCAATATTTTATAAATTTATTTATGATAATTACTATATAAAAAAACAAAGAAGATGACTTGAGAACTATTCATCATAATTATGTTGTTATTATCACTTTTTTTCCAAGCATGTCAGCGGCGTGCTGATACTTCTCCTTCAACCGCTTATGCTTATTCTTGCAGTGTTTCGCAGTTAGGGTACACCCAGGGAGGAAGGCCTCCAACATCTTCAGAGCTAGTTTCTCAAATGTTCCGGGTTTAAATTGATCATAGTCAGCCCTCTGACCATCTACCACAAACTCCTCCATGAAACCAACGAAAGCATTAGCCTCTTCATCACTTTACATGCGTTTGTTGTCCATTTTCACCTAACAAAATTAACATAATTAACCATAAATAAATACAAGTGTAACTATTGTAATTAACATAACTAAATCCTAAACAACAAAAATAACATATATAACCAAAAAGTAACACAAAATTAAAAATAAATCACAAACCACAAACATTTTCACCCTAAAAGCAAAAATTAACATAAATAACCACAAGTAAACCACAAACCACAAATAAATTAACATGAACAAATACAAATATTTTTCAGTAAGCCACAGACAATTAGTTGCTATTACAAATAAAAAGTTACTATTACAATGTTTTCCTTCACAACAAGTCTTACAAATTAAAATGCAGCTATTATAACACGTCTTAATCGATTACAATGTTCATTACTCTGCTAAAAATTAAGCTATTACTATTTCATACGATTTATTCGCCACTCTTCATACATCTCAGTTGTTATGTTGGCACGCCAGTGTGTCCACTCATTCGTGTTTTCAGCCACATCAATCATTTCGTCATGTGCTTCATCTCCATCGGGCAAAAATTCCTCTAATATGCTACCTTGCTCCTCCGGATCCATATCCATACTCTTTCGAATAAAGTTTTGCAGCAAATAACAAGCAATAATTATTTGAGTTTGTGTCTTTAGAGGGTAAAAGCTAAGACTTCTTAAGATTGATCATCTCTTCTTCAGCAAACCAAAGCATCGCTCAATAATATTCCTGGCAGAAGAATGAACCCTATTAAAATATTCTTAGTAATTGCGAGGTACACGTGCTCCTTGGGCCCACTCTCTAACATGATATCGAGTACCTCTATATGGTGCTAGAAACCCCGGACCATTTGTGTAACCAGCATCAACTAAATAGTAATTACCTATAGACAAGTAATGCAAACAACGTAAGCTTAACTATTGTGAACTCAAGCTATATTTATAGGCTTAAGTCCAAAGATGGCATAATTACCGTGGGGTATCTTAAGACTATTACAACAAGTTATTGCATCTCGAAGTATCCATGAATCATATGCTGATCCCTCCCATCCATTGAGTACATAAACAAATCTCGTCTCCCAGTTACGAACTCCTAAGACATTGGTGCAGATTTTACCCTTTCTTGTTCGATATCTTGCCTTTTCAAACTCAGAAACTGTCACCTCTATACAAATTCCATCTAATGCTCCCAAGCAATCCTATAATCTATAGAAAGTTATGATACTCAGATATAGAATCCTTCATACTTGGATCTCATCTCTTCATAAAAACACACGTATTGCTTGATAATTTTCGACCGCTCCATTTATTCCTATCAAAGTCATTACATTAAAAAACACATAAACATTCAACTTAATCTAACATTTCTTCATGTAAAATCTGCTATATCTTCTTAGAACCAAAAAGAAGAATAAAAAACTGGAATCAAAAGACATGTAACTCAATTTACATCTCAATTTTATTTTAGTTTCAATTGGAAATCAAAACAGAAAATACAATAGAAACACAGTAGAAGTGATAATATCGATTTTTCTCTCTCATTTCATAAACTAAAAGTCAATTTTTCAGTTACTTTAAGCAAATCAAAGTCTTCCAAAAGCTGTTGTGGTTGAGATTGAAAGAGTTGTGTCAAGAGTTATTACTTCGAATCATCCATGATTATCATACAAACTTTGTTAATGTGGTTGAGATTATTCATCCTAAGAAGTTAACGAATAAAACGTGAAAAGGCTATTAGAATTCATTGATCTAAACTGCAAAGTCTCGTTGTGACCAGTTGACCAAGTAAGGAGTGTAAAATTTAGTTAGTTATACTAATTAGCAAGGCCCCAATAAATTAACAAATTAGATTCTGAAAAATTAGTTGGAGTTATACTAACTAACAAGGTCTTAACAAGTCAAGCAACTAAAAAGAGAAAAGTTAATTAGAGTTGTGCAAATTAAATAATTCAAATTAACTTAATAATCATTAATTTTAAAGATTCAATAGACTCAAGACTCTCTTAGTTTTTACCCTTTAAGCTAAAATAAAAAGTCTACTTCATTTGATAAGAGAGGGGTTTAGTAAAGATAACAACAACTTAATCAACTCTTGAAATATACACAATTTGCAAAACTGATACTGATTAACACGTTCCCCTAACAAAGTGCAACCTAATTTCAAATAAAGTGCTTTATATAAAATTTTATTAGCTATAGTGGAATAGCCTTGGCATTGTCACAATATATTACAGGAGTGCCACAACTCTTAAACTACAACTAAGCTAATAAATTTTTCATCCATAGGATTTCAGAAGTTACATCAGAGAGGGCCTTAAACTCAATTTCAAGCTTTCAGCACTAGACTTTTTTACACAATACTGTTAAGAGCAACATGAAAAAGCAGGTAAATTGACATAAATCAAGCAACTAAAAACCTGAACTATATTACAATACCTTTAACATTATATAAATCAGACAGTCTGCTCTATTTTTTCAACAAAGGAACAAAATCTAAACTACATTACAACACAAAGTAAAGAATTTCTTCAACTTCAGTGCTACTACTTCACACCATTAACAAAATAACGACAAATCAAGCAAAATAGTAACTTGTCTCATTTCAAATTTTAATTTTTCCAAAACTAAGTAGCCAAATAAAACAAAAGCTTAACAGGTTCTGAGTATAAATACACCTTTCAAACACGAACAAATTTGATTTAAGCATTACACAACAGTAATAGTTAAATTCACAGATCAAATTGAACATCAGAAGAAGAGAAAAGTCCTATTATTAGGTCACGAACAAATACACAGATTAGGACACGACCGAAAAAATGAAAGGAATCAGTAAATTAAACAACATTTGTATAGAACTAACCTAGGTCAGAGCATCTAGGATGACGAGTTAGTGGTTGACGTCGACAGCAACCGGCGAGAGGCGGCAGCTTCTTTCTTCGATTATCCTGTGAAGGAGAAAACGACGAGATGAGAAGAAGGGGGCTACGAAGATGAACTTGAAAGCGGCAAATCACTTACCTAGCGGTGGCTAGGCCAGCGGCGACGAGATGGCCGTTCTTGAAATGGTGCTTCAGAGGCTGCAGTGAAGAAGATGAAGCCCTGATTTACATTAGGGTTAATGTTAAAATTATTGAATTAGAATGGGGTAATTTACGTACAAATTATAATTAAAATTTCTGTCCTGTCTTTAAAATTTTCTGTCTCCAGTGTCCCTACTTTTTGGAGATACTGAAATACTAAAAATTTAAAGACGAAAACAGAAATTTAAGTATGAATCTCTAACTCAACAAACATAATATTGAGTCTCTATCTCAGTCTCAGTTCCAATCTCTGCAAACAAACGCTACCGAGTGTTTGTATTTTTTAGAGAAAATAAATATATCGTTTAACATATCTCTTCTTTTATCTTTTCATAAAAAATGCAATCATCTATGGCTTGGGTTCAGCCTATTCCATGTCTAATTTGTATTTACATTATTGTTATTTTTGTTTGGTGACTGAAATAAATTAAACAAAGAAAAACAAAAGAAACAAAACAAGGAACTGCTTAAATAGAGGGACAGTCCCGTTTAAGACTACTCTTAAACTCCTCCCAAGGTGAAAGAAGCTCCACATGCGAAAGTTGTAACTTCATCGCCATCTTTGCCATAGTATCTGCCACCGTGTTTGCATCTCTCATAATCAAACGAAAGTCAACACGCCAATTCCAATGCATGATATCTCTTATTTTGAGCACCAGTGGATCAATAAACCCAAAACCATCTTGAGTAACAAGATTAAATGCTTCCACACAATCTGTCTCACAAATAACATCTCGTTGATCCACATCCCAAGCTAAGAGATATCCTCTCCAAATAGCAAACAATTCTCCTTGAAGAATACTATTACTCTCAATCATTCCTAAACACCCCCTTTGCCAGCTCCCATTACAATCTCTAATAACACAAGCAAAACCAACACTATCACCCGAACCAAAATAACTAGCATCACAATTAATCTTAAAAGTACCAATGGATGGGGGATTCCAAAAACCATTTAGAGTAGAGGGAAGGGACATACGTTGTAATTCAAAAATATTTCTAAGCTCCTTTTCTGAAGTTAATGCCAGACAAATGACTTTTTCCGGAGGCCAAGTTTCGTGGGGATTAAAGATGTCGTTATTCCTTGCTCGCCATATCCACCAAAGTCCCGAAAAGAACTTGAACGGGTGCTCTCTGCTATGATACAAGAACCAGTTCTTCAAATCTAAAGGATGACAAGGAATATCCAACCTTTGCCAGACAAGCTGAGCTTTTGGACAATCCCGAATACAATGTATAACCGATTCCTGGCTAGAAAGACATCTTGGACACCTATCCGATGACGACATCCCTCTTCTAAAGCGAAAACTTGCAGTAGGAAGAGCCTCCTTAAGACACAACCAAGCCAAAAACTTATGCTTTTCCGGAACAAGCTGACGCCAAAGCCAAAGCCAATTCTCCCTCTCCTCCCAACCAAACAGCTGCTTACACAACCACAAGTAACTATTGCGTGAGTCATAGACTTTGGCAGCAGACCCACTCCAATACCAACCCACTTCCGGACCTGCTTGTTCATCTGGATTGTAAGAGAGAATATTATCTTTCAGATTTTGAGATAAAGGAGAATAAAGAGTATCCAAATGCCACCTACCAACCGACCAAATATCCTGTATCCGGAGATTCGAATCAGAAATGTGGACATAATCCATCTCATTAGATAACCGTCCTTCTCTCCTCCAGCTAGAAAACCAAAAATTCTGGTTCAAATCTCCAATACACCAAGCAAACCCATCCTTCAACACATTATTGTTATTTTAGTCTTTTGTTTTCTAGTGTAGCAAAAATATAGTACAATATATAAGCTAAAATATGAAATATCTTTTTCTTCTTTTTTTTTTTTGTTCGATTTAGAAAGAGAATTACTCTTTTATTGCTAATAAATATAAAATTTATTATATTATAAATACATCCAATAAAATTATTCAATATTAGATAATAATTATCCTCAAATAGTCATCCTAATATAATTCATATATTTTAATTTAGTGATGATCTTTGATTATTATTCTAAAGAAATGGATATTTCATGAAAAAATAAATCAAAATTATAAATAAATAAATTAACATATTTAGCTAAAAATTAAATTTAAATGGCCAAATAAATGAAACAAAAAATAATTTTAAGTGAGAAAAAATGTGTTATGATAGAGAAGAAAAAAATTGGCTAAAAAATTTTAATATGATTTGCTGAGAGGTGAAATTCCTAAAAATGAAGATTATTGGTGACTCTGGAGAATATAAAAGGACAAACAAAAATTACTGAGACTATTTTCAAAATTAACAATTCGGTGGGTTGAATTCAATTTTTTCTTAAATTTTAAAAAAGTTGAGGTTAATTCTAAAAACGTTGGAACTTATTATAAAAGATAAATTTACCTCGGCAAATTCTTAAGTGCATCATGGTGTTTAAGAAAATACAAAATCAACTATTTTCTCCAAAATATACCTCAAAGACACAAACACAACCATATATATAAATTAAAAGGTGAAAAAGGTTTAGGTTCAAACAAACAGTTGTTCCAAATTTAGTTCTTAATTGAAATTGAAATACTGGACAAAAGTTTTTTTTTGGGTATCCTGGAGAAAAGGTTTTTGACAAAATGGACATGCAAAATTATCAAAAAAAAAAAAAAAAAAAGGAAAGAAAGAAGAAAAGATGGCATTGTTTTGCTACACAATTATTGTATTTATATTTATCGTATTCACTGCAAAATTACGTTACTGATGATGTTGATTGGCGATAAATGCTGCAAGGAGATAGCTTAGAGGGTTATCTTCAAAATAGACTTACGAAATATCATGCTTAAATTAACCTGTTTTTAAAAAAATTCAGCAATTCAATTTGATTTTTAAAAAAAGATTAATATAATGTTCATTTTGTCACATACTCACATGTCATTAATAAATATAGACATATAAATTTAATTTATTATATGCCATTTTTCAATTCATTATGTAATATTTAACAGTGATACACAAACAAAATTATACAAAATAATAATTTAATTTAGTGGTATTTTTTAGAAACTAAATTATTAAAGCATTTAATTATTTTGAAGACTAATTTGATATTTTATATTAGACCATAGTTTTTTCCTTATTTATTATTTATTTATTTGTCCCGTTTAGACTTTAGACGATAGCTTTTCTTTGACTATCTTATGATTGCAAAATTTTATATCAACAGAGGAATGAAATTTATCAGAGAAAAGAAAATGTGATCCAAAAATTTGGAGACACGTTGAGTGCTTCCCGTTAGCGACTTAGCAAGTGGACAACAATAATCCTCCAACTTTGGAGGAGAAGCCATAAACAGTTCATGATATTTTGTATTTCCTTACCCATCATTTTTTCAATTTCATACAAAATCACATCAAATTATTATTTTATCTAAAGTCTTTCATATAAATTGAACTCACTTTTCCTAAGATTACATATATAATATTATATTATATATGACAAAATTATTCTAAAAATAATGGAACCAATCAATAAAAAATAGAAAATTATATATATTATTTAATTCTCGTTAAATGATTTTATAAATTTGTTGTGTATTTTTCTTTTTTTTGAGAAATATTTTTTCCCCTCTTCAAATAAAAAAGAAAGAAAGAAAGAAAGAATGTGTGCAAATGAGAGAAAAAGAAAAATCAAAATGAATAAGAGAGTAAGCTAATAAAGCCTATGCAAATTTCAAAATTCACATTCACAGTAAATATATATATACGAATGAATGCTTTGATGAAAGGTTGCAGTGCTATGCTATTCATTTGCTTGTAAACAATCTTTTCTCCCGCGATTTAAGGTGGTTTTTGGTTTTCACTCTCTCTTTCTCTCTGCTTTTCGCTTCCATTTCGATCTATCCAACCTCCTCGCTGTTCCCGATTCTAGGGTTTCCCCCGTTCCTGATTCGATTTGGGAACCCGAGCCGCTAGGGTTTCTGCGCCCTGCCAGATCCGATTCTTTCTTCTTCCTCCTCTGAGAATTCAAGATGTTTTGGCGCATGGCTGGCTTGTCTACTGCGTCTCCTGTGAGTTCCGTACTCTCTCATTTCATATACTTCTTCGATTTTTGTGCGTTGTTCTGCAAGCTGCTTTAGTGCACTGATTTGTTGGTTGTTTTAATTTATGTGGTGTTTGCTCGGATTTGATTTTCCGTTTGGTTCTATGGAAAATGTGGCCGTACGGAGGGTTCTTGCAATTAATTTACTATGCGATTGATTTGATTTAGTTTTTGGATGATTGATTGTGGAATCTGATGCTGTTGCTATTGTGAGAATCAGAGTGATCGGTGCTTTGCCATGATTGGTCGATGTGAATTTTTCTTTTTGGTGGTGAAATTTGCGCAGTGTTACATGAAATGATGTTTTTGAAATTTGATATACTATTCCATAATCTTGGATGTTTTGTTTGGTGCATGAAGATCCCTGCCTGAATAGTACGGCGATGGATTTCTTGTACGTCTTACTGTTTGTAGTTACTGTCACATGAATTTTAGGTTCTCTTGGGGGAATTCTTTGCAGATATTATACTAAACCAACGATACTGAGAGGTGGTTGTTGGCTTAAATTTGCTTTGAATGAATTCAGAAATGTTTGAGTTCGTAAGATCAGTGTAACAGTAGTAGTATGTACATAATCTGCTGCATTGTAATTTATGAGAAGGTTTATTTTCACAACTAACAAAGACGCAATTCATTTCTAACATTTTCTTTGATATTCCAAATAAAATCTTTTTTCTCAAAGGTGTAGGAAAGCTTGCAACCTGTAGTCTAGAGTTAAAATTTGGATTGCGTTTATTCCTTATTTCTTTGGGAGTCTGAAATCGATTTAACTTCAATTTGTTAGTGATTTTATTATTTGTTATGTGTATTGTATTATATTGCAGGTGGAGACCATTTTGGATAGGGACAATTTCACTTTGGAAGAACTACTTGATGAAGATGAAATTATACAAGAATGCAAAGCTCTTAATAGTCGCCTTATAAATTTGTAATACTCTTATTTCTGTTAGGATGAATTTCTTATTAGAATTTTTTTGGCTTTGTTTTAGTCGTTTTATCTGCTTTTGTTTTCTTTTGACGAAACTGGTCTCTATGTAGTGAACTATAATATTATTCATTAGACAGCTTAAGATCTCAGCTTATGAATAATTACTTTTCTTATGAATACTGCTTATGGGTGGGAATGGTATGACAAGAGACTTGCTTGAAATAATTAAAGCCGTTCATATTAACATGATTATTTATTAACATATTTTCATTGTGATCTGTCGCTTGGTGACATAATTTAGATGAAAGGTTGCCATGATGACAATAGTAAAACACCATAGATTATTGGTAATTATGGGTCTACAATGAAATAATTGAAAACCAAAGACTAAAGTATACACAGTGAAAAGATAAATTGAATAACTCTATTAACCCTGTTATTAGTTGACTTTCTTAATTCATACTGCAGTTTCAGTTATTTATTGTTCCTGCTTTGATTAATTTTCCCAGGATGATGTTAATGAAGTATCTTAGTGTAATTTTTTTTGGTAAAACTATTTTATGGATGCTTAGGTGGATTCTTCATCCCCCCCTTCCCCAATCCACAACACCACATATTGAAACAGCCACTTAGGAAAAGACACAGATTTTGTCTAATAAACTCCTTGATGTTGTCTCTTGCTGCCTATGATTTTAACTCCGTATTCTTAAACTTTTGATATTGGTTGTGTAATTGTGTTCTAGATAAATTAGTCCCTTATTGATACTATATTATGTGATTGGCCAATTGTTACAGTGAAACAACAAAGTCCCATTTCAAATTATGTCCTATTTCAAATTATTTTTATTGGAAACACTTTTAAACTGGTCATTCTTGATGGTTTTGTCTATCCCACCCTCACCCCAAGACAGTTAGGTTACCCTCTATCTGATTGGTGAAGTACTGTTGTTTTTCTTTTTTCATTTAATGGTTTTATGTTGTCTACTGCTGTACTGCAGTTTGTCTGGAAAAGCACAGGTTGAACAATTGATACGTTACATCGTTGAAGAAGCTGCTGAGGATGCTGAAAAGAAGCGAACTTTCAAGTAGGTTGCTTGGATTGGATATTGCTTTAAGTTCCTGTTTGGTAGATTTTTGTGATGATACATGTTTTTCCTATTATTCTGTAACAGGTTCCCTTTTATTGCTTGTGAGGTATTCACCTGCGAAGTTGATGCTATACTCACGACTCTTGTAGAGGATGAGGAAGTAAGACATTATATCTAAATGATTTTTTCTCACTATTTTTGAGAAGATCTGATTCATTTTTTTTTTTTGGGCAGTTGATGACTAAGTTGTTCTCCTTTTTGGAGCCAGATCACTCTCATGGAAATTTACTTGCTGGATATTTTTGCAAGGTACTGATTTAGTGAGATTTGAATTTTACTGCATGCTTGGTCACTGTAAAAATTACTTTTGGAGTGGGAAGAGTTGAGCTTGACTAGAAGTAAAATTTCGCACAAAGGGTTATTCTGCTTTGTAACCTCAAACTTATTTGCGATTTCAAAACTAATGCTGGTTGAGTTGGTCTAAACTTGCTCTACAAAATTAGAAATTAGCAGTATGTTTCATAGTTGTAGAAATCTTGTGGTTTGTGATTTGTGTTGACTGGTGTGATACGATTTGCGACACAGACAATCCCAATTGGAGAGTGAATTGCTGCATGAATCGTGTTCTAGGATTCAGGGTCCTCTTGAGTTTTTCTGGGTTGCATTAGAAAATTTGAGTTGGTGATGAAGACCTGACATGATCCAAAGCCGAAAAGACCCTGAAATTTTCACATTTTACCTTAAATAAACTAAGGACAGATGGGCAAAATTCCTATCATGACTTAGTATGTCCCTTGTGTGATGGTGCAGTGTGAGAAGAATAGAGCAAATGATGAAGTTCTATAAAGGGGAAAAAAAATGCTAGAGCGAAGGAGGAGGATGGGATATAACATAATCTTATAATTCTTTGATATCCTGCCTGTGGTATATGGTTTAAAGTTAGTACATTTAGTATTTTGCCGTGATATAACACAGATTCTGATATATTCTGCATATACATTATGTATATGATCTATGATATATATGCAGGTTTACTTTTCACTCCTTATTCTTTAATTTCTTCTAATTGTTTTTTTATTCAATGTCATTCTTGATTTACAATTTGAATAATTATTTGATAACTATGTTCTGTTTATTTTCCTTGTCGCTCATTTTAATTTATTATAATATCTTCTAAACAAATAATCTTGGGTGCATATTTATCAAGTTCTTATGTTGTTAGGTAGTTGTATGCCTGTTGTTACGGAAGACAGTTCCTTTTGTGCAATATGTTCAAGTAAGTCCACCCCATCTTTTATTTATTTATTTATTCCACATAGAAACATCTCTGTATCACATTGAATCGTATAGTGGACGTGATTATTGCAGAACTAGACATTTTCTTTTCAATATTGCTAATTAATTGTTATGATAATTACAAGTTTTGCCTCTTTGTCCTCTCTTGAGGATTTATTATATGTACGTCTAAATCTATACATCTATGTCTATACAATATTTGAAGGAGCCTGACCAATTTTTGTGCCAAATTTCATCTATCTATTTTACTCCTATGAAAAAACCACCATCACCCACTTCTTAGAAGCAACCAACGGTAACTACTCATTCTATTTTCTTCTTCCTACTTCACATCCCTTCCATGCTTGGAAGTAACAGTCGTTAAACTCTTAATCACTTCCTCAAAATGTAGCTTTCTTCCTCTATGCAAACTATTTATCTTCCTCCTTTTCATTGTACAGATACCTAAAAAAAAAATCTAAAAGTATCCTTTTTAAGCCGCTAGTGTTGCATAATGAATTAATTGTAACTATTTGTCATTGTTTTGAAAGTTCAAAATGTTGAGGTCTGAACTTTTCTGCATTTTGTGGTATATATTGCGCTGTGCTTCTGTGTAGTTGTAATTGCTAATATGTTGTCCTTATGGCTATCCAGGCTCACCAGGAAATTGTGAATAAACTAGTCGATTTGATTGGAATTACATCTGTCATGGAGGTTGGTTTATGGCACAAAATATATTTGAATTTTTTTAATGATATTACTTTTGCTGGTCACATGCATTATATTATTTTAGTCTTAAAAAGATATTTACTTCCACGGGTAACTAAGATTTCTATTCCCTTGTATTGTAGTGTGCAAGTAAATTGTTATCTTGGTAATAATTTTTCTTTTTTCTGTCCCTTAAAACCCAGGTTTTGATACGCTTGATTGGTGCTGATGAGCATATGTATGTAAATCATGTGGATGCAATGAAGTGGATTGAAGACACTGATGTGCTTGATATGATTGTTGACAAGTTCAGTTCTTCAGTAAGTAATGTTGGTTTTCAAAATATATAAAAATATGGAAAACCCAGTTGTCGATATGCTACTATGTGGGAGTGGGATATTTTTTTTAATTAAAAAAGTATATTGTTTGCAAGAAGATAATATACACCAAGATAAATGAAGAAAAGCCATAAATGAATCAAGCACACTATTCTCAAGAATCTGATAAGAACTGGTAGAACCGCTCCACAAAAGCTAGCTATTGTGGTTAGAGAGCACAAGGCTATAGATCCCTACTTCTGAAATGGGACTCAAGTCGCATATCTTGCGTATGAATCCTAACATAATTTCACAGCCCTAGTGCCCCTACAGGATGGTTGTGCACTAAGCCAGGGGAGTTGTCCTAGTGGAAGACTATGATGTTGTTAGACACCACTCACATTGCCTGATTTCAGTTTAGAGTCATGGTGGAAGGCTTTGATATCAATCGATAAGAACCTTGGGAAGAATCACACAACAAAAACCTAGCGTAGTGGGTTGCAGAGATCAAGGGCTTGTAAACCAGCAATTAACCTCCTATATTTTAAATGTGGGACTCAAGTCCCCATGCCTTGCAATTGGATCTTAACAATATCCAAGAAAGAAATAACCATATTTTACCTTCTGAGCAAACATATCCTAGTAATCAAAAGGTCCCTGCAACATTTGACCTGTTGCTGAGAAGCTCGAGTGAATGGTGTAATGATAATGCACGTAACCGTATTCTCTATTTCTCTTTATGAAATGAGGTTAGGGAATGATGTTAACAGTACATTCCTCTACTGTGGTTTTTACAGGATTCTCCTGAGGTGCATGCTAATGCAGCAGAAACCCTGTGTGCTATTACACGATGTGCTCCAGCAGGGCTTTGTTCCAAAATAAAAAGCCCGAGGTATACTCCCAAGACAGCTTTTATAAACGAATGCTACCATATATTGATTTTTAGGGACTTGAGGTTGGTACATTAAGTGTTCTTTGTTTACTAATATCTTATATTATCTTCTATCTGCAGCTTCATAGGAAGATTATTCCGGCATGCTCTGGAGGACTCTCGGCCAAAATCTGTTCTTGTTAACTCTCTGTCCATATGTATATCTTTGCTAGATCCTAAGAAACTTACTATTGGAGGATTTAATGCATATAAAATGAATAATGGCTCTACGGTAACTGCAAATCCTGAAACCGTTGATGGCATGCTTGAGAACCTAGGTAAAATTTCTTCCCAGAAAGAACCTATTACTTCCTTGTTTGATGTTAGAAAACTTTATTTGTTTTAGGATCATAAGAACATATGAGGTCTAAAATAATGTTTTTTAATAGCTACCCCAGTGCCATTATTGCAGATGGTGTTGACAGATGTCAGCCAACCTGCCTTCACCACTATGATGCTTGTTAGGGAATTCTCTATAGGTCTAGTTTAGGAATAAGGCTTTTGAAATGAGAGAAACTGAATGGCTGTGGTTTGAGTTCGGTCCTCTTTCCAGGGAACTCATCATGTTTTATATTCCTGTTAACTGCCTAGATTAGACCCATCCAAATGAAGACCTTGTGTGTCGTTTATCTCTGACTTGGGTGTTATGGAATGCCATCTAAGCTCATTTGCTTTTGGCGCCAGGGCTAATATTTGACAAGTGTTTTGTACTAAGTGGGTTCATTTCAATTAGTTAAGTTAGTTTTGGCATGTGTACTTGTCTTGTTTTCATGATTTATTTTGAAAGCTGCTGGAGAAAATAAATGCTCATCAGTCTCTTTTCTGTAGGTGATCTACTCAAGCTTTTGGATATTTCTTCTGCCGAAAGTCAGTTGCTAACCACCTTTGGCAAGTTACAACCACCTCTCGGAAAACATCGTTTGAAGGTATGTGGACAAAATGCATTGCTTTTTGAGATTTAGTCATTGGTGGTTGACCTTTGCTACTGCTATTTTAAACCCTGAACCATGGTTTTGAAGATGTTGAATGGTAATTTCAGCTTTGCTTTGATTTTAAATTATTAATAGAACACATCCTTTCAGATTGTAGAATTTCTATCGGTCTTGGTAACTGTTGGTAGTGAAGCTGCTGAAAAGAAATTGATTGATCTTGGAGCAGTACAAAGAATTATAGACTTGTTCTTTGAGTAAGTTTTAGTAATTCTGTTATTTGTGGGGGTAGAGTTATCCAATTTTATTGCTAATACACTGTTTGAATATTGTAGGTACCCATACAATAACTTTTTGCATCACCATGTTGAAAATATCATAATTTCATGCTTGGAGAGTAAGAATTCTTCTCTCGTGGAACATCTTCTCCGTGATTGTGATTTTGTTGGGCGAATTATTCAAGCAGAAAAACATAACACGTTGGAATCTGGTGCAAACAAGGTGCATCAGCATTTTTTCTATAGTTCATGTCTCGAACAAATTTTTTGTTTAAATATGTTCATCTGTATATAGATGAATAACATTTTAATGATCCGATTTGTATTTGCAAATATCTTGCAGCCAACAACACATGCTGAAAACAAAGCACCACCTAGGATAGGAAGCATAGGACACTTAACTCGCATATCTAACAAACTTGTCCAGTTTGGCAATAACAACAGTGTGATTCAGGAACATTTGCAGGTCTGTTACTATGTCTGCAGCAATTATTGTGGTAGGATTTTATAGTGCTTAAACTTGTATGGCTATACTGTTTGATGTCTATTGTTCAACCAGCTTTTTTCAGTAAGTGAATGTCTGTTGTTTTAGCTTTTAATTGCATAAAATGAATGTTGACACTGTCTATCCTGAGCTCCCTTTCTCAAACTTTTCTGTATTCGCAGAGATACAGTGAATGGACAGATTGGTACATGAACATTCTATCAAAGCGGAATGCTGTGGAAAATGTCTATCAGTGGGCATGTGGGTATGTTCTATTTGTCTTAGCTCCATATTCTTTCTAACAAATGGTTGATCAGCACGTGTACTCTAAATGAGCTTTAAATTAAATTTGCCCCCTCCTGGATGACTGCATGCTATTTACGATGGAAAAGATCCTATTGAGTGTTTTAGCTCCGTTGTGAATATTACTCTACCATCTGTTTGAAGTTTGTGGGATTGTAGTCATTCACTCATTTTTTATCCTGCTACAAAAAAGAATTACAGTCAGTGTGCGCGTTGAAACCAAAAGAGCTTGACTGTGACTCTTTTTGGTCATTGAAAATAAATTCTTATAATTGTTGGGGTTATGACCTGTGGCGGCTTTTGTGTGGGTTCTCTTCTAACTCTTTAGTCTCCATCTTAGTGTGGGTCACAAAGTGCAGTTTTATGTATGTCTGTTGTCTTCTAACAACTATAAACAAATTGGTTGTTACAGGAGACCGACAGCGTTGCATGACAGGAATAGGGATAGTGATGAGGATGATTACCAGGATCGGGACTATGATGTTGCAGCCTTGGCAAATAACCTAAGTCAGGCCTTCCGTTATGGTATTTACAATAATGAAGACATTGAAGAGGTAAAGTTGCTTACATTAGTCCAAAGCTGAATGTGCTTTTCTTAGTGTCATTATTTATAGGCCTGAATTTTGAAACTAAACATGTATAATTTTTCATAAGAGCATTTCAAGGTTTATTTTATCAACTTAATAGTATTGGTTCTTGATCTGTTATTATTGTTGCCAGTTAAACAGTCTTATTAAAAATGGCTGGAAGTAAACTGAATACCTAAAATGATAAGTTGTGTGGAGTGTCAAAATATCAGGTGATTTAACTCAAATGCAACAGCTTTTTTCTGGGTCCAAGAAGGCCTAAAAGAGTAATTTATGAAATTGTCTGGTAGGTACAAGTGTACGAGAAAGTGAGTTGCAACAGTTTTTCCATTGTTATAATCAATTCCAAGCAGGGTGAAAAGCACATAGTTTTTCAGCTTTTTTGGAATTTGCATGTTATTCAGGTTCTTTAATTTAATGGAAATTGTGGTTCTTACTGAAAACTGCCAATAAACTCTTCTCAATTTCACCAGCTGCTACTTATTTTGTGAAATTGCTGATGAAAATTTTCCAACAAATAGTCAGTTTGTGCTTTTTGCATGTTTTCTTCATGGACCGCTTCCTGCTTTTTGTAGTGGTTGATAGTTAATTTCTTCCAAAAGTTCAATGGCAATTATTATCCTGCTTTGTTTACTATTGTTTTGGTACCATTACTTATCAACATAATGTCTTCTATAGTTCTTAATTCTTGACCTAAATGTGTTTCAGGTTCATGGCTCACTTGAACGAGATGATGAGGTATGCTTTTTATTTTCCTTAGTACTAGGACTTGTGGTGAACTGAATTTATAATTACCTTTGTGGAAGTTAATTACTTGGATGTTCTCACATGAACAATTTAAACCTAGATGGAAAAGGTAATGTCTTGTGCAAGATTTGTGCTACATTAGGGCATTAGTTAGGTTCACCATTCACCTCTCAAGTATGTTGTGCATACAATACAGGCATAGATGTTTGATCTTCCAGTCTCCATATACTGTTATATGAGCTTTAGACTGCTTGTTTAATGCACCTAACCTTGGGAAACTTTTGATCTTATAGTGAGTGGGTTATTGGAATTTAAGCTTTGTTGTTTTTCTTGTGAATTTCTTGACTGAATGCATTTTCTAGGTGTTATTTTATAATTTACTGTTTGCAGTCTTTGCTTGAATTGGCTATTTTGATATTAATAATTATAGACCAACCTAAGAAAGAAGGGAATATGAGGAAGTTGAAATCCAATTTGAGCTATTTTTGTTAGTTGATAGAGAATATATATGAACTGTATGACAAAACAAAGAGACTATCTATACCAACTTGGTGTGAGTTTTCATCAATAATAGTGCCTCAATATCGAGAATACTTAATGTTTCTACATTTCTTTTGAATATCCATAGTTTATGCCTTTTCTACAAGCCCTTTGTATATTTTATATTTTTTTGTTGTGGTCTATGATAGTGTCTCCAACCATTTGGGTTGGTAGAAGTAGTAGTGATTCGTGGATGTCTGTTTCCATGATCTTAGCTACAAGGTGTGTATTCTGGAATTCAATCCCAGCTCTGTATATCTTAAGTTTTCACCTGCACAAATCTCTGCAGTCACTGCACAATTTATTTTATCCTTTTCTTTTTTTAAAATTGTGATTATCATGATTGTCTTTTTCACTTCTTATGTTTCTTCTTAGATTTGTTTCATGACCATAATGAAGCTTCTGATATTAATGATTATGTATAGCAGGATGTCTATTTTGATGATGAATCTGCAGAGGTGGTTATTTCTTCTTTACGGTTGGGAGAGGACCATGAAAGGTGAATGGCATGCCTTTTTTTTTGTCATTATTATTTCAGTTTTCTAAGTGGAATGAACTATCATTTCTGTTCTGTTAATTTTGCTTTGGTTTGTTTTTCTCAACATTTGCCTTGCCACTTGCAGTGGGTCTCTCTTTACGAATTCCAACTGGTTTGCTTTCGAGGAGGATAGAGATCGGGCAGTCAATGAGCGCTCAACTGCCTCTCTTGCTTCTTCATCACCTAATGCTGAGGAGAGTGCCATCAATACCAGTAGAGATGATAATGTAACTGGGGGTGAAGATGAGGAGTTAGCAGACACTGCAACATCATCACCTGAAGCAATACAAAAATTAGAAAATGACGGAACTGAAAAACCAGTTGAGTGGGTTGAATGGAGGGAGTCTTCTGATGCTGGTGACCCTTCTGGTCTTCCCAATGGAGAACCTGAGATCAAATCAGGGACCATAGATCCTGACACAACTAAGCCATCATCTGACTCATCTGGTGATCCGCCTACAAAGGATGAACCAGTGGATTCTGAACCATCAGAATCTCTTGATGAGAGACCAAGCACTGAAACCTGTGAACCAGTTCAAACACAAAGTGAAAATCTGGATTTACATGCTGCTACTTCTGTGGATCAGGAATTGGTTGATGGTCAGGACAAGAAGCAGGATACAGCAGATGACAAAAAAGTGACTGAAAGTACAAGTAGCTAATGTAAATTCCTGTGAATTGCTAGGGTGGCTAACTATGCAACATTTAACCAGGTGGGAAGATAAATTCTGGAGTTTGGCCGGCAAATAGGACACCGATGTGTGCTCTTTCAATTTTTAATAGGAATATTGATTTGTTATCCCCACCTAGTTCTGAAGCTAGAGATTCACTGTGTAATGAGCTTTAGCTCATGCTGTTAGGTGCAACTGAATTCTTCACCTGTTCATATCAATTTTTAGCTCGTCCAGTTAGGGTGCTACTGAATTTTCACCTCTTTCATGAACTGTTCATATAAAGTACGTCTCGTCATTCCCAGTGTTTAGGTCTGGAAATGAGTTCCTTGCCTTGACTTGTTCTTTCTCTTAATGTAACCTTATATGATTTTTTATAGGAAGGGAAGTCCCTTACTCAACTGGTTAACTCAAAGATCAGGTCGCGCGGATTGTTACTACCAGATAGCTTGATGAGTGCGAGTTGCACTTGTGCTCCAAGGGAACAAATGAAGAGATAGGGTATGTGTAGTTGAGCTCTCAATAAAGTTGTTAAAATTATACATTTATACTCTGGATTCTGAAACCTGTACTGGTTGGTTTCTTAAGCATATTGTATAAATTCCTTCCAAAACCTACTTGAATAGGCTGTTTAGTTGATGTGACGAGTTACACATAACTGTCGTATTATACATGATTTAGGCTCTAATCATTAACTTCGATCTCGTCACTCCCCTGGCATCATTAAACAACACGGAAGATCGGAAGATCGTCACTCCTATGGTTTTTCAACTCTTACCCCTCAGTCGGGTTGAAAAAGTGGGGCCGTTGTAAAACCTTGATTCTTACATGTTTATAGTGAAAATTGTTATTGTACATTCCACGTAATGCTGAAAATAGTTTTAATTTTTGATGCATGATTAATGTAAAATTTTATTCGGTCATCCAAATAATTTTTTTAAGTAAGTTTGAAAATTAATTATTTTAATTGATGTGGAAACACAATTATTTGTTTGTGTGAAATTTTTTTACACTTACAGATAGGGTTGGTAATGGGTAGGGTAGGGTTTAGACTCTATCCTATCTTACCCGCGAATGGGTAGGGTAGGGTTTAGATTCTATCCTATCTTACCCGCGAATTCTATCCTATCTTACCCACAGGTTGAGAATTTCTCAGTCCTAACCTTATTCGTACTTGTGAAATTCTAAACTTTATCTTACTTGATTCTACCCATAGAAAAATAAAAAAAATTTAAATAAATATAAGATTTAACCATTTAAAATTTTGTACATATTAATAAAATAGAAAATAAAAAATTAAGTTCAAATTAAAATTAAAAACAATAAAATCTTAAAGAAATTTAACATAAAATTAGGGTTTTTTACTTAAATAAAATGTATGGGAGTCAAAATTACCTGATTCCCCTGAAACGAATTCTGCAATGTAAATCCCCTCTTGATATTATTATATAAATCGTCCTAGGCTGCATAGGGTTACATAAAACGTGAATCATTTTAGCCTGAGACGATTTATGCATGAATATGTTAGGCAAATCAAACGTAAATCGTGGCAGGGTCTCCAGTTAGTGTTACGAAAACAAACATAAATTGTGCCAGGCTCAATAGGGTCCCAATAATGCATAAATCGTGGCAGCCCAGTGAGAGTTAGCCCATTAACACGTAAAACCTACCACCCTGGGACGATTTATGCTCTTCTTCTAACCCTGGAGACCCTGCCACGATTTACGTTTGATTTGCCTAACATGTTCATGCATAAATCGTCCCAGGCTAAGATGATTCACGTTTTATGTAACCCTATGCAGCCTAGGACGATTTATATAATAATACCAAGAGGGGATTTACGTTGCAGAATTTGTTTCAGGGGAATCAGGTAATTTTGACTCCCATACATTTTATTTAAGTAAAAAACCCATAAAATTACAAATAATATGATCATCAGCTAACTTAGTGGTTATTTCAAGTTTTTATAAGAGGAAGATGGTAAGTTCAACATTCACTTTCTTTACTACATATATATTATATAATATATTAGGGATGCGAGTAGAGTAGGGTAGGATATATTTTGAACTCGTACCCTATCCTACCCGCAGATAAACCCGCACCGCACCCAATCTTACCCGCAACGGGTCGGATAGACAATCCTACTCAAACGGATTAGGTACCCGCGGGTAAGGTATAGATTGCCATCCCTACTTACAGAGCATGAAAATTAATTTCAAAAACACAATCACCTGTAACTATTTATTTACTTTCACTCTGCCGAATTATTATATGAATTCCGTTAGAAATAACAAATAAGACACCGAAATCATACCGGTGATTCCCTTCGAATAGCTGGAGTTCCCCCATAATCATAATTCCCTTCGTCTTGTTTTCATTCTATTCAAGCATCCCCTCCAAACGAGTACGATATTAAACTGCTTTGAATGTTTGATCATTCAAGTTCGGGGTATCTTCCGTTTGTTTAGTGAGTATTTGGTAGGTTTTTGCTTCCCCGTAAAATGTTAAACAATCACAATTATTAAGCAGAACGGAAAATGACTTAATAGTATAATCGATTTTGAACTCAATAGTAAATTTTGGTTTGACTAAGATGAGCAATCTATAAATTGCAGAATTGATTTTTGTTGATTCCATTTAACATTCAGACAATCAGACATGTATTTAGTACAAATTATTTACGCATAAGGTCCTCAACTAAGCTTTTGTCGAATCTCAGGTGCTAGTCGTTGTAAGTATCGGTTGCTTTACTATGTGTGAAGAGGACAGATTGTAACAATTGTGTTAATACACATCTGTCAAACAACCATTGAATGATGATAAATTTTCGTGAGATAAATTTCACATCTCATCTAATCTCATCTCACCAACTTAGTGTATAAAGACACATTACATAATCACGCATCTGAAAATTATAACAAATGACTTATCAAGCGAAAAAGTGATCTTATATATAAAAAGCAAAGAAAATGTGTAAAAATCACATTACTCTAAAAGGTGATAAATTAATCTCAATCATCTATAGATCCTTAACCATTTTTCATACTTTGGCCCTTCCAACAAATACATAACTACAAAATTGTTTCAACAAGAGCCTTTCCTGCATCGATAATCACACCGTCTTCATGTGATTATGGGAGCAAAGACAACTGAATGGCACGGTTTTCCCTTATCAATTCTTCGTGGCCTTGTCAACGCATAAATCAAAATTCAGGAACTCAAAAAGATGTAACAGAACACTACTGAGATAGCTATTAAGAAGGGGGCCAAAAATTAAATGTAATGGAATACATATAACTGGGATCTGCGACACCTATCAACTCAAAATGTTGCATTTAGTATTTAGTCAAAATTGAGGTTGCTCTTATGATATCTTAAGAGGTAGAATTGAAACTCCATTTCGAGCTTCAGGGATTCGTCCCCACCTGCCTAGACGAGGTTCCTGTAAGTAAACAAAGACATCTTATGTTAGGGGATAAACCGATAATTCTAAATTTCTGTACAGCAACAATGGCTAGTGAAAGGGATCAATATATATCGTTTTTTTTTTAATCTAATTAGTCGTATGCTACTTACTTAAAATGATAGTGGGGGAACACCTAGATAGACAAGTTACTAGTAAATAAATGTGACGATTCTCAATTCACACAGCCTCCCGTTTTAAAGTCCTGAAAATTTTCATTTCCGAGGAAATATCATTTATACGCCATGCTTCGTCAGACGTGAATAGCCATAAATCCATTGTTAATAGTTATATCTTATATAAAACAAAGTATTCTTAGACCGAGTTGCATGCAGCAGGAGAAAGTTCATTTACTACCACGGTTATACTCACTTTTAGTTATATTCATACAAGAATGAGAAAAGCTAAAGTTTAGGCCAAAAAGGAGAGAAAGAGAACGCAAATGGCATAGATGGTAAGTGCACAATAAAACTTCCCATTATTCCTAAGGCTAATAAAGTCAAAGTAGAACCGAGCAAGGCTCAAATAAGTAGTGAGCCAGTTGAACATTGAGCTAAACTGTGTATCAAAAGAAAGAGAATGATATCATGCAGAATATAAACAGATGGAGCAAAGTGTTACCTGTCCAACTCCAGCAATCAGAAACTTTGCTGATTTTGCAATAGTCAAGGAATTCACAAACCCAACCTGTATGCAAAATGGTTTAAGGGCCAAAATATTGAGTCATGGTGGGCTTTTCAACTGCAAAATCAAACTCAACATTTGCACAAATGCAAATCTAATAATGGGTAGGAGGTTCAACATTTTGGAAATTGCTTTTAATTGCACAATACTTGATTTAGCATATAGAACTACAAATTTTATGAACAAAATTTCACAAGGAAAAAGGCAATTGTTTTTTGTGGCATTTCCTTTTACTTACCAATGGCACATTGTGACAAAATTTGATATTATTAGTCTCACTTTCTATTGCCCATAATCGAACAGAACCGTTACCAGCACCAGAGGCAGCAAGGTCACTATTTCTACAAACAGTCACCGCACTGACCCACGAAAATACTGATGAAGGATGCTGAGTCTCGGGATGGTGATGACCATTTTCTGTAGACAAAGATAATAGTATCACTTTAGGATTGTAAGGTAACTAGGTAAGTTTAACTAAGCATCACAATTCATGCATTGAGATTGCAGAACTTGCAGCTAGGAAGAAAAGCAACAAATAATGCACTTTGTAATTAACCATTCATATTTTAGGAGATCTTTGATTGAACAAGGCATATTGTATGGAAAGAATATTAAGGGTTTTGCCTAAGTTACCGCTGGGCATTCTTCCACCATCGATTTGTTCAGATTTTGTGCTTTCTGTTGGTAAAGCATGAGCATTCTTCACAATGTAGGTAGGCTTCTTTTTCACTGCTCTCCAAAACTCAATGCTTCCGTCATCCGAACCAGATAAAAATTCACCATCATTAATAAAACAACAACATTCTAACGAAGATGCAGGTGCGCGAAATATAAGACGGGACTCTTCATGAACCTAGAATACACATCAAGAAAAAGACAATACAAAATTATACTCCCATATGAGGGGAAAAGGAAAGAAAACATAAAAAGTAAATTGAAGTCTGTAGCTCAAAAATTTTCATTTTATCACTAGAAATTTTCATAGACAAAAGAGATAAAAGTAAAATAGCATTAAAAAGAAAAGTAGAAATCAAGCAGTATCTAACATACGAGTTGTTTAATAGCCAAATACTCTAAATTTCACTTTAGGGGAGAAACATAGTACCTTGAACATCTGCATGGTATGATCGCGCCCAGCGGTTAATACCCTTTCCTTGCGCAAGCAATCAATGCTTATCACTTCACTCTGGTGGCCAAATAGAGTATTCATGTAAGTTCTGTCTTCGACATTCCATATCTTAATCGTTCGGTCAAATGAACCAGAGAAAAGCTCTGAAGTTCCTTGTCTAAAAGCCAAACAAGAAACAGGGCCTCGGTGACCAGGAAATGCCTGTAAAAACAATAGAGGAGAGTAAGAACCATTCTTTGCAAGTCCCAACAAAAATGTCCAAGATCCTATAACTTCAGTCATAGAAGAAGCCTGTGCTTTGACTAAATTACTATGCCGCAATAGGAGAAACATGGTCTACATTTCCCTTGGTTTTCCATTATTTGATAACTTAATAGTGCAGATAACAAACAAATTGCAAAAAAAGAAAATGAACACTGTGACCTTGCTAAATTTCAAATCAATATAGTTATCACAAATTGCAGATTATTGAAGAATGAATAGCTACCTGAACATGCTCTCTGGTACGAGTATCCCATATATGAACATGCCTGTCAAGACCTCCAGTTGCTAAATACCGAGCATCCGAACTTGCGGCCAATGCCAACACATGTTTACTCTGCTTCTTAGCTTTACTCTGCGGATCCTTCAATCCATGACTCTTCAGCACCGGATCACTCGGCCACCTATACTTCTCAAATTTCCCAGTACTCACATCCCACTGCATAATACTCCCATCCTTTGAAGCTGAAAATCCTTTCGTATCATCCTCAGACAGGGCCACCGCAGTCACAGAATGCCGGTGCTTCACCAGCACCCTAAACCCACCGTCAGTACCACTAGTCTCCGGCACTTGCACCCTAAAAACGAAATTCCCCTATGTTACAATTTCATGAAGATCGCAAACACATAACACATTTAACCTAATCTAAAACTAGTAAACTAAAATAAAAGCTTGAAAGTGAAACATTAGGATCGTAATTTCTAACCTTGAAGCAATGGCTCTTCTGACTCTGCCACTCTCCTCTTGCTGGTCCTTGATGAGTTTCTCAGCAACGAGAGAATCTCTGAACCCTTCTTCGTCTTCATCAGCACCTTCACTCTCATCTTCATCTTCCTTCTTCTTTGCTGCATCGCGATACTTTCTCAAGAAGTCCTGGGCAATTCTCTTCCGAGCTTCAGCTCCGGTTTCTTCTTCTTCCTCCTGCTGCTGCTCGGATAGGTCTTCCCCGTGTTCCCCGGCGAAGAAGTCATCGTCGTCGAAGTCGCTGTCAATCTCATCGGCGGCATTGACATCGGCATCGTCGCGGTTGGGCTTGCGGCGCTTACGTGAATCGTTGGCGAAGAAAGGGTCGTGAGAAGCAGCTTTGTGTTTGTTACGGTTCTTCTTGTTTGCAGGCATAGTGTTTGATGAAATGAATGAATGAATGAATGCGAAGAGAGAGAGAGAGAAGGTAGCTGCTTTTTAGGGTTTAAGGAGGAAAACAAAAAAGTAGTGTGGTTTTAGCGGTTCTTTCTTTCATACAGCGCCCGTCAGTACGTTTTTTTTTCCCTTTTCTATTGTGGTTAACTAACAAAAATAATTTTAAAATATATTTTTTTGGTGACTTATTGCAAAAGTGATAAAAATAATCAAGAAGATATATTCTTAAAAAAAATTAGGGATTATATTTTGATGCGATATTTTTTGTAACTATTATTAGATAAAAAATTTTTTTATCTTTATAATTTAATGATTTTAAGTTTGGTGATATTTTTGTAAATGATAATTTAAAAAAAAAATAAAAATAAAGTATAGAGATCTAAGTTTGCTCTAATTTTTATATTTAATTTAAATAGATATCCAAATATTTAAAAAAAATTCAGATCAAATATATAAATAATTTGTCTAGATACAAAAACTTTTTTCTCTTATAAATTAATATGATGTTTTTTGTTATTTTTACCATATTTTTAAATTATTCAAAACTTTATTATCATTTATTTATTTTGTGATTAATTTTTGCAGCAGTATAAATTTTCTAATTCTATCTTAATAATTTATCCTTTTCTTGATCTAACACATGTATTCACTATTGAATCTAGTGAGTAATCACTATTTTATAGATATTTTCATCGATTGATAGACAATTTAAAATTAATGTATATTATTTCACTTTTTTTCGCGTATTCAAAGATTGTAATAGTAATAAAACATGAAAATTGGCATATAATAATGGTGAGTATTTTAATTTCTTAATTAGTAATCTTGGTCTATATCTTAAAATAGAAAAGAATTCCATAATATTCGGTAATAATAGAAAAAAATTCCATAATCATTACTCCGATTATAGGGCTTTATGATTTTTAATTTGGTTGGGTTTTCAATCAAAACTTAGCCTTCATCCATGGTCTTTGCTGCCTTTGGCCCTTTTCTTATAATCATATATTCTTACATATTTTGAAGCATTACCAAAAAAAAAAGTATTTTGGTGAACGCTAGTTGGGCTTTGTGCAACCCAAAAAGGAATTTTTGTGGAGCAAAATTATAAAAGGCCTTGTCAAATGTCAAATGAAAAATAATTAAGTCAATTAACTGCTATTTTGGTTATTTTTGGTTATTTCTAAAATGACAAATGATTCCTCAATTTTTTTTTCTTACAAATGACTTCTCTTTTAATTAACGATAGGATTTGTTGGGGGCATTATTCTCAAAAAAGATCTTTTATAAAAGTAAAAGTAATTTTATGTTTGAATATTTTATATACAAAGATCTTTTTATTTATTAATTATGTTTGGATAAAATAAGATAAAAATCTTTTTTTTGTTTATTTATTATGTAAAAAATATTTTTTTTAAAAAAAAATTTTTAAAAATATTTTTTATTTTTTTAAAATTTTTATTTTTACTATTAAAAATTTGCTAAACACACTAAAAATAAATTTTTTATTAATTTTTTTTTATCGATTTAATGATATTCAAATAAGCACTTATTGTATATAAAAGCCTAGAAGGGTATACGTAAAAATCCAACAACATAAAAAAACAGTCGATTCTCATATAACATTATTGGAAATTAAATGATAGAAAACACAAATGGATATCCATACATCTATCAAGTACAAAATCAGTCTCAATCCAGAAACAACATGACTTATTTATGTATGTGAATATAGAAGAACTACTTTAAAATTTCCAACCCACAATAAATATATAATCTATTTAGGCTGAGCTAACACCCTGTTCTTCTGATGATTCTACTCTAGTAGCAAAAGTAGCCAATCCAGAATTTCCATTAACAAAGTTACATTGTTTTCTGATTTCACCTTGAGAGCCAGTTAGAACTCCAATATTACCCATCTTAATCATTGATGCCTTAAATGCTTCAAAGAAAAGAGTTTGGTTACTGCTGAAACTGTTCACAATGCTAAGTGTAGATGCACCAACTGTAGAGAAAAGTTCTTGATCACTCTGAAGCAATCCATTTAGAGATTGAAGATTGGAGAAGTATTTGTTGTCAAATGTGTCTGGGGTTGTTAAGTCCAAATTGGTGAGAGTATTCCCTGGTCCACCATTGGGGCAAATTGATCTAAGTGTTTGTAGATAGGTTGTGTTCAAAGTTGGATCAGGATTTCCAGTGTTGCTAAAATTGTATAATCGACTGCTGAAAAATCTACATTGAGCTCTCCCAATTGTGTGAGCACCTGCAAATTTTCATATATATACAATGTTTTAAACATTTATAAATACAATCTTCATTTTTTATTGACTGACATCTAATAACATAAATAATCATATCTCTAACAAATTCCATGCACTACGCAAGAGCTTTTTTCGAACTTGCGTGATTTTTTTTTTCTACAGACTTTCTATTCTCCTTTTATTTATCTTATACTGTTCTTTTTTCGTGGGATAATAAGGATCAAACTCTAAACATTTTTATCATAAAAATTCTGATCCTATATCATCAAGTCATTTCTTTCAGAAGTTTAACATGATAGAAAAGAGAGATATAAATGGTTATATTTCTAATAAAAATGAGTCATTGTAATAAATAACATCAAATAAAAATGCTATTCAAATAAAATTAACAATATATTATCATATATAATTTAAAACACATGAAGCAACTACATAATTATTTAAAAAAAAAATCATATACCTGAAAGTGCAACTAGATCAGTTATGTTGAGGGATTGATTGGCAAAAGTAGAGATAAGTTGACTAAGATTGAAGGTTGGAGCCGGAAGTTTTTGATTAGCAAGGGTAAAGTTTGCTGTTAAACTATCTCTTCTTCCCAATGGAACTTTCCAATCAGGACCATGAGCCTGTAAATATATATAGTTGTACAAATTAATTAACAAGAAAGTAAGGTTTTCAGAATATTAAAACAGATCTGCAAAATTAAAAATATATGAAATTAAAACTTAGTTGGTGTATTATATATGTAAGTTGTAGTTAGTGCCTTCTAATGATTTATTTCTTCAAGCTAATTTTTATTTCCTCTGTTTAGTTACTAGATCAGTATATCAACATTATTCCCAATAAAAGAAATCTAAATTCTAAGGGATATAGCATCAAATGACCAAAAGCCAAATGTATATTAACGGATTTAGATAAAATTCTTTTTTAGTATCTCACATTTTGAGTTAAGTTTTAATTTCATTTTTTGTGTTAAAAATATTGTATTTTTGTCTTAAACGTCTTATATTTTATTATTATAATAATAAAAATTTATTTTTTAAAAAAGATAAATTTTATTATATAATAAAAATAAAATAAAACAAAATATTTGAGATAAAAATAAAATATTTTAAATTTTAGAAATGAATTAGAACTTAATTTAAATTTAAATTTGAGATTAAAAAGTATTTTGTTTTAATAGTTTGTTATTTTAAAAGATAAAAAATTATTGAAAGTATTTTAAAATTAAAAAGTACTTTATTCAAGTATATTGATACACTGATATTTTAATAATTTTTTATCATTAATTTTAATTATAAAAAAAATATAATATATATAATTAAAATCAATATTTAAAAATTATCGAAATACCGGTGTACCCATATATTTACAAATTTTAAAGTGAAAGTGAAGTGGGAATGGTATGCATAATTTTGCCTTTAAAAAAGTAGTGGTTGTACTAATCCATTTGGGGCAGTTTAAAAACAATATTATCAAAAGAATAAAGTGCTACCTAGAAACTAGTAGCTACATAAAGGATAGTTGATAATTTATCTATTTTGGGTAATTTTTAAAATTTAAACTAGACATGTATACAACTTCATAATAATTACTTGGCAATTTTTTATTAGCTCACAAGTCACAACATAAAACCGGTTTAACACTTTCCATGCATGATATAATTAGATTGTAATATAAAACCTACAAAACAAAACGTTCCAATAAACTAAATACCAGTGAAATTCAAACAAGAAATGCATGGATCAAGATCCTACCAAAACAGATGAAATTTCTGCAGCAAGTGCAAGAATATCGGCACAAGAAACAACACCAGGACAAGCATTTTCAACCGCTGTTTTGATCTGATTCACAACATCTAAGCCTCTTATTGAGTTGTTATTTGGTCCTGCACCTTGTTCACTCACTATGGTACTTGTGCTATTCAGCAAAATTGATGCATCACAACCCTGCCACAAGCAACAATAATTATTTAATGACTATTAGTGTAAATATAACAAATAAATAAGTGTGTATAAGCCTAGTCTATAATCTATACGCACATAGCATAAGTAACATTAGAAGTCAAACTAAAATATTAGTATTAGTTTTGGGTCATAATTATAGAGAAAAATAAAGAAAGAAATATGTAGAATAAGGAAAAGTATGACCAATTATTTCCAGTCATTAATTAGCTACATATTGTGTATAAGGCCAAAAAGTAACATAATATAACTATCATTAATAATAGACGAGTTAACACATCAGACGCTAATTGAAATAAATTATTTCAAATGTCTTGCAAATCTCAGAAAATGTCTCAGACAAAAATAATTATGTTAAGTGTGCTTCATGGGAAATATTACACATAAATATTCAAGAGGAGAAGATTTAAAGATGATAATAGTTTACAAGCCTATTGAGGATTGGATTAAAGGGAGTGAAGAAACAAGTTGAGAAACTAGATTTTTAAGAAATAAAACAAATTAAAATGTTTGGACCACTTGTTCCATATTATTAATGTTGAATACAAGGTGGAGAAGAACTTCAAAGAGAGGACGAAATGGGAGCAAAAGCCATCCAACAAGAACTAGATTTTAATGTGCACATGATATTTTTATAAAAAAATATATTTTATGATATAATAATAATAATAATAAAGAAAATTAAAGAAGAAAGAGTGTGGCACCAAAACTCATAAAGGCATATATAGTAATTAAAGTAAAGAGAAAACATACTTGAACAAAGCAATCATGGAAGTGGAGCCTCATGAGACTACCAAGCATTCTTGGATCAGATTTTGAAACGTTTCTTATAACTTCTCTAACAATGGAATGAACATTGGCACAAGTGTTTTTGTAAAATGATGGATCTAACTGTGCATCTGAGGAAAATGGAAGTGCTCCAAGCATGAGCATAGTCATAGCCACAAAACAGAACAACCTTACATCAAAGGACCTCATTTTTAAAGTGTTCACAACAAAAGAATCGTACTTCTATGTCTGGTTTGCTTCATATTTTTACCTGGCAGAGAAGGCCCTATTTATAGACAGAAACATGCATGTATGTTTGTATATTATAGACCTATATGGGTCATAAATACAACTAATTTATTTCATCTGTGATTCAAATTTTCAATCACATGCAATGCAACTTTTCAGAAAGCCTCTGTGTGTGTACTATCTGAACTTTGGTTTAATTGATTTGGTGTATATACAGCGTGTTAGGTATATACAGGGATTTAAAAAAAAAAAAACAGAAGTGATAAATTATGCAAATATCTTTTGAAATTAGATGATATCTAACTTCCCTTAATATACTTTGATTTATTATGTCTATACACTTTTTTTGGAAAAAACGCAAATCTCTCGAGTTAAAACAGGGTTCGGAGAAGGGATACATCCAAAGAATATAGGGTAAAATATCAAAATTAGTCTCCTATATTTGAGCCTAATCCTATTTTAATCTCTAAAATTTAAAGTGTCCTATTTAAATTAAAAAAAGTTTCATTTAGTTTTGATATAGTCCTGCTGTGTCAATATTAAATAATTAACGAAACTCAATTTTTAGATATAAAAATCTTATATAACCAAACTCTTCGGTTGTCGAGGGGAGTTCCCTGCAGTAGAAGCAATGGTGGCCTTGTCTTCATGGCCACCGGCAAACTTTCTCACGAAAAGTGTATTCTCGAAGATGTTCTTGATGTGTTTGAACTAAGATCGGTGGCTAATTGTGTGCTTCTTGATTTTCTAAAAATAACATTAAGGTTTGGTAGAACGGTGATATTAATTATTTAATATTGACTTTACGGAATAACTATATTAAAACTAAATAAAACTTTTTAAAATTCAAATAGAATTAATACTTTAAACTTTAAAACCAAAACAGGATTAGACTCAACGGTAATACTAATTTAATACTTTATCCAAAAATATAATGTACCCAGCCTAAATTGATAATCACATCAATGATTAATTTTAGAGGTGTGCATGGGCTCGGTGAAACCGGGTTTGATGTGATCCATACCCGACCCGAAATATATACCGGGTCTATTTGTTAGACCCGATGAAACCTATACAATTTCAGGCCACGATTATAGCGGGTAAAAATCGGGTGAAAACCGAGCCGTTAACATTACATTACCTTGATACCTTCTTATAAGCTAGCCTGTGAAAATATCTAAATTTCTAAGACTCCAACCAGTATTTGACATGGTAAAATTCACTTAGAAAAATATAACAAGAACCAACTCTTCTCTAAAATTAAAACATAATCATAATCAATACTAATATTGTTTAACAACACCAAATATTTAAATCAATACAAATAACACAATATTATGCATTAGTCTAAAATCTTATGCATTTTAAACATAAAACATTAACTTATAGTCTTATAATAACTAATAATACAAAATATTAAAGTTTACAATATTTAAATTCCACATAAGAATAGCCATCATCCATTACTAATAACATAAAATATTAATTGTATATGATGACCGGGCCACCGGGTCGAGTTCGGGTGACCCATGCCATGGCTTGGACCCAACCTGAAATAATGACCGGGTCTATTTTTGAGACCCTTACCCGATCCTAAACCCGATAAAATCACACCAAATTAATTCCTAAAATATTCAAGACCGGGCCGAATCTTCGGGCCAAGCCGGACCCTGCACACCCCTAATTAATTTTAGTGCTTGAATTCGTAACCTTGAAGTTGCATGGAAACACTTTAACCGTTGAAAAAGAATTAATTTAATTTATTATTTATAAAAAATATTAATATTTAATTTTATATTAAAATTAAATATATATATAAATCAATATATATAAATTTATGAATTTTATATATTAAAATAATAGAATTTTATTTTTAAAAATTAAATTTGATAAAATATTATATCATATTTATATTAAAATAATTTATTTTAAAACAAAAATAATATTATATAATATAAAAAATATTAATTAAAATATAAAAATATAATATAATATTATCAATTTTATTTTAAAATATATATTTTTAAATATACACAAAATTCAACTTAAAAATAACACTAAATAAAAATAACAAATTAAAACCGAATAAAATATACTTTTAAGTTCGGAGACCATGTGTTGAACACCCTTACGGGCTGCCACAAAAGATAAAACTCATTACCAAGTAGCATTTGAAACCACAAGTTACCATGAATGTACGTACATATTCACAATGAATAAGTTAAGATCTCTCTTGGAGACTTCGATGAGTCAATTTTTAACATTGACTTATTACTTTTGGTTCGTGTGGTAGGTTGGTTAAGTAATTAAAAAGAGAGTAGAATAAGACCTAAATAATGGTCTTCTTTCTTTACCCCATCTAACGTTTCCTTTAACCATTATAAAACAAATAAAGTCACGCATCATTATATGCTTTTTGTTAGAAAGCAAATTCCCTCCTAATCATGCATGTTTTGCATTATTTTTTGTGTGAATATCTGTTTATCTTTATCTTTTTTGTCGCGTTTCTCATCAAGAGTATGCAAAGAGCAGCCATTTGATGTGTGACCCAAGTTTTTTTATATAAAAATAAAATAATAATATTTATAAAGTTTCATTCGTTTTTAATTTATTTAATTTAAAGGCTTTTCATCATTATTAATTAGTGCTGTATATATGTAGCTGTGGTAACAGGGTGATGAGAAAGTGTATTGTTACATATTTATAAAGTGACAGGACCGTAGCGTTGAACATTCAAAAGAGAAATAACAAACAATAAACAACTATAAAGTATTTAAAGTAAAAGACTCGCACGAAAACGAGAATCAACTAATTTTGAATTAAAGCCCACAAAATAATTACACAAATAAGGAAAATTCTATTTATGTATAAAAAAAGAAGTAAAATGGGAAATAAGCACGAACCCCACTCGTTGGCTAATTTTTTTGGATATGCAGATTTTGTGTGTGTTGTGTATGGGTGTGGAGGTGGGTGGTACTAGACATGAATGTGGGATAATTTTTTCTGAACTTTAAAGTGAAGAAATCGGATTGTGCGATTTCTTTGTTAAAAAAATTTTGAACACAAATCGGATGGTTCGATTTGTACTTTTAATTTTTTTTTTATTTTGAAAACAAAAATCGGATGGTCCGATTTCAATATTAATTTTTTTAATTGTTTAAAATATAAATCGGACGGTCCGATTTGTTCTTGACACCACAACTGCGTAAAGCACTCATACACTCCATAACTGTGTCCTACACCTATCCTCTTTCCATATTTAAATTAAAAAGTGCCACTCGGGTCGTGTTTGTCTGACGACTTCTTGGAAAGAATAAATAAAGGCAAAATAGAGTAATTTCTACATCTGAAATCATGAACATAAATATAGAGGTGGCTGCCTGGCTGGGTGCCATTAAGAAATATTAATATTACATTTGAAATCTATTTTCTTGCATTTTTTCTGGTTTTTTTTATTATTATTATTTTTCCTTTACTCTACCTTAAGTGATGAGGTATAATGTTTAGTTCATACATCTAACAAACTTTAATTTAATTTGACAGCTAAATTACTTTTGTTTGTATGAAGAATATCTAGAAACACATGCATAACCAAATGAGGGTCACATAATATTTTAATTTATTACAGATTTTCTCAAAGTTTTAGTTAGGATATCCCAACCTAATTTTTAGACTTTTGCTGTTGCACATATTCTTTTAGACTTTGCTATCTATGATGTTACAAAATCCCTAATCCTCTCACTCTGTTGCACGTATTCTCTACTCCATTGATATGATGATCTCATATTCTCATCAGATCAAACCAAATAATGCCCAATTTTAAGCTCCTATATATATTTTGACTCACAGCAATAATGTACTAGAAAAATTAGTAAACCCACAAAAAAGGAAAAAAAAAAAAAAATCAAGTTCAGATATAAAATGTCAGAACCTGATTCAATATAAAGTTGATATCATATGTTGCTGCGTATATGTTTTTTTTTTTTAAATCATGGATATCCTATTGTTTTTAATTGATTGAAAAATATATATATATATATTATAACCAATGTTAAACCCCTACAATGTATAAATTCTATATTTTTTATATATATATATATATAACAGTTTAAAAAATAAAAAATATTATTTTAGATAAATAGATTAATTATACTAAATTTCTCGTATTAAGTTAACTCTATTAGTTTAATGTATTTTTTTTTCACTTATTCTCTTTATTTAATATAATTACTAGTAAAATTTTTTATAATATTCTCTTTCGATTATTAAAATTCTAATATTATGTCAAAACAAAATTGACATGGCCGTTATAAATCTGATGTTATAATTCAGTATTATATAAAATAATTCGGCATTATATACCATAACTCGACACTTTACGTTATAATTTGGCGTTATACGTTATAATCAGACTCAACGGATTACATCTTAAAATAAAAACGTCCGACCAGACATTATCACTTATTAAAACCTATTAATTGCTCTTCAATTCAGATGATCAATAGAAACATAACCGACCTATTTTATCTCACCTATAAAGATATGATATTTTATCTTCAAACAATACACTGAATTCTCAGTACTAACTTAAACATCGGAGTGCCTTTTGCAGATACACTCCCCCTTTGTTCATGCTCTCCATGACGTGATATCTCTCTGGACGAAGAGCTTGGATCATCCCAGCTTATAGCTCGGCATTGAAGGTTAAAGCTCGGCATCGGCTCCCCTAGCCGAGGTCACGTCCAAGTAATCACACAAGAACAATTGGCGCCCACCGTGGGCCTCGAAATAAACACCCTTCTTTCTATAGGCCCCATTTCCTTCCAATGACTTCAAACTTACCTGCACCTTTGTAAACAAAGGTCATATAATAAATCATTAAGGCCCGAAAAAGGCCGATCTATATCTATTTTCCAATCTATATCTGCCATCTCTATTTATTTATATCAGTCATCTCTATTGGCCGATCTATATCTATTTTTCGATTTATATCAATCATCTCTATTTTTTTATTTATATCTGTTATCTCTATTTGCCAATTTATATCAAAAATCTCTATTTGTCGATCTATAACAGTCATCTCTATTATCCGATTTATATCAGTAATCTCTATTTTTCGATTTATATCAATCATCTCTATACTCCGATTTATATCTATTATCCCTATTTTTCAATCTATATCTGGTATATCCATTTGCCGATCTATATCTATTTTTCCGATCTATATCTGTCATCTCTATTTTTCAAATAATTTCTGGTATATTTATTTGCTGTTCTATATATGTTTTTCCGATCAATATCTGTCATCTCTATTTTTCAATTCATATCTGGTATATCTATTTGTCGATCTATATCTATTTTTCCAATCTATATCTGTCATCTCTACTTTTCAAATTATCTCTGGTATATATTTATTTGCCGATCTATATCTATTTTTTCAATCAAATATCTGTCATCTCTATTTTTCAAATTATATCTGGTATATTTATTTGCCAATCTATATCTGTTTTTCCGATCAAATATATGTCATCTCTATTTTTCAAATCATCTCTGATATATTTATTTGCCGATATACTTATGTTTTTCCGATCATCATCTCTATTTTTCAATTCATATCTGGTATATCTATTTGCTGATCTATATCTATTTTTCCGATCTATATCTGTCATCTCTATTTTTCAAATCATCTCTGGTATATTTATTTGCCGATCTATATCTGTTTTTTCGATTAAATATATGTCATCTCTATTTTTTGAATAATCTCTGGTATATTTATTTGACGATCTATATCTGTTTTTCCAATCAATATCTGTCATCTCTATTTTTCAAATCATCTCTGGTATATTTATTTGCCGATCTATATCTGTTTTTTCGATCAATATCTGTCATCTCTATTTTTCAATTCATATCTGGTATATCTATTTGTCGATCTATATCTATTTTTTTGATCTATATCAGTCATCTCTATTTTTCAAATCATCTCTGGTATATCTATTTTGCCGATCTATATCTGTTTTTCTGATCTATATCTGTCATCTCTACTTTTCAACTTATATCTTTTATCTCTATTTTTCCAATCTATATCTGTCATCTCTATTTTTCAACTTATATCTGTTATCTCTATTTTTCTGATCTATATCTGTCATCTCTATTTTTTAATTTATATCTGATATATCTATTTGCCGATTTATATCTGTTATCTCTATTTTTCTGATCTATATGTCATCTCTATTTTTCGATTTATATCTGTTATCCCTATTTGCCAATTTATATCTGTTATCTAATTTTCTAATCTATATTTGTCATCTCTACTTTTCAATTTATATGTTATCTCTATTTGCCGATCTTTATCAGTTATCTCTACTGGCCAATTTATATCTGATATCTCTATTTGTCAATTTATATCTGATATCTCTATTTGCCAATCTATATCTGATTTTCCGATCTACTTCTGTTATATCTATTTGCTGATCTATATCTGTCATCTCTACTTTCCGATTTATATCTGTTATCTCTATTTGCCGATCTTTATCAGTTATCTCTAGTTGCCAATTTATATCTGATATCTCTATTTGCCAAATTATATCTGATATTTCTATTTGCCGGTCTATATCTGATTTTTCGATCTACATTTGTTATATCTATTTGCCGATCTATATCTGTCATCTCTATTTGCCGATTTATATTTGTTATCTCTATTTGCCAATCTATATCTGTTATATCTATTTTTCGATCCATATCTATCACCTCTATTTTCAGATCTATATCTGTTATCTCTATTTGTCGATCTACATCTGTTATCTCTATTTGCCGATCTATATCTGTCATCTCTATTTGCCGACCCATATCTGTTATCTCTATTCGCCGACCTATATCTGTTTTTCTATTTTCAAATCTATATCTATTATCTCTTTTTTCAGATTTATATCAATCATTATCAGTCATTGTCAAATCTATATCAACTATCATCAGATCTATATCAACTATCTTCCGAACTATGACTATCAACGATCTTCAATCAATTATCCATTCACGATAATTCTTCAATTCAATGTCGCATCGTTTACACATGCGCAATCAAACACAATCTTCAATCAATTATCCATTCGCGATAATTCTTCAATTCAAAGTCGCATCGTTTACACATGCGCAATCAAACTTAATCTTCAATTCCGAACTATGACTATCAATAGTCAACAAACTCAATCACATATCATACATGTACAAACAGTTATCCATTCGCGACAACTCTTCAATTCAAAGTCGCATCGTTTACACATGCGCAATGAAACTCAATCAAATCACCAAACAACGTGAACTAACTCAATATTCTCGCCCAACCAATTCACTTTTATCAAAATCGTCTCAGCAACTATTCAAATTAACTATTCAGTTCCATGAAAAAACCTAACCGTTGCATCTATTAAATCAACGGTTCAAAATTACATTGGAAAAATCAAAGGCACAATCAATAACAAGACTACTACACTTTCCAATATACGTTAACTTCAAATCACGTCTGAAATTCAAATTATTCATTATTTTAATAAAGTAAGTTGATCCGGGGGCTCAATATCTATAACTCAAATCGCCGAGTTATAAGTAAAAAAAGCTCAACCTGCTTTATCAAAATATAGCCAGGCTAAGCTTGGGGGCTATGATATGGTCGTTACAAATCCAACGTCATAATTCGGCATTATATACAATAACTCGGCATTATGCACCATAACTCGACACTTTATGTTATAACTCGGCGTTATACGTTACAATCAGACTCAACAGACAACATCTTGAAATAAAAACGTCCGACCAGACATTATCACTTATTAAAACCTATTAATTGCTCTTCAATCAGATGATCAATAGAAACGTACCGACCTATTTTATCTCACTTATAAAGGTATGATATTTTATCTTCAAACGATACACTGAATTCTCAGTACTAACTTAAGTATCGAAGTGCCTTTTGTAGGTACACTCTCCCTTTGTTCATACTCTTCGTGACATGATATCTCTCTGGACGAAGAGCTCAGATCATCCCAGCTTATAGCTCGGCATTGAAGGCTAAAGCTCGGCGTCAGCTTCCCTAGCCGAGGTCACGTCCAGGTAATCACACAAGAACAAAAATAATTTTTAAAAAAAATTTAAATTGTTAAGTAAAAGTATATTTTAACATTTGTCGCAAAGAAAATGAGATAGAAAGGAGAAATTTATTATAACTAACATTACATGATCATTAACATTTTACAAGACAAGGAAACTAAAGGCGACATTCTCAAACAAGCAAAGCATACATACAAGAAACTAAAACGCACCCATATAGCAGCACTTTATTAGCGATACTTCCACACATCATATCATTTAATTTCCACATCCATAGGATACATACATCATCCTAAGTTATATATATTAAATTTAAATGGAGCTAATCATACTGATTTCTTGAGATAATTCTTGTTGTTCTTCTTGGGAGATAATAGTGACTATACCAACAGAAATGGGTTCACAACATCACATTACTTTCTATATAATTTCACCTTGAGACCCAGTTAACACACCAATGTTACCCATTTTGATCATAGAATTCACGAAGGCGTTCTGATCATTAATGAAACCGTTTACAATGCTAACGGTATGTTATTGAGAACAATATTTGGTCACTTTGGAACAATCCCTCATGGTTTTGAAGATTCTGGTAGTAGTTGTTGACGCCGGGACGTCCGCTTGGGTCACCAATCTTGGCGAGGTTAACAACCCCGCTATGGTGAAAGTAGTCAAGAACCCACTTTGGTTGGCTAAGCCAAGGATGCACCTCTTACTCTCAAGAGTTTAGAGGAAAATAAGCACACAACTTATTTAAATATATACTCAATCAATTCAACTTATGAACAAAAGGGGTATATACGCATATTTATACTAGTAGAGAAGGGAGAACTTTCATGACTCGAGCGATGTGGGACTAACTCATAACACAAAATAATAATATATGCTAAACTAGATTACTTTAATTAATTAACGACACAAACATAAAGATACATGCTCCTGCATCATTCTCCCTGGGTTGGAAAGGACTCCTGCATTATCCTCCCTGAGTTGAAAAAGGCTCATCTTGTATTGGCGAAAGATTTCATTGGTGAGTGCATTTGAAAGATGTGAAAAGGCATAGCTTAGCTTGATTCTTTTGACTATCTCCATGTTGTAACGGAGTTAATATGATCTTCTTGCCATCTTTGATAAAAGAGTATGTATTTTTGAAACCATCATGAATAGCTCGACGATCATATTGCCAACGACGTCCTAACAGTAAATGACACGCGTCCATCGGGATGACGTCACACCATACCTTATCCTTGTATTTGCTTCCCATATAAAATTGGACACAACATCACCTTGTTACTTTAACTTCATTCTCCTTTTTTAACCAATGCAACTTGTAAGGATGAGGATGTAACTCAGTTGGAAGCTTCAGTTCGTCTATCATATAATTTGAAACAACATTTTCACAACTTTCGCTGTCTATGATGACCTCTCTTTAACAGTGCGTCTTGTGTGAAAGATGTTGTGGCGTTGCCAACTCTCGTCTTCTATACCCTTGCAGTATTCAAGTTTCGACAAACTACTAAAACTTCTCCACAATTGGGTGGAACTTCTTCAATAGCATAGTCAACCTCATCTTCCTCCTCTTGCTCCTGAATTGGTTCTTCATTAATCTCTTCTTCGACAAGAGTGATAATCCTTCGGTTTGGACAATCAGCAGCAATATGCCCAAAACCTTGACATTTGAAACATTTCCTACCTGATGATCCACGCTCCTTGTTGCCTTTAAAAAATTATTCTTCACTTTTTGTTGAACATCAAAGATGACTTTTTTGTCCTTCGGCGACTGAGTGTTATTCCTTTGTGTTTTTTGCTTTTTAATATTTAATGACAGTCTAATGACATCATCCAAGGTCCAATATGGTTGCAGCTGAACGACATTAGAAATTTCTATGTTCAGCCCTCCAAGATAACGAGCAATTGTTTGTTCTTCAGGCTCTTGAATGTCACACTTCATAAGCAGCTCTTTGAAGTCCATTGTATATTCTTCCATAGATAACGACTTTTGCCTCAAATTATGAAATTTGATGAAGGTGTCTTGCCTGTAATGTTCAGGAAGGAACTTGCGCTTGAGCTCACGGCGCATTTTATCCCATGTCTTGATCTTTCTTCTTCCTTCTCTTTCTCGTTGATGCTTGAGATTCTCCCACCAAACTGATGCATGCTTCTTCAACTTGATTGCTACAAGCTTCACGCGCTTGTCATCTGGAATGTCTTTTAACTCGAACACTCTTTCCATTGTGCAAAGCTAATCGATGAAATCATCTGGTTGGAGTCTCCCTTCAAACTCAGGAATATCAATTTTGATTCCTAAGTCTTTAACTTTGTGAGTCATGTTGTGTCGTGCTCTTCGTGTAGACAAATCTTCAGATGAAAAAGAATAATGAAATGGATTTGCATTATCTTCTTCACTAGAAGAACTATCATCACTCTGCCTGCCATGATTATTTTGAGCAGCTTCATGTTTTGCAAGTTGCTTTTGCAACTCCTTAACTTGACGACGTTAACTCCTCTATTTCAATCTCTTGAGTAGTTCTATGCTTTGAAGCCATCTTTTACTACTATGCAATGAGGTTGGTGCTTGGTGTCGATGTTATGATGATGCACAATGATAATGGAAATGCACCAATGATGATGGGAATGAATGATAATCACCAACAGAAAAGACACCAAAAGAAGAAAAAAGAACAATATTACCCGAAAGATGACGACTCGTACCAACAGCAAGAGAACTGCACTAAAGACCGTACCCACGAACCAAATAAATTTTTAGAGAACCGACCTTGCTTTGATACCAAACTGACGCCGGGACGTCCGCTTGGGTCACCAATCCTGGCGAGGTTAACAACCCCACTATGGTGAAGAATAAGTTCAACAACAGGCCACCATTCTCATATTCTCATGAACATATGGAGACTCCTAGGCAGAGTCTCTCTGACTTAGTCACTATAGTCTCCAACCCCTCTAAGACCACTCATAGCTTCATAACTGAAACAAGATCCTCCATCAGAAATCTGGAGGTACAAGTTGGTCAACTGAGCAAGAGAATCCCTGAGAATCTTCCTAACACTCTTCCTAGTAACACTGAAGTAAACCCAAGAGAATAGTGCAAGGCCATCACTACTGAAGTAACCTGGCGTTGAACGCCAATAATGAGATCCCTACTGGGCGTTCAATGCCCAATGATATGCCATTCTTGGCATTGAACGCCCAGTAAGGTCTTCCTTACTGGGCGTTCAACGCCCAAATTGGCAGAGAAACTGGCGTTGAACGCCAATGAAGATGTCCCCACTGAGCGTTCAACACCCAAAAAGCCACAAGAGATGGCGTTGAATACCAGTAAGGGTGTTCATACTGACTATTCAACACCCACTGATGAAGTCCTTATCCAAGAATTAAAGGAAGCCAAGGCTCATGTAGATACCATAGAGGTCTCCTTGCATGCACTCTTGCAATGCATGAGTTTTGATGAATACTCATCCTCTGATGAGGAAGAGGAAACTAGGGAAGAGCAAGTCGCTCGATACCTAGGAGCTCTCATGAAGCTAAACGCCAAGTTATTTGGAGTAAAGATATTGGAGGAAGAACATCCAGTGCTTACCAAAGAACTCAATGCTTTGGTTCAGCAGAAGCTGCCTCAAAAGCTTCCGGATCCCGGACGCTTCCTAATTCCTTGCACCATAAGCACCATGACCTTTGAGAAGGTTCTGTGTGACCTAGGGTCAAGTATAAACCTCATGACACTCTCTGTGATGGAGAAGTTGGGAATCTTCAAGGTACAAGCTGCAAATATCTCACTAGAGATGGCAGACAAGTCAATAAAAAGAGCATATGGCCTAGTAGAGGATGTCTTGGTGAAGGTTGACGACCTTTACATCCCTGCAAACTTCATAATCTTAGATACTGGGGAAGATGAGGATGAGTTCATTATCCTTGGAAGACCTTTCCTAGCCACTGCCAATATTATCATTGATGTAGCAAAGGGAGAACTGATTTTACAAGTAGGAGAGAAGCACATCTTGTTCAAGTTGCCTCACCCCAACTCTCCCTCCGAGAAAAGAGAGATAACCGTGCAACACTTAGTGTTCCGACCATCTCTTTCAGTGCAGAGCTTTACTAAGCCCCCAGAGACCAATTTTAAATTTGGTGTTGGGTAGCCATCAACAAGCACTGAAACCAAAGGTACTAAGAAGAAAGTACTTAAAGGCTGGAGGGACAAAAAGATTCCACTGAAGGCCTCTCACCTGGCATGAGAGTTGTCTTCACCAAGAAACCAGTCATACCACATACAGTGAGTCGTGTCTTGTCTCTAGAGCATGTGGAGCTCATCCATGAGAAGATAGGAAGAAAGTTCACTATAAGGGGCGAAATTCTGAGCCCATTGATAAACCACTATTTTATGGTTCATATTGTGTTTAATTGTGTGGTTTTATCAATTATTTACCCACTTATTCATATTATTAGCATGCATTTACAATCCCTTCCAAAAATTACTCCATGGTTGAAAACTTGCTTCCTAGAGACTTTTAATTATGTATTTTAATTCTACTTTATTCCATTCGATGCCGTGATCTGTGTGTTAAGTGTTTCAGGCTTTATAAGGCATGAATGACTTGGAGATTGGAAAGGAAGCTTGCAAAAATGGAAGGAATACAAGAAATAGAGGAGATGACCAGCGAGAAGTGACGCGGACGCATGGTTCACGCGACCGCGTGAATTAGAGGGAATCGCAGTGACGTGCTCGCGTGCCTGACGCAAACGCGCGAACTGAAAACCGCACAAGCGACGCGAAGACGTGGATGACGCGCACGCGTGGCAAGGCAAAATGCTGGATGACGCGAACGCGTGGATGACGCGATCGCGTGATGTGCGTGATCTGCAGAATCTGCAGAATTCGCTGGGGCGATTTCGGGCCCTGTTTTGACCCAGTTTTCGGCCCAGAAAAGCAGATTAGAGCCATGGAACATGCAGAGACCAGGGAACAACATTCATTCTGCATAATTTTTAGTTTTAGATCTGATTTTACTCCTCCTCTAGATTTTTTTCTCTACACATTCATAGTTCTTAGAATTTTGTTTTGATTGCTTTTTGGATTGGGATATTGAGAAGAGTTATTACCTCTACCAAGACTTCATTATCCTAGTTTGTTTCCTTACTTGTCACTTACTCTTCCATGTCCTTAATTTATTCAGAATTACTGTTGGATTATTTTTAGAATTTATTAATATAAGAACTATTTTTATTTTTAATTAATCTTTCTTATTATTATTTATCATGTCTTTCTTTATTTCTCTTTCTTATTTCGTGAAGTTTACATTCATAATGAGCGAGTAGTTCCATAACTTGATTGGGAGATGATTGAAAGGAGAACCTTGAGTTGGAACGCTCAAGAGAAAAATTGTAATTGGGTTTATTGTTGGATCGCTCTCTAGTCACTGACACTAGTCCTTCCCAAGGGAGAGGATTAGGACTTGTGAATAGAAGTCGCCTTCCAACTTGCTTGACTTTCCTCTACCTAGTAAGGGATAACTAAGCAGAACAACCTTCAATTATAAATTAATCTTGAGAGAACTCCAACAAGAATAGGGCTTCCAACTAATCTACTCCTAGTCAAGGATTTAATTTAAAATACATAAATTCTCTTATTTAATTTCCTGTTTATCAATTCAAACTATTTTAGAAAACATCTGATTAATAAAATAGCACATCTTTCTGCAACTCGTTGGGAGACGACCTGGGATTCATACTCCCAGTATTTTAATTCTAATTTTGTGACAACCCCTTTTAAATTGATAAGCGGATTTTCGGTTGGTTAAGAACTATACTTGCAAGCATCTCTTATAACAATTTCTTAATCCGCCAATTTTCGCCACGTCAATTTTTGGCGCCGTTGCCGGGGAGTTGCAATAGAGTGCTAAGTTATTGATTGGAATTTATTTATTTGTATTTTATTTTATTTTGCTACTATGAGCTGCAGGTTTCTTTCATTAAATGACGCGTTCACTTCGTTATCCAAGCTTGCCAATATTCGATCCTGAGATTGAAAGAACTATTTCATGAATAAGGCAAGCTCGGCGTCAGTTAGTCCTCTCCGAGGGCAAATCTGAAGCGTCACTTGAGGAAGAAACAAGCTCCCTTTCTGCTGATTCGGTTGATTTACGTGCAGGTGACATGGCAGCACCTAGGAGAGTTACTATCCAGGAGGCTGGAGCCCCTGATTTTTCAATGCAACCGTTTCAAGCGCATCACCGAGCAGTGGCTACAGATTTTGAAATAAAGACTGCACTGCTCAACTTGATGCCCAAGTTTCATTGCTTACCTGCTCAAGAGCCTATCAAGCACCTTAGAGATTTTCAAGCAGCTTGTTCTACTGTCAGGCGTGATGGTGCAGATGAAACTGCTATTTTGTTAAAAGCCTTCCCATTCTCTCTTGAGGTAAAGGCGAGAGAGTGGTACTACACTCAACCCGCAGCAACTGCTTCTGACTGGGATACGCTTAGAAGAGAATTTTTGAAAAAATTCTTTCCAACTGAAGTTACTGATAAACTGAGGAAAGACATTTCCATGATTGTTCAGGACGAATCCGAGACTCTCTACGAATACTGGGAGTGCTTCAACAATCTTCTGGAAGCATGCCCCCACCATATGATTGACAAGATAGTGTTGCTCGGCTACGTCACACAGGGCATGAGGCCTCAAGATAAGACAAAATTGGAAAGTGCTAGCAATGGGTCTATGAAAAAGTACAAGACCACTGATGAGGCATGGCAATTGATCAACGACTTAGCTGAATCTACTCGGAATCATAGGCAGAAATAAAGTCGGTCAAAAGCTGTTGCAGAGGTATCTTCTAGCAAAGAGACTACTGCTCTGACTCAGAGTATATGTGAGATGACCAACTTACTGAGGCAGATGCAATTGAATCAACAACAAGCTCAGAAAGCCCAACCTTCTCCACCACAGCAAAGCCAGCAGTTAGTTCCACAGAGAGTGTGCAGAATCTGTGCTGATTATAGCCATTATACTGATGAATGTCCGTAGCTCCAGCAGGAAGACAACACTGTGGCAGCCACTCATAACTTTTATGACCACCCTAATCAAGGATATAATCAAGGTGGCGGCTATAACCAGAGTTGGCAAGACAACTCCAACCAGAGCTGGAAAGATAATACTAATCATGGCTGGAGGGACAACTATAACAGAGGAGGCAGAGACAATCAGGGAAATCAGAGGTGGAATAATAACAACAACAAGCAGCAGAACCAGAACCAGCCTTACAGAGCACTTCACCTGAGGCAATCCTAAGGACCACAGAACAACCAACAGCAGACCTCTCAGATCACTTATCCCTCTTCATCTTCTAATGATGAGTTACTACAATCTATTGATCGAAGACAGCAGGCCATGGAAAACAACTTTACTTCTACTCTAAATGGTCTGAACTCTACCTTGCAAGCTCTTGTCTCATAGATTGGATCGCTGAATAACTCCAATAACCAGCCTTTGAGCTCCAGTGGAATCCCCTCTCAACCATTACCCAATCCAAAGGGTAGCATCAATGCCATCACCCTAAGGTCAGGAACCACATTGCAAGAGAGGAATCAGGAGGAGCCAAGCCTACCAGAACACGCCTCAGCTGAAGAGGTAGTAGAAGTAGAAGATGTTGAAGAGGAAGAGCACATACAGGACATGGCTGAAGAAGAAGCTCAATCACAGGAAGAAGCACCAAAGGACGCAGACACTACAAAAAATGCCATTCCTATTTCATTTCCACAAATTGCAAGGAAGCCCAGGAAGCAGATGGAACCTGATCCCGAAATGGTAGAGATATTCAAAAAGGTTGAGGTAACTGTTCCCCTTTTTTATGTTATTCAACAAGTACCTAAATACGCAAAGTTTCTAAAAGATTTATGCATACATAAAGACAAAATTAATGAATTAGAAACTATTCCTCTAGGTAGTTCTATATCTGCTTTAATGGGAGGTATACTTGAAAAGTGTAGTGATCCAGGTCCATGTATGGTTAATTGTACTATTGGTGGTGTGATATTTTCTGACTGCATGTGTGATTTAGGAGCATGTGTTAGTATAATGCCTTTGTCTATATATGATACTTTGAGGCTCCCTCCCTTGAAAAGGTCAGCAGCTCGTTTTGTGTTAGCAGATAAAAGCATTATTACAGTGGTTGGAATTGCTGAAGATGTATTATTGAGCATTAAGGGGCTCCTATTTCCCATTGACTTCTATATTCTGGAAATGCCCCCTAATGACTCAGGAAGGCCATCATCCATCCTACTTGGAAGACCATTCTTGAAGACTTCAAAGTTCAAGCTGGATACATTCTCAGGAACCTACTCCTTTGAGATAGATGGCAGAGCAGTGAAGTTCAGCTTAAACGAAGCGATGAAACATCCTCCGGAAGATCATTCTATCTTCCAGTGTGACATCATAGATGAAACCGTGGCTGAAGTTCACCAGGAGGAATTAGAAGAGAAGTACATAGGACAAGGTCCAAGTGTGGGGACATTCTCAGAGGACAATGAGAGCACTTTACCATTGTTACCAGCTCCAGACAATCCAGAGCCTGACCATGAGCAGAAATTAGAATTAAAACCCCTCCCTCCACACCTCAAGTATGCTTACCTTGAGGACGAGCAGAAGTTCCCAGTCATCATTGCAAGGGAACTCACTTCCCAACAAGAAGAACAGCTGCTCAGTGTGAGAAGGCAATTGGGTGGAGCTTGGCAGACATAGTAGGCATCAACCCTCAAGTTTGTGAGCACATAATATTTTTAGAAGACGGAGCAAGGCCTGTTCGTCAACCCCAGAGAAGACTGAACCCCGCTATCTTAGAGGTTGTTAAGAAGGAAGTGACCAGACTACTTGAGGTAGATATCATCTATCCTATCTCAGACAGTGAATGGGTAAGCCCAGTACAAGTGGTGCCCAAGAAGTTCGGAGTCACTACAGTGAAGAATGAGCATGGAGAGCTCATAGCAACCAGAGTACAGAACGCCTGGAGGGTCTGCATTGATTACAGGCACCTCAATCAGGCCACTCGTAAGGATCACTACCCTTTTCCATTTATTGATCAAATACTGGATCGCCTGTCAGGTAATCACATTATTGTTTTTTAGATGGTTACACAGGCTATTTTCAGATTCATATAGCTCCTGGAGATCAGGAAAAGACCACTTTCACATGTCCTTTTGGAACTTATGCTTATAAGAGAATGCTTTTTGGCTTATGCAATGCACCAGCCACTTTCCAAAGGTGCATGATGAGTCTTTTCTCTGACCTTATTGAGGACTGTATGGAGGTTTTTATGGATAATTTTAGCGTTTATGGTGATTCATTTAGCCTTTTCTTAGATAGTTTATCTAGAGTATTAGATAGATGTGTCAGTACAAACCTTGTATTGAATTTTGAAAAATGTCACTTTATGGTAAAACAAGGGATTGTACTAGGACATGTTATGTCTAATACTGGCATTTTTGTAGATCCAGCAAAGGTGGATGTTATTTCTAGTTTACCTTACCCCTCCTCTGTGAGGGAGGTCCGTTCGTTCCTTGGCCATACAGGTTTCTACCGGAGATTCATTAAGGACTTCAGTAAAGTAGCACTACCCTTATCCAAACTACTACAGAAAGATATTGAGTTCGAGTTCAGTGAAGATTGCAAACAAGCGTTTGATAAGCTGAAGACTGCCTTGACTCAAGCCCCAATTGTGAGAGGACCAGACTGGAGCCAGCCATTTGAAATCATGTGCGACGCTTCCAACCATGCAGTAGGAGCGGCGCTGGCTCAGCGTGCAGGTAAGGATCCTTTTGTAATTGCTTATGCGTCTAAGACTTTAGACGCCGCTCAGTCTAATTACACTACTACTGAGAAAGAGCTACTTGCTATTGTTTTTGCTCTGGATAAATTCTGAGCCTATCTACTTGGTACCAAAGTAGTAGTGTACTCAGACCACGCAGCTCTAAAGTATCTATTAGCTAAAAAGGAATCCAAACCAAGGCTTATACGTTGGATACTACTACAAGAATTTGATTTAGAAATTAAGGACAGGAGTGGTAACCAGAATCTAGTGGCTGACCACTTGAGTCGCCTTGAGCACATCAGGGATGACTCCACTCCTATAGATGATAATTTCCCATTTGATAACCTGCAAGCAGTATCTGAGGTAGTCCCTTGGTATGCACCAGTAGCTAATTATCTAGTTAGCTGCACTTTTCCTCCAAACTTTACTAAGCATCAAAGAGACAAGATGAAAAGCGAGTCCAAATATTATATATGGGATGACCCATATTTATGGAGATGTGGCGCTGACCAGGTAATTAGACGGTGTGTGCCTCAATCAGAATTCCAGTCCATATTAGAGGCTTGCCACTCATCTGAGAGTGGAGGACATTTTGGCCCTCAAAGAACAGCCAGAAAAATTTTAGACTGTGGATTCTGGTGGCCTACTCTTTTTAGAGACGCTGTTAAATTTTGTAAATCTTGTTCCCCATGCCAAAGGTTTGGTAATATATCCAAGAGGGATGAGATGCCTCAACAGATTATGCTTTTCTGTGAAATTTTTGATGTTTGGGGCATCGACTTCATGGGTCCATTTCCAAATTCTAATGGTTATTTTTATATATTGTTAGCTGTGGATTACATTTCTAAATGGGTGGAAGCAATTCCTACCCGCACTGATGATGCTAACACTGTTGTTTCCTTTGTTAGAAATCACATTATTTGCCGCTTTGGATCACCACGAGCAATCGTGAGCGATCAAGGCACCCATTACCAACAGGATTACTGAAGAAGCATGGGATAATTCATAAAGTAGCAACAGCCTACCATCCTCAGACTAATGGGCAAGTTGAGGTGTCCAACAGAGAGATAAAGCGTATATTGCAGAAGATAGTCAAACCTCATAGAAGAGACTGGAGCACCAGGCTACAAGATGCACTCTGGGCATACAGAACAGCATACAAGACACTCATTGGGATGAGTCCCTTCTGCTTAGTTTATGGAAAAGCCTATCATCTCCCAGTTGAGGTAGAACACAAAGCCTTTTGGGCAGTAAAAGAGTGTAACATGGGATTTGAGAAAGCCGGAGCTGAAAGAAAGTTGCAACTACAAGAATTAGAAAGCCTTCGCCTAGAAGCTTATGAGAACTCAAGGCTGTACAAGGAAAAGATGAAGGCTGTGCATGATAAATACATCAAGAGGAGAGAGTTCCAACCTGGGGACTTAGTCCTCCTTTACAATTCTAGACTGAGGCTCATGCCAGGCAAGTTGCGATCAAGATGGGAAGGTCCATATAGAGTAGAGAAGGCTGAGCCATACGGAGTTTTCCACCTAAGTCATCCTTCACGCTCTGACTTCATCAAAGTGAATGGACATCGTTTAAAACTATATCATGGTGAGAAGATGAAGAAAAACAAGGAGCTAGAGATCTTCCTCTTGGAGGATCCACCCATAGCAGAAGACTGAGCTAGTGGAGCGTCCAACTTACGGACGTTAAAGCAAAGTGCTGGGTGGGAGACAACCCACCATGGTATAATCGTTCCTTTCTTTTTATTTCTTAGTTTTTGTTAGCAATAACTCTTCTCAGTACCAGTGCCTATAGTTTGCATCTGTATTTGCATATTGCATATCATAAAAAAATAATAATAAAAAATAAAAATAGCACGCGACGCGACAGCGTCGCCGACGCGTCCGCGTCGCAGGTGAGTAAGAAAGAAAATCTATCGAACAGAAAGTCACGCGGGAGCGCGGCTGGAGGCGTGCCTTAGGCACAAATTGATCCACGCGACTGCGTCATGTGGGAAAATGGCCTCCCACGCGTCCGCGTCACCCATGCGGACGCGTGACCTGAAAATCGACGTAGGAAAGGGTGCATGGCAGCAAGTTAGGCTGGAGTGGGGCTGGAATAGTGCTAGACGCACAACCCCTACGACGCGATCGCGTGTCCCACGCGTCCGCATCATCCTCCAATCTTGGCCATCCACACGATCGCGTCCACCACGCGATCGCGTCACCCAATATTTTGGCAAATATAGTTTTGAACAGCGAGTTGTGCGAACGCGAGGCTGCCCTCGCGCCAGTCGCACCAAACAAGTCACGCATCCGCGTGCCCGACGCGACCGTATCGATTCATCTAAGCGCCATGCGCGCGAACGCGTACCCCACGCGTCTGCGTCGCTTGCGCTGCACAACTCATCCCAATCTGCCAAAATATCTTATCTTTTTCTTTTCCAAATCCTAATTTTTTTCCCCTTCTTCTTCCCCCTCCCCTCCCTTCTTCCTTCTTTCTCACTTCCTACTTTCTCTCTCTCACCACCATTATCAAGGTTTTTCTTTTCTTCTTCCCTCCTTACTTTTCTATTATTCTTCTTATTTTTATGCTTAATTCTTTACTTTTTTCTTTTTTCTTTCATTATCCATGTTTTCTTTTTCTTCCTTTTCTTTTAATTGGTGTTGGAAATTTATTTGAGTCATTGTTTCTTATTATTTGCTTGTGGATTGTTAACAAAATTGTTTGGCAATTATATGTTAGTTTTTCAGGGTTGCTTGCATGTTCAATTTATTATTTTCATTAGCTTATTTCCCATGCATGCTATGTGTTTGTGAAAATGCCCGTATAGCATTATGCAATGTTTGCGATATCTTTTATCCTACCACTCTAAAATGCCTGCTTTTCACAAAACCCTTTTTCATATCGCATTAATCCAATATAATTGTCATTACAAACAGATTGTTAGTATGAAAGACTTGGTAATCTAACTTGGACATTGAATACTTGTTCTATGCTACTCATGCCTTTGCCTGCATGCCAATAAACACCTTGCATTTAATTGTCATCATATGCACTTGTTATATTACCATTGATGATTTTTCACATGTAGTCATGACCATGTGTTAACATCATTCATCTTTAATGTGCATTGATTACCACCTATACCATCCTCTTCCTTGCTCTATCCCTTTAAATTCAAGTTACTTTCCTGTTACCTTTTCAGGATGGCCACCAAGAAAGGTAAAGAGAAAGCTACTTCAAAACCACCAGCGAGGAGAGGAACAAAAAGAGCTTTAGTGGCAGAGCCTTCTTCAACTGCAGTTAAGCCCTCAACAAAAAGAATCAAGAGGATTATAAAGGTTGATGAAAAAGAGAAAGCCTTCCCAGCAAAGGACACTGTGCGATTTTTCAATCGCTACTGTGAGCAGATGTTCCCCATCCTAGCAGAAAGGAGTTACAATAACGAACACCTTCTTCTCCTCCCGACCCATATTGCTACCTTTGTTGAGCCGCAAATTGAACGAAGACAATGGGGTTTCCTTCTGAGACAGCCACAGCAGGTTAATCTTTCCTGGGTAGTCGAGTTCTACTCTAATTTCCACCTACCAAACTTGCAGTCTGTCTATGTCCGTCAAAAGCAAGTCCCCATTACAGAAGAGGCCATTCAGCGAGCTTTAGATCTCCCCCTACTCCAGAAGGACTGGACGCATTTCAAGAAGCCTCACTCAAGCGCCAGACGTACCAATTTGACTGGGACGCTGTTCTCAGAGTTATCGCACAATCTGACAGCAGATGGATCTACGGATACCACCGTTCCCGCCCTAAGGGAATCTCAGCTTTTGCATTTACCTTGGAGGCTCGCGTATGGGCACAGATCATGTCCCATTATGTCTTTCCGAGCACTCACGAGTCCTCCTTCACTGCAGACATGGTTGTTCTAGTATGGTGCATCCTTACAGACCAGCCTCTAAACCTACCAAGACACATCTGGAATGCCATGGGACATGTATAAATTGCGGGCAACTTACCTTTTCCCGCCTTGATTTCAGATCTTGTCTCAGCATCCAGAGTCTCCTACAGAGCTGGAAACACCAAAGCCATGCTTCCACGGGGTGATCAATACGTCCCTAATGGGAAATATATCAGACCTCCAGCAGCCACTACAAGCCAACCTACTGAACCAGCTGAAGACATTCCTCCTCCAACACCACAAGTACCTACAACAAACCAACTGCTCCATCAGATACTTGAAAGGTTGGATCGGCAGGAACACAAAGCAAAGCTAAGAGAGCGCCGTAACAAGCGCCGATTCACATACCTCAAGGAGCTACTTAAAGGAAAATACAGAGACTCAGACACCCCGGACTCCACTTCGTTTACCAGCACAGGGAGCCATGACAGTCCCTACTGTGGAGATACTGCTACCAGCCCACCCTTGTTCCTGACAGATGGCACCGAGGACGGTGCAAAGCCTTAAGTGTGGGGAGGTCGGTCAGTACCTGACTTTCGGATGTAATTTCTCTTCCTTAACACCAATAAAATAGGATATTTAGTTAGTTTTTCTTTTGTAGAATAGGATAAATTGCATAGTAATAAGTTAGTTGCATGCATGTTCTACTTGATTGAAAAGATAATAAGTTTCTTCTAAGACCCTATTTTTAGAACAAAATTTCACTAATTTTAATCAACATTTTTACGTTAAATTTGCTTGAAGTTGTATTTGGAACATGATTTTTGAGCTAAAGAACACACAACCTGTGAGATTTGAGCCTAAAACACATGGTTACATTATTTAACCATAATTATTTTATTCTTGTGTGTTTACTTCTCTATGATTGTAATCTATATTTTGTTTCATCCTATATGTCCAATGTTTAATATATTTATATGCTTGCATATGATTGAGGCCATTATTTGTTTAGCTCACTTATCCCAAAGAAGCCTACCCTTTCAATTACCTTTGTTAGCCACTTTGAGCCTTTAAATCCCATTTGTTCTATATTTTACCACATCACTAGCCTTAAACAGAAAAACAATTATATATCTCAATTGAATCTTTGGTTAGCTTAAGATAGAATTATGTGTTAATTGAGTATGGGAAGATTGTGGGAACAAAAGATAATAAAGGAATGTGTCACGATAATATAATGGGAATTTGGGTACATGCTCATGTGAAACTATAAAAGAAAATTAAAAAAAATTCTATATGCATTGATAACCTGTGTTTATTTTTATTTAAAAAAAATCCAAAAATAGTCAATAAATAAATAAGGAGATAAAATTACCCCAATGCTAAGTTAAAATTCAAAGATCAATGCATATGTGTTAAAGTTAAAATAAAAGTTGATACATGAATATGGAATGTGAAAGGAAAATTTTGGGTAGCTAGGTATGAAATTTAAGTTATATAGAATACATATATGAATGTTAGGTGAAAGCTTGGGTTAATTAAAGATTCAATTTATAAGCTTACTTAGCCATATATGTATCCTTACCGTTACCCTGGCCCATTACAACCTTGAAAAGACCTCATGATGTTTGCATTGGTATATTAAATGTTGTTGATTGGTTAGGAGAAGGACAAAAATTAGAAAGCATGATTAGGGAAGGATAGAGTGATTACCCTATACACTAGAGAGACTAGAGCATACATATATCATAAGTGAGAGTTCAGTGCTTAATTCTATGTTCCCTGCTTTCATGAGCTACCTTCTTGCATTTTTATCGGTTGTTACTATATATTAATTGAATTAGTGGAATTTGATTTGTGACTGTCTTGAAGAGCTTATTTACTTTTAACCAAGTGGACAAGAATCATATAGTTGCATTCATATGTATAGGTTGCATTGCATTACATAAGCTTTACATGTTCCTACTCATTTATTTTATCTCCTTCAACTAAGCATGAGGACATGCTAAAGTGTGGGGAGGTTGATAAACCACTATTTTATGGTTCATATTGTGTTTAATTGTGTGGTTTTATCAATTCTTTACCCACTTATTCATATTATTAGCATGCATTTACAATCCCTTCCAAAAATTACTCTATGGTTGAAAACTTGCTTCCTAGAGACTTTTAATTATGTATTTTAATTCTTCTTTATTCCATTCGATGCCGTTATCTGTGTGTTAAGTGTTTCAGGCTTTATAGGGCATGAATGACTTGGAGATTGGAAAGGAAGCTTGCAAAAATGGAAGGAACACAAGAAATGGAGGAGATGACCAGCGAGAAGTGACGCGGACGCATGGTTCACGCGACCGCGTAAATTAGAGGGAATCACAGTGACGCGCTCGCATGCCTGACGCAAACGCGCGAACTGAAAACCGCACAAGCGATGCGAAGGCGTGGACGACGCACACGCGTGGCAAGGCAAAACGCTGGATGACGCGAACGCGTGGACGACGCGATCGCGTGACGTGCGCGATCTGCAGAATTCGCTGGGGGCAATTTCGGGCCCAGTTTTCGGCCCAGAAAAGTAGATTAGAGCCATGGAACATGCAGAGACCAAGAAACAACATTCATTCTGCATAATTTTTAGTTTTAGATCTGATTTTACTCCTCCTCTAGGTTTTTTTCTCTACACATTCATAGTTCTTAGAATTTTGTTTTGATTGCTTTTTGGATTGGGATATTTAGAAGAGTTATTACCTCTGCCAAGACTTCATTATCCTAGTTTGTTTCCTTACTTGTCACTTACTCTTCCATGTCCTTAATTTATTCAGAATTACTGTTGGATTATTTTTAGAATTTATTAATACAAGAACTATTTTTATTTTTAATTAATCTTTCTTATTATTATTTATCATGTCTTTCTTTATTTTCCTTTCTTATTTCGTGAAGTTTACATTCATAATGAGCGAGTAGTTCCATAACTTGATTGGGAGATGATTGAAAGGAGAACCTTGAGTTGGAATGCTCAAGAGAAAAATTGTAATTGGGTTTATTGTTGGATCGCTCTCTAGTCACTAACACTAGTCCTTCCCAAGGGAGAGGATTAGGACTTGTGAATAGAAGTCGCCTTCCAACTTGCTTGACTTTCCTCTACCTAGTAAGGGATAACTAAGCAGAATAACCTTCAATTATAAATTAATCTTGAGAGAACTCCAACAAGAATAGGGCTTCCAACTAATCTACTCCCATTCAAGGATTTAACTTAAAATACATAAATTCTCTGATTTAATTTCCTGTTTATCAATTCAAACTATTTTAGAAAACATCAGATTAATAAAATAGCACACCTTTCTGTAACTCGTTGGGAGACGACCTGGGATTCATACTCCCAGTATTTTAATTCTAATTTTGTGACAACCCCTTTTAAATTGATAAGCAGATTTTCGGTTGGTTAAGAACTATACTTGCAACGCATCTCTTATAACAATTTCTTAATCCGTCAATTTTCGCCACGTCACCCATATCAATCTCTGTAAGGAGCAAACCATCAAGCTAGTGATGTTAAAGAATCGCTTGTTGGGAGGCACCCCAATCATATTTAGTTATTTCTATTTCTTTTAAAAGTTTATTTTACATGATTAATTCCTTAAGTTTATTTTTCTTTAGTTGTTTCTTTAGGGTCATGATCACATGCATTAGTTAGAATAGAGACAGAAAGGTTCAGAGATGGAAACAGAATACCCTGGAATAAGTATCTTGCTGGCATTGAACACCAGACAAGGAAGGCAGAGTGGGCGTTCAACGCCCACTAGAAGCAGCCAAACTGGCGTTGAACACCACACAGGGTGTCCTTGATGGGCGTTCAATGCCAGCCATGGAGCAGAGGTTGGGCTTTCAACGCCCAAAAGAAGCAGAAGACCTAGCATTGAACGCCAGGAAGGAGGTCCCTCCTGGGGTTCAACGCCCTGAGTGGAGCAGCAAGCTGGCGTTGAACGCTAGCTATGGAGCATGAGCTGGGCGTTCAACGCCCATAAGGAGGGCAGGGAATTTGAATTCCCTAGCCTCTCAGGACCAGTGGGTCTCACAGCATCTTCACCTACCCCACCTTCTTCTCTCTTTTTTCACACTTCCCCACACACTTTTCCCTATAAATCCTCAACCAATCACATTCATACCTCTTCCCCAAACCATCATAACTTCCACCAACCCCTACCCACTAAAATTCAAATTTTTCCCTCCCATATTCTCCCCTCTCCCCCCCCCCCCCGCCATTCATTCGAAACCCTACCCATAACCTCCCTATAAATACCCCCCTCATACTACTTATCCCACACACTACTCATACACCTTTCACCCTCACTTGGACGAATTACTCTTCTCCCTCCATATCCATCTATTTTCTTCTTCTTCTACTCTGTTCTTCTCTTTTTATTTTTGCTCGAGGACGAGAAAAGTTTTAAGTTTGGTGTGGAAAAGCTTTGCTTTTTGCTTTTCATTCCTACTTATGGCACCCAAGGTCAGAGAACCCTCTAGAAAGAGGAAAAGAAAGGTCGTAGCTGCCACCTCTGAATCTTGGGAGATGGAGAGATTCATCACTAAATCCCACCAAAACCACTTCTATGAAGTAGTGGCAAAGAAAAAGGTAATCCCTGAGGTCCCTTTTAGGCTTAAGAAGAATGAATATCCGAAGATCCGAGATGAAATCCAGAGAAGAGGTTGGGAAGTCCTAATAAATCTCATCTAAGAGGTTGGGATCTTGATGGTGTAAGAGATCTATGCTAATGCATGAGTCACCATGGTGTGAACCCTCATCCTAAAAATTGGAGCACCATGGTTCGAGGGAGAATCTTAGACTTTAGTCCAAAAAGTGTGAGGTTGGTGTTCAACTTGCCTTTGATGCAAGGAGACCCACATCCTTACACTAGAAGGGTCAATTTTGATCAGAGGCGGATCAAGTGCTCTCAGACATCTGTGTGGAAGGAGCACAGTGGAAAAGGGATTCCCAAGGTAAGCCTATCCAACTAAAAGGGCTTGACCTCAAGTCCATAGCTAGAGGATGGTTGGAATTCATCCAACGCTCTATTATCCCTACTAGCAACCGGTCCGAGGTGACCATAGACCGAGCCATCATGAGCCATTGTATCATGCTCGGAGATGAGGTGGAAGTACATGAGGTGATACCTCAAGAGTTGTACAAAGTGGCAGACAAGCCTTCCACCCAAGCAAGGTTAGCTTTCCGTCATCTTATCTATTACCTATGAAATTCAGCTGGAATTGCCATAGAAGGTGACATTTTAATTGAGGAAGACAAGCCCATCACTAAAAGAAGGATGGAGCATACAAGAGAGCCGGCACATGAACTACAACATGAGCATGTGGAGCCGCCTCAACATGAGATCCCTGAGATGCCTCAAGGGATGTATTTTCCTCCTCAAAACTATTGGGATCAATGGCATACTTCTTTGGGAGAATTAAGCTCTAACATGAATCAGCTGAGGATGGAGCATCAAGAGCATTCCACCATTCTCAATGAAATTAGAGAAGATCAAAGAGCTATGAGGGAAGAACAACAGAGACAAGGGTATGACATTGAAGACATCAAGCACTCTATTGGATTCTCTAGAGGAAGTGGTAGCCACCGTCACTAAGGTGGTCTCGTTCCATCACCCCTTGATTTTATTGCATTTTTCTATTTTCCATTATGTTTTGTTGTCTGTTCTCATGTTCTTATTGCATGATCATTTCTATATATGTCTTAAAGTTATAAAATGTTCCATATATCTCTCACCTTACTTAAAAGAAAAATTATTTTATTGAAAGATAAGTAAGATGCATGAATTTCGAGTTATATATTAAGAATAGTTCAATTATATGATGTGGTGGCATTGCTTTTATTTTCTGAATATATGAATGAACAGTGCATGTTTAATATTGGAGTAAAGAATGTTGGCTCTTGAAAGAATGATAATAAAAGTGAAATATTATTGAGGATTTGAAAAATCCAAAACTTGATTCTTGAAGCAAGAAAAAGTAGCAAAATATATATATATATAGAAAAAAAAAGCAAGCCAAAAAAGAAAAAGCCAGTAGCTCTTTAAACTAAAAGGCAAGAGCAAAAAGCCAATAATCCTTTAAACCAAAAAGCAAGGACAAAATAGTCCAAGACTTTGAGCATCAATGGTTAGGAGTGCCTAAAAGAAACAAAATCTTGGCCTAAGCACTCCAAAGGAACAGTGTCCCTAACTATATGCTTGTGGTGTGAAGGTGTCAAGTAAAAAAAAGTCATGATCCAAAGCAAAAAGAGTGTGCTTAATAACTCTGGACATCTCTATCTGGGGATTCTAGCAAAGTTGAATCACAATCTGAAAGGGTTCACCCAGTTAAGTGTCTGTCGCATTTATGTATCCGGTGGTAATACCGGAAAACAAAGTGCTTAGGGCCACAACAAGACTCTAAAAGCTGTGTTCAAGAATTAAAAAGAACTAAATTAGGAGATTCAATAATATCATATGGATTCTAATTTCCCAAGGATGACAACACTTTTGAGCTTCAATGGATAGTGAGATGCCAAAACTATTCAGAAGCAAAAAGCTACTAAGTCCCACTCATCTAATTGAAACTGAACTTCATTGAAAACTCTGAGATTTATTGTATCTTACTCTTCTTTTTATCCTACTTTGTTTTTAGTTGCTTGGGGATAAGCAACAGTTTAAGTTTGGTGTTGTGATGAGCGGATATTTTATACACTTTTTGACATCATTTTCATATAGTTTTTGTTATGTTTTATTTAAGTTTTATTATATTTTCATAGGTTTTACTGTAAAATTCACATTTTTTGATTCTACTATGAGTTGTTGTGTTTTATGGTGATTTCAGGTATTTTCTGGCTGAAATCTGAGAGTTTTGACAAAGTCTAATTCAGAAGTAAGGAAAGCGTAGCAGATGCAGCAAGATCTGACCTCCGTTCACTCAAGCAAGCAAGCATTTTTGGAGCTAAAGACATCCAAATGGAGCACTCTCAACGGCTATGGAAAGCTAACATCCAGGGCTTTCCATCAATATATAATAGTCTATACTTGTCTTTGGAGATGAAGGCCCAAAACGGGCGTTCAACGCCAGCCATCTACCCTTTTTCTAGTGTTGGATGCCCAAAAGGGAGCAGCTAACGTCCAACGCCTAAAGGGGAGTCCAAAGTGGGCGTTCAACGCCCAAGCAGCCTACTAGCATGTGGAGACACCCTTAGCTTAGCCCAAACACTCACCAAGTGAGCCCTGGAAGTAGATTTTCGCACTACAAGCCTAAGCCTATCATATTTCTATAATCCTTAGTTATTAGATTAGTATATATAGGAGAAGATCACCCTTGTTTTAGGATCTTCAACCACCATAGAAATTATTTCATATTTTCGAGTTTCATTGTATAGTATGAGCCACTAAACCTCCTAGGTTAAGGTTAGGAACTCTGCTGAGTTTTATGGATTAATAAAAGTACTACTGTTTTATTTCAATTCGTGTTTGATTCTCTCCTAAGATGTATCTTCGTTCTTCAACCTTATGAATGAGTTGAACCGTCACAAGTTATCTCTATTCTACATGGGTTCAGCGAGCGTCTTTCATCGGATATCAATGAACCACTAGCTTGATTATACATCTCTTAGACGGCTAATCCATGATTTCGTTGGGGACTTCTCGAGACATCAGTTCAGCCGAGGTATGGGGAGATTAGGGTCTTTGTGGTAAAGGCTATAATCAAGGCGCAGCATTCTCTGATCCAGAAGATTCGACCTTGTCTGTGGCGTTTTGAGTAGGATCACCAAGGGGATGAACTACAGAAGCTTCACCCTTATTCAGACTGAATGCACACTAAACTTGGTGTTCAGCCTAGAGGAAGATTGGCGGCCTCTCAACTGGCGTTGATCACATACAGTCTCCTATAGAAGAAATCATTCACAGTTGGAGCAGACAGTAAGAAAGTATTGATCCAGAAGAACAAAGCATCTCCGAAGCCTTAACCATCTTCTTATCGTTAGATTCACAACCACTGAGTAACGTTATCTTTATTTTATTTTTATGCGTTTAAACAACTACACAACATCTCTATCCACCAGACTAAGATTTACAAGTTAACCATTGTTTGATCCAAGCCGACAATCCTCGTGGGATCAACCCTGACTCACCTCAGGTATTACTTGGACGACCCAGTGCACTTGTTGGTTCAGTTGTGCGAAGTTAAATTCCGTGCACCAGTTCTGACAACTATGGAACAAAGGAAAAGAGGGAGAAGAACCTACCTCGCGAGTTTGTGGGGGGAGAATCTCACAGAACAGTAGCTTGATGGACGAGATTGCTGGCATAAGAGAATGCCAAAGGAGGAGATCATCACAGTAGGAGATGTCGCCGGCGGAGATGATGCGTGTGCATCTTTAGTGATTTTCCTTCTTAATTTTAATTGATTTATTAAGAAATTCTGTTGAATAATCAATGAATTTAAAGTTAGAATGAACATTACTTTGATTAGTTGAATTTCATTGATTTCAGGAAGTTTTAGAAGAAAAATAGAAAGAAACAGAACATAAAAAAGGATGGAGAGCAATAAACAGAAAGCTCTCTGTGACAACAGTATCAAATAGAAAGCTCCCTAGAAGATATAAAAAGCTCACTGGAAAACAAAAGAAGTCATGGCGTTATACATGAACAATATAGCGTATTACGTGAAGGAAGAAAAAGGACCTGCGCATATGCACAAATAACTATCATTCACCATTTCACGTAGTACATGGGCAATTTTACGTATGCGTATGCACAACAAGAGAATTTTGGCAAGTGTGCACACACACATCTGCACAAGTTGGTTTTCATGTATAACGTGGAATTTTCCACGTATAACATGAAGGAAGAAAAGGGGAGGCAACATTTGAGAAAAGTGGCTCACGTACAATGTAGCCTATTTCATGTTGTACGTGAGCCCAATAAAATACATTCCAAAGCCAAACGTACTTCACGTATAACGTGGTGTAAGCCACGTACTACTTGGGCTTTGCAACTTCTCCCAGGATTTCAATTCAAGATCAACTCTTCTCCAATTTTTCAACCTTCTGGAAGATAAATCACAAGTCCATTAATGACAGCATTAATTGAATATTGTAAGGAGATAAAGATTGGAAGTTATACTAGAGGAAATTATTAATTAGATAGATTTGATTCTATTTTAATTTGAATTTGAATTTTAAATTAGGGTTAGTATTTAAGGTAGAGGGAGGCTCTCTTCCAGGGGAGCTCTCTTCTTCGGTTGCTTTGGCAGTTTTAATTTTTCAAGGATTTCGAGGAAGAACATGAGTTTCTAATTCACCTCAGTTAAGGTTAGGAGCTCTATTATTCTATGGATTAATGTTTTAGCTTTTTACACCTTTGATTTATGCATTAATTTTTTTTCAAGAATAGGTTTTTGTTCTTCATCTTAAAGGGTTTGAATGTATTGGGAAACAATTCTTCTCTGATTTGAATTCTCTTAGCTTCTTGGAAAAGTTGATTAATTGAATTAAGCTTGAAAACCGATTCTCATAATTCTTAAGTTTTGAAACTGGATTGATAAGTGACATAAAATCAACCAGGGAAGATTCTTATGAATTGTGTGGCTTTATAAATCAGTGAACGTTCTTCAACTCTTTTCTTAAGTAATTCAATAAGGGATTAGCGATTAATTAGGTTAAAGAGAAATTAAATCTCCAAAGGATTGGGGTTTGATTACTAACGGTTTGCCATAAAAGTATTTTTTCACGATCAAGGTGGAAAGTGAAAAATATTAATCTAGAAGTTTTAACATCTCTGAAACCTTAACTCTTTTATTCATATTATTTCTCACATCCACTGTTTTCTTATGTTTTCCTTTATTTAGTTGTTGTTTATGCTTAAAGCCTTTCAAAACCCTAATGTGCTAGTCTAACTAGATTAATCGGTTGATTTTGCTTGTTTAATCCATTAATTCTCGTGAGATTGACCCTCACTCACCTGAGATATTACTTGATACAACCCGGTACACTTGCCGGTATTTTGTGATTCGTAAAATCCGCGATCAGGAGACCGTCGCAGGAGGAGATTGTCGTTGGAGGAGAGGTCACCAGAGAAGATCTCCGCTGAGGAAGACGTCGTTGAATGAGGTCATTGTTGGAGGAGGTCCTTGCCGGAGGAGATCAGTCAGAGGAGATCATCACAAAGAAGATCACTATGGCAGTGATTCAACCTTTGCATTTCAACGGAAAATGAGAGTTGGATTAGGGTTAGAATTTTTTATATAGCAGTAATAATGGCATTTTAAAACCACCAGAATCAACAAAAACCGCCATTTAATGCAAGTCAATTATGGAAGCAATAAAAAACTTCATAATACTCGGATATTATGGTAGTTTTAAAAAACTGCTATAATATTAATGCCATTTTATGTCCCATTTTTTGTAGTATTTGGTGGAAAGAGATGTAGAAAGAAAGAAAGAGAGAGGAGGTTTAGAGAGAGAGAGAGTGGGTCTTTCAAAATGAGGGGAAAGGCGTGCACGATTCTAATTTAGGACAAATTTACCGTCAAATTTATCGGCCGGTAATGCATTGTGTGTAACCAAAACGTAGCATTCCATTAATTGAGCTTGTTGGGCGGATTTATCCACCGGTAATTCTAATGGTAATGGTTGCACTAATTTTTCTTTTTTTTTCCCTCCAAATATTACCGGAGAATTTACTGTCGGAAAATCAAATACGATAGTAACTTTTTTACTCGACAAATTTATTGCCAAATCTACCGGTAACTTCTGACGCTAAATTCGACGATAAATCTAACGATATTTAACATTTTTCTTGTAGTAAACACTCATGTTTGCTCTTAATTTATGCCTTTTTCCTCTTTTGGACTCATCACTCTTAGATTGTTTGAAACAAGTTGCACTTTAAAAAAAAAAAAGAAAGAGAGACCAAATTAAGATAATCTTAATGATAAAAATTTTTAATTTGACAAGATAACTTAGATTATGTGACAATGAAAATAAAACAAGGAGAGACACATTTTTAAGTTTATGAGAAACTAGAAAAAAATTCTAATCCCAATTGACACCCCCAAGGTGAATTGCAATAAATCAAAATGTTTCTTTATACTTGAAAATTAAAATCAATAACCTTGTTTAATATATAACACCTCTTTGGAGGATTTATGTCGGTCTAGAATTTCACAAAAAGAATTGCATTGCAAGTATAGTTTCAAACCAACAATTAACAAGAATTAAAGTTTAAATGATTGTCATAATACAAATCAAAATAACCGAAAGTAGTATTCCGGGTCGTTCTCCCTAGGAATTACAATCGAGTGTTCAATTATTGGCTATAAAGAAATTAGAGGTTCGGTCGCAATAACGAAAAATGTAAATAGTAAGAAATTAAAGAAATAAACAATAACTAAATATAAAAAACAATTAAACTAAGGCAATTAAAGAAATCAACTAAGAAAGATCTTGACAAGGGTTAATGGTCAATGATCACTGATGCGTGAGCATCTTGTACCTTTTTTTCCTTCATTTTCTAGTTATTTTTTATTAGATTTTATTTAGTTTCATAATATTTTAGTGCAAAAATCCTCTTTGGATGCTACTTTGGGTTGTTTTAATATTTTTATTATTTCAGGTTAAATTCAGGCAAATTTGGCAGAGTTTTGTGCAAAAAACAAAGGAAGAAAGTGGATGCTATCAACCCTGACCTCCTTGCATTCCAACGAGCCTAACTTAAACTACAGAGGTTCAATTGACGTGGTTCTAACGGCATTGGAAAGCCAACTTTCAGAGCTTTCCTACGATATATAATAGTCTATACTTTTCTTCTGTATTCACTACCAATTCTGGCGCTAAATACCGAACCTGGCGTTTAGCACCCGAAGAGGATAGAAAAATGCCAGAACTTCCCCTTGCCAATGCTAAACGCTAGAAAAATGCCAGTTAAATGCCAGAATATGGGTCAAACTCACCCAAGGAAGCATCTTTAGTGGGATTTAGCTTTTAATTGTTATCTTTTATCATATTTTAATTATTTTTATTTACAAATAAAATTTTTTAGGCCTAGACATTATTATTCTATTTTATTTTCAAATCAAATTAGGTTAGATATAAAAAGAAAAAGATTTACCCTTTAGAGGGGATCCGGATCTTTTCTCTTCCGCACACTTTTCAGAACCCTAATTTTCTCTGTAAGTCATGAGCCACTGAACCTCCTTGGTTAAGGTTAGGAGCTCTGTTTATTTTTATGAATTAAGATTATTGCTTTGTTATTTTAATTAATGTTCGTTCTTAATCTTATGAATCTGGGTGGAACGAGAGTATGACCCTTATTCTACATGAGTTCTTGTGATTCTCGAGAGAGTTATCTCGCTTGAACAACATCTTGAAAACAAATTCCTCCTAAATTGCTAATTACATGAACTAATTGGAATATGTGACATATAATCCTGTTAGCTTTGGGTAATTAGGGTTTTTGTGGCTATAAACTAGTTTTTGAACTTAACCCTCTAATCGGAATTAAGTGACCACGAGAGTGGCGGTTAATGAAGGTTAGAGGAAACTAAATCACTAAGAGATTAGGGTTTAGTTAATTACAGTTTGCCATGGAATGAATCATGCATTGTTAAAATAGTTGGTAAGAACTTTTAATTTGGAAAAGTAAACATCTCCGAAACTTTAACTATTTTCTCTCACTGTTTTTACACCAAACCTTTTATTTGCTTTCTTTATTCTCTTGTTCATTGTTTTATGTGAATTACATCATCAAACAACCTTTTTTGTTTGCCTAACTAAGCCAATTAGATAACTATTGTTACTCAGTCCGACAATCTTCGTGGGATCGACCCCCACTCACCTGAGATATTACTTAGATGACCTAATGCACTTGCCGGTTAAGTTGTGGATATTCTAAATTCCGCACCAAGTTTGCCATGGAAAGAGCATTGCATGCTCAACATGTGCCGAAAAATCAATATATGGAGTTTGCCACGTATCAGTTAGAAGGAGAAGCTCAATTCTGGTGGCAAGAAGCTCACCGTTTACTGCAGCAAGGTGATGCTATGTTTTACTACATCAAACTAACTTCTTAGCTGAGCAACCAGCATAGTAGAGATAGTTTAAGTTGTTACAATATTAGCACCTACATATATCCTTGTAAACCAGAAACAAGGTGAGGAAACATATAACAATCCATTTGAAATCAAAACATAACCACATGAAGTTAATATGAATGATGGGTTAGGAGCTTAAAAAATGATTAATAGCATTAAGGGTATTGAAAAGAGTGTCAACTTCAATAAAAGAACAAGGAATTGTACAACTACAAGACAAAGGAACTGTTTAGGGAAATGGTAGGATACAAGCTACAACAAAGAGGCAAAGAGGAGAGAACTTAAAAATAGCTATTTTCATTTACAAGTACAGTTAGCATCTCTGTTGGTAAGTGATCAAGGTTCAATGGTTGCAAATTGATACTCTGATTTTTTACTCTTAATCTCTACTATGCCCAAATCCAAAAAATACCGACATAAAACAGAGAAAACCAATACAAAAAGAATTGTAAAGCTTTAGCAAAAAATTAGAAGCCCTACACATGAAAATGCAGACCTGTACGGTGCATTGCAGCATGGCTAGTGCCAAGAAAACTTCAATCAGTGGTTTAATGTACCAAGAAGACACATCTCTATGGGTTGATGTTGCATTCTCGCAAATACACATGCATAATCGACATACTTTGTCCAATGACTTCGGAACTTGGGAATACTTATCTCAAGCCATGGCTTCAAGTTGCCATTGTAGTGGATAACGGCAGCGCGATCAATATCTCTTTGGTTGACATTGGGGTTGTAGCCGAGACCCAGGACATGCCAAGATCGGTTCAGTGGGAAAGTTTGTTTCCAGAATGTTACGAGACCCGGTGGCAGTGTTCCTAACTTCCACAACTGTCTATCATGATTCTGTAATTCAATTTAATTGCAAACAAAAATCAGTCAACGATTCTATGACCAAGAAACAAGATATGTCAAAAAATAGTTTAAGGAAATCGCAAACTGCCTAATGTTGCATACATGATACATTCCATTTCTCAAACAGTCAAACCGAGTTCAAATCATTATACATACTCCTATCCGCAATTTTTGAATGATAGTATGAAACATATTGATAACATGCCTTAAATGCCTATTTATTAGCTAATAAGTTTAATGGTGAAAAAAAAGTCACTAATCTACATATAATTTATGTGAATTTATTACCAATCATATGGGATACATACTGAAAAGGTAAACCAAACTGTATCACTTACCAGATTCTGCCAGTTGTGGTACACCTCTGTGATGTTTTGCCTCTTCCATTCGACTAAATCAAATATATTCATACCATATGCCCATCCACAGGCACGTGGGTCAAAATTCTTTGCGATAAGAGGATGGGAGAAGTTAAGATAACGATCAAATCGATGAAAACTTTCTCCACAAGTTTCTACAGCACCATTTACATTGCCTTTCAGATCAACTGACCAAAGACCAGTCAGATCCTTCTTCACAACTATATCATCATCCAAGAACAGCACCTTGTTGAGCTTTGGAAAGATCTCAGGAAGGTAGAAACGGAGATGATTCAAGATAGATAAATATTTTGGATTTCTAAACATCAGGTTTGAATCAGAAGTTGCTGGATGAGTCTTGAAGTAATAATCAATCATGGATGGAGAGCCCAACTGCCTAAGAACAGGACTATAACTTGCGTTCAACCAAGTAAAATCTTCAATGTTCTGAACCTGAATGGTTGCATTGCCGGGTGGATTTGCCAAAAACCACATCCTCATTGCCACATAATTGAGTCTCTCAGTAACAATGTGAAAAACATGCTTTGAGGTGTCCTGCAAATTCATTAAATAAAATTATTATAAGCAAGTCATGTCAATGGGGAATCGAAACAGCATCAGTGCTGATAATTTTTAATTTCTTTTACTTCACAAACTTGGGGCAAAAATAAAATAGAAACCATCTTTCTTAGTTAAAATAGATAAAGCACAGCTATACCCCTAGCACACTCCACCATTTTTCCTTTGATGTCAAGAATTCGCAACATTGAAAAACAGATACCTTAGCATTAACAGCAGTTGAATTCACAACAACAGCCGCAGCCAATATGTTGTCTGAGAATATTGCATAATGGTATAGTCGAGGGTCTTCTAACTTCTCTTGACTGGGGAACTGTTGCTGAGAAGAATTCAAGCTATAATACTCAGTTGTAAGGCGCAGTGGAAGACAATGAGGACCTTTTGGCAATGTTTTTGCTGTTAATTGTGTTAAGAACAAAGTCTGCTTCTTGTGTGCATGGAGCTGCTCCACTGTTGAGTGGATCATAGCCCGAAGCTTCTTCACAACAGCAGCACAATCATCTTGAGCTTGCTTCCCTTTCAACAAAGTTTGTTCCATCGCCTTCATTCTCTCATTTGCACTGCCAATAGTAAGACACATATTATGACGAGAAATGGAGCTTGGTAGAGAAATTACTTACTCGTCATTTTTATAAGCAGCAGTAAAAGAAACTTAAAGAAGAAAACATAAACTTGAATATAATAAGCTAGCATGGGAACACAAACAGGGAAACAACAGTGTTCTTATAGTTACTTACTTCCTAGGTAAGCCAGAATCCTTGCTTGCATCTCCAAGTGTTCGTGAAACTTCCTTTACCCGTAGTCGTAGTTCCCGTGTAAGATGGGAGTTGCTTTTTACTACTGGCAAGGAAAGATAGATTTTAGCCTGAATGAGTTGATCTTAGAGTTGCTGTACCTTAGCATCTAGTAGCATTTGTTCTTTCTGCTTATTGGTTTCCCCTGAGGGAATTTTCTTGTTTATGTTGTTGGAGGCGCTGTTTAATATCCTGAGAAAAAATTGCAGCAAATGTGAAACCAGAAACTTAAAATGAACTTGGCTTGAACTAGGCTTGAACGTGTAGCAATACTAGCAAATAATGTTGACAGGAAATGCTATCTAGCAACTCATTCGATCCATTTTTGTAATTGACATTAGCAATTCGACTAACTACCATTTGTTTTGATCTTCGTCGGACTCAAACTAATTTTTTAAATGCAAACCACAAATGCACACAGTCTCATCTAAATCTCTAATGTATACAAACTCCACACAAAGGAACACATACCTAAATAGGTTTATCAGTGTGGAACTTCTTTATCAACTAGATTTTATTATAATGACTTTAAGGCACTGAGCTAATTAAAACTAAAAAAATGTGCTATATATCAGACCTTAAACTCCTCATAAGATTATCAATTCAAACACTAGAATCTCATCATAGAGACGAACATAGATAACACTTATACAAACCACAGCAGCAACAGATGCAATACAACACGGAAAATCCATCACCTACCTTAACTTGAGACTCGCGATCAGAAGCACGATCTGATTTAGTGAGCTTTGCATCACTGTCATCAACATCAATAGCATCTTCGCCATTTACATTTTCGCCACCACCGTCATCAGCTTTCTCCAAGGTGTTCCCTTCATTCCCTTGCTTGTTGTCACCTAGGGTGGCAAGCGGGGAAGTCCGCCACGCTTCGTCTAGGGAGACGGTCTTAGAATCTTGTAAATATCTAATAAACAAGTGTAATTATCTGTCCATCGTGATAATATTGAAATTATAATTTTAAATTATTTTTTAAAAATTAATTTAAATTATAATAATTTGATTAATAAAAAAATAATATATTATGTATTGTTTTTTTTAATCTAGTGTTAATTAGATTACTTCTAAAATAGTTATGAATCGGTTTTAATAATCTACTTTTTTCAATAGATCAGACATATATACTGAATGTGATTGTAAATAATATAGAGATAGTTAAATCCACCAACAAATATATTGGCTATTATCACACTATAAAACAAATTAAATATAAAGACTATTAGCACTTATAAATCTATAAAATCGCACATTCTTTGATTCATGCAAGGGTTTACTTATCAAATAAACTTAAAATATGAACCAAAAATATTTATAAAATGGACCTAGCATCCCTTAAAAGAATCATGAAAAATAATCAACTTACCTTATCATCCATGAGAATCATTTCTATGGAAGTCGTCTTGTTCTTGTCAAATTTGGATAAGACTTTCCATAACCTTATAATTTTTGCCTTTATTTTTCAAACTTTTTCATTATATAATCTATCATAGGTAACACTGTTGATAGAATCGTAGTTAGTAGCATTTAGGTATGAAAAATAATAAATCTATGTTTGAAGTACGAATTTTTTAGATAAATAATGGTAACAATTCACTATTAATTCTTATATATATATATATACTAATTATACACGGTAATAATTAACAAATATTTTCAATGGAGATACTTGCTAGTTGCAACAATTAGGTAAAATTTATGTCATTATATTTTATTAACCTTTATGATTAATTTAATAGAGATACTTGTTTAATATATATGTTATCGACATTAATTATATGCCAATATTTTTAGAAAGAGCTAAAAGAGGAGATATATAAATATATATATAATATTATTGCTATATAGGAATCATACATAAATTGCTACATTTTTTTTATTATATTATACAACTTAAAATTATAATATCATGTTATTATTAATTTTAAATACTTGCTATAATTATATCAAATTTAATTATGACTCTAAATAAATAAAATAGATAACATTCAATATTATTTTTTTCTTTTTTACATTCAATATTTATTGTAAATATAAAAAGTAAAATAATTAATAAAAAAAGAAAAAGTCTAGGGGGTCAGCAACTTTGTTAAATTGTGGCTAGCATGTAATCAGCAAAGAAAAGTGAGTCATTAGATGAAATCTCACACTAATCTCACACCATTAAAACCATCTTGATGGCTATTTGATGACTACAAATCACAAAAGTTGCTGGCCCCTAACATTCCTTATAAAAAAATATGAGCAGAAAATAAAACATATTAATTACATTCAATTTGTTATCTATTTAATCTTGTGTACATATGATATAACTTTACGAAAATATTATGAATCACAACCTTTTTTATTCTACAAAAAAAAAAACTATATGTAGTTTTTAGTAGTATAAAAATAATTATAAGAATTAATTATTAATATTGATATTAATCACAATTGATTATTGATACTCTAATTTTTTTTAAAATATATTCTACTTTTTTAAAATATAATGCATGTACCGTGTAGACATTATTATTATTATTATTATTATTATTATTATTATTATCCACTAACTAATTGATATCAAATTAAATGGGCCACTATTAATGTGTGCATCAACTATCTCCTAATAAAATTATTGCACTTGAATGAGAATTAGAACTATATCAATTGATATAATTAGAAGGATTAAAAATATCGATTATTAATAAGTATTTTAATAACGCATTGAATATTGATTTGATATAATTATAATGAAGATATTTTCTTAAATTAATATAATCATGTATTATTCATGAGCTAATTATAATATAATTAGAATAAATTTATTTGAGAGAAAAAAAGAGTTCATGTGTAATTTTCAAAAATTATAATAATTTTTTATTATTTATATATACGTATATATTAATTTTGTAAAATATATGTACGTGTATATATATTATGGTAGTTTTTCTTAATATATATACACATACATAAATAAAAAAATATATGAATTATATTTTGTTAAACTCCATGTTACCAATTATTAAAAACATTTAAATCATATATATTAATTATTTTTTGTTATAATTATTTCATTTTATATATATGAGTATTTTTTATTCTACAATCGTGCAATAATTTTTTATTTTTTATATCCATATATATTCCTCAATCCCGACCCCATTCATACGCATATTAACAGTTTTTTTTCTAATAGTGATGTTTTAATTTTTTATTTTTCTTTTTTCCACGTATCTTTCCTTTTGTTAAATAGTGATGTTTTAATATTTCTTTTTTTAAATACATTTTTCTTAATAATTATATTACTAATCTGAAATATAAAATAAGAAAAAAAGGTGATACATATATCCAAGAAAAAAAATAAACTTAAAAATCAGAAAAAAATGTATATTAAAAAATGTAAAAATAATATATTCAAAAAAAATAGTCCTAATGTATAAATTGAGTCAATAATTTAAATTTCTCTAAAACTAATTTAATCAAATACCAATATTAGAAATAAATTACTTACATAATATTTAATCTATTTTAGTACTTAGACACGTATAGATTAGAGTCATTCTCGTAATGACAACCAACTGAAACAACATCGTAAGTTCGAACATTTAGAATTCGTGCAAATTCAGACAATTTCCTTGTTCTTTGAAAACCTTCTGTATCCATGATAAAGTTGAATCGCAATTCCTTTTATGAAAAAATAGTTACGGATGTGGCTTTGATGTGTTGGAGACCAAAATTTGGAAGTCATCATCATTTATATCTGAGTATGACACACATTAAACCCTAAAGGTAAAATAAAATAGTATCTCTGGTTTTAATCTCAATTTAATTCGAAATCTACAGTAATAATGACTTATTTAATTCAGCATTTATGATAATAAATGAGATGACCATTATATAAATCATTTAATGTAAAATAGCTTAATTTGCTATTATAATTAATATATGTATTGCCCATAAATAGATTAGAAAATAATAATTTCGTAACAAAATAATCATTCAATTTGAATTACAATCAATTGATTGATAGAAATTATAATAAATTGTATGATATTTAAGTAATTAACCAAATCAATTAGTTGATATAATTAATTTATTATAATAAATTGAATTTAATGAGTTAAAAGAAATAAATCGAAAAACACCATCAGAAATATGCCACAATAATTTTATCATTAAGTGCAAAAATTTAATTTTTATATAATAGAATAAATATTTACAGATTATTATATTAAACACAGACTAAAAAAAATACACTAAACAAAATAAAAGCATCAATGGTAAAATATAACCTAAATAATTATTTTAATTCAAAAAGAACCTGTGATGAATTATAATAAATCTATATATGAGAAGCAAAAGCAAAATAAATAATTAAAAATAAAGTAAAAAGAGCAATTAAAAAAAATAAAATAAGATAGAAAAGATAATGTGTGGAGTAGATAAAAAATGTATTGCAATAGAAGATTAATATAATTAATTAATACAAAGGATGAAAGAGAAAAATCAAAATACGATTTTATTAAAAAAATTTCAAAAAAATATTTTGAAGAAAAACCTATTAATCAACTTTTATAAAAATATTACAAAAAATTTAAATTATCTTTAAATAAAATAATAATACCCTTAAGAATTATTAATCAAAATAAAAAAAAAAGAATATAAAACAAAATCATATAAAAATATTAGCAAAATTAAGATAAAAAATAAAAATAAAAAATTACAAATAATTAGTTATAATTAATTTGGTTTAATGAGTTAAAAAAATTTAAAATAATTTGATATTTACTCTAATTAAATTAAATATTTGAAGTTATGATTAATGCAATTTAATGAATCAAATAAAATGTTAAATAATAAAATATTTATGCTAATCAAATCAAATTACATAATTGACTAGTTATAATTAATATAATTGAATGAATCAAACATATTAAATTAAAAAATAATTTAGTTAATTTATGTCTTAAGGACACATTTTAAAAATATTTATTTTTCAACAATTTTTATAAAGTATTTTTTATAATATTTTTATCCTATAGTCTAAAGACACAGTTATAATAACCCATTAAAAAGTATTTAATTATTTAATACAAATAATTAGTATAATTGATTTAGTACAATAAATTAAAAAAAATAAATGTGAAAAAAAGAGATAAAGAAAAAGTAAAATTATAAAAATGTGTAGCCATTAAAAAGCAATACAAAAAGTCATTTTTAATTATTTATTTATTAATTATTAATTTATTATAATTAATTTCACAACATTTATTATACGTTATTAATTTTACAAATTAATACAATCAATTAATTGATATCAATTATTGATAATTAATTTTAGTTAATATAACTCATTTTGCTATATTTTTTAAATAAATAATTAAAAATGCACGTCTCAATTTTTTGTTAAAATAGAATAAAATAAGATACATAAATTGAGTAGGTATAAATCTGAAAATTATAAAATTTTTTCAATAACTCAAATAAATTAGTACCATAAAACTAAATTTAATGTCATTTTTAAAAATAATTACTGACCTTTTTATTCTTTTAATTATTAATAATTTAAATAAAGTAATACCCTATAACTTATTTTGTTATCTATTTTAAGTAATTACTAACATTTTATTTTTCTAATTATTTGTTTATCTTATTTATCATTTATGCTTTCAATCAATTATATTAATAAACAAATAAATTAAATTAACTTCGGTTATACTTTGACTATTCAACAATTTAACATAATCTTTTTAAGTTGGGATTAACTACTAACGATAGAAAATAAAAAATTTAGAGTAATTCAATATTATGAACATTAATGATTATTGTGAAATAACCTAAAATCATAATGTAATTTATTTTTAAAGAAATAATTAATCAAGTATTATTGTTAATTATAAAATAACCTAAAATTATAATGCATTTTATTTTTAAAGAAACAATCATCCATTAATATCTATAAATAGAAACTATCGTGCTTTGATTAAAAATATTAGGGATTAATTACTATTCATTGTTAAAAATATATCGATTATATCAAAAAGTAAAAATATAATTTTTCGCATTTACACCATTAGAAGAATTATCATCATGAGTAAAATTTTGTCAAAAAAAAAACATATATATTAAAAAAACATATATATAAAAAATTATTGTTAGAATTTAATAATTTTTCATGTCTTACAATAATTATCTATAAAAAAAACATATATATCCTAAAAAAATTATTAAATAAATTTATTCTTTTTGCCCTATTTTTACATTAAAAAATTTTTTGTTCTGTCTTTTTTAATTGTTATTACGTTATTAGAACTGTTAAATAATATTAAAAAAATTCTTTAAAAATAGAAATAGCGATGGCACCTTAAATAACTAATTTAATAGAATTAAATTTAAACAAATAAGATGATTCAATTAATTATATAAATAATAGCATATTTATAAATATTAATAATAAAAATAATCTCACTAATGTAAATGATCAATACAATAGATATATAAAAAAATAACTAATTATATAATTGTATAATTAATTGATATAATTAATTATAATTAATCAATTCATATAAATTATAATAAATGGTGAGATTTAAATGTCTAATCAAATTAATTAATTAATATAATTAATCGAATTAATTAATTAATATAATTAATTAATTATAATTGATTTACTTTAACCAATTAAATAAAATAAATCAGAAAATACCTCAAGAGCATGCCACATCAGTTCTATTATTAAGTGTAAAAATTCGATTTATATATAATAGAATAGATAGATAGATAGATAGATAGATAGATAGATAGATAGATAGAATAAATAGATAATAAAAATATTTTCTTAAATTAGTATAATTATGTATTATTTATTAAATATTAATTATAATATTGTAATATAATTATAATAAGATATTTTTCTAAAATAAATTTATTCAGAGAAATATAAATTAGTTATTAATAACCGGTGCCATTATCATATAATTATCATATTATATTATTATTATTATTTTTTTTATTATTATTATTAATATAATTAATTGTAATTTAAAAATATTTTCCATTATAATTGATAAATAGTTTAATAATGCATTAAATATTGATTTTATATAACTATAATAAAGATATTTTTCTAAATTAGTATAATTATGCATTATTACTTAAGTGCTAATTATAGTATAATTACAATAAAGATATTTTTATAAAATAAACTTAAAAGAGAAAATAGTGCATTCATTTTGGCGGGAAAATAGATTCATGAGGAATCGACACCTCACTTCTATTAGTTGAGAAAAAACCCAGTTTTAGTATACGAGTAATTGAAATAGTTTATATACAGATAATTTTAAATTATAATTACCCGTGTATTATTATTTTAATTGAAATGATAATATAAGATTTTATATACGGGTTATTATTATTATTAGATAATGAATAAGAATTAGAATTATATCAATATTTTTAAAATTAATATAATTAAAATAACTAAAAATATTTAAAATTAATGTGCCATATTAATATCATAAGATTTGATCATTTTATGATTAGAATTAAATATTCTTATCATGATTACTACGACCGGTGTCATTATCATATCATTATCATATATTATTATTATTATTATTATTATTATTATTATTATTATTATTATTATTATTATTATTAAAAATATTTTTAATTGATAATTAATAAGTAGTTTAATAATGTATTAAATATTGATTTGATATAATTATAATGAAGATATATTCTTAAATTAGTATAATTATATATTATTTATTAAATATTAATTATAATATAATTATAATAAAGATATTTTTTATAAAATAATTTAGAATAGAGAAAAGTGCATTCATTTTGGAGGGAAAACGGAGTCACGAGGGATCGACACGTCATCTTTATTAGCTGGGGAAAAACTCAGTTTTAGTATATCAAGTAGACAAGTAGATATAATTATAAACCAAGTTTTCATCCAAAATATAATTATAAATATTGTTTTCAAAGCAAAATAAACATAATCCAAAACATAATTATAAATATTGTCTCTGAAACAAAATAAACATAATCCAAAATACTCAATTTTCATCTTCATTCTCTTGTAAGTTGGGTTTTTGCAAAAAAAAATTGTAAAAATACCCCTTGCCAAAAAATACTAAGCCCGGCGGGAAAGCCCGTCCCGCCCCGCCAAAATCTGCCAAAGTCTGCGGTTTAAGCAGTGCGGGTTAGGCAGGCTTTTGCTATTTGGCGGTCCCAATTTTTCAGCCAAACCCGCCTTTTTTTACGGGTTACGCGGGCCGACCCGATGGGTTTAGGCCCGTTTTGTAAGATCCCAAGTTTTCGAAAATTAAATAATTAGTTATTTATGAATTATTATATTTGTTGAACTTTGTTTTTAAGAAAATTATTTCTAACAAAAATAATTAAATAAAATTTTATTATTATTAAAATTTAATTTGATTATAACTTATTTTATTAGTTTGAATTATTTATTAAAAATTATTTTAGTAGACAAAATTAAAATTGATTATTATTATTATTATTATTATTTTTACCAAAGATAGGAGACTCGAACCCGCAACCTCTTAATTGAGTATGGGGAGACTATGCCATTTGAGCTATTACTCATTGGCAAAATTTGGAAAGATAGGAGACTCGAACTCGCAACCTCTTAATTGAGTATGGGGAGTCTATGCCATTTGAGCTTATTATTATTATTATTATTATTCGCCGAAACCATTAAGGAAACAAAAAGTAAGAAAAACCTAGGGTAGCTTGTATTAATACATATATGTATATATATGTTAATATCATGACACATGTTTCATTCCTTATTAACTAATGACACCTATAATGCTTTAATCACCACAAAACTTCACTTATCACAATCATCTTTCCTTCTATTCATTATTCACTGAGTGAACTTGGGAGAAAGAAGAAAGAAAGACCGAATGGAAACCATGAGTTTTCGGCTCCAATTTCTTGAGATCCGTAACTCTAATAAAAAATCTAATCCGGTAAAAGTGTTCGTATCCTCCTCTTCTACATGTTGGCGTTACTTTTATCCGGTAGAAGTTGACGGTGACGTAGCTTCTCTTTTCTTTCAGTTCGGCCAACTAGATTTCTAAGAGGCACATATGATTTCTGACGCTTTCCTCTTCAGCAGCTTGATCAGAAAGTTTTTCCGAAACTTTCGTTGATTTTAATTTCATACGGAGGTAGGGGGTATTTTATTAAATTAAGTATTTTAAATTTTGAATGCCTAAGAAGTTTACTGAATTATTGCAAATATATGAATGTTTGATCTGTGATGGTTTTAAAGATGCTTGGCAATGCTGATTTTGGTTTTTAAGATTGATTTTGAGTTAAGACCGTGATTTGTTGAGAAAGAGGAAACCCAAAAGGGTGGCATATCCCGAGTTTTAGGGGAGATACTGCCGAAATTTTGATGAAATTGAGGTTTTGTTTGGAATACTATTTTAAAAGATTTGGTTTTGGGAAAATTAAACTATTTGATATATATTTAGTTAAGAAAAGATTTATTCTATTTTAAAGTTTGATTTTTTAAGAAAAATATAATGTTTTAAACCCAATCTTTTAAAGAGAGATTTTGTTTTAAGTAATGATTTGAGCTCGGTTTATTAAGAAAAGGAATATCTGCCACAGGAGAGCAGAGAACAAGGATTTAAAGAATATATTAACTAAAAGGATCTCTACCACAGGAGAGCAGAGAACAAGGATTAAAGGAATATATTAATTAATGAAGTGTCTGCCACAGGAGAGCAGATGTGACATTGTTTGGGCCTTAGTGCCAAATGTAAAGTGGGGACGCCCACACACTGAGAACTGTTTTTCAGATGTACGCTAATTGATTTGGAAAGTCACACTGTATGCGGCCTGGCCGTACGACTTAAAGTCACACTGTATGCGGCCTGGCCGTACGACTTATAAGCACACTGTATGCATCTAGAAAGCCATACCTGGGACTTGTGCCTGGGTAATGTCGGGAGCGGGTAGGCAACCGACACATGAGCTCATGGCCTGCGTTAGGGATAGACATGCATCATGTTGTTTGCACATTTGCAGTTGATTGCGCTTGCTTGTCTTATTACTTTGTGTTTGTACTGTTTGTCTTGTTGTGACTTGCTTGTATATTGAATTGAATCTCTTGCTTGCACTACTTGTTTGTGAGTGTATTAAAGTAATTACGAGTTGACGTTTGACTGAGGATTAACTATGTGGCTGAGAGACAGAAAATGTGACTAGTTTTATATTTAAGATTTGTTTTGAGTTAAGAGATTTTAAAAGGAGGTAATTAATTGTCTAAAGTAGAACCAAGAGTATTTTCAAAGGGTTTGATAAAAATATATTTTTATTGAGTAAAGTTAATTATTTGCACTTTATTTCATTACTTTTACGGCATTCCCATTCCCTACTGAGAACGTGTGGTTTGTTCTCACCCCAAATCTTCCACCCTTTCAGTGACACAGGTTCGGAGATTCAGTAAGAAGCTGCAGACGATTAGTAGATTTATTTGTGATTCCTGTTGTTTTTATAGAGTTCCCTCGTCCTTGTTGCTTTAGGGTTTTTTATTTTATCCAGAGGGATAGATATTGTATTTGAGTTTTACATTGAATTTAATCGTATAGCATCTATTATTATTAGTAATTATGTGATTATTATTATTTGAAAATCTTTTGTTATGTGATTTTAATTACTAAAATCTTTTTTCTGAAATTTTCTTAAAAACTAAAATGCGATATCGACGTAAAGGCTCAATAGTAAATTTATAATAAAGGAAATCAGGTCCATAACGCCTTACTTTTGGTACGATCATGACGTGCTAAATGTTAGGGTGTTACACGTTTGCCACCCCTATAATGTCACCAGTCTAATGAGGCTCTCCTTTCTACCTTCATCCAGGTGAACCGTCCGGTTTGGATAAAAACCGGCGAATCGGCATAACTCGGCTAGTTCGAAACTTTTTTCTCTTTTATTCACCAAAACGACGTCGTTTTGGTCTTTAAAAAAAAGGAATACTCGAACCCTAATCTCTCTCAACTTCACCTCACCTCACCTCACCGCCGGCAATCTCTTCTGCTTTGTCTTGCCGACACGGTGCGTCTTCGACGATGTCACCTCTGTGGTTCCCCTGCGCCGTCGCGTCTTTGGCTCGCAAGCAACCTACCTCGTCGTTGTCGTCTCGATCCTCTGCGTCCTCTCTCGGACAGGTTGGTGGTCTCCTCAATCCTCAATTTTCTGCATTCTCCATTTTTTATTTTTTTAAAGTTGTCCAAACTTATCAATATTTTATAATATGATTTCACAAGTTATAATATGTGATATTAGCCATTGTTATATATATATGAAAAATGTGGCTCATTTAGTGTTTAACCACTTATTTTCTATTAATATTGTTATAACAAGAAACATGTGACTTTATGAGAATGATATAGCTTGAACTTTGTTTATCTAGGAATTTACTAAGTGGCTAGAGTAGTTTCACGTCACGAACGAACCAACAAATGCTAGCAGTTGGAATGATAAAAAAAGACTAGCCAAATAGATATTCGCCGGATTACTTGCAATTTGGGACTAAATGAGGATCAGTGAAATTTTTACGGGTGAAGACCTATCCATGTGAAATAGACTAGAATAGGGACATAGGTACCCTCTTCAAGGGACCCGTTATATATATATATATATATATATATATATATATATATATATATATATATATATATATATATATATATATTTCTTAATTTTGGTAATCCTAATTCCTGTCTCTAATTTAAACTCTTTTTTTTAGACTCATCCTTAACCTTGATTTTGTATCTACTCTTCCTCTAACTCACTTTCTCTGCCTCTTAAGTTCGTCATTATGTCGTTCAGTTTCGCCCTAAAATATTATATTATGTTATTATGTTGGAAGATGTTTTTATATATTTTTTTAAAATGTTATTTTTTATAATGAATATATTATGAGTTGTGTTGAATTATATTGAATTGATTATTTTATTATTATTATATTATAGTTTTTTTTGTTATTTTTCAAAAATTTTCAAAGAATATTATAAATAATCGTGAGTATCATTCGTTAAGGGGATAATTAAATAGGGGGACTTGCGACGAAGATGGAGAGCGGATAGGGAATATATATATATTTTTTAAACGAGAGCGGAAGGAGTCCGCAATGCCCACACGAGTATCTATTACTATATCTAACTAACAACAAAAATTCAATTTGAGCTGATTTGAGATAGGACACGTGAACTTTATCTGCATTGGGTTTTAAGACAATGAACCTAATTCGGATTTAGGATCCTAACAATAGACCTAGGTTGATCTTAATCGCTTGAGTTAATATTTTGAATCATTACTGTAATAGATACTATACTATTAAATATGATTATATTTAGGATATATAAAAGTTAGGTATACTTACAATAGATTTTAATCATTTTATAATCAAACTAAAAAAATTCTAATTATTTTTTTTAATTTTAAATATTATTTACTATCTTAATAAAAAAGTGAATAATAACAATCACTCACATAATTAAAATAGATCATCCTAATATATACATAACACTACATATATCAAGGATTATTATATGTGATAAATTATTTCTTTATTTTTCTAAAAATAATTTATATGTAAATTAACTAATCTTTATAACATATGATCTATTGCATAATTTTTCTCCTCTTAATATGGATAAATTGATGAATTTAATATACAAAATATAATTTATATTATTTAACATAAGAAATAAGTAACTTAAGCATTATCTAAGACAATAAATATAATAATACGAATACTTATATATTTATTAGTATTAAAAAATATACAAATAATATAAACATAATTTTTTTGGTAGAAAAAAATAATAAAAGTTATTAATTAAGTTAATTACATAAAAAATTATGAATAATTTTTTAAATAATAATAAAAAATAATATCACTATTTTCACATACTACAAAGGTTATAAAAAAAATTAGACAATAAATCAATCCTTAATAAATTATACATTAGCTCTGTTAAAAAAATTAATATTATTATTTGTGTACTAATATATATATATATATATATATATATATATTATTAAGTTATAATTAATTTTTAACTTAATTTTTGGTAATTAAAATTTAAATGATTAAACTTATTAAATGTTAAATATTTTGTAGTTAACTAATTTTGTTTTTGTTATTAAAATTTTAAAAAAGGTGAGTTGTTAATCAATTCTGAATTCAAATTTAAATTTAAATTTATGTAAAAAAATATTTTGAATTTTTTTCACTAATCAGAATTAATTTTAAAATAAAAAATTATTTTGTACATCATATTATAAGATAGTGTAGTCATTCGGTTTGTAAGAAATATTAATCAATCTAATAGCTTTTGTAATGACATAAGTTTATAAGTTTAGAAGCTTGAAAATTATGTCATAAAATATAAAATTTTAACCGGTGGTAACAACGTTGATCATATTATTTGACTTTCTAAATGAATATGATACCAATAAATAAAACTGTCACCGTTAAATTTTAACAAAGGCAAATCTCCATAAGTATTGCTATCATCAATGAGAATTGTTCTACTTTTAAGACAAATACTATTTTCTTTCACTGTATTTTTCAACTCGGTAGGTCGAGAACTAATCGCTCCATTTATTAAGGGTATGCCACTAACCAGTGAGTTGTTACATAGACAAGGCGGGATTCAAAACTCTAATACTTATTTAGGTAGATGAGTGAGATGACCACTCAACCAATCTAAATACAAATACTAATTATTTTTAATATTTTTAACATTAAAAATAATTAAACTTTAATTTTAATTATAACTTTGTAAAATATTTATAGTAATAATTATTATATATATTTTTTGTTTAATCTCTTTTAATAAAAAAATTTATATATTTTTATTAATTATCCCGTACAGTATACGGGGACATACACTAGTTAACTATAGTAATATAATCTGAGAAATTGCTATAATTTTAAAGTAATTTTATTAATCATAATAATATGATATGAGAAATTAATAATTGTTAAATTAATTTTACTAATTATTGTAAAATGTCAGAAAAATTTATTAATTATTTAGAGTATAGTAATATGTTATAAAAAATTAGTATTTTTTAGATTAATTTTATTAAATTAATAGGTGTTACCGTTGATTTGGAAAATATATATATATATATATATATATATATATATATATATATATATATATATATATAAAGTTCTAAGTTCAAATAATAGAATGAACATATATCAAGAATAAAAAAAAGAAAAGAAACCATAAACTCTAAAATCTAGATTTTAAACCCAAATTCTAAACTTTAAAACCTAAATTAATAATTTTTAAAATAATTTAATTAATTATAGTTAAATGATACAAAAAATAATTATGTAAAATTAGTAATTTTTTTAGAGTAACTTTATAGTTTATAATAATATGATTTAGAAAAGAGTAAATTACCAATTATGCCCCCGAATTTGTAAAACGCTGACATAAATACCCCTAGAATTTGATAACGACAATCATACCCTTGAAAAATTTAAAAACGGATCAGATCTGCCCAACTGTGAGGAGAACCCTTCTCCGTTAAACAGAGTTTGTTGATGTGTCAAACGGAAGTCCAACGTGGCATCCGTATTAGACTCTCAATCCCTTCTCTCCCTTATATAGTTGTAGGTGAGAACGTTTTTTCCAAATTGATCAGCAAGCAAAACCCTAATCAGAGCCATGCATGGTGGAAGCAGAGTCATGTCAAATTGTAATCGAAGGACACCGTCCATGGAAAATTGTAGCTCCAAAGGGGTCGAAGAACACGTGAGGAAGCCATATGATGGGACATGCTTCTGCCGTCTTCAGGTGGTGGCTTTGAAGTCGAAGACAAGAAGAAACCCAGGAAGATGGTTTTTCAGGTGTCCTCTGTGGAAGGTATGTATGAATATGCTGCTACATTTGTCCCCTCCCCCCTCGGTTGAGAATTGAGCTTGATGAACTGTATCTGTGTTGGGCAGACGAAGAACACTGGGTGCTGTTATTTTCAGTGGATGGATGAAACTATTGAGAAATCTGCTGGGGTGGAGGAATCCTCTAATAATGGCACAGTAGTATGCAATATATGTGGAGTCTTGAAAGGGAGGTTTACCAGTATTGAGACTGAGATGACACACATAGATGGAGAGATGTTGATAGAGCAGATGAAGAGAGTTGAATTGCTTGTGTGTTTCATTCTGGGTGGACTTGTACTGAGTTTATGTATGAGTTTGATTTGTTTGGTTAGGTAGGAGAAGGGATGAGTGTAGGACAGGGTTTATTAATGAATGTTAATTATTGTTGTTGCTTAGAAGTTATGTTGACATTGATGTTGCTATTTAGTTACTTGTTGAGGAATTGGAAATGTGTCTTGAATTCGATTGCATCAGTAATAGAAGCATGAATTGAGTGAAGTGAATCTAACTAAAATGGTAACTGAGATATCAAAAGTAATTTCATAACATTAAGCATTAGAACTAATTGGTAAAGGCAAAAGAACTAAAAATTGGTAAAGGCACAAGATTAACTAATTGGTCTGCATAACATTAGGCATTAGAACTAATTGTTCCATCCAAAATACTACAAACTGGGTAATCAGTCTTAATACCAGATATCAAAATACTCAAATTGTCCAACAAAAGGCAATAACCAACTATAGTAAATATCAACATACAACCCAAAAACTAGATAAACTACTGCAACTAAATATTAACTTATAACCCAAAAAGATCAACTAATTATGCACCCAAGTTTCCCTCAAGTTGACTGTTTTGGCATGAACCTTGAGAACCTAGAAGTGGTTGCTTTAGATGCACCATTCATGGTTTCATTTGACACAAGTGGAGACCTTGTGGAGTCTGAAACTCCTGAACCAGCAGCAGGTGTTGTAGGAGGTGCAATGGGCCTTATCTGTGGGGCCTAAATGGTGGGTTGGGCCCTGGAGTGGCAGATGGGCCTAGAGCTATGGGCCTCACATTGGGTTGGGCTGTTGGAGCTGGAGATGTGGGCCTCATAATCGGTTGGGCTAAGGGGTGTCTCCTAATAGGCATCTTGACCCTGGATCTTTCCTTACTAGTAGATGCAGCAGCAGCCGCAGCAGCATTGGAGGGAGTTTTAGATCTTGGTGCTCTCCTTGCAGGGTTGGATATAGCAGATCTCCCTCCTTCACCATGACTTGTTGTACCTGATGTGTTGATGTTGGCCTACAACAAATAAAGTCTATTTAGTACATGTGAGTTAAGTGTAAACAACAGTTATTGAGAAATGAGCTACCTCTTCATCAACTTCAGACTGTGGGTGGCCTTGGGTGAGCTCCTCTTCAACTGCATCCATGGTTTTTTCCCAGAACATCTCCTGCTCTGAGTCTGACATGTCTTCTAAGCCCCTGGGTGGCATAATTCCTCCTCTTGTCGGCTGACCTGCTGCAGCAGGAGTCTTCTTATCAGGACATGTCCTCGAATTATGTCCCACCTACGAAGACAACATCATTCCAAGCATTAACACAGTAGAACAGTCAATATCAACAGGCATTGATTAAGTGAGTTTTTATTTACCTTTTTGCAATATTTACAACTTGTCTTTCCATAGCTCCTCTTGATTTTGTACTGGCTCCCACTCTGTCTCTCTGATTCATGTCTTGCTCTCTTCTTTGTAGGTCTTTCTATTGGCCTCTTATAAGGTGGAGGGAGACACGGCAGACCTTCTGCATCAGCCCAATATTCTTGACTAGGGACAGTGTTGATGTGAAATTGGTATGTTCTATTGTATGCTTCCATAGTCAGCCAATGGTGGACATAATCTTCTGGTCGTTGATTTTTTCTTTGAATTGCAGCAACTCCATGACAGCAAGGCAAACCTGTAAGTTGCCACTTTCTACAAGTGCAAGTCCTTTCATGAGTGTTGACCCGAACTGTTCGACCATGCCTTCTAACTTCAAAGACATTATGCTCATCATCTCCCACCCATTGAGCTTCCCATTAGTTTCCTTCCTTCTTTTCCTTCTCCAGTCTGCTCGTCTGGATAGGCGCCAGTTTACCCGTGTAGGCCATGAGTGCATCTTTGTGTGATCATGAGGTAATATCTAATCTCCTCTAACATGGTTATGATGCTCTTGCCTCTTAGCCCCACCATGGTTGCATTAAGAGACTCCGCATTGTTGTTCATTATGTTATCCACTTTGGGCCAAGTGGAGAATCTTGATCTTGACCAAGTTTCTTGCTCATACTTAGACAGATATTCCCAAGCAGAAGTATTAATTCTCTTTATGGCATCCATACCTTCATTAAACTCCTGATCAGTCAGTGCCCTTGCACATTGAAATAGCAACTGTTTCAGTTCTAGGTCTTTCCAACGCTTGTTAAAATTCCTCCACATATGCATAGTACAGAACCTGTGTTTAACCCCTGGCATAACTTCTTGTAGAGCAGGTATTAGCCCCTGTAAATAACTAAGTTAGACATCATATACTATAACATAATTGCACACACAATTTAATTACTAACCTTCTGTTTGTCAGACATGAAGTGCCAATCGAATTGCCTATGATCCCCGATATCATCCAACAAATACTCTAGAAATTCTTTCCAATTGGTCTTTGTTTCTGCATCAACTACTCCATATGCAACTGGGAATAGATGATTGTTGGCGTCCTGAGCAACGGCTGTCAGCAGCTACTCCCCAAAATAACCCTTTAAAAATGCTCCATCAAGGCATAGGAAAGGCCTACATCCTTGCTTGAATCCCCTTTTACATGCTTCTAGACAGATGTATAGACTTCTAAACTTAGGCAGCGCCTCTTGTTGTGGTGTTGTGCTCATACGGCAAGTGGATCCTGGATTGGCCTTACGCAGCTCAGTCAAGTAAGTCCTTAACTTCAAATATTGTTCCTTTTCTGTGCCCTCGATGACATCCTTAGCCTTCTCCATTGCCCTAAACATCATCCTCTTTCCGACACAAATATCAAACTCAACTTTGAACATTTCTCGAGCCTCTCTATGGGACAAGTTAGGACATACCCTAATCTTGCTAATCAACTCCTCGGCCACCCATTTACAAGTGACTGACCTGCTTTTATTACTCCTAGGACATGTATGCTCATCGACCAGTGTTTTGATTTGGTAACTAGGGGGCTGGTTTCTCCTTGCACAGTAAACTTCCCATGGATATGTTTCATTGTAACAGATGACCCTGCACCTATGTGGTTCAACCTTGAGAAAAAATGCCTCTCTGCCCATCTGAATACTATACTTCCTGACTGTATCCTTAAACTGCTGCATCGTGCCAAACTCCATCCCTAACTCCAGTCTAATTTTGCCAAACTTTGTATCAGGATTATACTGAGGGAATACTGGATTTTCATCCTCAGAATCAGAACCTGGTGGGGTGTGTAGCTCTTCAGAGTGATACTGATATTCAGTAGGCTCTTCATCAATGTCATTCGGGTTAGGCACAACCACCCTTGGGGCCTGATTCTCTTCCCTAGGTGGCAGAATCCTCTGGCCGGATGGACGGGGTCTTCGATGAATTCTCCGACCTTGAACCCCACAAGACGCATCCTCATCTAGTTCAACAACATTACGCATTCATAGTTTAAGGTTATTAATTAACGGACAGTTAATGGCAAATACATTTACAAACCCAAAAAAAAAAAACAACATTACTACTAGGATCTACAATTCATATACTAACCAGCATGTCCTTCACTATTGTTTTGTGGTGCAGGTTGATCTCTACCAGATGGTGGGGGCCTCGCATGTTTCTTCCTGCGTTTTCTTCCCCTGCTATTAACTTCTTCAGGATTCGATGGCCTCTCATGGTCTTCAACATGGGTCTGCTGATTGTCTCCTTCATTGGGGGCCTCATTTTCAGTTGTTCCAGCCTGACTTTGATTAGAAAGGTTTTCAGTACCAGCCTCCTCTGGCAATGCTTCATCATACCCCCTTTCTTCAACGTTGGTTCATCCTCTTCTTGTTGTTGCTCCTCGTGCTGTGGGAGATCCTCTTGTTCATTTGCTTCATTAAATAAAGGAGCTCCCTCTACTTCTGTATGTTCAGATCCTTCCTCCTCTTTATTTTGTTGCGGTTCCTGGTCATGATTTTCCTGGTCTTCTAAGCAAGGCATCTCAACATCTTCGTTAGCAAAAACCTCAGCCTCATCAACATACTCTGGATCCATATCAACTGGATGCTCAAAATACAAGTGAACCTTGTTTTCATTTCTCAGTGCAGCATCACACATCTTAACCACATCGGCATCCCTTCTGAGCACCCGTAACCCGTTAGCTAAATCCATCCCTGGCTCCAACCAATAAACTTCATTATACCTAGTATAACCTAAATCTAGAAACAAGCCTTCAACAAGGAATAGATTACAAGTATCAACATGCAACCTCTCGATGATACTCAGTAAACCACCATTATACTTCACCCCACCATCTGCACCCTTCTCTAACCAACCCCGATGGTGATAAACAAATGTGATATGCGTAGCCATCTGACAAAAATCATCAAAAAAGTCATAAACATCTAACACGACACATGAAAACACCATCATCATACCTCCATTGCAAACCCCAAACGACTGATAATAACACCAACGCAAACATAAAATGCTTACCAAAACCTTGGTTGATCGACGGCGACTTCTTCACTCCGTATCAACGCCAAACGTGATACCGCATGTGACGCTGACAAATCCAACAAACGAATACAAAGCGACAATAGACGAACAGAAACAGAGACGACCACCCACAAACTCTTCAGTTTCCCGCGTCCAACATAGTCTTAGTTAACTATGATGTTTCACTTAGGGTTAATTCTGTCATTTCATCTCAATTGGGCAATTAGGGTTTGTTGAATTGGGGATACATGGACAAAACGTGATTGAGAGTCTAATACGGATGCCACGTTGGACTTCCGTTTGACACATCAACAAACTCCGTTTAACGGAGAAGGGTTCTCCTCACAGTTGGGCAGATCTGATTCGTTTTTAAATTTTTCAAGGGTATGATTGTCGTTATCGAATTCTAGGGGTATTTATGTCAGCGTTTTACAAATTCGGGGGCATAATTGGTAATTTACTCTTTAGAAAATTACTTATATTTTTGGTAATTTTATTAATTATAGTAATATAATCTGATAAATTAGTAAATTTTTAAAGTAATTTTATTAATTATAATAATATGATACAAAAAATTAATAACTGCTAAATTAATTTTATTAATTATAGTTGTCATAAACATTAATTAATTATTCAAAAACGCCAAATATAGTTTTAGGTCTTGACGGAATATTTGAAAACGCAGTTGAGAGAAACAGGAGTAGTGTGGTCATGGTGGATCAACAGAATTTGCCAGAAGGAACGGTGCAGAACATCCTAGAACAAGAAACTCTCAAATGGGTCTTCATTAGTGGCAAAGGTGGCATTGGCAAAACCACATGCAGCTCAATACTCTCGATTCTTCTCGCCACTATTCGCGACTCTATTCTCATAATTTTCACCGGCCCAGCTCACAATCTCAGCGAGTAGGAGAGGCGGTGGGGAGGTTTGAGTCGTTGTTGGTGGTGGAGATAATGGAAGAGACAGTGCGACTTGTGACGGCAAAGGAAGGGGAGGAAGAGAACCTGGAGGAGAAGGTTAGCGGCTTTTAACAACTAAGTGAAATGTATTCATTTAAAAATATTAAAAAAAGTTACCCCTCTATTTTATGTGTAATTGTGAAAAAAATCCTACAAAAAATACATGTTGATTTTGATATTTTTTCGGTGCGCCAAATAGTTTTTTGGCGTTTTGTTGCACAAACTTCTCGTGCATATACCGAATCCGTGCCCATCTTTATAGTAGTTATCTTTAGAATTTTAGACTTGATTGTTCTTAAAATGTTGATAAAGATATGTATTTTAAATTTTTTTTAATTTTTTACTATTTTATATTTTTTATTTATATAGAACTAATTTTATTGGTTCAACTAATAATTTATCGGTTGAATTAATAAACCAATAAATCAATAATCTGACCGATTTTATCACTGATTCAATTTTTACAACTATTCTCATAAAAAAAAGTTTAGAATACAGAAATAAATTAAGTTGACACCTTATTTTGATCAAGAAATAATGGTGTATGTAGTAACATTTGGAAATGAGTTTTTTTAAGAGACATAATGGACTACTCAGCTAAAGCCTCAGCTGTAATTTGGAAATGAGTTAAACAATAATCGGTTGATCTCTGTGTCTATCTGTGTCTAGAGAGAGATGGAGGTTGGACCAATTGGCATGCCATGTGAAAAATAATAGTGCTCCAGTTTGACAAACCAGCCCACAAATCAACCCTATCCATAAACCCTGTTTCACAACATAAATTTCAAAAAAGAAAATTGATAATGATTCAACAGCAATAAAAATCAAATTAATATCAACCTCCTCCAAAGTTTAGATAACAATAAATTCGATAGCTTAAGGCTTAAGGTGTATTTGATTTGTATTTTTTTTTAGTATTTTTTATATTTTAAAATTTTATATAAAAAAATAGAAAATATACAGAAGATAGAAACAGGAAAATAATTTTATTGTTTTTCTTTTTTTTTTTATAAAATTTTAAAATAAAAATATTGAAAATAAAAATACAAACTAAATACACATTTATATTTAAAAAATATAACATTAAATACTTTTATAAACAAAACTTAATTTTTCGTCCTAGATGGACGAAAATTAAATGTCATTTAAACAAATAGGGGAGTGATTTAAATGAATTTTACTAAAATTCAAAAAAAAAATACAGTCTAATTATTAATTTGTCCTTTAAGTAATGAATAATAAACACAAGTAAAAGACTAATATATGCTTATTTTTCAAAAACTTACCTTGACTTGCAAATTAGTCTTAAATCCCAGAAGACATGATATTGGTAAACCAATGAGATAAAGAGTTGCAAGGTTGACATATGCAGCCAACTGCTGCCTGCCACATCCTCTAATCATTCCTGCATATATGTTCAAATTGATCCATTTTCCTAATTAATAATCGGTGAATATTCAAGTTGTTTTCATATAAAGTTGATAGTTGATAACTATTAGATAATTAAATATGTTTGACTAAATTACTATCTAATGATTCTCAACTATCAACTTCATATAAAAATAACTGCATTTAAGTTTCTATCTTAATAATTTTTAAACCTTGGAATGAATTGTTATTGAGGATCAAATTTGAAGACAAAGAAGAAGAAAAGCTCGGAGAAACTAAACCTGATAAGACACCTTGGACAGCATCTAGTAATATGGATATCGCAAGTAAGGGTGTTATTGAAGCGAACTCCTCTCTTATTTTAGAATTGCTACTAAACATTTGAATCCATATATTATGACCAGTCACAAGTGTCAAAACAAAGCACAAACCAAGTAGAACTGAGAGAGTAAGAGTCACACTCATAGCGCGATTCGCTGCTCCTAGTTCATTTGAAACTCGGGCACTGTCATCAAACTAAGGTTTTTCAATAATTGAAAATAATAATAATAAGATCTAAGGCATAAGAAAACGTTCAATTAACTAACCTTGCAGCTGCACTGAGACCATAAGTGATCATGCATGCAATGAATTCTGTGTTGGCACTGCAGATTTTTGTTTTTAAGAAAAATTAAGGAGAATTAAATTTATGGAAATTAAAGTAAAATTAATTAATTTGAAAATAAAAATCTAAACTATTAGAACCATACATACCATATTGCCATTAAGGAAGTGGTTATTTCTGAATCAGGCATTAGTCCAGCTAAGAAAACCAAGACTTCAAAAGCCCAATATTCCAAACTTGCGTAACAAAAAACTACTAATTTAGGTTTTAAGAGATGAAAAAGTTAAAAAGTAGAGTTTGTTAATGTTTCATACCATACCATTGCTGCAGAAGGTAGAGCAAGTTTGAGACTTGGCAATACATAATGAAAAGATTGAGTAGAAAATCCTTTCCATGTCAACTTGAACTTCTTTCCAAACATAACATACAAAGCCAACAAAACAATATCTATCCATAGTGAAATAGAAGCCGAAATAGGTGCACCAACAAAACCCAAACCTGTCTTCTCAACCAATGCATATGCAATGCCAATGTGAATCAACAATGGGATAGCTGAGAGAATAGCCAATGGTGTCACAACAGATTGTGTTTGAAGAAATCTAAGAATGTTTTGCAAGAATCCATATGCAAACAAGCCTGGGAAAAAGAACTTCAAGTAAAGTGCTGCTGTTTTTGCTATGTCTTGGGATTGGTGAAGTAGTACTAAGATGTGTTGTGTGTAGAACCAAATCATGGATATGATGATGGAGAAAACAAGAGATATGATGCATGAGGATTGGAGATAAATTCCCAGCATTTGGTATTTCTTTGCACCAAATCCTTGCCCACATAGTGTTTCTAGTGTCCCACTTAATCCAACCTAAGATAAGAACATGGGAAACAACATTAGAGTTTAATGTCACATTCAACATAAGGTGTGTTAATAATAATTTTAGCTATGTATTTAAAATGAATGTTGATATTTTAGATAAGTTTTCAAACAAATTAACTAAACCAGATAAGAAAGTGAGAAAAAAATAAGAAAGAATTGTATGGTTACCATGAGAGACATACCAGTGGCACTGAACCATGAGTTAGCAAGAGTGGAACCAGCAAGTTGAAGATTACCAAGGTGGCCAGCAAGCATTACAGAAACCAAAGTGATTAAGTTATAGAACAGGTTCTTAAGAATCATGGGCAGTGAAAACAATAGTTGATGCTTTGCTTCCTTCCACCAACTTTCATGTCGTTCTTATTGTTGTTGTTGTGTATCTTCTCCTCCTTCTCTATTACCTAATAAGACAGGAGGTGTTATTGTTGTTGCAGTGTCATGGAAACTGTTGTTACTATTACTTGCTAACATTAGTATTTTCTTCGAATGAGTTCTATTGCTCACATTTTCTTTTTCTCTTTTAATTTATACGTTCACTTCTTTTAATTTTTTATGTTAAGCATCATACTTATAGGATAATAAAAAGTATCATACGCCACATTCCATTCAATCTTAGTGTATAAATTCATATAAGAATGTTTAAACATCCAACTTTAGTATTTTAACATTTTATGGCTGGTACATGCACATAAAAAAATTGTGTATAAATATTTGTATTATTTAATTAAATTTAATATATATTTTAATTATTTATACTAATGACTAATTTAATAATTAATTAATTATATATATATATATATAGTATAATTGGTATTTTAATGATACTTGTTAAAAATATTACAAGTAAAAAGTATTAATGGGAATATCTCCTTCTTTTTTTGGGCTCATTTGGACACTATATTTTTTTTCTAATAAAATGAATAACCAGTTTATTTTTGAAAAAAAAATTATTAATTGAAAAAGTACTCTTTTTTTTTTTTCTTCTTCCAATTTTTTGTACTCTCTTCCCTTGAAACGAGGAGAAGAGAATTGAGAGAGAGATAAGCCACAAGGCTTCTTAAGCAAGGGTAAGAGGTATTTTTTGTCTTTTTGTTTATGGGCTCTATCTAAAGTGTAGAGTCCAATTTTTAAAAATATATGTTTCAATTTGTATCTGAAATAGTTTTTTGGTCACTTTTATCTTCTTACTTTTTTTCATAGGCAGTACCAAACTGATATAAGTGTGTACAGTTAAATAATTACATTTTCGCAGTTTAAATAATTGCATGTTTATTAAAAAATTAATTTATCGTTCAATTTTAAAAACATAAAAAGAGGCTATAAATTTAACTCCTCCCTTCTAAACTATTAAAAACCTTTTTTATAATTCCATTCAAGTGGTGAACTTCTTTATACGAAGGTTATTGTAGGATAATAAAAAATGGTGAATGCTATCTTACCCTCTTTAAAAGAACATGTATGTTACTCTTTCTGATGTGTCACATACTAATTCGATGTTTATCTTAATACATTTGTTATATATTTATTAAAATATTAATTTAAAAATTTTCTTATATTAACTAAATTCTAAACTAAAATATTAATGTGACAAATTAAAAATAGAAACATAAATTAGTGTCACCGTAAAAATTTTTAATTTGAAAAGTTTATCGTATCAAGTAAATCTTTAAATTTGAAAATTTATTCTATACAATTTGGTTTCGAATTATATGAAAAAAAAGAAGAAATTGAAACACTTTATATCTTATGTTTTAAAGATTAATGTAGCTAATTTGTAATTATTTTTTATGAAAGTCTGAATTTTTATTTAATTTTTGTCAAAAATTAGAGATTTTGTGTGAAAATTAAAAGAGTAATATATGACATTATTTTTCAAATATTTTTTAAAATTTTCAACAAATTTTAATGATTCGAAATCAATTTCTTATTTTTTATTTTATTAGATAAATTAGTCATCTAACAAATTTTACTAAAAATTTAAAATAAATAAACATACATTAGAATATGACATATCAGAAATAATAATTTACATGTTATTTTAGAGTGGGTATAATAGTATTTACCATAAAAAATATGCATATATCAAGTCGAAAACTTCTTTATATGTTCCTTTCAATATTATTATCATTTATTTATATATAATATATACTAGCATCCTAAAAAGTTAGTATAGATTAATTATATTTAGTGTTTGCCAATACTTCAATAAATTCAAAACAATGCAATGCAATAGTATAATTCATTAGTTTGGTGAAAATGTATGAAAATGCTTGTTAATACAAAAATATATAAGATGTAGATAAAAGTAAAAACCACAGTTTTATTTGAAAGCATTATTAGTAAAAAATAATTTCCTACCAAACTTTCTAAGATCATATTAGCGTAATAACATACTCAATAGTAGCAAAGGCCAAATAATGAAAATGAGGTGTATTGAGCCATGCACACATTTGGTACCATTTATGGGTGGACAACTTCAACAGTCAATTTATTAATTTTCATTGTAGTTGTAGAACATCAAGGATGATTACGTGTATTGCGGTCAGAAGTTTTTATAGTTTTCTTTGATCTGTTCTACTCCACTTGTTGTTTGTTTTCTCTTTAATTTATATGCTCACTTATTTTAATTGTTTATGTTAGGGTTCTTGACATTGCTCAGTTTTCAAGCATGATAATGATTTGAACTCAGGATCGATGCTATCGAAGGAGGTAAGAGTACCTGAACTTTCTCCCAAGCTGGCTCGATTTAAATTCTCTTGCATTTGATTGTTCTGATCTACTGTGGTTGCTACCATTTGCAGATCGATCTGTGAAATAGGAGTATCCATCACCTTTAGCGTCGATCTCGTGATGGAGGAGGAGAATGGAGAAGAGGAAAATTTCAAAAAGAAAGAAGAGAATGTTACTTATTCTGAGTCAATCAGTTGTAACAAACCTAGTGAATTACAGCCACGTATTTATAAGAAACTGAGTGAAGTACGGTGTAATAAACCGATTGAACTCAAATATCGGTTACACCAAGATTTATTATTTATAGATAAATCAATTACAATTCCAAGTGAAAGTAATTGTAATCACAAATGATAAACATAATTACAATCCATTTACCATGAACAATCCTTTGGATCCTGAAGAATTCAGGAGGCAAGGCCATATGATTGTTGACTTTCTTGCCGACTATTATCACAACATTAGCAATTATCGGGTTTTAAGTCAAGTTGAACCTGGTTATCTTAAAAAAAAACTTCCATCTCAAGCTCCTTTTGACCCTGAACCTATAGAAACCATTCTTCAAGACATAGAAGAACACATAATTCCAGGAATCACACACTGGCAAAGTCCTAACTTCTTTGCATTTTTTCCATCGAGTGGCAGCATTGCTGGTTTTATGGGCGAGATGCTCAGCACCGGATTCAACGTTATTGGATTCAACTGGCTCTCATCTCCGGCAGCAACCGAACTCGAGAGCACTGTCATGGACTGGCTCGGCCAAGAGCTCAACCTACCTAAAGAATTTCTTTTTACAGGTCACGGCGGCGGCGTCATGCTAGGCACAACTTGCGAGGGAGTATTAGCAACACTAGTAGCCGCCAGAGACAGAATGCTTAGACAGATAGGAAAAGACAAAATCAGAAAGCTCGTAGTGTATGGCTCAGATCAAACTCATTGCGCAATTCAAAAAGCCGCTAATATTGCAGGGTTTGATCCAAACAACTTCAGAGCGGTTAAAACTTCAAGATCAAGTTCGTTTGCGTTGTTACCACAATCGCTGTTGAAAGCCGTTGAGAAGGATCTCCGTGACGGATTAGTTCCATGCTACCTGTGTGTAACGGTCGGAACGACTTCCACAATGGCCATCGATCCAGTTGGAGTGCTATGCCGCGTGGCAAAAGATTACGGGATGTGGATCCACGTGGATGCCGCGTATGCAGGTAGCGCGTGCATTTGTACAGAGTTCAGATACATGATCAATGGCGTTGAATATGCAGATTCTTTTAGCTTCAACGCACACAAATGGTTTCTAACAAATTTGGATTGTTGTTGCCTTTGGGTTAAAGATCCAAATTCTTTGATAAAATCGCTCTCAACAAATCCTTCTTATCTACATAACAACACTTCCAATTCTAAGCAAGTGGTAGATTATAAAGACTGGCAAATTACGCTTAGCAGAAGGTTCCGTGCGCTCAAAGTGTGGCTTGTTCTTCGAAGTTACGGCCTTTCGAATCTCAGGAATTTCTTAAGGAGCCATGTTGAGATGGCAAAGATCTTTGAAGAGCTGGTTAAGTTGGATAAGAGATTTGAGATCGTGGTTCCTAGAAACCTCGCTATGGTTTGCTTCAGAGTTATACCTTCAGTTGCGAAGATGGCTAATGATGAAGTAAACCAAATCAACAGAAAATTATTGGATTCCATCAATGATTCTGGAAGAGTATATATGAGTCATGCTGTGGTAGAAGAAATTTTTGTGATTCGGTGTGCTGTTGGCGCAACTCTGACGGATGAAAAACACGTGATGATGGCTTGGAAGGTGGTGCAAGAACATGCAGATGCAATTTTAAACTGGTATCTTTTAAATTATTCCTTCAATCAGCCTTTTATTTCATAAATTTAAAAAAAATGAAACAAACACATTTAATAGATATGATGTTTCTTTTTCAAAAATTTAAAAAAGCTAAAATTTAAAAATCTAAATTTAATTTACAAATCACGTACAACATACTAAGACATTTTAAAAATTTTAAAACATCCCAAAACACTTTTAAACGTCACTCATATGATGAATTTTTTATGTTTATCAAATATGTTTACTTTTTAATTTTGGACGTGTTCAAAAAATATTTATATAAAATTTTCGAATGAATTTTGGATGTGTTAAAAATCAGTGTGCAATTATGGTATTTTGAATGTGACTTGAGAAAGAAAAAATTAATATTTTTTTATTCTGGGTAATATTCATTATTGGGTGTGTTTGTTTAATTCATTTAATATAACTAGTAGAAAGTAAATTTTTTATTTTTTTAATATATTTCACTTTCAATCATATTTTCATGAGTAGGTATTTGATAATATGTTTAATTTTTAATTTTGGATATGTTCAAAAAATATTTATATAAAATTTTCGAATGAATTTTGGATGTGTTAGAAATCATTTAGTGTGCAATTATGGTATTTTGGACGTGACTTGAAAAAGAAAAATAATAATTTTTCTTGATTGTGGGTAATATTTATAATTTATTATAGGGTGTGTTTGTTTAATTCATTTAATCTAACTAATAGAAAATAAATTCTTAATTTTTTCTTAATATATTTCACTTTCAATCATATTTTCATGAGTAAGTATTTGATAATATGTTTAATTTTTTATTTTGGATGTGTTTAAAAAATATTTTATGTGCTATTATTTTATTTTGGATGTGCCGGTAAAAATTTAAAAACATTATGTAATTGGTTCAACATAGATTTTTTTATTTATGCAACTAATTTCATGCTCTAAATTTAATTGTAATGCTAGTTCTTGTTCTTCTATATCTCAACAATTGCATGTTTTTCCTATTTTTTTTTTCATCAACGTTGAATACAAAAATTATTCTTTTTGCCAAATAAAAAAGACAAAAAATATAAAGAATTATAATTTACCTGAAATGGATGAACACTAGAAAGAATAGGTGAAAGCTAATTGAACTTCCAATGAGTAAAAGTACAAAATAACAATGCAACAACGTCAAAGGTAAAAACAATGCAAGAGAGTAGAGAGAAGAATGACTAGAAAACAAGGAGAGTGGAAAGAGAAAAAAATAACAACTTTATTTTGAAGAAAAGTTACAGAGATTTTAGGGATATAAATTATATTATATTTGATTAGAAACGTTGTATCCTTTAAAAATAAGAAAATAGTTTTATAAAAAATTAATTAAATAATAATTAATCTTTGAAAAGGAACAAGTAACATTTTTGTTAAATAAAACTACTAGTGGCTAGATGGAATAATACTAGATTATTAAGTTTAAATTATTCAGATATATAAAATTTAAAATAAAAATTAAGCGAACTTATAAGCAGGGACGGATCCAGAAATCTAAGAGTGGAGGGTCGAAAATTAAAATATTGTATAATCAAATATAATGTTATATATTTAATAATAGATATAATTATAATTAGTTTTTTAATTTAAAAAATTAATAAATATTTGTAAATAAAAGAATTATCTCAGTTTTTATAATTTTTTCATAATTTTTTTATGGTTTTATATCTAATAAAATATAAAATTATATATTTTTAAATATTTTGTTAATTAATTTACTTTATTAAGTATTTATGTGACACTAAGTTATATTTTTATGTTTTATATCATTAAAAAATATGATATAACATAATATAAATTAATTGCACTAACAATTTTGTTATGTGAATTTAAAATATATTAAAGTATTTTTATATAATAATAGGAGTAAAAATTAATTAAAAAAGAATAAAAAAGAAACAACTAAATAAAATTAGAAAAAAATAATATTATCATAAATAATATTAAAATATTTTTATATGATTATAAATGTTAAAATTAATCCTAAAAAAATAAAAAAAAAACTCTGAATTAAATAAAAAATATAAATAATATAAATATATGTAGAAAAATTTAAATCCTATTACATAAAGAATAATAACTCTTTTTTTTTTACCAAAATAGGGAGACTCAGACCCGCGACCTCTTAATTGAGTATGAGAAGACTATGTCATTTAAACTATAACTCATTGGCAAGAATAATGACTCTTTTAACTATGACTACATTATTAAATTTTATTCTATATAAAATATTTATTATAATAGTATATGAGCTTATGTTCAACTTAATATTGGCAATATATTATTATTATTATTATTATTATTATTATTATTATTATTTACAACAACTAATAATAATATCATTAAGTTTGATTGGTGACTCGAGGTGAACTATTAATTCAAATTTGATAAGCATTAATTTTATAAGTAGAAGTACCTAAAAACTAAATTCATTTTTTTTAGCAGTGCCACCAACAATGATGAAAAAGTTGAAACCAATAGCAGTTTGGAAGAGGCACCAATGATTACGGAGCCTTCAGAGTCCTCCTCAATGGGTCAACCAGATTATTATTCTCCAAAAGTTTTCAAAGTCTAAAGTTTCAATCAATCATGTTATGTTAGCCTTGTTTCTATCTTATTTACTGCATGCACTTGATGCTATTTGTGTTATGATCATTTGTCTTATGAACTCTTAAGCCAGAAAAATCTGAAATATTAGCTATAAATAAGGGCTGTACTATTGACATTGGATTACCTGTAACTGCTCGAGTTACATACTCTATGGAATCATGGTGATCATTTCTAAATTTCATGCCATGGTTCCATGTGCAATATATTTACTTGGTATTGTTATGAATGTGTTTGGTGGTGTGATCATTTTTCAGCTTCAGAAATTAACTACAAATAACAGATGAAACATTTTTGGTAAAAATAGCTTTCCTTTATTAACAATGGATTCTCATGACTAATTTTAGTCCCCTTTGATGAATGAAATTTACTGTTACATAATGAACATTTCACCACTGCTCCTTGAAGAGTTCACGTCCAATAATCATTCTTCTGATCTCACTAGTTCCTGCACCAATCTCATATAGTTTGGCATCTCTCAGAAGACGACCAGTTGGATACTCATTCACATATCTATTTCCTCCCAAACATTGTTTTGCCTGCAAATTTTGAAGGCTAATATAAGCACAGTAACACAAGAAGAAAACAACGAAAAAATGGTTAGCGTAAATTATGCCAACCTTCCCTGACTTTAGGCTACTATTCAAAATTTCTTAATTTGTCATATTGATACTAGCGACGAATAGTATTATCTGACTTCAAGAGAGGTCAAATGTAATTTACCCAAAATGTTAGGAGTAAGAACCTATGCAGAGTTAATAATTTTCTAAAATCACTTGAGCTCTTCCCAACTTACAATATTTTATTTAATAATCATCAGGATTTCTATACATTTTGGCTGAAAAGTATTACCCCAAAATCTCAAAGAATAGTAGCTGCAACAAATAACCTGTGCAAACTATTTACCTGCAAAGCAACTTGGGTTGCACTCTCAGCAGCAGTAAGTATAATTCCAGCACAATCCTGAAAGCAGTAGCCATTACTCATGTTTTGTAACAGAAGATCGATCAATAATGTAATGTCTAAAAATTACATGTAATAAAATGCCAGGATGATTGTAGAAAAACCATTTCTCAACAATATGGACCTGTATAAACTGAAATTCCCGATGGGACGACCGAACTGCTCTCTTTGTCGAACATAAGGAAGGATCACATCAAGATATGCCTGCATGATACCAAGGGGACCAGCTGCCAAAACAAGTCTCTCCAGATCCAACCCAGCCATCATGACATAGACTCCTAAAACAAGAAAGGACTGATATTATAAACTATGGTTGAATAACACGAGCAGTTTTTTATTAGGATATTACAGAAGACCAATGATGGTCATACAACAAACTTTTGCAGGGTTGAATATACAAAATAACATAAAGATGATTTTATTCTAAAGTTGATAAATATGATCATAGAAGCTATTGCAAGACCTTTTCCTACTTCCCCAAGAACATTTTCTTCAGGAACCAAGCAATTCTCAAACAAGAGTTCACATCTGCCAACAAGTCATATTTATTATCAGTAAAAGGAAAGCACATCGACTAAAAATGGATTAAGTATAGAAAAGTTGTCACAAGCATGCATACTTACGTATCACTTCCTCGCATTCCAAGTTTATCCAATTTCTGGGCTGTGCTGAATCTGAAATCAAACAGAAGCAAAATTCATAATTTTAATCTTCCACTCCTAATTTCCCCCATATCCACGTGACTTATCATTTATGCACTGCCTCAACGTTTTAGCCATTTATTTTTCAGTTACATGACTCTACTTTTGCCCCCTCAATTTTAGAGAAGGAATTTTGCAAGCTAAGGACTTGGTAATCAAATTTGAACTATAAGACGCGACAAGGAGCCAGTGACCCGCCTTTTATATTTGGTAAAAATTACTGCTTTAATATTTATTTTGAAGAAATAACTGAACTGTAAGCTTGAAATGCAGAGACTTTAGTACACTTTAAATTTGACTAGGTTCAGTACAAGTACCCCGGCATTCCCTTCTCAATGATGAATGCAGTGATTCCTATTGACACAGCTGTTATGTCTGTCTTTGCATAGACAACCCGATTCAGTTCAATATATCAAATGTGCTATCCATTCTCAGCATCTGTCTAGACTATTAGTCAAATGTGCTATAATTCTTGTTTCCATTAAGTACGTAGCATCCATCAACACGATCAGCCTGCATTTCATGCTGACAACATCAGAACCAGCTGCACGAAAAGACCAATTCGCTCTATGAAATCCTTGGAATATCTTAAAAGATGCAATACACTCCCTATAAATTAATTAAGCATTCAAAGTTACAAGTATGATCCAACAGAGTTCTTAGTTTCCAGATCTTAAAATTCAGACAATCATATGATTAAAATCATGTCCCGTTCGAAGAAATTCCAATTAGTAATGGTATGAGCAAGGCTAAAGCATGCTAACATTGACCAAAATCACAGCCTCAATTTGCGTCCCTGCCACCAACAACCCAAATTTGGAATCACAGAGTCAAAGGAGATGGCGAGGTCGAGGAGAGAGCGGGAACTTCTTGGTGCGGCGATGGACTTGCTGCGCTTGAGAAGGTGCAGCGGAGCAGAGCAGAGCAGAGGAAAGCTTCAGGCAAGCAGCGAGCAGTGGTACACGACGGGCTTCGTCTCTTGCAGCTGCAACAGATTCCAACCATGCACAACTAGGAGGAGATGGTGAGCAGCTCTGGCAAAAGAGAGGAAGCAGAAGAGTCCGGCCTCGCCGTCTTCGTCGGATCCAACAGAATCAGTGCTGATTGGAGCTCGGGGAAAAAGGGTTAGGGTTAGCATGTTTGGGGCCGTCACGCATGGGAGGGTTCACCGTGGAAACCTGGCTGAGCAGGGCTTCGGTGTCATCTTCGTTGAAGCAGAAGAGGCCGAGATTCTTGCCGGTGGAGGCTCCGGCAACCAGCAAGAGCTTCTTCTTTTCCAGAGATAAAGAAGAGGTTTGAGGAGACGAACAACACTGGAATCTTAGAGAAAAAATAACAACTTTTTTTATTTTTTACATCACAAATTGAAAGGGGTATGGAGGATCACCGGTGGATATGAAATTTTGGATGTGGATTTTGGGTACTTCCTCGTTAAATTTGATCGCATGGACGATCGAGAGAATGTTTTACTAGGGGGGCCATGGATGATCTTCGGTCACTATATTGCGGTCAAGTCATAGACCAGATTTTAAACCTTGTGAGGACACTTTCGGGGAGACTATGGTTTGGATTCGAATCTCTGGTTTGAGCAGATGGTACTATCAGGATAAAGCCATGATGAGAATCGCTTCTGCTGTGGGAAGACCAGTCAAGGTGGATCTGGCTACTAAGTTGGCGGAAAGGGGAAAATTTGCTCGGACTTGCGTGCAAATTAATCTTGGTTTGCCGGTGGTCCGGAGTGTAATTGTCGATGAGTTTGAATATAAGGTGGAGTATGAATGCTTACACCTTATTTGTGACAAGTGCAATTGTTTCGGGCATCCAGCAACTGACTGCAGAATGACCCCAATAGATTCGGAAAGGGTGGATCGAAAGGAAACATCAGTGATCGAGACGGCGGCCCGGGTGGTGCAGCCACAGGAAGCTTCAAAAGAGAAAATTTTTGAATTTGGATGCAATCCCAAAGAGTCAGTGATAGTTGCAGAAATTGGGGAGGAATTAGATGATACGTTGCATGGGAAGGAAGTGGGATCCCAACATTTGGAAAATGAGGCTGGCTGGACCAAAGTCAGCGGTAAAAGGAGAGGAAAATTGAGTCAATCAAACAAAGCCCAACAAACATCTAAAGATAAAATGCCGGTGCGCTCAAATCAGAAATTGGACCAGAACAGTGACTTTGGGCTACGTATGAGAGGAGCCGAATCAGGGGTGAAGACCGGGTCGGTTAGCGGATCTAAGGCACGCATGACATCTTCCAAACAGCAAGGGGTGAAGGGCAAATCTGTCTCCGTTGCGGTGCCGACTTTCACTGCCATTATCAAAAACGGACACAAGAGGTTGCGCCCTTCTTCTTTGCAGAATTCGCCGTCGACTCCGGACTGCCTTGGCGACACCAGCAAGCAGCAAATCGGCAAATTGGAAGGGTTGTCAGTGGAGGGACACAGACAAACCGGGCAACAACTGAACAAGGACAAGCAAGGCTCAGGGGGATATGATGGTGGATCTTCATCATCTCGTTAGGGACTTCAGCTGAGGTTGATCCTTTTTACAATACAAATTGTTTTATGGATTATTTAGATTTAAGCTTTCTATTTTGGAATATTAGAGGTGCCTCTAATAAATTGGCCCGGGTTCATAGTAAGGAGTTAGCGAATAAATTTCATCCTATTTTTTTCATTCTGTTTGAAACCCATATTGCTTTCGAGAGGATGAAATCTTTTTGGAATAATCTAGGTTACCAGGGTGTTGGTATTGTTGAGGCTAATAGTCATAGTGGGGGTATTTGGGTTCTATGTTCTAATTCAAATATTTCTGTGAGAGTATTGGATGTAGTTGATCAATGTATCAGTTTTGAAATCACTATGGGCAATACATCTAGTTACCGCAGTGCGGTGTATGCTAATCCGCATATACATCGGCGTAAAGAACTGTGGGGTGACTTGACAAGGATTGCTAATATGATCCACGGACCTTGGATTGTGTTAGGGGACTTTAATGATGTTTTGTTGCAGAGTGAAGTTAGAGGGGGGCAATTTAGACTTGCTAGAGCAGAACAATTTGCGGAAACATTGGAGGATTGTGGGCTGTTTGATATGGGGGCTATTAGGAGAAGATTCACTTGGTACAGGAAGGTGAAAGGTGGGGTGCAGGTGGCCAAGAAGCTTGATAGAGCAGTCATCAACCAGGACTGGCGACTAATGTTTCCGGAGGCTTATACTGAGGTGCTGGCGCGCCTTCACTCTGATCATTGCCCATTATTCACTAGGTGCAAGATGGCAAAGAGGGCTACCAAGGGCCATCGTCCATTCAGATTCCAGGCTGTGTGGATGACTCATCCTCTTTTTAGGAATGTTGTTGATACAGCTTGGAATAGAGGAGCTCCGGATGTAGTTAAATGTTTGTTGGAGGTTCAAAAAGATGCAACTAGCTTCAATAAAAAGGTTTTTGGCAATATTTTTGTTAAGAAAAGGGAGTTGGAGAGGCTTTTGAATGACGTTCAGATTACTCTGGAAAGTCGGGAGGATCAACAGCTTAGGATCAAAGAGCAAGTTCTGCATCAGGAACTGAATGCTGTCCTTCTTCAAGAAGAGTTGTTGTGGTATCAAAAATCTAGAGAACAATGGGTGAGATGTGGAGACAGAAATACAAATTTTTTCATCTGCAGACAGTTATCAGGAGAAAGAGGAACAAAATTCATGGGTTATTTTTGGAGGATGGGTCTTGGACCACGGAGACTACGACTCTATAAATGGCGGCAAATTCTTTCTTTCAAAAGCTCTTTTCTACAAGAGAGGATATTGACCTGGACGCCATGGGGCATTTTCCTTGCCCGTCTCTTAGTACTGAGGCTTGTCAAAAGTTAGTGGAACCGGTGACGTCTGAAGAGGTTAAAAGAGCTGTGATGACCATGAGGTCATTTAAAGCCCCAGGGCCAGATGGATTTCAAGCAATTTTCTACAAAGAGTTCTGGGACTCTCTTAGCAACGATGTGTGTAGACTGGTCAAGCGAGCCTTTGAGGGTGAGCCATTGAATGCGGCTATTTTTGATACTCTCATTGTTCTAATTCCTAAAGTGGAAGTTCCCTCTTCCTTACGGGAGTTTCGGCCTATTAGCTTATGTAATGTAATTTATAAAATTGTCACAAAGGTTCTAGTTAACAGGTTCAGACCTTTCCTGTCGGAGATCATTGGTCCTTTGCAAGGAGGGTTCATTCCAGGAAGAGGAACCACAGAGAATATTATCATTGCTCAAGAGATTATGCACTTCATGAGGAACACCAAGTCTCGAAAAGGGACCATGGCATTCAAGATTGATTTGGAAAAAGCTTATGACAGGGTAGACTGGCGTTTTCTGGAAGCTACTTTGGTCCGGTTTGGGTTTCCAAAGGCTACCATTAATCTTATATTGAATTGTGTGACTTCCTCTTCGTTGGCAGTTTTGTGGAATGGGAACAGGCTCCAAAATTTCAATCCGAAGAGAGGGTTGAGGCAAGGAGATCCTATGTCTCCTTATCTATTTGTACTCTGTATGGAAATGCTTGCCTGCTTTATCTCTCATAGAGTTTCCCAAGGTTTGTGGAACCCAGTTGCAGTTTCTAGGAATGGACCACGACTCTCTCATTTGATGTTTGCAGATGATCTTTTGCTTTTCTGTAAGGCATCAAAAGCTCAAGTAATAGAGGTCATGCATTGTTTGGACTTGTTTTCTAGAGCGTCAGATTTAAAGGTAAATCTTCATAAGTCAAAGGCCAGTGTTCCAAGAGGGTGTCGGAGAGGAGAAAAGAGGTTCTCTCAGGGGTCTCTAACATCCAGTTCTGCAATGATTTGGGTAAATACCTGGGAATTAACATCGGTCATGCCAGAGCTTCCAGAAAGACGGCTCAGGAGATTATTGAAAAAATTTCGAGAAAGCTCTCCAGTTGGAAAGGACGCCTACTGAATAAGGCAGGGAGGCTTTGTCTTGTTAAATCGGTTATGGCCTCTATCCCAGTTTATGAAATGCAAATTTCTCTTCTCCCGAAGTATGCATGTAATAAAATTGATTCCTTGATGAGACAATTCCTGTGGAAAGGCCAAGCGACTGGAAAAGGGCTGCCTCTGGTCAGGTGGGAGGTCGCCATAACTCCTAAAAAGGCAGGAGGATTGGGTATTAGGGATACTTCCTGTGCTAACATGGCGCTTCTGGGAAAGTTGGTATGGGATTGTCTAAATAACAGTGAGAAGTTATGGGTGCAGGTTCTGAAGCATAAATATCTCAGGAATCAATCTGGTATGAACGGAAACAGTAGAAATTCTTCATCGGCTACCTGGAAGAACATTGTTAGTGCCTATGAGCATCTCAAGGAAGGGCTTCATTGGCATATTGGAGATGTCCACAAATCAGTTTGGTATGATGAGTGGACTCCTTTTGGTAAGCTTTGCAACCTTGTTCCTTATGTACATATTTCTGAATCAGATTTCATGGTGGCTGACTTGTGGAAAAGGGTGTCTTGGGAGGTTGATAGTCTTACCACGCCTATTCCGCATGAGATTAAGCAGTTTATTTGTGGTCTGAGATATCCTAGTTTGACTGAGTTGGAGCCACAGTGGGAGTGGTGGCCTGCAGCAACAAAAAAGTATAGTGCAAGGGAGGGTTACAGATGGTTATTAAAGAAAACATTAAATTGGAATGCCAACAGTAATTGGAACTGGTTGTGGAACACAAACATTCCAGAGAAGTTCAAATTTACTATGTGGCTTAGCTTACATGATGCTCTACCAACTGAGACCTTTCGATTCAAGCGGCATTTAGCTTCTTCAGATAAGTGTAAGAGATGTAACAAGGCGCAGGAGACAATGGAGCATTGCCTTAGAGACTGTGAACGATCAAAGGCAATCTGATATATGTTGGATCCTAGTATCCTGGACTCGACGGCTGGTACTGCTCTTGAAGAGTGGTTTCGGAAGGCCTTGGCTAACAATGAGGCGTCCTTTGGTGCAGGGCTTTGGTGGGTATGGAGACATAGGTGCAATGACATATTCAACACTGACAACCCTTGGACAGACCATAAGGTTGTTGCCTTGGCCAGAATTACCGCCAAGGACTTACAGGTTTACAGGAATCGAAGCAATGCCTTTAGGTCTCTCCGAAATTGCCTGTGTTGGGAACCACCGGTAGGCAATAGTTTTAAAGTTAATTGTGATGCAAGCTTGTATATGGATTCAAATTTAGCAGGATTTGGGTGTATTATTAGAGATTCTAAAGGAGATTGGATCTCGGGCTGCTCTGGAAGCATTCCCCCTTGGTCTATAATCAGATGTGAATTATTTGCTGCTTGGAGGGGGTTGGTTTTAGCTTGGGATTGCGGTTTGAGGGATATTATATGTGAAACAGATTGCCTTGACATTCTGCCCATCATGCATGAGCTTACAAGTGGGTATCCATCTGAAGTAACAGATTTGGTCCACAAGATTCAGGAGCTTTTATCTCGTCCTTGGCTTGTTCACGTTGAATGGGTGTCCCGAGAAGTAAATAGAGCTGCGGATTGGATGGCTAAATATGGTGCCAAGAGTAACTCTAATCATGTTATTTGGTCTGAGCCTAGTGTTGATCTCCAACGAATCATCCGCTCGGATTTAGAATAGTTTTTGCTTTGTTTCTTTCCTTGTTTAGTCACCAAAAAAAATTATTTAAAATTTAAGCATATAAAATTAAAGTTAGTTAAATTTCAAATTTTGATTAGTTAAAAAAAATTTGTCTCATATAAAAAAAATATTTAAATATTTTTTATAAAATTTAATAAAATATTTTTATTGTTATTAAATTATAAAGATATTTTAGTAAAAATAATGATATAATATATATTTAAAAAATTAATTATTGACGTAAAAAATATAACCTACATGTCATTTTATTATTTGTTTATATTTTTAACGTACTAATACCTAAGAATTTATCATTATACTAAAATAAACTCTTTAAATAAAACTTAGTTATTTAAAAAAAATAGTTAAAATGGACTTTAAACACTCTTTATTAAGTATAGAGTGCAGCACTACTCATTGTGAATTCATCAAATTTCAATTCTTCATTTATTATATTTTATATAAATAATCTAAATTTAAAAAGATAAACGGTTGGTTAATCAAATTAATCATTTTTTTATAAGTTTTGAAATTTTTTTTGATGTTTTAAATATTTGGTTGAAATTCAAAACAAAAAATATATGAATATTAAAAATAAAGTCTCTGTAAAAAAAATAACCAAACTTTGAAATTGAAATAAATAATGCAAAAAAAAAAAAGTTAAAAATTCATGCACCAAACGCAGAAGAATTACAGTTATACAATCGTTAGAATCTCATCTCTTAGCACATCTACAACTAGCAACTTGAGATGAAAAGAAATTTTATCAAACTTATTTGAAGAATGTTAGCCATCATAGTCGTCTGGTCTTAAAGATGGGATGTCATCTTTGACGAAGGTGACTGAGATAGAGATGAACCAAAGAAGCAAAAGAGCAGCATCGTTGTTTCAGACTGGAAGCGAGAACACACGACGACGGCAAGGCTTAATGAAGGAAGATGTCAAAGACTTTAGGTTGGCATCTGTTGGGAATAATTCACCATTTCCCCTTGAGAAAATACCTTTCACAGAGAAATAAAATAGACACAATTACAACACAAGAATTTAACGTGGAAACTCCAATTACTGAAGAAAAAACCACGGCCATTGTCAAATGACAACCAGAGAATATCACTATGTGAAAATTGTTACAACACATAGACTTCTTTCTCTCTAACACCGGCACCCCAGTACACCCACACTCTCAAAGCAAATATTTAACTACACCTCACAACACTCACTAATCAAAGAGTATAGAGGAAAAGAAAAGTCAGATACAAGCTTTAAGTGTTTCCGACTGGTACAAAAAATATGGAGAACTTAGCCTCATATTTATAGACTAGGCCACCCACTCCATTTGCTATCCTAAGCAATGTGGGACTAATTCAACCAAATCCTAACAATCTCCACCTTGATTGAAATAGTCACACATCTTCAGCTTCCATAGTTAACACCGACAATTCTTTGCTGCCATTGTCTATACCGACAATCATAGTTCAGAGAACTATCATACTCCACCATGAAAGTATACTCACTTGGAATTAGACCACTCCAAGCATTTCGCCTTGGTACAGATCGAAACCTTGCTGAAAATTCATGGTGCAACTTCCAAATTGGCTTTTCCTGGAAGTTCTTCAGCCATTGACATAACTCCGCCACACACCTTGCATCTCAACGCCAACCAATGCCCGTGTGCAATTGTGGACCCGATTGCCACAACTTATCCTTATCCATGGCAGTGCGGCAATACCATGAGGATACTTCTTGTCTTCTAGAGAATATCATCTTCTCTCATAGAGAGAGCAATATTGCAAGTATCAGATTGAGAGCCTTTTTCTGAAACCGCATTACCTGGACAATTTCTCTTTACATGCCCAGGCTTTCCACATTTCCAGCATGTTACACTCCTTCCACGATTTCCTTTTCCATAATTGTCACTTCTAGCTACAAGCGCCAAATCTGATGAAGTGCTACCCTCATTTTTCATTCTTCTTTCTTCAGCAATGAGCTTACTGGAAACTTCTTCAAAATTCAGAGTTTCCTTCCCATACATTAAAACAGGTTTGATGTACTCATAGGAAGAGGGAAGAGACAATATGAGCCTCAGTGCCTTATCTTCATCATCAATTTTCACTCCAATTGCCTCTAATTCAGAGATAATACCATTGATAGCACTAAGATGGTCGGAGATTTTCCCATTGTGATCCATGCGTAGATTATGGAACTGCTCCTTCAATAACAACCGATTTGAGATGCCCTTTGCCTGATACAACCCGTCGAGTTTATCCCAAAGTTCTTTGGCTGTTTTCATTCCTTGCACATTTGCAAGAACATTTTTAGCCAAACACAGGCAAATAGCACTTGCAGCTCTCAAATCTAGTTCCTCCCATTCTTCATCCTTCATACCAGAGATCTTCTCCTTCAACGCCTTGTGCAAACCTGATTGTATCAACACATCCTTGACTTGTATTTGCCACAAGCCAAAATTGATTCTTTCATCAAATTTCTCTATTTCAAGCTTCACAGCACTTGAATATCCTGACATTGTTGCAACCGTATACTGGAATAGTATAACTCAACTGTAGACCGTGCACTAGGAAGGGTCCCCAAGAAAGAGAGGTGGGTCACAATGGACACACTTAAATACCAAGTCTTTCCTTAGCCAGAACCTTTCCAAACTGCACTCTCACAGTGTCACACTGCCTTCCAGCAACAACAACAGCAACCAAAGATCAACCTCAAGCCACAGGACAAAATTCTTTTCTGATGTGGAAGGTCAGACTAGGCTGCAACCACAGAGCATACTAAGAATAAATCCCACCGAATCGAAGCTCTGATACCACATGTTGGGAATAATTCACCATTCCCCCTTGAGAAAATACCTTTCACAGAGAAATAAAATAGACACAATCACAATACAAAAATTTAACGTGGAAACTCCAATTACTGGAGAAAAAAACTACGGCCGTTGTCAAATGACAACCAGAGAATATCATTATGTGAAAATTGTTACAACACATGGACTTCTTTCTCTCTAACACCGGCACCCCAGTACACCCACACTCTCAAAGCAAATATTTGACTACACCTCACAACACTCACTAATCAAAGAGTATAGAGGAAAAGAAAAGTCAGATACAAGCTTTAAGTGTTTCCGACTGGTGCAAAAAATATGGAGAACTTAACCTCATATTTATAGTCTAGGCCACTCACTCCATTTGCTATCATAAGCAATGTGGGACTAATTCAACCAAATCCTAACAGCATCAATAGAGGAGCACCATCACGTTGAAGATAAACTGCTAATTAGAAAAAGATGAAGATGTTTAAAGACATCAGATCGGCAACAATAGAATAACGAAGAAGTTCCATCAAATTTTGTTGAATGCTTTGCTAGTATAATTATTAATGCAATTTATTACTTTAAATTTAAAGGAAAAAAAGCTGTAATTTATTGATAAAAAATATATTTTTTTAGTTTAATATTATCTTTTTTTTACTTATTAAATTAATTATATATTTAAACACTTATATTATTTTCCTTTTGTCTCCAAAAAATTACAAGAAATGAAACAATCTATAATTGAACATGCCACAAGAATTATAAATTATCATAAAAAATTTTATTTTTACAAAAAATTGTTAGAATATTGGTTATAACTTTTTAACTTTTTATTTATGCTAGATTAGGTCCCAGTGAAAGAAAATTGAGAGAAGAAAATTGAGTATATATTTTTTGCAATTATATAATTTATATGAATAATAAAAAATAAAGTAATTTTTTTTAAAATGTATATTTTAATAAATTTTTTACTAAAAATAAATTATTTTATTATTTATGAAATTTAAAAAGAATGAAAATAAAAAAATAATTAATCCTTATTCACATTATTTAATATTCATTAAGTAGTACTGCACTTTAATTTATAATTTTATCTTAATTGTAATAACAAATATAAATAGATAATTCATTATATATATATATATATATATATATATATATATATATATATATATCTTCATTTTAAAAAAATTATTTAATTTATAATATTATTTAATTAGTATATACCATTAATCAATGAATGCATGAAAAAAAATTGGATAAAATTTGTTATCATTTCATGAGCAACCTTTCACGTTAAGTTATAACTTTTAATAGAAAAATTTAAATATGTTAATACTGTTGTTAAAAATTTTTTTAAACAAAAATAATCCAAAAGATAGTTAAAATTTAAAATCATTAATAGCCGAAATTCAGAATTTTATAAAGAGAAAATTTTAGAAATATATACAAAAAAGAATTAAAGTCATATATACTAATGGTATTGAACTATTTAAAAAAAAATTTAGTCTCAGTTTTCTCCTTATATTATTATAACATCTTTTAAATATAATTAATAACACATGACTGCTAATTCTTTTTATTTGTGTTTTAGTATACATGCATGTTAGAATCAGCATGCTGCAGTTAACTTTAACATTTTGAATTTTATATATTAAAATAATAGAATTTTATTTTTAAAAATTAAATTTGATAAAATATTATATCATATTTATATTAAAATAATTTATTTTAAAACAAAAATAATATTATATAATATAAAAAATATTAATTAAAATATAAAAATATAATATAATATTATCAATTTTATTTTAAAATATATATTTTTAAATATACACAAAATTCAACTTAAAAATAACACTAAATAAAAATAACAAATTAAAACCGAATAAAATATACTTTTAAGTTCGGAGACCATGTGTTGAACACCCTTACGGGCTGCCACAAAAGATAAAACTCATTACCAAGTAGCATTTGAAACCACAAGTTACCATGAATGTACGTACATATTCACAATGAATAAGTTAAGATCTCTCTTGGAGACTTCGATGAGTCAATTTTTAACATTGACTTATTACTTTTGGTTCGTGTGGTAGGTTGGTTAAGTAATTAAAAAGAGAGTAGAATAAGACCTAAATAATGGTCTTCTTTCTTTACCCCATCTAACGTTTCCTTTAACCATTATAAAACAAATAAAGTCACGCATCATTATATGCTTTTTGTTAGAAAGCAAATTCCCTCCTAATCATGCATGTTTTGCATTATCTTTTGTGTGAATATCTGTTTATCTTTATCTTTTTTGTCGCGTTTCTCATTAAGAGTATGCATTTGATGTGTAACCCAAGGCTTTTTTTATATAAAAATAAAATAATAATATTTCAGAATATTTTAAATATATATGTAGCTGTGGTAACAGGGTGATGAGGAAGTGTATTATTACATATTTATAAAGTGAGAGGACCGTAGCGTTGAACATTCAAAAGAGAAATAACAAACAATAAACAACAATAAAGTATTTAAAGTAAAAGACTCGCACGAAAACGAGAATCAACTAATTTGGAATTAAAACCCACACAAATAAGGAAAATTCTATTTATGTATAAAAAAAGAAGTAAAATGGGAAATAAGCACGAACCCCACTCGTTGGTCGTGTTTGTCTGACGACTTCTTGGCAAGAATAAATAAAGACTTATTTAGTACGGTGATGACATCTTCACATGAAGATAGTATTGTGAATCATTAGATAAATTAATATATTTGATTAAGGGCTTGTTTGAGTGAGCTTTTAAGAAAAGATCTTTTTTTGAGTTATCTTTTTTTAAAAGATCTTATAGAGAAGTAAAAATAATTTTATGTTTGAATATCTCATGTAAAAAGGTCTTTTTATCAATCAATTATATTTGGGTATAACAATATAAAAGTACTTTTTTGTTTATTTATTACATGAAAAATATCTTTTTTTTAAGAATTTTTTTTTAAAAAGATGTAAATTACAGCTTCTCAAAAAAGATATTTTTTTTATTTTACTAGTGCTTTTACTTTTACTACTAAAAATTTGCTAAACACGTTAAAAAATAAAAAAAAGATCTTTTTTCATTGAAAAAAGATTTTTTTTTAACAAAATAATGGCGCCCAAACATACACTAAACATGTTTGACTAATTATCTAAAGGTTCATAATATCATCTTCATATAAAAATATCATCGTGCGAGTATTTTTTATTTCGTATAACTGTGTTTGAAAATAGAGTAATTTCTACATCTGAAATCATCAACATAAATATAGAGGTGGTTGCGTGGCTGGGTGCCATTAAGAAATATTAATATTACATTTGAAATCTATTTTCTTGCATTTTTTCTGGTTTTTTTTATTATTATTATTTTTCCTTTACTCTACCTTAAGTGATGAGGTATAATGTTTAGTTCATACATCTAACAAACTTTAATTTAATTTGACAGCTAAATTACTTTTGTTTGTATGAAGAATATCTAGAAACACATGCATAACCAAATGAGGGTCACATAATATTTTAATTTATTACAGATTTTCTCAAAGTTTTAGTTAGGATATCCCAACCTAATTTTTAGACTTTTGCTGTTGCACATATTCTTTTAGACTTTGCTATCTATGATGTTACAAAATCCCTAATCCTCTCACTCTGTTGCACGTATTCTCTACTCCATTGATATGATGATCTCATATTCTCATCAGATCAAACCAAATAATGCCCAATTTTAAGCTCCTATATTTTGACTCACAGCAATGTACTAGAAAAATTAGTAAACCCACAAAAAAGGAAAAAAAAAGAAAATAATCAAGTGCAGATATAAAATCTCACAACCTGATTATATTCAATATAAAGTTGATATCATATGTTGCTGTGTATATGTTTTTTTTTTTTTTTAAATCATGGATATCCTATTGTTTTTAATTGATTGAATAATAATAATAATAATAATAATAATAATAATAATAATAATAATAATAATGATAATAATAATAATATAACAGTTTAAAAAATAAAAAAATATTATTTTAGATAAATAGATTAATTATACTAAATTCCTCGTATTAAGTTAACTCTATTAGTTTAATCACTACAAGATACACGGCAAATGGTGGCCGCGAATTACCAGCTGTTTCTGGAACTGCCGCCAATTAACGGAATAGCAGCGGTGATGGGAGTGTGCACCTGAAGCGTTGCTGACTGATGAAATCAGTGGCGTTTTTATCTCCCAACTGCCTCAAAGAACATATTTTTGAACTGTTTAATAAAATTTTTGGCAAAAAACAGAAGACGTCATTCTTTCACTTTTCGTTCGAACCCTAGGGAAAGAAAGACGCCAATCACCTTCTCTAAGATACACTGCAACCGTAACTCATTCCCTCCGTCAGTTCCAACAACTTTGTCCGTGTTGTCGTTCTTCTTCGTCATTCGTGTGCTCCCTACGCTGTCTAGCTCAGTCGCGCGAAAGGAAAGTTAAAGCGGTCGTCCAAGTCTCCTCAATCCGAGGTGTACGTCCGTGTAGTCGCCGGCGTCCGTCCGTCCTGGTGTCATCGTCGGCACCCTTCCCACCCTGCTGTTGTGTGCTGCTCAATCGCTCCCTCTCCCCTCTCTATGGTTCGTTCTTCCCCTTTCTTCTTTTTCCCCAATTCAATTCTGCCCTAATTTTGTTGCTCCCAATTTTGCCCCAATTGTATAACTATACAGAATCAAGAAAAAAAAAACAAAGTTTCTATCTACATCATCTAACATGGTGTTGTTGTTAGATTATGTGTATACATAGTGGTGGTGTTAGATTCTGTGTATGGAAAGCTTTTTGAAGTGTGTCAAATTTGAGATTCCTAATTTAAACTTTGAATTAGAGTTATATTTTTTGTTTCTACGTATTTTTTTTTGTATTAAAATTGTTAGCTGAAAAGAGAATTTTGTTACATTAAGCAAGAGCTAGATGCCAGTTTCAATAATAGTAGTTATCATTGCAACACATTCTAGCTCAATGTTTTGAGTTTACTAGCAAAGATATAATTGACTTAGGTCCATCCATGTCAGTTTTCAAGAATATAGAAATCTGCATTGCGGGGTCTAAAGTGTAAGTAAGGAAGCACAGAGTATAAGGAAATAGTGACTACTCTTCACCGTTTAGCATTCTTAAA